>NC_091282.1:1119321722-1119927793 GCF_032444005.1 Ranitomeya imitator | reverse complement strand
TAAGGTTTTCCTGACTTACAGCAGATAACCTCGTTTGCGTGTGTGTGGTAAAGTCACTGGCCATATTGATTTTTTTCTCTGACAGTACATCGGAGGGTGTGCATGACAGAATGCTGATCTTAAATTGCTAGTTCTTACAACTGGTCCAATCTGCTGAGCCAAAAGTCCATGGGATTTTGACTCTTGATTATGCTTGAGAAAGAAAGAGGAAGACAGAGTAAGAGACAGGCTCAGCACTGGACCCCTGCAGAGGGTACCTGTCAGAGGTCGAACATCTTGGAAACTGGTGAGAATGTTCCAATTTGATATATATGTATTGTGGTTTACATTTCTCTTCAGCAAGTAAAGCGAAGTATACCTTATACACACACTATAGAGGGGTTCGCAAGCTTTGATATAAGCTGCAGTAAGCGATTATTACCCAGGTGGGGGCATATAAGTTTTTTTGATGGTTTGTGTATGCACGGCTAGTTAGCTTTTTAGCCTGTATCGGGCTTTGTTTTTATATTTTTGTAGTACATTTTAATAATTTGCAATAGAGGTTACATTTTAGATCACTCATTGTACTTGGTGCACAAAGTGTGGTTAATAGCGGTGTTGTTGACTAGAGCTAGTCATTGAGGCTATAACCAATCTGAAGAGCAGTGATTAAATATCACTGCTCTTCAGTAGATATGTTAGATCATATCAGAGGAGAGAGAAATGCATTTTTAATCTGACTTTTTTTGTGAACGCGTTATTCGTTGAAAAATGGCAGTCACGTGACAGGGACCGTAAAAAAACATCTCTGATCATGTTCTCCAGGGTCTCAGCTACTCTGGGTAGCTGAGACCATGGAGATTTTCCAATGTTGGGGGGCTCTACACCCTTATTTCTAAGTGCCATTAAAAAGTGGCACTAATGAATAAGTACCCTTAACCACTGTCATTAAAAGACATTTTGGCGGTCCTTAAGGGGTTAAATACAGACGTGTACTTACCCTACTTACTGTAATGGGCAGATAATACATACATTTTCGTTATAGGGGCCAATTATAATTGACTATGAAACATTTATCTATCTTAGGCCCCATTCAGAAACCAATTTTTCATGTGTTTGTTTGATCTGTTCAATTATAATCTATGGGACTGTTTAAATGTCTGTGTTATTTTGCAGACTATGTGTCCGCAAAAAATTTAAGAAGACATGTCTAGTTTAGATCCTCGCCATAAATAAAAATTCTGAACACTTGTCTTTTCAGCTAAAGCATATAAAAAAAGCACATGGAAAGCATCAGTGTGCCATAAATGTGCTATGAATAAAAGAAGATTTGCCATTTATTACTTACTTGAAAATTACTGATGAAACTCTGATGGTAAAAAAACAACACACTGACCAAATACTGATGAAACTTGAATGAAAAGCACTAATGAAACTTGCACTTTTTTTGTGTGCGTGAAAAATTTATACATCTGAATAACATCTGAAAAACATCTGAATATGGCTGTAATGAGAGCCAACATGGCTGTTCATGTATGTCACATTACAGCCCACTAGGGCAAGAATCATTGCCTCCTGTTAGATTCCTGTCATGTTCTATAGGGGTTTTTCTCATGGTGGTGTTCCCCTTTGCTATAATAATAATAATAATAATAATAATAATTTTTATTTATATAGCGCCAACATATTCCGCAGCGCTTTACAAATTATAGAGGGGACTTGTACAGACAATAGACATTACAACATAACAGAAATACAGTTCAAAACAGATACCAGGAGGAATGAGGGCCCTGCTCGCAAGCTTACAATCTATGAGGAAAAGGGGAGACACGAGAGGTGGATGGTAACAATTGCTTTAGTTATTCGGACCAGCCATAGTGTAAGGCTCGGGTGTTCATGTAAAGCTGCATGAACCAGTTAACTGCCTAAGTATGTAGCAGTACAGACACAGAGGGCTATTAACTGCATAAAGTGAATGAGAACATAATGCGAGGAACCTGTTTTTTTGTTTTTTGTTTTTTTTAAATAGGCCACACAGGGATCGTTAGGGTAATGCATTGAGGCGGTAGGCCAGTCTGAACAAATGAGTTTTTAGGGTACGCTTAAAACTGTGGGTATTGGGGATTAATCGTATTAACCTAGGTAGTGCATTCCAAAGGATCGGCGCAGCACGTGTAAAGTCTTGGAGACGGGAGTGGGAGGTTCTGATTATTGAGGATTCTAACCTGAGGTCATTAGCAGAGCGGAGGGCATGGGTAGGGTGGTAGACTGAGACCAGAGAGGAGATGTAGGGTGGTGCTGAGCCATGGAGTGCTTTGTGGATGAGGGTAGTAGTTTTGTACTGGATTCTGGAGTGGATGGGTAGCCAGTGTAATGACTGGCACAAGGTAGAGGCATCGGTGTAACGGTTGGTGAGGAATATGATCCTGGCAGCAACATTCAGGACAGATTGGAGCGGGGAAAGTTTGGTAAGAGGGAGGCCGATTAGTAGAGAGTTACAATAGTCCAGACGAGAATGAATAAGTGAAACAGTAAGAGTTTTTGCAGAGTCGAAAGTAAGAAAAGGGCGAATTCTAGAAATGTTTTTGAAATGCAGGTAAGAAGAGCGAGCCAGTGATCGGATGTGGGGGGTGAATGAAAGGTCAGAATCAAGGATGACCCCAAGGCAGCGGGCATGTTGCTTTGGAGTAATGGTGGAACCGCACACGGAGATGGCAATGTCAGGCAAAGGTAGGTTAGTAGAGGGAGAGAACACGAGGAGTTCAGTTTTTGACAGGTTTAGTTTCAGATAGAGGGAGGACATGATGTTAGAGACAGCGGTAAGACAATCACTGGTGTTTTCTAATAAGGCAGGAGTGAGATCAGGAGAAGAAGTGTATAATTGGGTATCGTCAGCATAGAGATGGTACTGGAAACCAAATCTACTGATTGTTTGTCCAATAGGGGCAGTATACAACGAGAAGAGGAGGGGGCCTAGGACTGATCCTTGAGGAACCCCAACAGTAAGGGGAAGGTGAGAGGAGGAGGAACCAGCAAAACCTACAGTGAAGGATCGGTCAGAGAGATAGGAGGATGTCATGATCCCAATGGCAGGGGATCACAAAAGGACAAGCACACAAAAAACAGAACAAGCTCTAGGGTGATGGAAACTGAGCTGACCGCGATCCTGAACCTAATTCACAACACTAGCAGTAGCTGGGGAACGTGCCTACGATGATTCTAGACGTCTCGCGCCAGCCGAAGGACTAGCTTCCCCTATTAGAAGAAACAAAGACCTCTCTTGCCTCCAGAGAAACACCCCATAGAAATAGCAGCCCCCCACATGTAATGACGGTGAAATGAGAGGAAAGCACATACGTAGTAATGAAAACAGATTCAGCAAAATGAGGCCCGCTAAAACTAGATAGCAGAGGATACAAAAGTGAACTGCGCGGTCAGCGAAAAACCCTACAAAAAACCATCCTGAAATTACCTGAACTCATGTGCCAACTCATGGAACATGAGGAGTAATATCAGCCCACTAGAGCAACCAGCAACAAGGAATCACATAACTGCAAGCTGGACTAAAACAAAAATAAAGCAAAACGTGGAACAGGAAAATCAAAAACTTAGCTTGTCCTGAAGATTACTGAAGTGGAAAGCAGAGGTAACAAGACACACTGATTACATTGATCGCCGGCGAGGAAATGACAAGAAAGCCAGGTTAAATAGGAAACTCCCATATCCTGATAGAACAGTTGGACACCAGAGACCGCAGAGAACACAAGTCACCCAGTACCATCTGTAACCACCAGTGGGAGCCCAAAAACAGAATCCACAACAGTACCCCCCCCTTGAGGAGGGGTCACCGAACCCTCACGAGAACCACCAGGGCGACCAGGATGAGCCCTATGAAATGCACGGACCAAATCAGCCACATGAACATCAGAGGCAACCACCCAAGAATTATCCTCCTGACCATAACCCTTCCACTTGACCAAATACTGAAGTTTCCGTCTGGAAACACGAGAATCCAAGATCTTCTCCACAACATACTCCAATTCTCCCTCCACCAGCACCGGAGCAGGAGGCTCAAGCGAAGGAACAACAGGTACCTCATACCTCCGCAACAACGACCGATGGAACACATTATGAATAGCAAACGATGCCGGGAGATCCAAACGAAATGACACAGGGTTAAGAATTTCCAAGATCCTATAGGGACCGATGAACCGAGGCTTGAACTTAGGAGAAGATACCTTCATAGGAACAAAACGAGAAGACAACCACACCAAGTCCCCAACACGAAGTCGAGGACCCACGCGGCGACGGCGATTAGCAAACTGCTGAGCCCTCTCCTGGGACAACTTCAAATTGTCCACCACATGACTCCAAATCTGATGCAACCTATCCACCACCATATCCACTCCAGGACAATCAGAAGGCTCCACCTGACCAGAGGAAAAACGAGGATGAAACCCCGAATTACAAAAGAAAGGAGAAACCAAGGTAGCAGAACTAGCCCGATTATTAAGGGCAAATTCGGCAAGCGGCAAAAAGATAACCCAGTCATCTTGATCAGCAGAAACAAAACACCTTAAATAAGTTTCCAAGGTCTGATTAGTTCGTTCCGTCTGGCCATTCGTCTGAGGATGGAATGCAGACGAAAAGGACAAATCAATGCCCATCTTAGCACAGAACGTCCGCCAAAATCTAGACACAAACTGGGATCCCCTGTCAGAAACAATGTTCTCCGGAATCCCATGCAAACGAACCACGTTCTGAAAAAACAGAGGGACCAACTCAGAGGAGGAAGGTAACTTAGGCAAGGGTACCAGATGAACCATCTTAGAAAAGCGGTCACACACAACCCAGATGACGGACATTTTTTGAGAGACAGGGAGATCCGAAATAAAGTCCATGGAAATGTGCATCCAAGGCCACTTCAGGATAGGCAAAGGTGACAACAATCCACTGGCCCGAGAACAGCAAGGCTTAGCCCGAGCGCAAACTTCACAAGACTGCACAAAAGAACGCACATCCCTCGACAAGGAAGGCCACCAAAAAGACCTGGCCACCAAGTCTCTAGTACCAAATATTCCAGGATGACCTGCCAACGCAGAAGAATGGACCTCGGAGATGACTCTACTGGTCCAATTATCCGGAACAAACAGTCTTTCAGGCGGACAACGATCAGGTTTATCCGCCTGAAACTCCTGCAAAGCACGTCGCAAGTCTGGGAAGACAGCCGACAAAATCACCCCATCCCTAAGGATACCAGTGGGCTCAGAATTTCCAGGGGAATCAGGCACAAAACTCCTAGAAAGAGCATCCGCCTTCACATTCTTTGAACCTGGCAGGTATGAAACCACAAAATCGAAACGGGAGAAAAACAGTGACCAACGAGCCTGTCTAGGATTCAGACGCTTGGCAGACTCAAGGTAAATGAGATTTTTGTGATCAGTCAAGACCACCACACGATGTCTAGCACCCTCAAGCCAATGACGCCACTCCTCAAATGCCCACTTCATGGCCAAAAGCTCCCGATTGCCAACATCATAATTCCGCTCAGTGGGCGAAAACTTTCTAGAAAAGAACGCACATGGCTTCATCACCGAGCAATCGGAGCTTCTCTGTGACAAAACCGCCCCCGCTCCAATCTCAGAAGCATCAACCTCAACCTGAAAAGGAAGCGAAACATCTGGCTGACGCAACACAGGAGCAGAAGAAAACCGGCGCTTAAGTTCCTGAAAGGCCTCCACAGCCGCAGGAGACCAATCAGCAACATCAGCACCCTTCTTAGTCAGATCCGTCAAAGGCTTAACAACACTAGAAAAATTAGTTATGAAACAACGATAAAAATTAGCAAAGCCCAAGAACTTCTGTAGACTCTTAAGAGATGTAGGCTGCGTCCAGTCACAAATAGCTTGAACCTTGACGGGATCCATCTCAATAGTAGAAGGGGAAAAAATATACCCCAAAAAAGAAATCTTCTGGACTCCAAAGAGACACTTTGAACCTTTTACAAACAAAGAATTGGCCCGCAGGACCTGAAACACCTTCCTGACCTGCTGAACATGGGACTCCCAGTCATCAGAAAAAACCAAAACATCATCCAAATACACAATCATAAATTTATCCAGATATTCACGGAAAATATCGTGCATAAAGGACTGGAAGACAGAAGTAGCATTAGAAAGTCCAAAAGGCATCACCAAATACTCAAAATGGCCCTCAGGCGTATTAAATGCGGTTTTCCACTCATCACCCTGCTTAATCCGCACAAGATTATACGCACCCCGAAGATCAATCTTAGTGAACCATTTAGCCCCCTTAATGCGAGCGAACAAATCAGTCAACAATGGCAAAGGATACTGATATTTGACCGTAATCTTATTCAAAAGACGGTAATCTATACAAGGCCTCAAGGAACCATCTTTTTTGGCCACGAAAAAAAAACCTGCTCCCAAAGGAGACGAAGATGGACGGATATGTCCCTTTTCCAAGGACTCCTTAACATAATCCCGCATAGCAGTATGCTCTGGCACTGACAGATTGAACAAACGACCTTTAGGAAATTTACTGCCAGGAATCAAATCTATAGCACAATCGCAATCCCTGTGAGGAGGAAGCGAATTGAGCTTAGGCTCCTCAAAAACATCCCGATAATCAGACAAAAATACAGGAACCTCAGAAGGAGTAGATGAAGCGATAGAAATCGGAGGTGCATCATCATGAACCCCCTGACATCCCCAGCTTAACACAGACATCGTTTTCCAGTCCAAGACTGGGTTATGAGTTTGTAACCATGGCAGACCAAGCACTAAGACATCATGTAAATTATACAGTACCAGGAAGCGAATCACCTCCTGATGAACGGGAGTCATACGCATGGTCACGTGTGTCCAGTACTGAGGTTTATTCATAGCCAAAGGTGTAGAGTCAATTCCTTTCAAAGGAATAGGGACTTCCAGAGGCTCCAGACTAAACCCACAGTGGTTGGCAAATGACCAATCCATAAGACTCAGGGCAGCGCCTGAATCCACAAAGGCATCGACGGAAATGGCAGATAATGAACAAATCAGAGTCACAGACAGAATGAACTTAGACTGTAAAGTACTAATGGCAACAGACTTATCAACCTTTTTTGTGCGTTTAGAGCATGCTGATATAACATGAGCTGAATCCCCACGATAAAAACACAACCCATTTTTCCGCCTATAGTTTTGCCGTTCACTTCTGGACTGAATTCTATCACATTGCATTGTCTCAGGTGCCTGTTCAGAAGACACCGCCAAATGGTGCACAGGTTTGCGCTCCCGTAAATGCCGTTCAATCTGAATAGCCATAGTCATAGACTCATTCAGACCTGCAGGCGCAGGGAACCCCACCATAACATCTTTAATGGCCTCAGAAAGGCCATCTCTGAATCTTGCAGCCAGGGCGCACTCATTCCACTGAGTAAGCACCGACCATTTCCGAAATTTCTGACAATATAATTCTGCTTCATCTTGCCCCTGAGAGAGAGCCAATAAAGCTTTTTCAGCCTGAATCTCTAGGTTAGGTTCCTCATAGAGCAAACCCAATGCCAGAAAAAACGCATCCACATTGAGCAACGCAGGATCCCCTGGTGCCAATGCAAATGCCCAATTCTGAGGGTCACCCCGCAGGAAAGATATTACAATCTTGACTTGCTGAGCAGGGTCTCCAGAGGAGCGAGATTTCAAAGAAAGAAACAACTTGCAATTGTTCCTAAAATTCAGAAAACTAGATCTATCTCCAGAAAAAAACTCTGGGATAGGAATTCTAGGTTCAGACATAGGAGCATGTACAACAAAATCTTGTATATTTTGAACCTTAGCAGCAAGATTATTCAGGCTGGAAGCCAAACTCTGGACGTCCATGATAAACAGCTGAGGTCAGAGCCATTCAAGGATTAAGAGGAGGTAAGACGCAGCAAACTCTGAGGGAAGGAAAAAAAAAAAAAAAAAAACTTCCTCAGACTACTTTTCCTCCTACTGCAGCCAATATGATTACCACTTTTCGGGCCGGCGATACTGTCATGATCCCAATGGCAGGGGATCACAAAAGGACAAGCACACAAAAAACAGAACAAGCTCTAGGGTGATGGAAACTGAGCTGACCGCGATCCTGAACCTAATTCACAACACTAGCAGTAGCTGGGGAATGTGCCTACGATGATTCTAGACGTCTCGCGCCAGCCGAAGGACTAGCTTCCCCTATTAGAAGAAACAAAGACCTCTCTTGCCTCCAGAGAAACACCCCACAGAAATAGCAGCCCCCCACATGTAATGACGGTGAAATGAGAGGAAAGCACATACGTAGTAATGAAAACAGATTCAGCAAAATGAGGCCCGCTAAAACTAGATAGCAGAGGATACAAAAGTGAACTGCGCGGTCAGCGAAAAACCCTACAAAAAACCATCCTGAAATTACCTGAACTCATGTGCCAACTCATGGAACATGAGGAGTAATATCAGCCCACTAGAGCAACCAGCAACAAGGAATCACATAACTGCAAGCTGGACTAAAACAAAAATAAAGCAAAACGTGGAACAGGAAAATCAAAAACTTAGCTTGTCCTGAAGATTACTGAAGCGGAAAGCAGAGGTAACAAGACACACTGATTACATTGATCGCCGGCGAGGAAATGACAAGAAAGCCAGGTTAAATAGGAAACTCCCATATCCTGATAGAACAGGTGGACACCAGAGACCGCAGAGAAAACAAGTCACCCAGTACCATCTGTAACCACCAGTGGGAGCCCAAAAACAGAATCCACAACAGGAGGAGAACCAGGAGAGAACGGTGTCCTTGAGGCCGATGGAGCGGAGCATAGTGAGGAGGAGCTGATGATCCACAGTGTCGAATGCTGCAGAGAGATCCAAGAGAATTAGCATGGAGTAGTGACCATTAGATTTAGCTGTTAGTAGGTCATTAGAGACTTTAGTGAGGGCAGTTTCAGTAGAGTGTAAAGAGCCGAAGCCAGATTGAAGAGGGTCGAGAAGAGAGTTATCTGAGAGATAGCGGGTAAGACGGGAGTGGACCAGGCGTTCGAGGAGTTTAGAGATGAAGGGAAGATTAGAGACAGGTCTATAATTAGCGGCACAGTTTTGGTCGAGGGATGGTTTTTAAGTAATGGATGTATGATGGCATGCTTAAATGAGGAGGGAAAAATACCGGAAGTGAGGGAAAGGTTGAATATTTTTGTTAGGTGAGAGGTGACAGCCGGGGAAAGGGACTGGAGGAGATACTATTGATGTGTAAAGCGCCATGGAATAAATGGCGCTATAATAATAAATAATAATAATAATGATGTGTCAACCCTTTAAAAAAGTCTCATACATAAAGACTATAAAATATTAAAACAAATACTCATGAAACAATAAGGAATATATATTTCATATAGGAGACAAAAAGTAATCAAATGTTCATTCACACCTAGTATATAAGAAACCTGTATTTATTCCACATAGAATCACAATTTTATTCCCACTGTATGTTTATGATCTGAAAAATATGTTTACAAATGATGAACCATGCATAAACTGCAAACATTTATATATAGTTAACTCCTTTACCCCCAAGGGTGGTTTGCACGTTAATGACCGGGCCAGTTTTTACAAATCTAACCACTGTCCATTTATGAGGATATAACTCTGGAACGCTCCAACGGATCCCAGTGATTCTGACAGTGTTTTCTCGTGACATATTGTACTTCATGATAGTGGTAAAATTTTTTTGATATTACCTGAGTTTATTTGTGAATGCAAAATTTTTATGCAAATAAATCACAGAGATATGTCACACAAAATACTTAATAAGTAACATTTCCCACATGTCTACTTTACATCAGCACAATTTTGGAAACAAAATTTTTTTTGTTAGGGAGTTATAAGGGTTAAAATTTGACCAGCAATTTCTCATTTTTACAACACCATATTTTTTTAGGGACCACATCTCATTTGAAGTCATTTTTAGGGGTCTATATGATATAAAATAACCAAGTGTGACACCATTATAAAAACTGCACCCCTCAAGGTGCTCAAAACCACATTCAAGAAGTTTCTTAACCCTTCAGGTGTTTCACAGGAATTTTTGGAATGTTTAAATAAAAATGAACATTTAACTTTTTTTCACAAAAAATTTACTTCAGCTCCAATTTATATTATTTTCCCAAGGGTAAGAGAAGAAATTGGACCCCAAAAGTTATTGTACAATTTGTCCTGAGTACACCGATACCCCATATGTGGGGGTAAACCACTGTTTGGGCACATGGGAGAGCTCAGAAGGGAATGAGCGCCATTTGACTTTTCAATGCAAAATTACAGGAATTGAGATGGGACGCCATGTTGTGTTTGGAGAGCCACTGATGTGGTTGTCCAATTTGTCCTGAGTACGCTGATACCCCATTGTGGGGGAACCCCCTTTTGGGCACATGGGAGAGCTCGGAAGGGAAGGAGCGCCATTTGGAATGCAGACTTAGATCGAATGTTCTGCAGGCATCACAATGCGTTTGCAGGGCCCCTAATGTACCTAATCAGTAGAAACCCCCCACAAGTGACCCCATATTGGAAACTAGACCCCCCAAGAAACTTATCTAGATGTGTTGTGAGAACTATGAACCCCCAAGTGTTTCAATACAGTTTATAATGCAGAGCCGTGAAAATAAAAAATCTTTTTATTCCACAAAAATTATTTTTTAGCCCCCAGTTTTGCAAGGGTAAGAGAAGAAATTGGACCACAAAAGTTGTCCAATTTGTCCTGAGTATGCTGATACCCAATATGTGGGGGGAACCACTGTTTTGGTGCATGGCAGAGCTCGGAAGGGAAGGAGCGCCATTTGGAACGCAGACTTAGAGGGATTGGTCTGCAGGCGTCACATTGCGTTTGCAGAGCCCCTAATGTACCTAAACAGTAGAAACCCCCCACAATGACCCCATATTGGAAACTAGACCCCCCAAGGAACTTATCTAGATGTTTTGTGAGAACTTTGAACCCCAAGTGTTTCACTACAGTTTATAACGCAGAGCCGTGAAAATAAAAAAAGAAATTTCCACAATTTTTTTTAGCCCCCAGTTTTGTATTTTCTCAGGGGTAACCGGAAAAATTGGACCCCAAAAGTTGTTGTCCAATGTGTCCTGAGTACGCTGCTACCCCATATGTTGGGGTAAAGCCCTGTTTGGGCGCACTGGAGAGCTCAGAAGGGAAGGAGCACTGTTTTACTTTTTCAACGCATTGGCTGGAATTGAGATCGGACGCCATGTCGCGTTTTGAGAGCCCCTGATGTGCCTGAACAGTGGAATCTCCGCTGCGGTCTCCCATTCTTCTCCAGCCGCAGTGGAGTCTGCTCAGCAGAGACGTTGGTCCCAGCGTTTAGCTCAGGCTAATACTGGACGACTGGTGGTTACTACTGCCCTTCCAGGCTCTGTTCTTGTAGCCAGCAATGTTCAGCAGCGAGCAGGTCTTTCTGGGACTAAGTCCAGATTTTCCCTTTTTGAGCATGCCCACGGGATGACCTCCCATTGGAGGTCAGGGGTCACATGCTTAGATACTGCAGCTAATCCCATTGGTCCTCTAGGAAGGTCCTAAAGGTGTTCTTCTTCGGTGGCAGTCTCCCATTGGTCCTTCTCGGAAGGTCTTGTACTTGCTGCAGCTATAAAAGGTTTGCATGGCTGCACGGCCATGCGCTAGTATAGTATTGTTATAGTATTATATAGTATTATATAGTATTGTTATTATATTATTGTTATTATATAGTATTGTTATCGTGTGTGTGTTGATGAGTGCAAGTCATTCCTTAAAAATCCCATCCCTTGTGTATGACTGTTCGCATAAGGTGTATGGCTGCAATCTAGCGCCCGGCTGAACCCACAGCTTTAAACACACGAAACAGCATCTAACTGCTGTGACTGCCAGTGCAGCGCCGTGCGCTATTAGAGCGCTTACTTTACCCAAGTCTGGGTGGTTAGTGGCATCCGCTAGTGTGGCACATCATGCACTTCTGTGCATATTAGATACCATTGATACCCCAATTGTGGTGTCGATCGCAAGAGGTCTACACTAACTCTAATCCCGTGTCCTGGGATAGAGTTCTGTGGTTCTTTGCTTGCTCTCACTGTGTGGTACCGTGACCCTGTGACTTAACAGGGATCACTTTCTTCATACAAGGTGAAGTTAACCCATGTGTGTATCCTCATTGTACCACCATATAGTCCGTCATTACTTAGCACCAGGTTCCATCTCTGCACGGTGAACCCCGGGCTGCGAACGCACCTTATTATATCTATTTAATTATTTGGTGCGTTCTGCTAGCCCTAACACACCCCTTACCCTAATCCCAACCCTATTCCCAACTGTAAATGTAATCCAAACCCTAAGTTTAGCCCCAACCCTATCCCTAACTTTAGCCCCAACCCTAAACCTAACTTTAGCCCCAACCCTAACTGTAGCCCTAACCCTAAACCTAGCCCTAACCCTAGCCCTAACCCTAACCCTAGCCCTAACCCTAACCCTATCCCTAACCCTAGCCCTAACCCTAGCTCTAACCGTAACCCTAGCCCTAACCCTAGCCCTTACCCTAACCCTAACCCTAGCCCTAACCTTAGCCCTAACCATAATGTTAAAATGGAAATACATTTTTTTAATTGTTTAATTTTTCCCTAACTAAGGGGGTGATGAAGGGGGGTTTGATTTAGTATTTATAGCGGGTTTTTATTGGATTTTTATGACTGGCAACCATCACACACTAAAAGACGCTTATTATTGCAAAAATATTTTTTGCGTTACCACATTTAGAGAGCTATAATTTTTCCATATTTTGGTCCACAGAGTCATTTGAGGTCTTGTTTTTCGCGGGACGAGTTCACGTTTTTATTGGTAACATTTTCGGGCACGTGACATTTTTTGATTGCTTTTTATTCCAATTTTTGTGAAGCAGAATGACCAAAAAACAGCTATTCATGAATTTCTTTTGGGGGGGGGCGTTTATACCATTCCGCGTTTTGTAAAATGGATAAATCCATTTTATTCATCGGGTCAGTATGATTACAGCGATACCTTTTATATGATAAAAACTATTTTATAGAAAAAATAATTATTTTTGCATGGCGTTATTCTGAGGACTATAACTTTTTTATTTTTTTGCTGATAATGCTGGATGGTGACTCGTTTTTTGCGGGACAAGATGACGTTTTCAGCGGTACCATGTTTATTCATATCCGTCTGTCTGATCATGTGTTATTTCACTTTTTGTTCTGCGTTATGATAATAAAGCGTTGTTTTTTGCCTTGTTTTTTTTTACCGTGTTCACTGAAGGGGTTAACTAGTGGGACAGTTTTATAGGTCGGGTCGTTACGGACGCAACGATACTAAATATGTGTACTTTTAATGTTTTTTTATTCAGATAAAGGAATGTATTTATTGGAACAATATTTTTTTTTATTATTATTTATTTAGGAATTTTTTTTTTCCACACATGTAAAACATTTTTTTTTAACTTTTTTACTTTGCCCCAGGAGGGGGCATCGCATTTTATTGACAGATTGCTGATCTGACACTTTGCTGTGCACTGTGTCAGATCAGCGATCACACAGGCACAGCAGGTACGCTTACCAGCACTTGCTCTGAGCAGGCGCTGGTAAGCCACCTCCCTGCAGAACCCGGATGCAGCCCCGTGGCCATTTTGGATCCGGGCCTGCAGGGAGGAGGAGGAGGTAAGAGACCCTTGCAGCAACGTGATCACATCGCATTGATCCAAGGGTCTCAGGGAAGCACGCAGGGAGCCCCCTCCCTGCGCGATGCTTCCCTATACCGTCAGAACACTGCGATCATGTTTGATCGCAGTGTGCCAGGGGTTAATGTGCCGGGGCGGTCCGTGACCACTTCTGGCACATAGTGCTGGATGTCAGCTGCGATGGTCAGCTGACACCTGGCTGCGATCAGCTGCGCTCCAACCGTGAGCGCGGCTGATCGCTCCAGACGTACTATTCCGTCCTTGGGAAGTAGGGCCCACCCCACATGGACGGAATAGTACGTCCAATGGCAGAAAGGGGTTAAGGTACCACAGAATACAATGTATATATTATAGTATATATGGACATGGCAACAAGAACATGTATCAGTAAAGTAAAATGCATTTATATAAGGCATAACCATTACTTATAGCATAACTTAACTCTCTGGTGTGCAAAGATGAACATGTAGTAAAAGAAAATACTGTATGAAATTTTAAAACCTGCCACTTTCTTAATAGATAATATCCATTCTAGTATATTATTAACATTAATATCAAGCATCCAGGAAATTTATCTTTTCTGGCTCTCCTGACTGTCTCTGTTTGTTAATGTTTTATAGCTCTCGGGCATCAATAACTACTCATATGAGACAGACAACATGATGGCTAGTTATTCTGTACAAGAGCACATTTATGTAAATATGTGAAATGTGACCATATGATTTACTGATACTATAAAGTCCTGTCATAGTGATACATGTGAATGGAAAAGCAGAATTTCCGAGCTCTATTCTCATTTAGTAAACAGTGTCTATCTGTGTTTCTAATATATATTATCATCTCAGATCAATGAACTGGTGTCACATTCTCTTGTTGTTGTTAAGCTTTTAATAAAAAAAATAACTGAAATGAATATCCATGTGTAGTATTATTAATCCAAATAATACGATAATAAATATCGGACTAACTCCAAAGGCTGTATATTTAGCCAAAACAATCAGTATTTCTGAGTTACGGAAACATCCCAAATACAATGAAGAAAACCTGATAATAATGATCCAAACTTATCCTAGACTCTTCAACAATGAAGTCATGACATCAAGAAGGAAAGTTGTGCATTTATGGAAACTACAGGATTGATAGAGGTAAATAACATGTACATGACAAAAAAAAGTAAAAAGGTGTAGATTCATCACAGCTTTTACAACATAAAAGTGGCACAAATGCGTTGAAAGATTGCCAACATTTTATGCAGCAAAGAGTTTATATCAGCTCCACTGAAATGGGCATAGCTGGGGCAGGACAGGGAATGTCCGCCTGTCTGATTCATGAAAGGTGTAGGGAATTTTCCTCGGTGACGCATGCCAATCAGAAGAAGCGGAATACGCCTCTTAATGAATTTAGGTCACCTTCTGCTCCATCAAAACTAGTGAAGCATGAGCGGGCACTATGCCAGTCTTGATAAATCAGACCATATTGTTCAAAACATCTTAATTTATTAATTATTATGTATGAGCGCCATGCACAGAAATACATGCACTAATCATCCGTTATCATTGCTTGCAAAAGCAAAGCAGAACGCAGTGCTATCAAAGGATAGATCTCTATTTCAACCTCCGATACCAATTTCCAGCCTCCAGTCTCCATCCGAAAACCATGTGGGCAACACCATGAACATTCTTTTATTAAGGAATGTCCCACTAATCCCTCTCCTGGGATTATGGGTATTGTGGCATAATGTATGGTAGCAGGACCTTAACCATTGCTTGCAGCATCTCTAAACTTGAATGTCGTTGGTTGGCAATTGTAAAATGAGCTGCCAACAGCAGATCATGATAATTTATTTGACCAGGTGCATTATGTGGAGCAGAACAATTCTCAGAAAACCAATAATGTCATTGATTGCATGCCAAGGTTTTTGTTTTCATGTATTTCTGCGCATAACTCATACTCGATAATAGATAAATCGAGGTGTTTTGAAGAGTTTGTTTCCATTGTTCCATCATTTGCATATCATTAACATGTCTATATAAAAAAAAAAAAAAAAGGTTCCTCGCATCATGTTCTCATACACTTTATGCAGTATTAGCCCTCTGTGTCTGTACTGCTACATACTTAGGCAGTTAACTGGTTCATGCAGCTTTACATGAACACCCGAGCCTTACACTATGGCCGGTCCGAATAACTAAAGCAATTGTTACCATCCACCTCTCGTGTCTCCCCTTTTCCCCATAGTTTGTAAGCTTGCGAGCAGGGCCCTCACTCCTCCTGGTATCTGTTTTGAACTGTATTTCTGTTATGCTGTAATGTCTATTGTCTGTACAAGTCCCCTCTATAATTTGTAAAGCACTGCGGAATATGTTGGCGCTATATAAATAAAAATTATTATTATTTATTATTATTATTTCTATAATTCCTCAATTTTTCCTTCTTGGTGTTGCAAATTCAATTTCGAAGAGAGGATATTTTGAAGATTATTGGGACTTATGCTCTTTTCACATCACTTAATGGAATAAAGAGGCATGATTTCATCATTAATCTTTCACTATTGAGTACCGTATATACTCGAGTATAAGCCGACCCCCTAATTTTGCCACAAAAAACTGGGAAAACTTATTGACTCGAGTATAAGCCTAGGGTAGGAAATGCAGCAGCTACCGGTGAATTTCAAAAATAAAAATAGATGCTCCATACCGTTCATTATTGCCCCATAAGATGCTCCATATAAAGCTGTGCCACATATAATGCTCCATACATTTCATTATGGCCCCATAGATGCTCCATATAAAAATGTGCCATATACAATGCTTCATACATTTCATTATGGCCCCATAGGTGCTCCATATAAAACTGTGCCACATATAATGCTCCATACATTTCATTATTGCCCCATAGATGCTCCATATAAAGCTGTGCCATATAGAATGCTCTGCACCATTTATTATGGCCCCATAGATGCCTCATATAAAGCTGTGCCATATAGAATGCTCTGCACAATTCATTATGGCCCCATAGATGCTCCATATAAAGCTGTGCCACATAGAATGCATTGCACCGTTCATTATTGCCCCATAGATGCTCCATATAAAACTGTGCCAGATAGAATGCTCTGCACCGTTCATTATGGCCCCATAGATGCTCCATATAAAACCGTGCCACATATAATGCTCCATACTGTTCATTATTGCCCCATAAGATGCTCCATATAAAGCTGTGCCATATAGAATGCTCTGCACCGTTCATTATGGCCCCATAAATGCTCCATATAAAACCGTGCCATATATAATGCTCCATACTGTTCATTATTGCCCATAAGATGCTCCATATAAAGCTGTGCCATATAGAATGCTCTGCACCGTTCATTATGGCCCCATAGATGCTCCATATAAAACTGTGCCATATAGAATGCTCTGCACTGTTCATTATGGCCCCATAGATGCTCCATATAAAACTGTGCCATATAGAATGCTCCATACCATTGATAATTGCCCCTTATATGCTCCATATAAAGCTGTGCCATATAGAATGCTCTGCACCATTCATTATGGCCCCATAGATGCCTCATATAAAGCTGTGCCATATAGAATGCTCTGCACAATTCATTATGGCCCCATAGATGCTCCATATAAAGCTGTGCCATATAGAATGCTCTGCACCATTCATTATGGCCCCATAGATGCTCCATACAAAGCTGTGCCTCATAGAACGCTGCTGCTGCTGCAATAAAAAAATGACATACTCACTTCTCTTGCTGCCCGCAGCTCCTCAGCGTCCCGTGTCTCCGCACTGACTTTTCAGGCAGAGGGCGGCGCGCAAATTAGTACGTCATCGAGCCCTCTGACCTGAACAGTCAGTGCAGAGGATGGGAAGATGGAGCGGCGCCCGACGGGTGGAACAGGTAAATATGTAATACTCATTTGCTCCCGGCGTCCCTGGCTCCTTATCCCGGACAGATGGTCTCCGGGTGCCGCAGCCTCTTCCTCTGTCAGCGGTCACTGGCACCGCTCAGTACAGGAATGAATATGCGGCTCCACCCCTATGGGAGTGGAGTCCATATTCATAACTTTAATGAATGGTACCATGTGACCGCTGACAGAGGAAGAGGCTGCGGCACCCGAAGACCATGGGACAGGCAGGGGGAGCACCAGGAGTGCCGGAAGCAGGTGAGTATGCAACAGTCCTCTCTCCCCCTCACCCGCCTACCCTGCCTCCGACTATGACTCGAGTATATATTTGCCCCTTATATGCTCCATATAAAGCTGTGCCATATAGAATGCTCTGCACCATTCATTATGGCCCCATAGATGCCTCATATAAAGCTGTGCCATATAGAATGCTCTGCACAATTCATTATATTACATGGTTACAGTCTGTTTAGAAAGGATCGTAAAAATCGGAGAGGAGGAGGGGTTTGTCTCTATGTAAAGTCTTGTCTAAAGTCCACTTTAAGGGAGGATATTAGCGAAGGGAATGAGGATGTCGAGTCCATATGGGTTGAAATTCATGGAGGGAAAAATGGTAACAAAATTCTCATTGGGGTCTGTTACAAACCCCCAAATATAACAGAAAGCATGGAAAGTCTACTTCTAAAGCAGATAGATGAAGCTGCAACCCATAATGAGGTCCTGGTTATGGGGGACTTTAACTACCCGGATATTAACTGGGAAACAGAAACCTGTGAAACCCATAAAGGCAACAGGTTTCTGCTAATAACCAAGAAAAATTATCTTTCACAATTGGTGCAGAATCCAACCAGAGGAGCAGCACTTTTAGACCTAATACTATCTAATAGACCTGACAGAATAACAAATCTGCAGGTGGTCGGGCATTTAGGAAATAGCGACCACAATATTGTGCAGTTTCACCTGTCTTTCACTAGGGGGACTTGTCAGGGAGTCACAAAAACATTGAACTTTAGGAAGGCAAAGTTTGAACAGCTTAGAGATGCCCTTAATCTGGTAGACTGGGACAATATCCTCAGAAATAAGAATACAGATAATAAATGGGAAATGTTTAAGAACATCCTAAATAGGCAGTGTAAGCGGTTTATACCTTGTGGGAATAAAAGGACTAGAAATAGGAAAAACCCAATGTGGCTAAACAAAGAAGTAAGACAGGCAATTAACAGTAAAAAGAAAGCATTTGAACTACTAAAGCAGGATGGCACCATTGAAGCTCTAAAAAACTATAGGGAGAAAAATACTTTATCTAAAAAACTAATTAAAGCTGCCAAAAAGGAAACAGAGAAGCACATTGCTAAGGAGAGTAAAACTAATCCCAAACTGTTCTTCAACTATATCAATAGTAAAAGAATAAAAACTGAAAATGTAGGCCCCTTAAAAAATAGTGAGGAAAGAATGGTTGTAGATGACGAGGAAAAAGCTAACATATTAAACACCTTCTTCTCCACGGTATTCACGGTGGAAAATGAAATGCTAGGTGAAATCCCAAGAAACAATGAAAACCCTATATTAAGGGTCACCAATCTAACCCAAGAAGAGGTGCGAAACCGGCTAAATAAGATTAAAATAGATAAATCTCCGGGTCCGGATGGCATACACCCACGAGTACTAAGAGAACTAAGTAATGTAATAGATAAACCATTATTTCTTATTTTTAGTGACTCTATAGCGACAGGGTCTGTTCCGCAGGACTGGCGCATAGCAAATGTGGTGCCAATATTCAAAAAGGGCTCTAAAAGTGAACCTGGAAATTATAGGCCAGTAAATCTAACCTCTATTGTTGGTAAAATATTTGAAGGGTTTCTGAGGGATGTTATTCTGGATTATCTCAATGAGAATAACTGTTTAACTCCATATCAGCATGGGTTTATGAGAAATCGCTCCTGTCAAACCAATCTAATCAGTTTTTATGAAGAGGTAAGCTATAGGCTGGACCACGGTGAGTCATTGGACGTGGTATATCTCGATTTTTCCAAAGCGTTTGATACCGTGCCGCACAAGAGGTTGGTACACAAAATGAGAATGCTTGGTCTGGGGGAACATGTGTGTAAATGGGTTAGTAACTGGCTTAGTGATAGAAAGCAGAGGGTGGTTATAAATGGTATAGTCTCTAACTGGGTCGCTGTGACCAGTGGGGTACCGCAGGGGTCAGTATTGGGACCTGTTCTCTTCAACATATTCATTAATGATCTGGTAAAAGGTTTACACAGTAAAATATCGATATTTGCAGATGATACAAAACTATGTAAAGCAGTTAATACAAGAGAAGATAGTATTCTGCTACAGATGGATCTGGATAAGTTGGAAACTTGGGCTGAAAGGTGGCAGATGAGGTTTAACAATGATAAATGTAAGGTTATACACATGGGAAGAGGGAATCAATATCACCATTACACACTGAACGGGAAACCACTGGGTAAATCTGACAGGGAGAAGGACTTGGGGATCCTAGTTAATGATAAACTTACCTGGAGCAGCCAGTGCCAGGCAGCAGCTGCCAAGGCAAACAGGATCATGGGGTGCATTAAAAGAGGTCTGGATACACATGATGAGAGCATTATACTGCCTCTGTACAAATCCCTAGTTAGACCGCACATGGAGTACTGTGTCCAGTTTTGGGCACCGGTGCTCAGGAAGGATATAATGGAACTAGAGAGAGTACAAAGGAGGGCAACAAAATTAATAAAGGGGATGGGAGAACTACAATACCCAGATAGATTAGCGAAATTAGGATTATTTAGTCTAGAAAAAAGACGACTGAGGGGCGATCTAATAACCATGTATAAGTATATAAGGGGACAATACAAATATCTCGCTGAGGATCTGTTTATACCAAGGAAGGTGACGGGCACAAGGGGGCATTCTTTGCGTCTGGAGGAGAGAAGGTTTTTCCACCAACATAGAAGAGGATTCTTTACTGTTAGGGCAGTGAGAATCTGGAATTGCTTGCCTGAGGAGGTGGTGATGGCGAACTCAGTCGAGGGGTTCAAGAGAGGCCTGGATGTCTTCCTGGAGCAGAACAATATTGTATCATACAATTATTAGGTTCTGTAGAAGGACGTAGATCTGGGTATTTATTATGATGGAATATAGGCTGAACTGGATGGACAAATGTCTTTTTTCGGCCTTACTAACTATGTTACTATGTTACTATGTTACTATGAGTATAAGCCGAGAGGGGCACTTTCAGCCCAAAAATTTGGGCTGAAAATCTCGGCTTATACTCGAGTATATATGGTAGTTACATGAATTAATCTGTTATTGCTGATAACTAACTACATATATACATATACAGTCATGGGAAAAAAGTAAATCCTCTTTCAATTCTATGGTTTTATGAATGAGGATATAGAAAAAAAACATCAGATCTTTATAAAGTCTTAAAACTAGCTAAATACAACCTAAACGAACAATGCAAGATAAAATTACACTGTTCATTAATTATTTTACAAAAATACTAAACCAAAATGCAGAAGCTTTGTGTGAAAAACTAAAGGAAATCTGTCACCTGGTGGTTGCAACCCCATCTGCAGTTTTGATAAAATCACTGATTTATCTGCTGCAGATCTAGCAGTTCTCTGAATGATGAGCCCTGTATAACCCCGCCCACACCACTGATTGGCAGTTTACTGTCTACACTTTGCAGAGGCAGAAAGCTGTAGTGTCGGCTCATGCATATGAAGGTGTACATGGCAGCAGAACTACTAGTCCTATGGTAATCTCCTGCTAATTAAACAGTGATTTTACAAAAAATACATCAAAACTTTACACCAAACAGCCCAGTAAGTGAAACATTATTGGAATCAAGGTCTCACTCTCTATCTCTACATTATGGTAGTCCCAGGTTTGGTGGGAAAAATGTAATGACAGATTCATGTTAAATTCACTATTAAAACTTCTGTAGTAATAAAAAGGGTAAGTGTCATGGTTCCACCCAGCTCGGCCATTCAATCTGGTTTAGGGGTATGTTGAAGCTGTCAGTACTTTGATTGACAGCTTGGGCATCCACTCTGGTACAGGGGCGTGCTGAACTGCCAGTGTGTTGATTGACAGCTCAACTATCCAATCTGAGACTGTGAGGCGTCGGCTGTCTCCATGTGTTCATTATTCCAATTTATTACCAAGCTTCTTAACTGAGCTGTGCCTCCCAGAACTCTACCAGACATACATTCAGCTTTTGAGGTTTGTGCTTAGTGCTCTCATGTGCCTTGAGTTCTGTTTGCTTGATCTGTTGCCTGATCTTGGACTTCGTTCTGACCATCCGCCTGTTTAACCCCTTCAGCTCTGATCCATTATCCTCCCGATACTCTGACTCCATAAAGTTACCTGACAACACGCTTGTTTCTTTGTTCTGTTTACGACATACCCTTAGACTGACCCTTCCTTCACAATTCATGGGTAAAATCTGCACTTAGTGAACAGACTTTCCCATTACTAAGATAGTAGATGACAGTTCGTAGTATTTTATATTCTCTGGAAGGAGGAGCTAGAGACATTCCATTGCTATTTCTATGGAACTTTATGAGCCCCAATTGTCATTTCTTATCTCAGAAAAAGGAAAATCTGTACTCATTTATTTAATTTTGAGAATGAACGATCAATCAAAGAGGAAAAAGAAGTGGATTTCTCTAATAAAATATATTACAAAGTTTTTATTTTTACTAATTCTATTAATTTATGGGGGAAAAAAATTAAAGGGATGGCATCACCTTTCGCAACATTGTAAACAAGAGAATTGCTAAAAACCCTCCAGAACAAAGCGAGAGCCTGATACAGTAATACAGAAATTCATTATTTCAAGTTATTCATTAATTCATTATTTCAAGTTGGTTTTTCAAGATATTCATTTATCAGGTGTGCATAATTTTTCACATTCTGTTTCTGCATTTTGGCTTAGTTCTGTTAAAGAATGACACAATGTAATTTTTCATGTATTAATGTTCATCTAAGTTTGTATGTACCTAATTTTAAGACTTTCTAAGGACCAGATGTTCTTTTATATCCTGACTAGTGATGAGCGAGTATACTCGTTGCTCGGGTGGTCGAGTATTTGTGACTGCTCGGAGATTTAGAGTATGTGCACACGTATTCTGGGTCCACTGGGGATTTTTCTGCAGCGGATTCCAGCAGATTCGATAAATCCACAGTGGAAAACCGCTGCGGATTTATCGCGGATTTACCGCGGTTTATCTGCGGTTTTACAACTGCGGTTTTCCTCCATAGGGGCAGTTGTAAAATCGCTGCGGAATCCACATAAAGAAGTGACATGCTGCGGAATGTAAACCGCTGCGTTTCCGCGTGGTTTTTTCCGCAGCAGGTGCACAGCGTTTTTGGTTTCCCATAGGTTTTTATTGAACTGTAAACGCATGGAAAACTGCTGCGGACCCGCAGCTGCGGAAATGCTGCGGACCCCCAGCAAAATCCGCATCGTGTGCACATAGCCTTAGTTTTCCTTACTGCAGCTGATTGATTTACGGCTAGTAGACAGCATGATTAGATGTGGGAATTCCCTAGCAACCAGGCAACCCCCACATGTACTCAGGCTGACTAGTAGCTGTAAATCATGCAGCTCTGTCAACAAAAACTAAATCTCCGAACAGTCACAAATACTCGGAGATCACCCGAGTGTGCTCGGAAAAACCAGAACAATGAGTTTACTCGCTCATCACTAATCCTGACACATAAAACCATAGAATTCAATTTGGGTGCACTTACTTTTTTACTTATGATTGTTTATCACTATACCAAATTTTATCAAAACAAATCATTTTTATTTTTCAAAGGTTAAAACATCCATAGATTTGTATCCCTATCCAGGATCTATTTCAGGCAATAGCAACAACTTAACTTTTCTTTGCTTTCAAAGTTATTTTCTAAAAATGCGGCAATAATGGGAAAAATGAAAATAGGTAACGGGACCATATCACCTTTATAATTTTTTTTACTAATGAGAACCAAATATTGAAATAAAATCCATTTATCTCTAATCTGCTTTTTATTTTTTTAAATTGTTAGGTTAACCCATGCAACACCGGTATAGCCCTATGTAAACATGTATTGGCTTTTCCATACTGCCAAAGTAAAACATTCTTCAGAAATCCAAGCCAATTTTGACTGAATCATTCAATGCTATTTTATGGTTGATTACATTAAAGCAACTTTCTTGTGTGAGATGTTAACACTAAAAATATGTATTTTTGCAGCCACATAGACAATAGGATTTTTTTTTACCCTGAAGCAACTTATTGACTTCTATGGAAGCATTGTCAGCATGCTATGTGACTTGTGTGGAGTTTACTTTTCAGGATGGAGAAAGAAGTGAGCAGTGAATATCACCTATTGTGAGCAGTTCTTAATAGTTCCAATCTTTTGAACCATTTCTTGAGAGTTAACATTACACACTCATATTGGGCATATAAGCATGACTTCATTATAAATTGTAAACGAACAGACAGCTAACACTCATTATATGACCCCCCCATCCTCGCTGTAAACGGGTAATTAAAATGGGTTATCTGCTGGAGAGCAGACATGGATTGTGTACATAGAGGAAACAGCAGGTTGTGTGGTGATACAATTTCCTGGCTTCAAGGCAACACTTGCAGATGGGATGGTGCCAAGTACCAGATATAAATATTGCATTTTTGTGACAGGTGTATAGTTATGTGACACATTTTTTGGCATTGTGGCAAACACAATGCATTTACTTGCATCACTGTGAAGTCTGTGCATCAGCCCAGAATTAATATCTGCCAGATGGATAAAGTTGTATATTCCTTGCCTCCTATCTACAAAAAGCTAAAACCATGACAGAAAATATCCTTAAGATCAGGGATTTCCTAATTTTTCATCCCCAACTGCATCTCATTTATCAATAGCTCTCAGTCCATGTGTCCTCAGAGCGTGTGCAAACCAACTGTGGACTGTCTTCCAGCACCTGTTTAACTGGAGCCTTCAATCACAGGGGGTACCAGAACTGTGGAAGACCACCTGCCTGGTGTCGGTTCCTAAGACCACTTTTCCAACTTCCTTACAAGACTATCGTCCAGTGGCCTCAACATCATATGCTATGAAGTCCTTGCAGAGAATAATACTCGCCTACTTGTGTCCGAGGGTGAGTGCTTTTACTGATCCCCTGCAGTTTTTGCGTACCAGCAGAGATTGGGGGTGGATGATGCGGTAGTGTCTCTGCTACATACAGTACATTCATTCTTGGACAATGGTGGAACTGCAGTGCGCGCCATATTTTTTGACTTCTCAAGTTCTTTCAATACCTTACAGCCGCCCTTACTACATAATACACTGACTGATATGGCAGTAGATGAGGGGATATTGAACTGGATAAACGACTACCTAATGGACAGGCCGCAGTTTTTTAGGATGGGGGAGGTGGTATCTGGCAGCCTACGGAGCGGTTTTGAAGCCCCTCTGGGTACAGTGCCGTCGCCCTTCCTCTTGACATTGTATACAGCTGACTTTGAGTATAAATCAGATTTTTGTCACCTCCAAAAATTCTCAGATAACTCACTGATTGTAGGGGTCATTGTGGGAGGCAGGGGGAGGAGGAATATAGAAGGGTGGTTTCTGACTTTGTGGATTGGTGCCAGACTAACTGTCTAGAACTAAATGTAAAGAAAACCATGGAGTTGGTGGTGAGTTATAGAAAGAAAAAGGAGGATTACTTACCGATCAATATTTCTGGCCAGGAAGTTGAGATTGTTGAGAGCTACAAATATTTGGTGGTTCACCTTGACAGTAAACTCGATTGGAGGTGTCATACAAAGGTTTACAAGAACGGAATGAGCAGACTGTACTTTCTTCGGAAGCTCAGGTCATTCAATGTGTGCAGTAAAATGCTGGAAATATTCCACCAGTCCGTTGTCATCTTTTTTGCTGTCATATGCTGGGGCAGTAGTGTGCGAGTAGCTGACGCTAATAAGCCTCCATCTGGACTCTTTTGAGGAGGTATTGGAGGATAGAATTCAGAAGAAGTGTAGGGCTATAATGAACAATAACACACACCCACTATACGAGCTGTTCTTGAAGCAGAACAGCACATTCGGCAGCCGTTTAATCCTACTAAGGTGCAAGAAGGAGAAATTCAGGAAATCGTTCGTACCTACTGCTATTGGGATTTATAATAATTTCCTAAGGGTGGTAGACAATAATGACTGATTGCTGGTGTACCAATGTCAATTAACAGTGATTTATATACCTGAACCACCCACATTTATTTGTTATGTAATGTTGGTATACCTGTGCAAGATTTGTGTCCTAATATTTTATGTTCTGCTGTTTGTATTGTTCCTGTAATACCATAATTTCCCGGGGATCAATAAAGTGTATCATATTGTATTTATCAACCCCATCTGAGGTCATAAGAGGAGTGACTCATATCTAGTAAAAGTGGTTTCCAACTCAGAGCAATTTTACAGTACTGGATGATACAGCTTGCTGTAAGACAACACCATTTCCTAGTAGCTCACCTTCACGAGATTTGTGCTATTCCAATGACAACAGTTCTAGTCATTTTATTTTGTTTATACCTTTTATTTTCAAATACCTGCATGCCATGTCGTACTATATTGAAGGCTTGAATCTGTGTGTCGGGTGCTTGTCCTGCTGGTGAAGTTCAGTTATAGATTCAAGGAAAGGGAAATAAGCTGCACATCGATCCACAATATGTTAAAATTTAGTTCATACTTTATTAAAGATTCATTAAAAACATGGAATCCCAAAAATATATGTAAGAACCTGACGCGTTTCTGGCGTCCAAGCACCCTTAGTCATAGGATATTGCCATATTGCCATTTTTTGGATTCCATGTTTTTAATGAATCTTTAATAAAGCATGAATTAAATGTTTACATATTGTGGACGGATGTGCCACTCATTTCCCTTTATTTGAATAACTGTATATACTTTATTTTCTGGTCACCTTTGTAACATCATTTGTATATTTTCATAAGCACTGTCTAATTGGTGAACGGAATATCTAAAATGTAATAACTTAGTTCTTTCTACTCTATAAACTGCACCCCTGAAACTTTGTGAGACCCTGTGTTACCAGTAGGGTTGAGCGACCTTGACCTTTTTAGAGTCGAGCCGTGTTTCGCGAAACCCGACTATCTTAGAAGTCGAGTCGAGTGGAATCGGCCGATTATCGCGAAAAGTCGGGTATCGCCCGAAACACGAAACCCAATGCAAGTCAATGGGGGAGCATAGTCGGCAGTGAGTGGAGGCCAGGAAAACACCTACACTGCCCATTTTAATGGCAAAAACATCCATTCTTGTTAAAGAAGCTTGTCAATCGTAATTTACCTTATAATAATTGGAAGGCATTTGAAATTGGGGGTCATTTGGCTAAAGTTGTGGGGGGTAGGGCTGGTTCAAGTAATTAGTGGGCCCAGTAAATCTGGACCACGTCACGGCAGTGGAGCAGGGAGAGGTAAGTATTTCAACTTTGCAAGTGCTGTGATCCTGAGCAAGCAGGGGGGGCCCACTCGTTGGCATTGGCACAGGCACAGGGCCCCTCAAAGTACAGCGGTGTGTTTGCACGGCGGGGGCGCCTCCCATCGGCAGCAACACTTTTGCGTACTATGAGAGGCCCTGTGCCAGTGACGTCGCCAACTAGTATTCCTCCCCCCACCTGATGAAGGAACCTGCACTTTCATCTGCACCTTCCTCTTTGTCCCCGTGTAAGGTGGTATGGTATGCGGGAAGAGCAACCTGACTTTCAGCAGGGTCACAATCTTGCTGTGTAGCGTGCACGGGGAATTTTGCGTTATGGGTCAATGTACCAGCAGACTCATCTATCACTGGCTGGGCATGGGCAGGATGAGGAGGAAACACAGATGTAGGCCCAAAGAATAAAGTTGGCTAAATGCAGTTCAAAATTGGTAACACAGGACTAACCAGGGGGCACTGCAGTGGAGGACAACTGGAATGAGAGGCTGACACAGAGAGTAGGCCCAAATCAGTAAGTAGTCGAAATGCAGTTCAAAATTGGCAACCGTAGTAAACAGGCGGCACAGCTTTGTTCAGTGGAGGAGAACAACAAGGAGTGGCAGACACCGATAGTAGGCCCCAACCCAACTAGTAGGCCAAATGCAGTCTAACATTAACAACTACTTAACGAGAGCCTGAAAATGGAATTTCAGGACAGGAAACCAGGAGAACAGCAAGGAGTGGCAGACACCGATAGTAGGCCCCAAACCAACTAGTACGCCAAATGCAGTTGTTCCGTTTAACCACAATTTAATGAGAGCCTGAAGATAGAAGTTCAGGAAAGGCAACCTGGAGAACACCTTGGAGTGTAACACACCATCTCTCTACACCCCATACCCAATTTGTAGGCCTAATGCAGCGTAGTTTCCAACAACTACTAAACGAGAGCCGGAAGATCGAAGCTCAGGAAAGGCAACCTGGAGAACACCTTGGAGTGGAACACACCATCTCTCTACACCCCATACCCAATTTGTAGGCCTAATGCAGTGTAGTTTCCAACAACTACTAAACGAGAGCCGGAAGATCGAAGCTCAGGAAAGGCAACCTGGAGAACACCTTGGAGTGGAACACACCATCTCTCTACACCCCATACCCAATTTGTAGGCCTAATGCAGTGTAGTTTCCAAGAACTACTAAACGAGAGCCGGAAGATCGAAGCTCAGTAAAGGCAACCTGGAGAACACCTTGGAGTGGAACACACCATCTCTCTACACCCCATACCCAATTTGTAGGCCTAATGCAGTGTAGTTTCCAAGAACTACTAAACGAGAGCCGGAAGATCGAAGCTCAGGAAAGGCAACCTGGAGAACACCTTGGAGTGGAACACACCATCTCTCTACACCCCATACCCAATTTGTAGGCCTAATGCAGTGTAGTTTCCAACAACTACTAAACGAGAGCATGAAGATCGAAGCATTGGCGAGGAAACCTGGGGAACACCTTGGAGTGGAACACACCATCTCTCTACACCCCATACCCAATTTGTAGGCCTAATGCAGTGTAGTTTCCAACAACTACTAAACGAGAGCCGGAAGATCGAAGCTCAGGAAAGGCAACCTGGAGAACACCTTGGAGTGGAACACACCATCTCTCTACACCCCATACCCAATTTGTAGGCCTAATGCAGTGTAGTTTCCAAGAACTACTAAACGAGAGCCGGAAGATCGGAGCTCAGGAAAGGTAACCTGGAGAACACCTTGGAGTGGAACACACCATCTCTCTACACCCCATACCCAATTTGTAGGCCTAATGCAGTGTAGTTTCCAAGAACTACTAAACGAGAGCCGGAAGATCGAAGCTCAGGAAAGGCAACCTGGAGAACACCTTGGAGTGGAACACACCATCTCTCTACACCCCATACCCAATTTGTAGGCCTAATGCAGTGTAGTTTCCAACAACTACTAAACGAGAGCCGGAAGATCGAAGCTCAGGAAAGGCTACCTGTAGAACACCTTGGAGTGGAACACACCATCTCTCTACACCCCATACCCAATTTGTAGGCCTAATGCAGTGTAGTTTCCAAGAACTACTAAACGAGAGCCGGAAGATCGGAGCTCAGGAAAGGTAACCTGGAGAACACCTTGGAGTGGAACACACCATCTCTCTACACCCCATACCCAATTTGTAGGCCTAATGCAGTGTAGTTTCCAACAACTACTAAACGAGAGCATGAAGATCGAAGCATTGGCGAGGAAACCTGGGGAACACCTTGGAGTGGAACACACCATCTCTCTACACCCCATACCCAATTTTTAGGCCTAATGCAGTGTAGTTTCCAACAACTACTAAACGAGAGCCGGAAGATCGAAGCTCAGGAAAGGCAACCTGGAGAACACCTTGGAGTGGAACACACCATCTCTCTACACCCCATACCCAATTTGTAGGCCTAATGCAGCGTAGTTTCCAAGAACTACTAAACGAGAGCCGGAAGACCGAAGCAATGTGGACGAAACCTGGGGAACACCTTGGAGTGGAACACACCATCTCTCTACACCCCATACCCAATTTTTAGGCCTAATGCAGTGTAGTTTTCTACAACTACTAAACGAGAGTCGGAAGACCGAAGCAATGTGGACGAAACCTGGGGAACACCTTGGAGTGGAACACACCATCTCTCTACACCCCATACCCAATTTGTAGGCCTAATGCAGCGTAGTTTCCAACAACTACTAAACGAGAGCCGGAAGATCGAAGCTCAGGAAAGGCAACCTGGAGAACACCTTGGAGTGGAACACACCATCTCTCTACACCCCATACCCAATTTGTAGGCCTAATGCAGTGTAGTTTCCAACAACTACTAAACGAGAGCATTAAGATCGAAGCAATGGCGAGGAAACCTGGGGCACACCTTGGGTAGGCAGACACCGTTAGTAGGCCCTACCAAAGTTGTACCCCCAATGCAGTTTTAAAATTCCTAGAGGCTGAAAACAAGACTATTGACGCTCAGCTTTTTTCGAAGGAACACAGCTGAATTGAGTGGCGCAGACAGACACAGGTAGTAGGACTTAACCCAAAAATGTGGCTCACTGCAGCTTAAAAAAGTTACAGGGGTACACAAGCAGCAGTGCTCTGGGCAGTGGAGGACAATTTCAATAGTGGACCGCAGACAGACTTTGTATGCCTACTATTAAAAAAAGGATGCTCTATGCAATTAAAAATAGGTTCCAGGGGTCCACGGGCAGCAGTGGTGTGGTCAGTGGACGAGTATTGGAAGGAGGGACCGCAGACAGGCGTAGTAGGCCTAACATAACAAAATTAGGCTGTAGACACTGTAAAATTGGTTCCAGGGGTACACGGGCAGCAGTGGTGTGGTCAGTGGAGGCCTAGTGGAAGGAGTGACCGCAGACAGGCTTCGAAGGCCTAAAATAAAAAAAATTGGGCTGGCTGTAGGCAATTTTAAATTGGTTCCAGGGGTACACGGGCAGCAGTGGTGTGGTCAGTGGAGGCCTAGTGGAAGGAGTGACCGCAGACAGGCATCGAAGGCTAAAATAATAACACATGGCTGTAGGCAATTTTAAATTGGTTCCAGGGGTACACGGGCAGCAGTGGTGTGGTCAGTGGAGGCCTAGTGGAAGGAGTGACCGCAGACAGGCATCGAAGGCCTAAAATAAAAAAATTGGGCTGGCTGTAGGCAATTTTAAATTGGTTCCAGGGGTACACGGGCAGCAGTGGTGTGGTCAGTGGAGGCCTAGTGGAAGGAGTGACCGCAGACAGGCATCGAAGGCCTAAAATAATAACACATGGCTGTAGGCAATTTTAAATTGGTTCCAGGGGTACACGGGCAGCAGTGGCCTGGTCAGTGTAGTAGTAGTAGAAAGAACGGACCGCAGAAAGGCATCGAAGGCCTAAAATAAAAAAATTGGGCTGGCTGTAGGCAATTTTAAATTGGTTCCAGGGGTATACGGGCAGCAGTGGTGTGGTCAGTGGAGGCCTAGTGGAAGGAGTGACCGCAGACAGGCATCGAAGGCCTAACAATAATAACACATTGCTGTTGGCAATTTTAAATTGGTTCCAGGGGAATACGGGCAGCAGTGGCCTGGTCAGTGTAGTAGTAGTAGAAAGAACGGACCGCAGACAGGCATCGAAGGCCTAAAATAAAAAAATTGGGCTGGCTGTAGGCAATTTTAAATTGGTTCCAGGGGTACACGGGCAGCAGTGGTGTGGTAAGTGGAGGCCTAGTGGAAGGAGTGACCGCAGACAGGCATCGAAGGCCTAAAATAAAAAAATTGGGCTGGCTGTAGGCAATTTTAAATTGGTTCCAGGGGTACACGGGCAGCAGTGGTGTGGTCAGTGGAGGCATATTGTAAGGAGTGACCGCAGACAGGCATCGAAGGCCTAAAATAATAACACATGGCTGTAGGCAATTTTAAATTGGTTCCAGGGGTACACGGGCAGCAGTGGTGTGGTCAGTGGAGGCCTAGTGGAAGGAGTGACCGCAGACAGGCATCGAAGGCCTAAAATAATAACACATGGCTGTAGGCAATTTTAAATTGGTTCCAGGGCTACACGGGCAGCAGTGGTGTGGTCAGTGGAGGCATATTGTAAGGAGTGACCGCAGACAGGCATCGAAGGCCTAAAATAATAACACATGGCTGTAGGCAATTTTAAATTGGTTCCAGGGGTACACGGGCAGCAGTGGTGTGGTCAGTGGAGGCATAGTGGAAGGAGTGACCGCAGACAGGCTTTGAAGGCCTAACATAACAAAAATGTCAATACAATGGTATTGTCAGTGGCAGGCATTGAAGGATGTCAGCGCATAGACTAAACATTGGTGGAGCTGTGAGATAATTTTGCAAGTGGTAGAGCACTGTTTGAGCTGGGGGGGGAACTGTCTTGTGGCCGGCGGTACAGGCCCAGGGCCCCTCATATTACAACGGTGTGTCTGACGTTGGGTGCGCACCACCACCGCCAGAGACACTTTATTGTACTATGAGGGACCCAGTGGCAGTGCCGTCGACCAAAAGCGGGCACACCCACCTCTTCAGACAAACAGCACTCTCACGGGTGCTGTCGCCAAGTGTCGATACCACGGCCCCGTGTGGGGAGTTTGGCCATTTAGTGAGGTGTAAACATGTCGTATGCTGGACAATCAGGTGCAGAAAATTACGAGATTGGAAAAGGCATTCAGAATAGTCCACAGGCAACACCTTTTCATAGGAAAGCTACGTGTCAGCCGGGCAAGGTGGGGCAAAAGATTTCGAAATCCAGTTGTGGTTCATTTTAATGAAGGTTAGATCATCTACATTTTGGGTAGCCAGACGAGTCCTTTTTTCTGTTAGTATTGAACCTGCAGCACTGAATACTCTTTCTGATAGGACACTAGCTGCCGGGCAAGCAAGCTCCTGCAATGCATATTCTGCCAATTCTGGCCAGGTGTCTAATTTTGATGCCCAGTAATCAAATGGGAATGACGGTTGAGGGAGAACATCGATAAGGGATGAAAAATAGTTTGTAACCATACTGGACAAATGTTGTCTCCTGTCACTTTGAATTGATGCTGCAGTACCTGTCCTGTCTGCGGTCATAGCAAAATCACTCCACAACCTGGTCAGAAAACCCCTCTGGCCAACGCCACTTCTGATTTCTGCCCCTCTAACTCCTCTGGTCTGCTGGCCCCTGCAGCTCGTGTGAGAACGATCACGGGCGCTGTGTGCAGGGAATGCCAGAAGCAAACGGTCAACAAGAGTTGATTGTTTGGTTGCTAATATTAGTTCCAAGTTCTCATGTGGCATTATATTTTGCAATTTGCCTTTATAGCGAGGATCAAGGAGGCAGGCCAACCAGTAATCGTCATCGTTCATCATTTTAGTTATGCGTGTGTCCCTTTTGAGGATACGTAAGGCATAATCCGCCATGTGGGCCAAAGTTCCAGTTCTCAAATCTGCGGTTGTGCTTGGTTGAGGGGCAGTTTCAGGCAAATCCATGTCACTTGTGTCCCTCCAAAAACCAGAACCCGGCCTTGACCGCGCCACAAATTTCCAATGGCCCCGGAAAAGCTTCCTCATTAAAAATATAATCATCCCCATCATCCTCCTCGTCCTCCTCTGCCTCTTCGCCCGCTAACTCGTCCTGTACACTGCCCTGACCAGACAATCGCTGACTGTCATCAAGGCTTTCCTCTTCCTCAGCTGCAGACGCCTGCTCCTTTATGTGCGTCAAACTTTGCATCAGCAGACGCATTAGGGGGATGCTCATGCTTATTATGGCGTTGTCTGCACTAACCAGCCGTGTGCATTCCTCAAAACACTGAAGGACTTGACACATGTCTTGAATCTTCGACCACTGCACACCTGACAACTCCATGTCTGCCATCCTACTGCCTGCCCGTGTATGTGTATCCTCCCACAAAAACATAACAGCCCGCCTCTGTTCGCACAGTCTCTGAAGAATGTGCAGTGTTGAGTTCCACCTTGTTGCAACGTCTATGATTAGGCGATGCTGGGGAAGGTTCAAAGAACGCTGATAGGTCTGCATACGGCTGGAGTGTACGGGCGAACGGCGGATATGTGAGCAAAGTCCACGCACTTTGAGGAGCAGGTCGGATAACCCCGGATAACTTTTCAGGAAGCACTGCACCACCAGGTTTAAGGTGTGAGCCAGGCAAGGAATGTGTTTCAGTTGGGAAAGGGAGATGGCAGCCATGAAATTCCTTCCGTTATCACTCACTACCTTGCCTGCCTCAAGATCTACAGTGCCCAGCCACGACTGCGTTTCTTTCTGCAAGAACTCGGACAGAACTTCCGCGGTGTGTCTGTTGTCGCCCAAACACTTCATAGCCAATACAGCCTGCTGACGTTTGCCAGTAGCTGCCCCATAATGGGAGACCTGGTGTGCAACAGTGGCAGCTGCGGATGGAGTGGTTGTGCGACTGCGGTCTGTGGACGAGCTCTCGCTTCTGCAGGAGGACGAAGAGGAGGAGGAGGGGGTGCGAACGGCTACAGCCAACTGTTTCCTAGACCATGGGCTAGGCAGAACTGTCCCAAACTTGCTGTCCCCTGTGGACCCTGCATCCACAACATTCACCCAGTGTGCCGTGATGGACACGTAACGTCCCTGGCCATGCCTACTGGTCCATGCATCTGTTGTCAGGTGCACCTTTGTGCTCACAGATTGCTTGAGTGCATGGACGATGCGCTCTTTAACATGCTGGTGGAGGGCTGGGATGGCTTTTCTGGAAAAAAAGTGTCGACTGGGTAGCTCGTAGCGTGGTACAGCATAGTCCATCAGGGCTTTGAAAGCTTCGCTTTCAACTAACCGGTAGGGCATCATCTCTAATGAGATTAGTCTAGCTATGTGGGCGTTCAAACCCTGTGTACGCGGATGCGAGGCTAAGTACTTCGTTTTTCTAACCATAGTCTCATGTAGGGTGAGCTGGACTGGAGAGCTGGAGATCGTGGAACTAGCGGGGGTGCCGGTGGACATGGCAGACTGAGAGACGGTGGGAGATGGTATTGTTGCCGCCGGTGCCCTAGATGCAGTGTTTCCTACTACGAAACTGGTGATTCCCTGACCCTGACTGCTTTGGCCTGGCAAAGAAACCTGCACAGATACTGCAGGTGGTGCGGAAAATGGTGGCCCTACACTGCTGGAAGGGATGTTGCGTTGCTGACTAGCTTCATTGGCCGAGGGTGCTACAACCTTAAGGGACGTTTGGTAGTTAGTCCAGGCTTGCAAATGCATGGTGGTTAAATGTCTATGCATGCAACTTGTATTGAGACTTTTCAGATTCTGTCCTCTGCTTAAGGTAGTTGAACATTTTTGACAGATGACTTTGCGCTGATCAATTGGATGTTGTTTAAAAAAATGCCAGACTGCACTCTTTCTAGCATCGGATACCTTTTCAGGCATTGCAGACTGAGCTTTAACCGGATGGCCACGCTGTCCTCCAACAGGTTTTGGCTTTGCCACGCGTTTTGGGCAAGATACGGGCCCGGCAGATGGAACCTGTTGCGATGTTGATGCCTGCTGCGGCCCCTCCTCCTCCGCTTCAGAACTGCTGCCGCCTGCACCCTGTTCCCCCAATGGCTGCCAATCGGGGTCAAGAACTGGGTCATCTATTACCTCTTCTTGTAGCTCGTGTGCAACTTCGTCTGTGTCACCGTGTCGGTCGGTGGTATAGCGTTCGTGATGGGGCAACATAGTCTCATCAGGGTCTGATTCTTGATCAGCACCCTGCGAGGGCAATGTTGTGGTCTGAGTCAAAGGACCAGCATTGTAGTCTGGCTGTGGCTGTGCATCAGTGCACTCCATGTCAGATTCAACTTGCAATGGGCATGGACTGTTAACTGCTTCACTTTCTAAGCCAGGGACGGTATGTGTAAAGAGCTCCATGGAGTAACCCGTTGTGTCGCCTGCTGCATTCTTCTCTGTTGTTGTTTTTGCTGAAGAGGACAAGGAAGCGACTTGTCCCTGACTGTGAACATCCACTAACGACGCGCTGCTTTGACATTTACCAGTTTCACGAGAGGAGGCAAAAGAGCTAGAGGCTGAGTCAGCAAGATAAGCCAAAACTTGCTCTTGCTGCTCCGGCTTTAAAAGCGGTTTTCCTACTCCCAGAAAAGGGAGCGTTCGAGGCCTTGTGTAGCCAGACGACGAACCTGGCTCCACAGCTCCAGACTTAGGTGCAATATTTTTTTTCCTACGACCAGCTGATGCTCCACCACTACCACTACCCTCATTACCAGCTGACAATGAACGCCCCCGGCCACGACCTCTTCCACCAGACTTCCTCATTGTTTTAAAAACGTAAACAAACTAACGGTATTTGTTGCTGTCACACAACTTACACGGTGAGCTATAACTTCAGTATGATTTAGCTACCCCTTTACAGGTGAGTGAGACCACAACGAAAATCAGGCACAATGTTACACTCTGTTGTTGGTGGCAACAAATGAGAGAGATGCCACACACGCAGGACTGTCACTGAAGCACAAATGTAAATATTAATCTCCCACTGATTTGATTTTTTTTTTTTTTTCAGGGAGACTTTAGGAAAAAAAAAATATAGAATAAAATGATTTTTTCAGGAAGAATTTAGAAACCAAATAAAATAAAATGATTTTTTCAGGGAGAATTTAGAAAACAAATAAAACAAAAAAAGGCTTTCTATGGCCCACTGAGTGAGAGATGACGCACACAGGAGTCAGGAGTGGCACACAAGCCCAGAGGCCAATATTTATCTCCCACTGATTGATGTAGTGATTTTTTCAGGTAGATTTTGGAACCCAAATCAAGCTAAAAAAATAATAGGCTTTCTATGGCCCACAATTGGAGAGAGAGAGAGAGAGATGGCACACCCAGGAGTCAAGACTGGCACACAAGCAGAAAGGGCAATATTAATCTCCCACTGATTTGTTTTTGTTTGTTTTTTCAGGGAGACTTTAGGAAAAAAAAAATAGAATAAAATGATTTTTTTCAGGAAGAATTTAGAAACCAAATAAAATAAAATGATTTTTTCAGGGAGAATTTAGAAAACAAATAAAACAAAAAAAGGCTTTCTATGGCCCACTGAGTGAGAGATGACGCACACAGGAGTCAGGAGTGGCACACAAGCCCAGAGGCCAATATTTATCTCCCACTGATTGATTTATAGATTTTTTCAGGTAGAATTTAGAACCCAAATCAACCAAAAACATAAATAGGCTTTCTATGGCCCACTATTTGTGAGAGAGATGGCACGCTCAGGACTGGCACACAAGCCCAGAGGCCAATATTAATCTCCCACTTTTTATTTTTTTTCAGGGAAAATTTATAAACCCAATAAAAAAATAAATAAATAGGCTTTCTATGGCCCACTATCTGAGAGAGAGAGATGGCACGCTTAGGACTGGCACACAAGCCCAAAGGCCAATATTAATCTCCCTTTTTTTTTTCAGGGAGAATTTATAAAACCAAAAAAAAAAATAAATAGGCTTTCTATGGCCCACTATTTGTGAGAGAGATGGCACGCTCAGGACTGGCACACAAGCCTGTTATGGCTGGCAATCAGGCAACACAGCGTGCAGTAATCAGCGCACATACAGAGATCTGGCAAAAACCCAAAACAATAGGACGAGCTCTGAGACGTGGAATCTCTGTAGACTGCAGTACCTGAACTGTCCTCACACAACTGGAAGCAGCAGTGGATTGCGCCTATCACTACCTATGCAACTCGGCACTGCCTGAGGAGCTGACTAGCCTGAAGATAGAAATACAAGCCTGACTTACCTCAGAGAAATACCCCAAAGGAATAGGCAGCCCCCACATATAATGACTGTTAGCAAGATGAAAAGACAAACGTAGGAATGAAATAGATTCAGCAAAGTGAGGCCCGATATTCTAGACAGAGCGAGGATAGCAAAGAGAACTATGCAGTCTACAAAAAACCCTAAAACGAAAACCACGCAAAGGGGCAAAAAAGACCCACCGTGCCGAACTAACAGCACGGCGGTGCACCCCTTTGCTTCTCAGAGCTTCCAGCAAAAGATAATAACAAGCTGGACAGAAAAAACAGAAAATAAACTAGAAGCACTTATCTAGCAGAGCAGCAGGCCCAAGGAAAGATGCAGTAGCTCAGATCCAACACTGGAACATTGACAAGGAGCAAGGAAGACAGACTCAGGTGGAGCTAAATAGCAAGGCAGCCAACGAGCACACCAAAACACCTGAGGGAGGACGCCCAGAGACTGCAATACCACTTGTGACCACAGAATTCACAACAGTACCCCCCCCTTGAGGAGGGGTCACCGAACCCTCACCAGAACCCCCAGGCCGACCAGGATGAGCCACATGAAAGGCACGAACAAGATCTGGGGCATGGACATCAGAGGCAAAAACCCAGGAATTATCTTCCTGAGCATAACCCTTCCATTTGACCAGATACTGGAGTTTCCGTCTAGAGACACGAGAATCCAAAATCTTCTCCACAATATACTCCAATTCCCCCTCCACCAAAACAGGGGCAGGAGGCTCCACAGATGGAACCATAGGTGCCACGTATCTCCTCAACAACGACCTATGGAATACATTATGTATGGAAAAGGAGTCTGGGAGGGTCAGACGAAAAGACACCGGATTGAGAATCTCAGAAATCCTATACGGACCAATAAAACGAGGTTTAAATTTAGGAGAGGAAACCTTCATAGGTATATGACGAGAAGATAACCAAACCAGATCCCCAACACGAAGTCGGGGTCCCACACGGCGTCTGCGATTAGCGAAAAGCTGAGCCTTCTCCTGGGACAAGGTCAAATTGTCCACTACCTGAGTCCAGATCTGCTGCAACCTGTCCACCACATAATCCACACCAGGACAGTCCGAAGACTCAACCTGTCCTGAAGAGAAACGAGGATGGAACCCAGAATTGCAGAAAAATGGAGAGACCAAGGTAGCCGAGCTGGCCCGATTATTAAGGGCGAACTCAGCCAACGGCAAAAATGACACCCAATCATCCTGGTCAGCGGAAACAAAACATCTCAGATATGTTTCCAAGGTCTGATTGGTTCGTTCGGTCTGGCCATTAGTCTGAGGATGGAAGGCCGAGGAAAAAGATAGGTCAATGCCCATCCTACCACAAAAGGCTCGCCAGAACCTTGAGACAAACTGGGAACCTCTGTCAGAAACAATATTCTCAGGAATGCCATGTAAACGAACCACATGCTGGAAGAACAAAGGCACCAAATCAGAGGAGGAAGGCAATTTAACCAAGGGCACCAGATGGACCATTTTAGAAAAGCGATCACAGACCACCCAAATGACAGACATCTTTTGAGAAACGGGAAGGTCAGAAATGAAATCCATCGAAATATGTGTCCAAGGCCTCTTCGGGACCGGCAAGGGCAAAAGCAACCCACTGGCACGTGAACAGCAGGGCTTAGCCCTAGCACAAATTCCACAGGACTGCACAAAAGCACGCACATCCCGCGACAGAGACGGCCACCAAAAGGATCTAGCAACCAACTCCCTGGTACCAAAGATTCCTGGATGACCGGCCAGCACCGAACAATGAAGTTCAGAGATAACTTTACTAGTCCACCTATCAGGGACGAACAGTTTCTCGGCCGGACAACGATCAGGTTTATTAGCCTGAAATTTCTGCAACACTCTCCGCAAATCAGGGGAGATGGCAGACACAATGACTCCTTCCTTGAGGATACTCGCCGGCTCAGATAACCCCGGAGAGTCGGGCACAAAACTCCTAGACAGAGCATCCGCCTTCACATTTTTAGAGCCCGGAAGGTATGAAATCACAAAATCAAAACGAGCAAAAAATAACGACCAACGGGCCTGTCTAGGATTCAAGCGCTTGGCAGACTCAAGATAAGTAAGGTTCTTATGATCAGTCAAAACCACCACGCGATGCTTAGCACCCTCAAGCCAATGACGCCACTCCTCGAATGCCCACTTCATGGCCAGCAACTCTCGGTTGCCCACATCATAATTACGCTCAGCAGCAGAAAATTTCCTGGAAAAGAAAGCACATGGTTTGAACACTGAGCAACCAGAACCTCTCTGTGACAAAACCGCCCCTGCACCAATCTCAGAAGCATCAACCTCGACCTGGAACGGAAGAGAAACATCAGGTTGACACAACACAGGGGCACAGCAAAAACGACGCTTCAACTCCTGAAAAGCTTCCACGGCAGCAGAAGACCAATTAACCAAATCAGCACCCTTCTTGGTCAAATCGGTCAATGGTCTGGCAATGCTAGAAAAATTACAGATGAAGCGACGATAAAAATTAGCAAAGCCCAGGAATTTCTGCAAACTTTTTAGAGATGTCGGCTGAGTCCAATCCTGGATGGCCTGAACCTTAACCGGATCCATCTCGATAGTAGAAGGGGAAAAGATGAACCCCAAAAATGAAACTTTCTGCACACCGAAGAGACACTTTGATCCCTTCACAAACAAGGAATTAGCACGCAGTACCTGGAAAACCATTCTGACTTGCTTTACATGAGACTCCCAATCATCTGAGAAGATCAAAATGTCATCCAAGTAAACAATCAAGAATTTATCCAGATACTCACGAAAAATGTCATGCATAAAAGACTGAAAAACAGATGGAGCATTGGCAAGTCCGAACGGCATCACCAGATACTCAAAATGACCCTCGGGCGTATTAAATGCCGTTTTCCATTCATCTCCCTGCCTGATTCTCACCAGATTATACGCACCACGAAGATCAATCTTAGTAAACCAACTAGCCCCCTTAATCCGAGCAAACAAGTCAGAAATCAATGGCAAGGGATACTGAAACTTAACAGTGATCTTATTAAGAAGGCGGTAATCAATACACGGTCTTAGCGAACCATCCTTCTTGGCTACAAAAAAGAACCCTGCTCCCAATGGTGACGACGATGGGCGAATATGTCCCTTCTCCAGGGACTCCTTCACATAACTGCGCATAGCGGTGTGTTCAGGTACGGACAAATTAAATAAACGACCCTTAGGGAATTTACTACCAGGAATCAAATCGATAGCACAATCACAATTCCTATGCGGAGGAAGGGCATCAGACTTGGACTCTTCAAATACATCCTGAAAGTCCGACAAGAACTCTGGGATGTCAGAAGGAATGGATGACGAAATAGACAAAAATGGAACATCACCATGTACTCCCTGACAACCCCAGCTGGTTACCGACATAGAGTTCCAATCCAATACTGGATTATGGGTTTGTAGCCATGGCAACCCCAACACGACCACATCATGCAAATTATGCAGTACCAAAAAGCGAATAACTTCCTGATGTGCAGGAGCCATGCACATGGTCAGCTGGGCCCAGTACTGAGGCTTATTCTTGGCCAGAGGTGTAGCATCAATTCCTCTCAACGGAATAGGACACCGCAAAGGCTCCAAGAAAAATCCACAACGTTTAGCATAATCCAAATCCATCAGATTCAGGGCAGCGCCTGAATCCACAAACGCCATGACAGAATATGATGACAAAGAGCACATTAAGGTAATGGACAAAAGGAATTTGGACTGTACAGTACCAATAACGGCAGAGCTATCGAACCGCCTAGTGCGTTTAGGACAATTAGAAATAGCATGAGTAGAATCACCACAATAGAAACACAGTCTGTTCAGACGTCTGTGTTCGTGCCGTTCTACTTTAGTCATAGTCCTGTTGCACTGCATAGGCTCAGGCTTACTCTCAGACAATACCGCCAGATGGTGCACAGATTTACGCTCGCGCAAGCGACGACCGATCTGAATGGCCAAGGACATAGACTCATTCAAACCAGCAGGCATAGGAAATCCCACCATTACATCCTTAAGAGCTTCAGAGAGACCCTTTCTGAACAAAGCCGCTAGTGCAGATTCATTCCACAGAGTGAGTACTGACCATTTTCTAAATTTCTGACAATATAGTTCTACATCATCCTGACCCTGGCATAAAGCCAGCAGATTTTTCTCAGCTTGATCCACTGAATTAGGCTCATCGTAAAGCAATCCCAGCGCCTGGAAAAATGCATCAATATTACTCAATGCAGAATCTCCTGGTGCAAGAGAAAACGCCCAGTCCTGTGGGTCGCCGCGCAAAAAAGAAATAATAATCAAAACCTGTTGAATAGGATTACCAGAAGAATGAGGTTTCAAGGCCAAAAATAGCTTACAATTATTTCTGAAGCTCAGGAACTTAGTTCTGTCACCAAAAAACAAATCAGGAATCGGAATTCTTGGTTCTAGCATCGATTTCTGATCAATAGTATCTTGAATCTTTTGTACATTTACAACGAGATTATCCATTGAGGAGCACAGAGCCTGAATATCCATGTCCACAGCTGTGTCCTGAAGCACTCTAATGTCTAGGGGAAAAAAAAGACTGAAGACAGAGCTAAGAAAAAAAAATGATGTCAGGATTTCTTTTTTCCCTCTATTGGAAATCATTGAATTGGCTCCTTGTACTGTTATGGCTGGCAATCAGGCAACACAGCGTGCAGTAATCAGCGCACATACAGAGATCTGGCAAAAACCCAAAACAATAGGACGAGCTCTGAGACGTGGAATCTCTGTAGACTGCAGTACCTGAACTGTCCTCACACAACTGGAAGCAGCAGTGGATTGCGCCTATCACTACCTATGCAACTCGGCACTGCCTGAGGAGCTGACTAGCCTGAAGATAGAAATACAAGCCTGACTTACCTCAGAGAAATACCCCAAAGGAATAGGCAGCCCCCACATATAATGACTGTTAGCAAGATGAAAAGACAAACGTAGGAATGAAATAGATTCAGCAAAGTGAGGCCCGATATTCTAGACAGAGCGAGGATAGCAAAGAGAACTATGCAGTCTACAAAAAACCCTAAAACGAAAACCACGCAAAGGGGCAAAAAAGACCCACCGTGCCGAACTAACAGCACGGCGGTGCACCCCTTTGCTTCTCAGAGCTTCCAGCAAAAGATAATAACAAGCTGGACAGAAAAAACAGAAAATAAACTAGAAGCACTTATCTAGCAGAGCAGCAGGCCCAAGGAAAGATGCAGTAGCTCAGATCCAACACTGGAACATTGACAAGGAGCAAGGAAGACAGACTCAGGTGGAGCTAAATAGCAAGGCAGCCAACGAGCACACCAAAACACCTGAGGGAGGACGCCCAGAGACTGCAATACCACTTGTGACCACAGAATTCACAACACAAGCCCAGAGGCCAATATTAATCTCCCACTTTTTTTTTTTTTGTTCCAGGGAAAATTTATAAACCCAATAAAAAATAAAATAAATAGGCTTTCTATGGCCCACTATCTGAGAGAGAGAGATGGCACGCTTAGGACTGGCACACAAGCCCAAAGGCCAATATTAATCTCCCTCTTTTTTTTCAGGGAGAATTTATAAAACCAAAAAAAAATAAATAAATAGGCTTTCTATGGCCCACTATTTGTGAGAGAGATGGCACGCTCAGGACTGGCACACAAGCCCAGAGGCCAATATTAATCTCCCACTTTTTTTTTTTTTTGTTCCAGGGAAAATTTATAAACCCAATAAAAAAAATAATAAATAGGCTTTCTATGGCCCACTATCTGAGAGAGAGAGATGGCACGCTTAGGACTGGCCCACAAGCCCAAAGGCCAATATTAATCTCCCACTGATTGATTTATTGATTTTTTCAGGTAGAATTTAGAACCCAAATAAAGCAAAAAAAAAAAATGGGCTTTCTATGGCCCACTGAGTGAGTGATGATGCACACAGGAGTCAGGAGTGGCACACAAGCCCTGAGGCCAATATTTTTCTCCCACTGATTGATGTAGTGATTTTTTCAGGTAGATTTTAGAACCCAAATCAAGCAAAAAAAAAAATAGGCTTTCTATGGCCCACTGATTGAGAGATGGCACACACAGGAGTCAAGAGTGGCACACAAGCCCTGAGGCCAATATTTTTCTCCCACTGATTGATGTAGTGATTTTTTCAGGTAGATTTTATAACCCAAATCAAGCAAAAAAATAAATAGGCTTTCTATGGCCCACTGAGTGAGAGATGGCACACACAGGGATGGCACTCTAGCAGAAATGTCAATCTTAATCTCCCACAAAAAAAAAAAACATGTAGTGTCCAACAATTACTATCTCCCTGCAGTAATCTCAGCCAGGTATGGCAGGCAGCAATAAGGAGTGGACTGATGCACAAATTAAATAAAAAGTGTGGACAAACAAAAAAGATAGCTGTGCAGAAAGGAAGGAACAAGAGGATTTGTGCTTTGAAAAAAGCAGTTGGTTTGCACAGCGGCATACACACAGCAATGCAGCTATCAGGGAGCCTTCTAGGGCAGCCCAATGAGCTACAGCGCTGAGGGGAAAAAAAATGTAGCTTCCACTGTCCCTGCACACCGAAGGTGGTGTTGGGCAGTGGAAATCGCTACAGCACAAGCGGTTTGGTGGTTAATGGACCCTGCCTAACGCTATCCCTGCTTCTGACGAAGCGGCAGCAACCTCTCCCTAAGCTCAGATCAGCAGCAGTAAGATGGCGGTCGGCGGGAACTCCCCTTTATAGCCCCTGTGACGCCACAGACAGCAAGCCAATCACTGCAATGCCCTTCTCTAAGATGGTGGGGACCAGGACCTATGTCATCACGCTGCCCACACTCTGCGTTTACCTTCATTGGCTGAGAAATGGCGCTTTTCGCGTCATTGAAACGCGACTTTGGCGCGAAAGTCGCGTACCGCATGGCCGACCCCGCACAGGGGTTGGATCGGGTTTCATGAAACCCGACTTTGCCAAAAGTCGGCGACTTTTGAAAATGAACGACCCGTTTCGCTCAACCCTAGTTACCAGTACTGGTGTAAAATGTCAAGTTAACCCCTGTCCAGATTAAAGCTGGGTGTAGTTTGGCCCAGGCAAGAGAGCATACTTCAGGGGATAAACTGTCCTAGGCCAAACTATACCCAAGGGTGTAAAATAGCCTTAAGGTACCGTCACATTTAGCGACGCTGCAGCGATCTAGACAACGATCCCAATCGCTGCAGCGTCGCTGTGTGGTTGCTGGAGAGCTGTCATACAGACAGCTCTCCAGCGACCAACGATGCGAAGTCCCCTGGTAACCAGGGTAAAAAAAAAAAACACTACATACTTACATTCCAGTGTCTGTCCTCCGGCGCTCTGCTTCTCTGCACTGACTGTAAGCGCTGGCCGGAAAGCACAGCGGTGACGTCACAGTGCAGAGAAGCACAGTGCCGGGGGACAGACACCGGAATGAAAGTATGTAGTGTTTTTTTTTTTACGTTTACACTGGTAAACAGGGTAAACATCGGGTTACTAAGCGCGGCCCCGCGCTTAGTAACCCGATGTTTACCCTGGTTACCAATGAAGACATCGCTGAATCGGCGTCACACACGCCGATTCAGCGATGTCTGCGGGAGTCCAGTGACAAAATAAAGTTCTGGACTTTCTGCTCCGACCAACGATGGCACATCAGGATCCTGATCGCTGCTGCCTGTCAAACTCAACGATATCGCTAGCCAGGACGCTGCAACGTCACGGATCGCTAGTGATATCGTTCAGTGTGAAGGTACCTTTAGCCAAACTATACCCCTGCAGGCTACAATATACTCCTCGATTTTATGAGCCCTTGTAAATGAGACAAATTTTAGGTGCCATTTCTTAATAACTTAAAACTGACTTACATATAGTGGAAAGGTACAGTGTTTGTGTATTTGTGTTGTTAATCACATGATGAAGATTGATCTTACAATACAAGATGAATGGTAATGGACAACAGTCATTACATCTGAGATTACACAATGTCCATTAAGATACTTTTTTTTATCTTACAATGCAATTGTAATGTGATCTTATCACTTCACTGGCTTTATCAGCCTGTCTCTAGTTGAATAGTGTGCAGACCTTTTTCTATAATAATCAGACACACAGCTGCTTTTAATGTGTAACTTCTGAGAAGTGCAGTAAAGTAGATCCTTTATCTCATTATAACTTTGTGGAAGTCTAATATTTTTACAGATTTGAGTTTTTCTAGTTCAAGTAACAAAAGTATATATGTTTAGAACTTTAAGATTTAAGTCAGATAACTTTTCATGTAACTTACCTGACAAACCTAATCTCCAATAAGATGTTGAAAAATTAAGTATTTCTTGTGTATATCACTCAACGCTGCTGATATCTAGGGGGTAAAACCTGGTATGAGGGGGTATGAAATGGCCTAGGCCATAGTTTACCCTGGGTATAATCAAGCCTCGGCCACTTTAACCCCAAGTATAGTCTGGATTCAGGGTATACTATTGCCTGTTACATCGGGTGTCCAATTCAAGGTACCGTCACACTCAGCAACTTTACAACGAGAACGACAACGATCCATGACGTTGCAGCATCCTGGATAGCGATCTCGTTGTGTTTGACACGCAGCAGCGATCTGGATCCTGCTGTGCCATCGCTGGTCGGAGCTAGAAGTCCAGTACTTTATTTCGTCACCAGGTCGGCGTGTATCTTTATGTTTGACATCAAAAGCAACGATGCCAGCAATGTTTTTACATGGAGCTAACAACCGGTGAGAACGATAAGTGAGTCGCCGTCACGTCACTGGATCGCTCCTGCATCGTTCTGGAGTTGCTGTGTTTGACGTCTCTTCAGCGACCTAAACAGCGACGCTCCAGCGATCGGCTCGTTGTCTATATCACTGCAGCGTCGCTGAGTGTGATGGTACCTTAACCTGTAGTAAACAAAAGGTGGTGTCAGCTAGGTTTTTTGGCTATTGTGGAGCTTGGCAGAGATCGTACCAAAGTATATATACATGCCCAAGTGTTGGAATCAGATGTGTGTATAATATACATTCAGAGGGAAGTGCCCAATAGCCTGCCTAGTAGAAAAAGCAGATGTAGCCTCATCCATCAATAGTCAGTCAATTGTCTCACTGTCCAGACAAATGGAGACAGGAGAGTGCTGTTTTTGACAGTGTAAATTAAGAACTCTTGCAAAAATGGAAAACATGCTGCGAACTTTGTTTTATAATGTAGGGTTGGTTTAGATGGGCTTAAATGTTATGAACTTAAGGTACCTTCACACATAACGATATCGTTAACGATATCGTTGCTTTTTGTGACGTAGCAACGATATCATTAAGGAAATTGTTATGTGTGACAGCGACCAACGATCAGGCCCCTGCTGGGAGATCGTTGGTCACTGAGGAAAGTCCAGAATTTTATTTTGTCGCTGGATCTCCTGCAGACATCGCTGGATCGGCGTGTGTGACACCGATCCAGCGATGTCTTCACTGGTAACCAGGGTAAACATCGGGTTACTAAGCGCAGGGCCGCGCTTAGTAACCCGATGTTTACCCTGGTAACCAGCGTGAAAGTAAAAAAAACAAACACTACATACTTACCTACCGCTGTCTGTCCCCGGCGCTCTGCTTCTCTGCACTCCTCCTGCACTGGCTGTCAGCGTCGGTCAGCCGGAAAGCACAGCGGTGACGTCACCGCTCTGCTTTCCGGCCGCTGTGCTCACAGCCAGTGCAGGAGGAGTGCAGAGAAGCAGAGCGCCGGGGACAGACAGCGGTAGGTAAGTATGTAGTGTTTGTTTTTTTTACTTTCACGCTGGTAACCAGGGTAAACATCGGGTTACTAAGCGTGGCCCTGCGCTTAGTAACCCGATGTTTACCCTGGTTACCCGGGGACTTCGGGATCGTTGGTCGCTGGAGAGCTGTCTGTGTGACAGCTCTCTAGCGACCAAACAGCGACGCTGCAGCGATCGACATCGTTGTCGGTATCGCTGCAGTGTCGCTGAGTGTGAAGGTACCTTTATTCCAAATTTTGATTCACTAAAGATATGGAATTGGAAAGCACTGCAAACTTTAAAACAAGCTTGGGAGATATCCAGGAATTGATTACAACAAACAAAACAGCATACTATACTACAGAATACATTAAATCACTCAGGATCTGAAGATCCTTCCATTGCGAGCCTTGTTTCCTTCTTTCCCAGAGTGCTGCATTTTACTTTATTAAATGTGATATATTTTTTACTGTGCTAGAGTACCACATCTTTAGAGATATAAACACTTCAGAAGTTGATTTATTACCATGATTTACATTCTCATGTTTGATCACACAACACCTCACACAACCTAATAAAACAGCTTCATATATAACTAGAGGGGAACAAGTAAAACATTATTTGTACAGTGGGGCAAAAAGTATTTAGTCAGTCAGCAATAGTGCAAGTTCCACCACTTAAAAAGATGAGAGGCGTCTGTAATTTACATCATAGGTAGACCTCAACTATGGGAGACAAACTGAGAAAAAAAAATCCAGAAAATCACATTGTCTGTTTTTTTAACATTTTATTTGCATATTATGGTGGAAAATAAGTATTTGGTCAGAAACGAACAATCAAGATTTCTGGCTCTCACAGACCTGTAACTTCTTCTTTAAGAGTCTCCTGTTTCCTCCACTCATTACCTGTAGTAATGGCACCTGTTTAAACTTGTTATCAGTATAAAAAGACACCTGTGCACACCCTCAAACAGTCTGACTCCAAACTCCATTATGGTGAAGACCAAAGAGCTGTCAAAGGACACCAGAAACAAAATTGTAGCCCTGCACCAGGCTGGGAAGACTGAATCTGCAATAGCCAACCAGCTTGGAGTGAAGAAATCAACAGTGGGAGCAATAATTAGAAAATGGAAGACATACAAGACCACTGATAATCTCCCTCGATCTGGGGCTCCACGCAAAATCCCACCCCGTGGGGTCTGAATGATCAAAAAGAACTGTGAGCAAAAATCCCAGAACCACGCGGGGGGACCTAGTGAATGAACTGCAGAGAGCTGGGACCAATGTAACAAGGCCTACCATAAGTAACACACTACGCCACCATGGACTCAGATCCTGCAGTGCCAGACGTGTCCCACTGCTTAAGCCAGTACATGTCCGGGCCCGTCTGAAGTTTGCTAGAGAGCATTTGGATGATCCAGAGGAGTTTTGGGAGAATGTCCTATGGTCTGATGAAACCAAACTGGAACTGTTTCGTAGAAACACAACTTGTCGTGTTTGGAGGAAAAAGAATACTGAGTTGCATCCATCAAACACCATACCTACTGTAAAGCATGGTGGTGGAAACATCATGCTTTGGGGCTGTTTCTCTGCAAAGGGGCCAGGACGACTGATCCGGGTACATGAAAGAATGAATGGGGCCATGTATCGTGAGATTTTGAGTGCAAACCTCCTTCCATCAGCAAGGGCATTGAAGATGAAACGTGGCTGGGTCTTTCAACATGACAATGATCCAAAGCACACCGCCAGGACAACGAAGGAGTGGCTTCGTAAGAAGCATTTCAAGGTCCTGGAGTGGCCTACCAGTCTCCAGATCTCAACCCTATAGAAAACCTTTGGAGGGAGTTGAAAGTCCGTGTTGCCAAGCGAAAAGCCAAAAACATCACTGCTCTAGAGGAGATCTGCATGGAGGAATGGGCCAACATACCAACAACAGTGTGTGGCAACCTTGTGAAGACTTACAGAAAACGTTTGACCTCTGTCATTGCCAACAAAGGATATATTACAAAGTATTGAGATGAAATTTTGTTTCTGACCATATACTTATTTTCCCCCATAATATGCAAATAAAATGTTAAAAAAACATACAATGTGATTTTCTGGATTTTTTTTTTCTCAGTTTGTCTCCCATAGTTGAGGTCTACCTATGATGTAAATTACAGACGCCTCTCATCTTTTTAAGTGGTGGAACTTGCACTATTGCTGACTGACTAAATACTTTTTTGCCCCACTGTATACCGCTGCCCGGGTGTGTAAGGGTCACAAATATTACATATTTCCAACAGACATTAGATTATTAGATTTAATATGTTTTACAGCTAATGGAAATTATTCAAAATAATAAATGTTATAGCTAATAGTTATTATTTCCTCTGCAACCATGCAAATTAGATTTGTTGACGTCCTAGAATATTGTTGCTATATTATTTTTTTCAGCAAATCTTGAATTCTTTCATCTAGATATAGAGCAAAGTAATACTTTAAATGTGTTACTGGCAAAACAAAAATAAATTGACTTTGGCGTGCTGTAAACAAGACGTCTGTTGACGAGACAACTTATAATTGGCAGTCTGCCACTTAGCAATGTATTACAAATGAACAGAATGCAAGATGGGTAGTAAATAAACTTGACAGAAAAAGTCACTGCTATCGTGTTTGTGATGATGAACTTTGTTTTAAACATTTACATATTAAAAATTTAAATCTGAGCGAGCATAAAAATCATCAGCACCATTATCACTTTGTCTGCAGACGTCTTTTACAACCATATGAAGAATTGATAATTACAGATAATTGCTTTGGCAATGGTTAGGTAGCAGCGGTACATAGCATTTAAAACTATAGATATCAATTTTTAACAAGTAGCTTTGACACTATATATTCACTTCCAGTATCTCTTAAACTTCTCACAGACAATGGCAGTAAAAACCAATGAGGCTACAAGAGACAGATGTGTCATCTGTCTAATATTTCGCAGTTTCCTGCTCATCTTATTCACACCAATATATAGTATTTTAGCGCTGTAATATGGAAAGGATCTGGCTGTATTCTGCAGTGCCAACAAGCAAATGGAGCAGAAGAAAAAGTATTCTCTGGATTGTTTTTAAAGCAAATAATCAAGATTAAGATCCCCCAAAACTTATCCCTGGCCTCTAGTGATGAGCGAGTGTGCTCGTTACTTGAGAATTCAGATCAAGCTCGGGTGTTCTCCGTGTATTTTGGGCATGCTCGTGTTTTATATTTGTGCTCCCGCAGCTGCATGATTTGCAGGTAGTAAACAGCCTGAATACATGTGGGGATTCCCTAACACATAGGCTATCCACACATGTATTCAGGCTGCCTAGCAGCCACAAATCATGCAGCTGTGTTAACACAAACATAAAACGCGAGCACACACAAGATACTCAGAGAACACCTGAGCATGCTCAGAAAACTCGAGTATCGAACACAATCGCTCATCACTACTGGCCCCTGATACCTGTGGCTATGTCTAGAAATATCTGTAATAGGCAGCAGCAGCAGACAGAACTGGAATGAACCCTCTTGCTATATGCACTGATTTCTGCCACATACACTGCCTGTCTGCCTAGCACTGACATCTATGCAGCTTTATTAGTCCTCAGAAGGACTGTTAGTTTAGATGGATATGTGTATAATTTATGGTATACCCACACTAAGTAGGAAGCACACAAATCTCTCCCTAGTTCAGCAGCAACTCTCCGTACACTGCCTGATTCCAGAGCAGACTGGGACGAGCATGGCAGCGCCAGGTCTGATATAGACCTGATGTTGCTGTGCAGCCAGCTAATCACTATAATGCCACAACCAACATAGCTGCGGCATTACAGTGTGTGGCAGACAATCTCTGCATGTTCTAAAGAGCACCAAACATGCTGGGCAGGGACCCAAGCTCCTGCCGAGCAAACCCGGAAATACTCGGCGAGGTCCAAGCATTGTGAGCACTGCGATGTACGGGCAAACATCGAGTAGTGGCGAGTATGCTTGCTCATCACTAATGTTATTTTTTTATTCACTCTTTTAATTATAGCCATTTGAGTATAGACTTTCTTTAGATTCAAATTCTATAAAATTATAACATTTTGCTCAAATTAGGATTTTATCAACAGCTAGAAATAAAGATCAAATAAGCAAAGGGACAGAAGAATTTCGGACAAAAGTCAAGGTACTTTCTTTAAAAAATGATTAAAGTGAGATTTGCCTTCACTATTAGTTGAAGCTAAAGTTGAATCTATTTGAAATATTGGAATTTAATTCTACTCACTTTTTTTTTAAATATTCATTCTTCAAAATGCAGATTTTATGCAATTCACCTTTCGGAAATTCTGCAAAATGGTGGCTAGCTAGATGTACTTTTGCTGAACAAGAGCAAAAGATTGAAAATATATAAACTAGTACTCACCTCCCGCTCATCTCTCAAGACAGTAATCATCCATTAGAATGGATCCATCAGTTATCCATTGACTATACAAGTTGTTCAAACACAATATTTTTGTGAGACTAAAAAAAAAACAGATTTTAACTAAAATCATTTTGTTTAACATTTGTCTATGGAAAATGGATCCATTAATAACCTATCTGTTTTTCTTTAATTTGAAAAGGATCTTTTTTTGCTTATTTGGTCAGTTTGAAATGGTTGAAAATGGACGGGTTTTAAAATTTACCTGATTTCTATAGACTTTAACGCCTTTCGGATATTGTGTGTAATAGTACGCCGATGTCAAACTCCCTCCCTTTGATGTGGGCTCCAGCACTGAGCCCACATCTTTCCCGGGAGATGTCAGCGGACATGTGTCTGCAATATCTGTAGGTGGAATCGCAATCCACCCATGGCTATTAACCAGTTAAATGCCAGTGTCAAACTCTGACAGCGGCATTTAACAAGAGCTTCCGGCAATCGCGCTGGAAACTCGCCCACTGGTGACCCGCGTCATGTAATCGCGGGTCACCGGTGTGTTGGCATGACAACTTGACATCTCCTGGAGACCGCTATGGTTGTCAGTGCCCAATTGCTGTGAGCACCATCCAGTGGTTGGCGCCCATAGCAAGTGATTAATTCTGGTATATAGAGGAGATCTAATCAATGTCTCTATGTAGCAGAGCCGATCGGGTTATTCCAGCTTCTAGTCTCCCATTGAGTCTATTAAAGCATGCCAAAAGTAAAAATAAATGTTTTTAAAAATATTAAAATTTTTTAAAAAATATAAAAGTTCAAATCACCCCCCTTTCACTCCATTCAAAATAAAACTATAAAAAAACAAACATACACATATTTGGCATTGCCGTGTTATGAATCGCCTGATCTATCAATAAAAAAAGTATTAAACTGGGTGGCGCTCATAGCAATCTGGCATCAATAACCATAGAGGTCTGCTGGAGATCTCTGGTTAATATGCTGATGCACTGATGACCCCTGATCATGTGATGGGGGTCAGTGGTGCACCCATTTCCGGCCAGATGGCCAGAAGCACTTGTTAAATGCGGCTGTCAGAGTTTGTCAGTGGCATTTAACTAGTTAATATGTGCAGGCGAATCGAGATTCTGCCCACGCCTATTGCAGACACATGTCACCTGTTCAAAACAGCTGACATGTCCCGTCTTTGATGGGGGCTCACCGCTTGAGCCTGCATCAAAGCGGGGGGTTCTGCCATCGGCTGTACTATTCCATCCGATGGCAGAAAGGGGTTAAACCTAAGCGCCTTTAAAAAGCGGTGCTGTGGTTTAAGTATCCTTAACTGCCATCGTAAAAAGGCGTATCGGCGGTCATTAAAGTGTTAATATATATTATTTACTAATGTGTACAGTACAGACCAAAAGTTTGGACACACCTTCTCATTCAAAGATTTTCTGTATTTTCATGACTATGAAAATTGTACATTCTCACTGAAGGCATCAAAACTATGAATTAACACATCTGGAATTATACACTTAACAAAAAAGTGTGAAACAACTGAAAATATGTCTTATATTCTAGGTTCTTCAAAGAAGCCACCTTTTGCTTTGATTACTGCTTTGCACACTCTTGCCATTCTCTTAATGAGCTTCAAGATGTAGTCACCGGAGATGGTTTTCACTTCACAGGTGTGCTCTGTCAGGTTTAATAAGTGGGATTTCTTGCCTTATAAATGGGGTTGGGACCATCAGTTGTGTTGTGCAGAAGTCTGGTGGATAAACAGCTGATAGTCCTACTGAATAGACTGTTAGAATTTGTATTATGGCAAGAAAAAAGCAGCTAAGTAAAGAAAAACGAGTGGCCAGCATTACGTTAGGAAATGAAGGTCAGTCAGTCCAAAAAATTGGGAAAACTTTGAAAGTGTCCCCAAGTGCCCGTGCAAAAACCATCAAGCGCTACAAAGAAACTGGCTCACATGAGGACCGCCCCAGGAAAGGAAGACCAAGAGTCACCTCTGCTTCTGATGATAAGTTTATCCGAGTCACCAGCCTCAGAAATTGCAGGTTAACAGCAACTCAGATTAGAGACCAGGTCAATGCCACACAGAATTCTAGCAGCAGACACATCTCTACAACAACTGTTAAGAGGAGACTTTGTGCAGCAGGCTTTCATGGTAAAATAGCTGCTAGGAAACCACTGCTAAGGACAGGCAACAAGCAGAAGAGACTTGTTTGGGCTAAAGAACACAAGGAATGGACATTAGACCAGTGGAAATCTGTGCTTTGGTCTGATGAGTCCAAATTTGTGATCTTTGGTTCCAGCGACCGTGTCTTTGTGCGACGCAGAAAAGGTGAACGGATGGACTCTACATGCCTGGTTCCCACCGTGAAGCATGGAGAAGGAGGTATACTGGTGTGGGGGTGCTTGGCTGATGACACTGTTGGGGATTTATTCAAAATTGAAAGCATACTGAACCAGCATGACAACCACAGCATCTTGCAGCGGCATGCTATTCCATCCGGTTTGCGTTTAGTTGGACCATCATTTATTTTTCAATAGGACAATGACCCCAAACACACCTCCAGGCTGTGTAAGGGCTATTTGACCAAGAAGGAGAAGGATGGGATGCTACGCCAGATGATCTGGCCTCCATAATCACCAGACCTGAACCCAGTCGAGATGGTTTGGGGTGAGCTGGACCGCAGAGTGAAGGCAAAAGGGCCAACAAGTGCTAAGCATCTCTGGGAACTCCTTCAAGACTGTTGGAAGGCCATTTCCGGTGACTACCTCTTGGAGCTCATCAAAAGAATGCCAAGAGGGTGTAAAGCCATAATCAAAGCAAAAGGTGGCTACTTTGAATAACCTAGAATATAAGACATATTTTCCGTTGATTCACACTTTTTTGTTAAGTATATAATTCCACAAATGTTAATTCATAGTTTTGATGCATTCAGTGTGAATGTACAATTTTCATAGTCATGAAAATACAGAAAAATCTTTGAATGAGAAGGTGTGTCCAAACTTTTGGTCTGTACTGTATGTACCCTAAAATGGTATCTAAGATGTTATGACTGGTAAAGTTATAGATGCCAAACACTGAAATAATTATTTTGCGCCACTAGAGATTATTACTAGTGATGAGCGAATATACTCGTTACTCGAGATTTCCAGAGCACGCTAGGGTGACCTCCGAGTATTTTTTAGTGTTCGGAGATTTAGTTTTTCTCACCTCAGCTGAATGATTTAGATCTCTTAGCTAGCTTGATTACATGTGCATCATGAATAAGCTCTACTATTGCATTTTTTAAAACTAATTAAGTAATTTAAGTAATTTTTTTTCATTGTTTTGTAGTCTGGCTCTTTGTGAAATAAGCATGATTTTTTTTTCTTATATTGATTGTGATGTAATATAACATGAAACAGATATATGACCTAAATAATTCATCAAGTCCTAAAGGTACTTTTCATAAAAATAAATAAATATACTACCATAATACCATAAAATCCCTAAATAATACTGTTATTTATTAGGGCTGACTATAAAGTTGCACTCCTCCCATCAAAGATTTTAGCCTCTTAATATATTGAAGTCATCATATTGTATAGCACTCTGTACTTACAATTGCTCATTTTCCATTTCTACCCAGTTAATTATATTATAAACTCTTTGTAGAAAATGAACGTTTCCTTTCCCTGCGTTCATAATTCCCTTCTTTAATTCCAGACCCAGCTTGTCCCTCCTGCCAGGGACTTTTGCAGTGACTCATAACTCATACAGGGAAAATGGACATCCATTATCTACATAGAACTTAGGAAGCTTCATTTACTCACTTTTTGCAGAGATGGAACCTGCTGCTAAGTAATGACGGACTATATGGCGGTACAATATGGATTGACACATGAGTTAACTTCACCCAGTATGAAGAAAGCAAACCCTGTTGCGTCAGAGGGCCGCGGTACCGCACAAAGAGTGCAAGCACGGAGTTACAGAACACTAGACTCGGGATTAGAGTATAACTAGACCTCTTGCGCTCGACACCACTACTGGGATGTCAGCGTAACCAAAATAGTAATTTAGATGCACGGGAGTTCTTGCGGTGCCGCTCTGGCGGACACCACTAACCACTCAGGCTTGGGTAAGGAAAGCACTGTGAAAGCGCATGGCGCCGCACTGGCGATCACAGCAATTTGATGCTGTTTTGTGTGTCACGTGCTGATAGCTAAGTCGGGCGCTAGATAGCAATCATCCACCCTGCGTGAGCAGTCATACACAAGGGAGGGGATAATTAATGAGCGACTTTCACACGTCCACACACACACATTTACAAGTGTATACTAGCGCATGGCTGAGCGGCCATGCAAACCTTTTATAGCGGCAGTGCTGCAAGACCTTCCAGATGGACCAATAGGAGCCGCAACATGTGACCGCCGATCTCCTATGGGAGGTCATCCCATGGGCATGCTCAGTAAGGGAAAAGTAGGACTTAGTCCCAGAGAGACCTGCTAGCTGCTGAACATTGCTGGCTACAAGGACAGAGCCTGGAAAGGCAGTAGTAACCAATCGTCCAGTATCAGCCTGAGTTAGACGCTGGGACCGACGTCTCCGCTGAGTAGACTGTGGCTGGAGAAGAATGGGAGACCGCAGTGGAGATGGTTTGAGATTCCCCCTGTGCAGAGATTTGAACTCAATACCTAACATACAGTATTAATAATTAGCAGAAATATTTTGATGGGAGAGCTTCTTCAATCCAAGAGTGTCCCTAGGTGGGCTATTTACATTTGCAAAGTGTTTCACCCCCCCCCATAACCTTTATTTACATACGCATATATGGATAAGGCTAGGGTCACATTGCGTTAGGGCAGTCCGTTTAGCGCATAGCGCTATGGACTGCGCTAATGCAATGTCTTAAAAGGGATCGCGTTAGCCAATCCTGCTAGCGCAGATCCCTGATCTGCGCTAGCGAGGAACGGACCGCGAATGCTGCAAGCAGCGTTCACGGTCCGTCAATCAAATGATGGCACATTGCTAGCGCACGCCCAATGTGGGCATGCGCTAGCGATGCGTTCGCCATACAGGCAATGGCGGCGTTAACGGACTACGTTACACCGCGTTATGCCGCAGTGTAACGTAGTCCGCTAAATGCGGTCACATAACGCAATGTGACCCTAGCCTAATATACATTTGAATCCACATTTTAGAAATTATTATTGCAAATATAAGTATAGAAATATCTGGAAAACCTTGCACAGAAACAGGTAGTTCAATCTGCCAAGAAATTCTATAAACGTCATTTTCCTGGCAGGTAAGAATCCTTATTCAGGTAACTCATGTGGCCACTTAACAATTTATACCTCCCACATATCTGATATAAAAATACATATATTTATTCAATACAGGAGCTAAAACTACATTACAAAAGAAAATAGATGACTTTTCCTGTAAGCGATGAAAGAAAACGATTTCTCAAAGGAAGCATTGCTGTACCGTCTTGGCAGGATACTGGTTTTGAGATAAAAAACACTGTCACTCTATCAAGTGGGTTGTCAAATATTATAAGATATTATCCTTTTCAAGAGGGGATATTACCAGGAGAGTGGATCACAACCCTACTAAATAATTCAAGAGCATAAAATGAAATAAAGGAGTTTCAAAAATAATGGCGTATTTTATTGCAAGCTTAGCAATTTAACCATAGAAATGGCTTCATAAAATTTCAAAAGAGATTTGGGCAGATTGCCAATGGCTTTTTTGAGTGACATGTACTGTAAGAGTAGATGTCCTTTCAAAACCTCTCAGCAATAGGGAGCAATATATAGGACAAAGCACATTCTAAGGTTTACTATTGTATAATTCAGAAGCTGTACTTAAACATTTAATACTGGATATTTACGCATCAGTCTGTTGGTGCAGTAAAATTTATGTAGTCCTTGACTAGAGTCACTATATTCCATCATCCCATTACTAAAAAGGTTCCTTCCATATTGACCGCTACGGTAAAATGGAAAACATCAAAGCTAATTGCAAGTGATATTGATTTGATCTTAAAGCCACAACTGCCTGAAGATTAAACCTTTTTTAAAACTTACAATGATGCAATTTGCATTTTTTTTTACATTTTGATAGAATATTTCAGCTTATTTACGTGGATGACGAACCATGCTCAAATATTACAATTATATCAGATTGTAAAATGTAAAATACCATCTTTGTTTTCTGTATTGTCTTTTTACGGTATACACCTGGCAGTATGAAGTGTCAATCAGTACAGATACTAAGATTAACAAATTAATAGTTCTTTATTAGTGATAAGTGAATATGCTTGGAAAACATCTTATCTGAGCATGCTCGGAGGTAATACGAGTAACTTGGGCATGCTCATATATTATGTTAATGCTTGGGTCCCTGCGGCTGCATGATGTGCTGCTATTTGACAACCTGAACACATGCAGGGATTGCCTGTTTGTTAGGGAATCCAGGCTGTCTAACAACCGCAAATCATGCAGCCGCGGGGATCTGAACATAATATACGAGCACGCCTGAGCTACTCGGAGAACATCAAATCATACTCGGATAAGACGTTACCCGAGCACGTTCTCCCATCACTTTTCTTTATACTTTTTTAATCGAAAAAAAGGAGAACAGAAAAACCGGATTACTGTTGCCATACGTCCTGCATTTTTTTATATTTACACATCTGTGTAGGGGCATGTTCTTCTGTAGGATGAGCTATATTTTTTGGTCACTCTTCTTTCATGGTTTTAGAGGGATGTCAAAGTACAAAAAAACAGCAATTCTGTGTCTGTGTTAAGGCATTCACCATGCAAGATAATTGTACAGTTCCTTACTTTAGTCCATTACAGATGAAGTTGTTATTTTTACATGAGGAATTAAAAAAGGGAAGGTGATATCATAGTTTCATTGTTTTTTATGCTGTATTTAGACATAAGTCCATAAAGTTCAAAATATAACCTAACATAGTAACTCACTGGAAAGGTTATAAAATTCAAAATAAACAGAAAAAATGTACTGAGACTCAATATTATATACACTACAGGATGCAGCAGAACCGGATAATAAAGGCAGGGATAACACAAGTGCAAAATACCCAATAAACAACCACTCACACCTCTACCATTTATGGAGGGAGTGATGCCTCAGTGTTATAAGTGCACATAGATAAGGCTTGTATAGGGCACCAGTCACACAGAAACAGTGGGTGAAATAACTATTAGTGTTGAGCGATACCGTCCGATATTTGAAAGTATCGGTATCAGATTGTATCAGCCGATATCCGAAAAATATCGGATATCGCTGATACCGATATCCGATACCAATACAAGTCAATGGGACACAAATATCGGAAGGTATCCTCTATGGTTCCCAGGGTCCGAAGGAGAGGAAACTCTCCTTCAGGCCCTGGGATCCATATTCATGTGTAAAATAAAGAATAAAAGTAAAAAATATTGATATACTCACCCTCGGACGCGCCCTGGTTGTAACCGCTGCAACCGCCATGATTCCCTTCCTAAGAATGAGCGCGTAAAGGAGCTTCGATGACATCATGGCTTGTGATTGGTCGCGTGACCGCTCATGTGACCGCTCACGCGACCAATCACAAGCCGCGACGTCATCGAAGGTCCTTCACACGCTCATTATTAGGAACAGAAGCATGGCGGTTGCAGCAGTTACAACCAGGGCACGTCCGAGGGTGAGTATATCAATATTTTTTATTTTTATTCTTTATTTTACACATCAATCTTCATCCCGATACCGATTCCCGATATCGCAAAAATATCGGAACTCGGTATCGGAATTCCGATACCGCAAATATCGGCCGATACCCGATACTTGCGGTATCGGAATGCTCAACACTAGTGTTGAGCGATACCGTCCGATACTTGAAAATATCAGTATCGGATAGTATCGGCCGATACCCGAAAAATATCGGATATCGCCGATACCGATATCCGATACCAATACAAGTCAATGGGACATCAAGTATCGGAATGTATCCTGATGGTTCCCAGGGTCTGAAGGAGAGGAAACTCTCCTTCAGGCCCTGGGATCCATAGTGAGGTGTAAAATAAAGAATTAAAATAAAAAATATTGATATGCTCACCTCTCCGGCAGCCTCTGGACATCACGCTGGTAACCGGCCGGCTTCTTTGTTTAGAATGAGCGCCTTTAGGACCTGCGAATGATGTCGCGGCTTCTGATTGGTCGCGTGCCGCTCATGTGACCGCCACGCGACCAATCAGAAGCCGCGACGTCATTCACAGGTCCTAAATTCCTAGAATGAGGAGTTTAGTGAATGAGAATGATGTCGCGGCTTCTGATTGGTCGCGTGGCGGTCACATGGGCGGCACGCGACCAATCAGAAGCCGTGACGTCATTCTCAGGTCCTAAAGGCGCTCATTTTAAACAAAGAAGCCGGCCGGTTACCAGCGTGATGTCCAGGGGCCGCCGGAGAGGTGAGCATATCAATATTTTTTATTTTAATTCTTTATTTTACACATCCCTATGGATCCGATACCGATACCCGATACCACAAAAGTATCGGATCTCGGTATCGGAATTCCAATACCGCAAGTATCGGCCGATACCCGATACTTGCGGTATCGGAATGCTCAACACTACTCAACACTAATAACTATTGAAAATGGTGAGTGTTTGCTTTTTTGTTTGCCTTCTGTTATCATTATTTTGTCTTCGTGTCTTGTTTGCCATCTAATATATAAAGCTAAATGTGTGTGTGTGTGTATGTGTGTATGTCCAGGATTGGCATCTGCACTGTCGCAGCTACAGCCACAGTCATATGTCTGGACCCCGAGAGCGTCATAGGCTATGTTGTGAGGTGAAATTTTAACCCCGCGCGTTCCAATTCACCAAACAATTTTGCCCCTATCTACATAATGGGGAAAAAGTGAAAGGCAAAGTGTTGGAGGCAAATTGACAGCTGCCAGATGTGAACAAGGGGGACCTAAAGAGTGAGAGCGATGGCGCCAAAGAGTATATACCGTACAGTTGCTAAGGTGGGGCCCCAACATGGGATACTCACTACACTCAAGGATATGAACACACACACAAAATGCGCCACACACTACCACGTGCTTGAACACATATACCACCCTCAGCACACATTTCACCACACATACACCAACCCTAAAAAGGGGATCGTTCCTAATTGAAAAAATTGCCTGATAACCTGGGCCCAAAAGACAACAAGTGATGCTGAGAATAATAGATTGAAGCTCAGCTATCTACATAATTAGTACCCAAAACATTGGAATACTAAAAAGACCCCTGCCATAATAAGGGTAAAAATACCAGAAAAATACCTCAAAATTATTGACAGTACCTTTGATATAGAAGTAATAGTGAAAATATTCTTGGGTGGATATAAACACTCACAACCGATGTGACCTAGCCCTAGGTGTAATTACTGTCTGGACACCTACCTAGGTGCGGAGGTTGGCACCCTAAGAAAAATCGAGAATGGTGCCCCAGCTCGTGCGATAGCTGACCATATCTCCTGTTATAAATGTGGCACCCCTAGGGGTATTTGCCACAAAAATAGTTACTGACAGTAAGTACAAATACTAAAATAGCAAGACTGCACTACCACCTCCGGCCAGAAGGGGGAGCTCCAGAGACTCCCCTTGATCCATTCTGGTCTGACAGAAGAAATGGCAGTTGGGCCAAGGAGCTGATAGTGAGAGGTCATACAGTTGAATCTCTAACAGCCCTGTGACTGTTACCAGGCCTAAATCACCGGCCTGAGGAGAAGAGGGATAGAGAAAAAGGACATTGTGAGAACCGGGTAGCATTAATCACTACCCAGAACAGGCGCAAAGACGGATACCGGATCCGTGGCTGTATTCATTATATATAATACAGCAACCGGAAAAACGTGAGATGATATCAGCTTCACTAGGGTCGGATGCAGCAACAGACACAGAGTTCAGCGGTACTCCCAGAGGGGGTAAACCGATAAAAGGACTCGGGTTGCCCGTCGAACCAGGACCCGGAGGGGACAGATTGGGCCGGCAGCCAGTTCACATACAGCAGCAGGGCCACACAGAAATTGCGCACAATAAGAGGCGAAGACCCCGGCAGGGTCAAAGTAACTCAGAGTTCCCATACAGACTCCGGTGACAGGACTGGTTGTAAATCCTTTTATGTTAAAGTAAACTGGTTAAACGTTTCAGTGCCTCAGTCTTTCATTTGGACAATAGCCATCTATCCAGGATCGAGATCGTCACCGCTGGGAGAACCTGCTGCTGATCAAGTAAGTGCCTGTCCCCTCATGATACCCCTTACACTGTGCATTGCCTGAGGCCACAGCACCGGGTCAAGCCACCCGTGACATCCCCCTCAAGAGACAGACTCCATTGGTCCGGTGCTGGGTATCCCGGTCTCCTGGGCGTCACAATTGGCGTCACGAACAGGATCTAGCCAGCCCGTATACCGGGTATTGTGTGCCGTGATTGGAGCCCAAAACTGTGAAAACTGGGATGAAAAATCTTGAAAATTGACTTTATTAAAGAAAAATCCATTCCCCATTGAAAACTATTGAAAGTGACTTTTCCCCATTGGTTATAATGGAGTAAAGATGGCCGCCATCCCCTGAGGTAATCACTTCATAACTGTTAGGCACGAGACTGTTAATTGAGCTACGCCATCACCTGAGCCCCAGTCTAACTGAAAAACTTCAGAATCCGCCATTACAGAGCGCGGTGGGTGGGAGCAGCAGGGGGCGTGTCATTGTGGGCGGCACCAAGCTGAGCGCTCTGACATCAGAGCAAGGGGAAAATCGATCCTGCTGCACAGCGGAACGAATCTGCACTATCCCGACGGAAGCGGAGGACCGGAAGGGTCCGGATTAACTAAGGGGGCACAGTATGTCGCAGCACGGAGACGCCGCAGCACTCGGCAACGCTAATGCAGCTGAAAGACAGAGTGTCAATAGAGAGTCCGGCAGCGCAGCGGTTCAAGGAGTGGCGCCCATCATGCCGGTGCTGATGCCATATACCCCGGGTGGCCCATGGCTTCCAATGTATGAAGGTGAGCCTAATACCCTTGACGATTTCAGAGAAAAGATGCTGGCCCATTTTGACATGTTCCCTGTGGGTGAAGTTCAGCGTGTTAGTCTCCTGATGATGCAGTTAAGTGGCCATGCTAAGCGAGAAGTCACAGCATGGGCAGCTGATCTAAAAGGCACTGTTGAACGCATATTTGCTGGATTAAAAGCTACATTTGAAACCACGGCCAGCAGCAAAGCTAAAATACGATTCTTTAGTTGCAAACAAAAAGCTAATGAGGGCGTGAGAGACTTTGCCTTAAACCTGCAGGAAGCCCTTAAATCACTTACACTGGCTGAACCCATTTTTAACACCGGAGCGGATAAACTGCTAAGAGATCAATTTATTGAGGGACTCTACACCCCTTCTCACCGGGGGCATGTGAGCATGCTTGTTTTTAAGAACCCTGAATTGACATTTGCCCAATTAAAGGAGAGCGCTATACGTCTCCAGCTGGCAGAGGCACCTCGGGATCAGGATCCTGCGCAACCCATGGCAGAGGCACCTCAACAACAGGGAGTGCCAGTGACATCAGCTATGTCTGGGCCATTGCTAAGCCCCTGGGGCCCAGTACTAATGAGGCTCTTCAACAAAAGCTTGACTCTTTAGCTGATGTTGTTGCTTCAATGGCTAAAATCATGCAGGAGATGAGAGGACACAAGATGGAGTTGGCAAACTGTAGAGAGGATGTTCCATGGATGAGACCCCGGAGATACCCGACATGGAGAGGACGACCCCGCGACCGCTACCAACCGGATGGACAGCCCATTTGCCGCCGTTGCCAGCAGCCAGGCCACTTTGCACGAGATTGTGATTTAAACGGGAATCCCCTGGGAATGCGGGCCGCTTCGCAGGAATGAACTTTCAAGGCCCAACACCCTGGCACAACAGGTACATCGGAGGACGACCCATTATCCCTATCGTGCTGGACGGAATTCCCCTCAACGCTTTGCTGGACACAGGTTCCCAGATTTCATCTATACCGTATATCCTTTATAAGAGGTACTGGGCTGATGCAGATATTGATAAAGGGCCCTCTGATGTTGAACTAGATATATGGGCCAGTAATGGTAAGTTGGTACCGAAACTAGGATTCAGGGAGATGACCATAAAGATTGGTAAAGTAGAACTGAAGAAACAGGGTTTAATTGTTGTTGATGTTGACCGGCGGAACTGTGAACCAACTGTATTGATAGGAATGAATGTGTTAGAGAACTGCTTTTCCGAAGTCATTTCTGTCTTACAGCAAATTGCTGAAACTGCCCAATCCTGCCAGCAGAGAGTTCTCCGGAGGGAAATAAAAGTATTGATGTTAAGGCAACAGGTAGAAGTTGCAGGTGGAGAAATCGGCAGTGTGAGGGTAAGTGATCCAACGTCTATTGTAATCCCACCAAAAACAGAAATGCTGGTATGGTGTAGAGCAGCCATTGGTACTAAGGGACGAGATTATCAAGCCTTAATAGAACCAGTGTACACCGACAGCAGGCCCACTATACTCACAGCACGAGGGATAGTCGAGGTACACCGGGGACGAGTGCCGGTACGACTTTTGAACTGTGGAGAGGAAGAGGTCACTTTGCCAAGGTATGCTACAATGGCAAAGCTATATACTGTTGACAACAATGCCATCACAACCATTGAGCCCTTAGAACCAACCTGTCAGGTGGAAGGCAATGGCTCAGATGGAGAAATGGAGGATTGGTGCCAACAGCTACACGTGGGCATAAATTCAACACCTACCCATCAAAAACAAGGGGTGTATAGGCTAGTGACGGAATATGAACAAGTCTTCAGTAAACACCCATTGGACTTCGGACGGATAGAAGGGGTAGAACACACAATCCCCACAGGTGACCATCCCCCAATAAAAGAAAGATATAGACCCATACCGCCCGCTCACTATCAATGTGCAAAAGATATGCTGAGGGAAATGAAACAGGCCGGGGTAATAAGAGACAGCTGTAGCCCCTGGGCGGCCCCTCTAGTGATTGTCAAAAAAAAGGACGGAACCATGAGAATGTGCGTAGACTACCGGAAGATTAATAACATCACCCATAAAGACGCCTACCCCTTGCCTAGGATAGAAGAGTCCTTAACTGCTTTGAAATCTGCTAATTATTTTTCCACCTTAGACTTAACAAGCGGGTATTGGCAAGTCCCTGTGGCTGAGAGAGATAAGGAAAAGACGGCATTCACCACACCAATGGGTCTATGTGAATTTAATCGCATGCCGTTCGGACTCTGCAACGCATCCGGTACCTTCCAGCGGCTGATGGAATGCTGCCTCGGACACAAGAACTCCGAGACCGTCCTCCTGTACCTAGATGATGTGATCGTCTACTCAAAGACTTACGAACAACACTTAATAGACCTGGCAGAAGTGTTCGAAGCCTTATCCAGGTATGGCATGAAAGTCAAGCCATCCAAATGTCACCTTCTCAAGCCAAAGGTACAGTACCTGGGACACATCGTGAGTTCGGAGGGAGTAGCACCAGATCCCGAGAAAATAAGCGCCATAAGGGATTGGCCAAGACCTACCAGCGCAAAAGAAGTGAGACAATTCCTGGGATTGGTGGGTTACTATCGCAGATTTATAAAAGGATTTACCAAGTTGGCAGCACCCTTGCAAGACACCTTGGTAGGGCAGACGAAGAAACCTTCAAACCGAAACCCTCCTTTTCAGTGGAACGACGAAAGGGAAGACTCCTTTGAACAACTAAAGAAGGCACTAACCGGAGAAGAGGTTCTGGCATACCCAGATTACCATAAACCTTTCATCCTCTACACCGATGCCAGTAATGTGGGACTAGGAGCGGTGCTGTCACAAAAGCAAGAAGGTCGGGAGAAAGTCATCGCCTTTGCAAGTAGAAAGCTCCGGCCTACTGAAAGAAATTCAGAAAATTACAGCTCCTTCAAATTGGAACTAATGGCAGTAGTTTGGGCTGTGACGGAGCGTTTCAAACACTATCTGGCCGCTGCAGAATTTATTGTCTATACTGACAACAATCCGTTGACCCACCTGGACACAGCCAAATTAGGTGCGTTAGAACAGCGATGGATAGCCCGGTTATCTAATTACAACTTCATAATCAAGTATCGAGCAGGTCGCAAGAATGGAAATGCCGATGCCCTATCCCGGATGCCACACTTGAGAGATGTAGAAGAGGAAACGGGGGAGCTTGAAGAAATTGAACTACCAGCCTTCCATCGTCCCAAGGCAAAACATCATCAGTCAAGTACCGATCAGAAACAACAAGAGGTGAATTTTAATCCGTTAGCACACCATAGATGGGCTGACACCCAAGACAGCAATCCGGCTGTGAAGTTGGTGAAGGAACTGTTGACTGAGCAAAGTGCATATCCCTATGAGGATGCCCCAGAAGAGACGCATCAACTCTGGAAAGAGAGAGGCAAAATGTTCCTGTATCAAGGGAAGCTCTGTAGAAGATACACCAATCCGAAAACACATGAATTGGTTTGGCAGATTATTGTGCCTAAACAAGATGTGAAGATGGTCCTCGAAGCTTACCATAATGGTGCTGGTCACTTCGGTTGGAAAAAGTTAGAAGTACTTCTAAGAGAAAGATTTTATTGGGTCGGGATGAGAAAATCAATCGAACAGTGGTGCAGAAATTGTGGCCCGTGCAACCTCAGAAGAAACGATCAAAAGAACCAAAGAGCACCACTGCAGCCCATAATCACCAAACAACCACTTGAACTTGTAGCCATGGACCACGTGAAGTTGACACCAAGCCGGTCCGGCTATGTCTATGCCTTGACCATCGTGGATCATTATTCACGTTTCTTGGTAGTAGTACCCGTAAAAGATCTGACAGCAAAAACAGCAGCCAAAGCGTTCCAAACGTACTTTTGTAGACCCCATGGATATCCGGAACAGGTTCTCACCGACCAAGGTACAGCCTTTGAATCAGAGATCTTCAGAGAATTCTGTAATATGTATGGTTGCAAAAAGATCCGGACGACGGCCTATCATCCACAAACAAACGGCTTATGCGAGAAGATGAACCATATTGTAATAGACCTACTAAAGACTTTACCTGAGACAGAAAGGAATCAATGGCCAGAGAAATTGCCTGACTTGGTGGATCTGTATAATCATGTCCATGCTCCACCAACTGCACCCCAGCTTACCTTATGCGTGCAAGACCCGGCCAATTACCAATCGATCTAGAAATGGGAATTCTGAAACCAGACGCAGAAGTTCAAGATTCCAATTGGGATATCATACGGCAAAAGCAGTATCGCCAAGTGCAAGAGAGTGTGGAAAGAAGCCTTCAGCAAACTAGAGAAAGACAAGAGCGAACTTTCAACCAGAATGCTCTAGCGACCCCATTAAGACCGGGTGACCAAGTGCTCAAGAGAAATCGTCGAACCAATAAACTGGACAATCAGTGGGAAGCCGTACCCTACACAGTTTTACCAACAAGAGTGGATAATCCTAAAATGTGTCTCATTAGCAAAAACGGAGGCTTAACATCTGTACTAGTGTCAAGAGACAATCTTAAATTATGTCCGGAAGCATTGAAAGAGCCAGACGTTGTCCAGCCAGAACCAGAAGTTATTCAACCCATACAGGTTCAACCAGTAAAGGAAAAAGAAGAGGAAGTGTATCACACCTGTATAGGAGACTTTCCCAAAACCCTACTAACATACCATGGTGCAGTAGTGGTTCCCATGGTGGCCTTTTACCCAACACCGAACCCAATACCAGAAGTCCCAAGACAGGAAGAGGCTGACCCCGTACTACAGGAGGTTCCAGGCCAGGAAGAACAGATTCCTGGTCAGAGTAATCCCATTTACGGTGGACTTGCCAACTCCATAGTCGTGGAATTATCTTTAGCAGAGCGGGCAGATACTACATCCGCAGTAGACAGTAGTACACCACATGAAGAGACACCGCTATTACGTAGATCACAGCGTAGTACCCAGGGTCAATTACCGGCCAGGTATGCAGATTACCAACTATAAAGCTCATAATGTGAATTGTATATATGTTATGCCGTATATAGTTAAACAGAAAATGTAGTATAGTCATTGCTATCAGTCTGCAACGTTTAAGCCCAGTGCCTACAGAGACTTGTCTGTATGAACTTATTGCATATTCTTGAACTTTTTATCAGCCCGGAGGCACTAAATCAAAGCTCCGGAAAGACTGCTTTTTGAACTTTGCTTTTTGCTCTTTTTGAACTTTCTTTAGACTTTATATTGATAACTCCGTTGGAAAAATGGAACTAAATTCCTGGACACTAAGTACAGTGCCGTTCCTAATACCTTCAAGGATAGAACTGTATTAATGGACGCTATTTGAAGTGACTTTTTACAGAACTCTATTTTTGTTTCCTTGAGTGGTTTTTGTAACTTTTCATTTTTAAGACTCTGTACATATTAATTGTTATTTCAAAATGTTATTGTCCCACAGTCCCGGAGTACTGTTCTTAACTAAGGGGGAATGTGGCACCCCTAGGGGTATTTGCCACAAAAATAGTTACTGACAGTAAGTACAAATACTAAAATAGCAAGACTGCACTATCACCTCCGGCCAGAAGGGGGAGCTCCAGAGACTCCCCTTGATCCATTCTGGTCTGAGAGAAGAAATGGCAGTTGGGCCAAGGAGCTGATAGTGAGAGGTCATACAGTTGAATCTCTAACAGCCCTGTGACTGTTACCAGGCCTAAATCACCGGCCTGAGGAGAAGAGGGATAGAGAAAAAGGACATTGTGAGAACCGGGTAGCATTAATCACTACCCAGAACAGGCGCAAAGACGGATACCGGATCCGTGGCTGTATTCATTATATATAATACAGCAACCGGAAAAACGTGAGGTGATATCAGCTTCACTAGGGTCGGATGCAGCAACAGACACAGAGTTCAGCGGTACTCCCAGAGGGGGTAAACCGATAAAAGGACTCGGGTTGCCCGTCGAACCAGGACCCGGAGGGGACAGATTGGGCCGGCAGCCAGTTCACATACAGCAGCAGGGCCACACAGAAATTGCGCACAATAAGAGGCGAAGACCCCGGCAGGGTCAAAGTAACTCAGAGTTCCCATACAGACTCCGGTGACAGGACTGGTTGTAAATCCTTTTATGTTAAAGTAAACTGGTTAAACGTTTCAGTGCCTCAGTCTTTCATTTGGACAATAGCCATCTATCCAGGATCGAGATCGTCACCGCTGGGAGAACCTGCTGCTGATCAAGTAAGTGCCTGTCCCCTCATGATACCCCTTACACTGTGCATTGCCTGAGGCCACAGCACCGGGTCAAGCCACCCGTGACATCCCCCTCAAGAGACAGACTCCATTGGTCCGGTGCTGGGTATCCCGGTCTCCTGGGCGTCACATAACCCTATGAAGCAGATAGTCAGAAACAGAGGGCCAGATGGCCTGTAATTATGTATAGTATAAAATACTGTGAATATAGGGTATACAAGATCAAAAATGGTAAATATATAAAAGCAGGAGAGGGTACAATCAGCCTAAGTCACTCACACCACATGAGTTTTTGGGATTATCAGATATAGTAATCCCCACGTATACAGTAACATAAACCTATATCAAACAAAATGAAAATTGGTACTGTCACACAGTGACCCTCATAAATTTTCCAATAAATGCAGTCATAGCCTGCAAGATGAGGATACATAGATACTACCACACATGTAAAGGTATATGTATATGATGGTTTACCCCATTAAACATCGGAGTACTAGTAAATAAAGTTCCAAGATAAATCATACTCATCTGCTATTGTGTGCAACAAACATGCAGGCAGCTGGGCATCATGGCGACAACAATCCTTAGATGAGAAAGGAAAGCTCAAAACAGGCTCTCAACGCGTTTCCCCTCAGAAGATTCATCAGGAGAGATTGATACTGGTTTTATGATCAGAAGTCATGGCAAAAAATGAGGCTGCCCTATATATACTATATACAGGAGGAGATGACATACAGGCATATACTATATACAGGAGGAGATGACATACAGGTACATACTATATACAGGAGCAGATGACATACAGGTACATACTATATAGAGGGGAGATGACATACAGGTACATACTATATACAGGGGAGATGACACACAGGTATATACTATATACAGGAGCAAATAGCACACAGATATATACAGGAGGAGATGACTTACAGGCATATAGTATATACAGGAGGAGATGACATACAGATATATACTATATACAGGAGGAGATGACATACAGATATATACTATATACAGGAGGACATGACACACAGGTATATGCTATATACAGGAGGAAATGACATACAGTTATATACTATATAAAAGAGGAGATGACACATAGGTATACACAGGAGGAGATGACATACAGCAGGTATATACTATATACAGGGGAGATGGCATACAGGTATATACTATATATAGGAGGAGATGACATGCAAGTATATACTATATACCAAAGAGATGACATACAAGAGGAGATGACACATAGGTATATACAATATACAGAAGAAGACATACAGCAGGTATATACTATTTACAGGGGAGATCACATACAGGTATATACTATATACAGGAGGAGATGACACATAGGTATATACAATATACAGGAGGAGATGACATACAGCAGGTATATACTATTTACAGGGAAGATGACATACAGGAATATACTATATACAAGGGAGATGAAATACAGGTATATACTATATGATGACATACAGGTGTATACTATATATAAGGGAGTTGACAAACATGTATATACTGAGGGGAAAATGAGAGAAGTGAGGTGCTATAACTAACCACAGATATTTACTATGCCCAGGCAACGCCGGGCTCTTCAGCTAGTATATATATATATATATATATATATTTCTGTCCCAGGGATCATGGGATGGGGAGGGGACAGATATGGGGATAACAGGAGCACAATAAGGTCGGTGACTCGGGCCTCTCTACTTTCAAGAGTAACTCCAGGAAAGTGATAGTTAGAGTCCCAGTTCCAGGGAAGGTTTGAGGCCCCCCCTTCCTTACTGAAGACTAACGTTGAGCGAAACGGGTCGAACATTTTCAAAAGTCGCCGACTTTTGGCGAAGTCGAGTTTCATGAAACCGGATCCGACCCCTGTGCGTGGTCGGCCATGCGGTACGCGACTTTCGCGCCAAAGTCGCGTTTCAATGACGCGAAAAGCGCCATTTCTCAGCCAATGAAGGTAAACGCAGAGTGTGGGCAGCGTGATGACATAGGTCCTGGTCCCCACCATCTTAGAGAAGGGCATTGCAGTGATTGGCTTGCTGTCTGCGGCGTCACAGGGGCTATAAAGGGGAGTTCCCGCCGACCGCCATGTTACTGCTGCTGATCTGAGCTTAGGGAGAGGTTGCTGCCGCTTCGTCAGAAGCAGGGATAGCGTTAGGCAGGGTCCATTAACCACCAAACCGCTTGTGCTGTAGCGATTTCCACTGCCCAACACCACCTTCGGTGTGCAGGGACAGTGGAAGCTACATTTTTTTTCCCCTCAGCGCTGTAGCTCATTGGGCTGCCCTAGAAGGCTCCCTGATAGCTGCATTGCTGTGTGTATGCCGCTGTGCAAACCAACTGCTTTTTTCAAAGCACAAATCCTCTTGTTCCTTCCTTTCTGCACAGCTATCTTGTTTGTTTGTCCACACTTTTTATTTAATTTGTGCATCAGTCCACTCCTTATTGCTGCCTGCCATACCTGGCTGAGATTACTGCAGGGAGATAGTAATTGAAGGAGAGTTCCTTTTTTTTTTTTTTTTTTTTGTGGGAGATTAAGATTGACATTTCTGCTAGAGTGCCATCTCTGTCTGTGTCATCTCTCACTCAGTGGGCCATAGAAAGCCTATTTATTTTTTTGCTTGATTTGGGTTCCAAAATCTACCAGAAAAAATCACAACATCAATCAGTGGGAGAAAAATATTGGCCTCAGGGCTTGTGTGCCACTCCTTACTCCTGTGTGTGCCATCTCTCACTCAGTGGGCCATAGAAAGCCTATTAATTTTTTTGCTTGATTTGGGTTCTACATTCTACCTGAAAAAATCAATAAATCAATCAGTGGGAGATTAATATTGGCCTTTGGGCTTGTGTGCAGGTCCTAAGCGTGCCATCTCTCTCTCTCTCAGATAGTGGGCCATAGAAAGCCTATTTTTTTATTATTTTATTGGGTTTATAAATTTTCCCTGGAAAAAAAAAAAAGTGGGAGATTAATATTGGCCTCTGGGCTTGTGTGCCAGTCCTGAGCGTGCCATCTCTCTCACAAATAGTGGGCCATAGTAAGCCTATTTATTTTTTTGGTTGATTTGGGTTCATAATTCTACCTGAAAAAATCAATCAATCAATCAGTGGGAGATTAATATTGGCCTTTGGGCTTGTGTGCCAGTCCTAAGCGTGCCATCTCTCTCTCTCAGATAGTGGGCCATAGAAAGCCTATTTATTATTATTTTTTTTATTGGGTTTATAAATTTTCCCTGGAAAAAAAAAAAATGGGAGATTAATATTGGCCTCTGGGCTTGTGTGCCAGTCCTGAGCGTGCCATCTCTCTCACAAATAGTGGGCCATAGAAAGCCTATTTATTTTTTTGTTTGATTTGGGTTCATAATTCTACCTGAAAAAATCAATCAATCAATCAGTGGGAGAAAAATATTGGCCTCAGGGCTTGTGTGCCACTCCTTACTCCTGTGTGTGCCATCTCTCACTCAGTGGGCCATAGAAAGCCTATTAATTTTTTTGCTTGATTTGGGTTCTAAATTCTATCTGAAAAAATCATTAAATCAATCAGTGGGAGATTAATATTGGCCTTTGGGCTTGTGTGCCAGTCCTAAGCGTGCCATCTCTCTCTCTCTCAGATAGTGGGCCATAGAAAGCCTATTTTGTTATTATTTTATTGGGTTTATAAATTTTCCCTGGAAAAAAAAAAAAGTGGGAGATTAATATTGGCCTCTGGGCTTGTGTGCCAGTCCTGAGCGTGCCATCTCTCTCACAAATAGTGGGCCATAGAAAGCCTATTTATTTTTTTGGTTGATTTGGGTTCATAATTCTACCTGAAAAAATCAATCAATCAATCAGTGGGAGATTAATATTGGCCTTTGGGCTTGTGTGCCAGTCCTAAGCGTGCCATCTCTCTCTCTCAGATAGTGGGCCATAGAAAGCCTATTTATTATTATTTTTTTTATTGGGTTTATAAATTTTCCCTGGAAAAAAAAAAATGGGAGATTAATATTGGCCTCTGGGCTTGTGTGCCAGTCCTGAGCGTGCCATCTCTCTCACAAATAGTGGGCCATAGAAAGCCTATTAATTTTTTTGCTTGATTTGGGTTCCAAAATCTACCAAAAAAAATCACTAAATCAATCAGTGGGAGATTAATATTGGCCTCTGGGCTTGTGTGCCACTCCTGACTCCTGTGTGCGTCATCTGTCACTCAGTGGGCCCTAGAAAGCCTATTTTTTGTTTTATTTGTTTTCTAAATTCTCCCTGAAACAATCATTTTATTTTCTTTGGTTTCTAAATTATTCCTGAAAAAAATCATTTTTTTTTTGTATTTTTTTTTTCTCTCAAATCTCCCTGAAAAAAAAAAAAAAAAAAATCTGTGGGAGATTCATATTGCCCCTTCTGCTTGTGTGCCAGTCTTGACTCCTGGGTGTGCCATCTCTCTCTCTCTCCCCAATTGTGGGCCATAGAAAGCCTATTAATTTTTTTGCTTGATTTGGGTTCCAAAATCTACCAAAAAAAATCACTAAATCAATCAGTGGGAGATTAATATTGGCCTCTGGGCTTGTGTGCCACTCCTGACTCCTGTGTGCGTCATCTGTCACTCAGTGGGCCCTAGAAAGCCTATTTTTTGTTTTATTTGTTTTCTAAATTCTCCCTGAAACAATCATTTTATTTTCTTTGGTTTCTAAATTATTCCTGAAAAAAATCATTTTTTTTTTGTATTTTTTTTTTCTCTCAAATCTCCCTGAAAAAAAAAAAAAAAAAAATCTGTGGGAGATTCATATTGCCCCTTCTGCTTGTGTGCCAGTCTTGACTCCTGGGTGTGCCATCTCTCTCTCTCTCCCCAATTGTGGGCCATAGAAAGCCTATTAATTTTTTTGCTTGATTTGGGTTCCAAAATCTACCAAAAAAAATCACTAAATCAATCAGTGGGAGATTAATATTGGCCTCTGGGCTTGTGTGCCACTCCTGACTCCTGTGTGCGTCATCTGTCACTCAGTGGGCCCTAGAAAGCCTATTTTTTGTTTTATTTGTTTTCTAAATTCTCCCTGAAACAATCATTTTATTTTCTTTGGTTTCTAAATTATTCCTGAAAAAAATCTTTTTTTTTGTATTTTTTTTTCTCTCAAGTCTCCCTGAAAAAAAAAAAAAAAAAAATCTGTGGGAGATTCATATTGCCCCTTCTGCTTGTGTGCCAGTCTTGACTCCTGGGTGTGCCATCTCTCTCTCTCTCCCCAATTGTGGGCCATAGAAAGCCTATTAATTTTTTTGCTTGATTTGGGTTCCAAAATCTACCAAAAAAAATAACTAAATCAATCAGTGGGAGATTAATATTGGCCTCTGGGCTTGTGTGCCACTCCTGACTCCTGTGTGCGTCATCTGTCACTCAGTGGGCCCTAGAAAGCCTATTTTTTGTTTTATTTGTTTTCTAAATTCTCCCTGAAACAATCATTTTATTTTCTTTGGTTTCTAAATTATTCCTGAAAAAAATCATTTTTTTTTTTTTTTTCTCTCAAGTCTCCCTGAAAAAAAAAAAAAAAAAAAAATCTGTGGGAGATTCATATTGCCCCTTCTGCTTGTGTGCCAGTCTTGACTCCTGGGTGTGCCATCTCTCTCTCTCTCCCCAATTGTGGGCCATAGAAAGCCTATTAATTTTTTTGCTTGATTTGGGTTCCAAAATCTACCAAAAAAAATAACTAAATCAATCGGTGGGAGATTAATATTGGCCTCTGGGCTTGTGTGCCACTCCTGACTCCTGTGTGCGTCCTCTCTCACTCAGTGGGCCCTACAAAGCCTTTTTTTTTTTTTTTTTTTCCTAAATTCTCCCTGAAACAATCATTTCATTTTATTTGTTTTATAAATTCTTCTGTAAAAAATAATTTTTTTTAAATTTTTTTTTTTTCTGAAGTCTCCCTTTTAAAAAAAACAAACACAAATCAGTGGGAGATAAATATTTACATTTGCGCTTCAGTGACAGTCCTGCGTGTGTGCCATCTCATTTGTTGCCAACAACAACAGAGTGTGTAACATTGTGGCTGATTTTCGTTGTGGTCTCACCCACCTGTAAAGGGGTAGCTAAATCATACTGAAGTTATAGCTCACCGTGTAAGTTGTGTGACAGCAACAAATACCGTTCGTTTGGTAACGTTTTTAAAACAATGAGGAAGTCTGGTGGAAGAGGTCGTGGCCGGGGGCGTTCATTGTCAGCTGGTAATGAGGGTAGTGGTAGTGGTGGAGCATCAGCTGGTCGTGGGAAAAAAAATATTGCACCTAAGTCTGGAGCTGTGGAGCCAGGTTCGTCGTCTGGCTACACAAGGCCTCGAACCCTCCCTTTTCTGGGAGTAGGAAAACCGCTTTTAAAGCCGGAGCATCAAGAGCAAGTTTTGGCTTATCTTGCTGACTCAGCCTCTAGCTCTTTTGCCTCCTCTCGTGAAACTGGTAAAAGTAAAAGCAGCGCGTCGTTAGTGGATGTTCACGGTCAGGGACAAGTCGCTTCCTTGTCCTCTTCAGCAAAAACAACAACAGAGAAGAATGCAGCAGGCGACACAACGGATTACTCCATGGAGCTCTTTACACATACCGTCCCTGGCTTAGAAAGTGAAGCAGTTAACAGTCCATGCCCATTACAAGTTGAATCTGACATGGAGTGCACTGATGCACAGCCACAGCCAGACTACTATGCTGGTCCTTTGACTCAGACCACAACATTGCCCTCGCAGGGTGCTGATCAAGAATCAGACCCTGAAGAGACTATGTTGCCCCATCACGAACGCTATACCACCGACCGACACGGTGACACAGACGAAGTTGCACACGAGCTACAAGAAGAGGTAATAGATGACCCAGTTCTTGACCCCGATTGGCAGCCATTGGGGGAACAGGGTGCAGGCGGCAGCAGTTCTGAAGCGGAGGAGGAGGGGCCGCAGCAGGCATCAACATCGCAACAGGTTCCAGCTGCCGGGCCCGTATCTTGGCCAAAACGCGTGGCAAAGTCAAAACCTGTTGGAGGACAGCGTGGCCATCCGGTTAAAGCTCAGTCTGCAATGCCTGAAAAGGTATCCGATGCTAGAAAGAGTGCAGTCTGGCATTTTTTTAAACAACATCCAATTGATCAGCACAAAGTAATCTGTCAAAAATGTTCAACTACCTTAAGCAGAGGGCAGAATCTGAAAAGTGTCAATACAAGTTGCATGCATAGACATTTAACCACCATGCATTTGCAAGCTTGGACTAACTACCAAACGTCCGTTAAGGTTGTAGCACCCTCGGCCAATGAAGCTACTCATCAACGCAACATCCCTTCCGGCAGTGTAGAGCCACCATTTTCTGCACCACCTGCAGTATCTGTGCAGGTTTCTTTGCCAGGCCAAAGCAGTCAGGGTCAGGGAATCTCCAGTTTCGTAGTAGGAAACACTGCATCTAGGGCACCGGCGGCAACAATACCATCTCCCACCGTCTCTCAGTCTGCCATGTCCACCGGCACCCCCGCTAGTTCCACGATCTCCAGCTCTCCAGTCCAGCTCACCCTACATGAGACTATGGTTAGAAAAAGGAAGTACTTAGCCTCGCATCCGCGTACACAGGGTTTGAACGCCCACATAGCTAGACTAATCTCGTTAGAGATGATGCCCTACCGGTTAGTTGAAAGCGAAGCTTTCAAAGACCTGATGGACTACGCTGTACCACGCTACGAGCTACCCAGTCGACACTTTTTTTCCAGAAAAGCCATCCCAGCCCTCCACCAGCATGTTAAAGAGCGCATCGTCCATGCACTCAGGCAATCTGTGAGCACAAAGGTGCACCTGACAACAGATGCATGGACCAGTAGGCATGGCCAGGGACGTTACGTGTCCATCACGGCACACTGGGTAAATGTGGTGGATTCAGGGTCCACAGGGGACAGCAAGTTTGAGACAGTTCTGCCTAGCCCACGGTCTAGGAAACAGTTGGCTGTAGCCGTTCGCACCCCCTCCTCCTCCTCCTCCTCCTCGTCCTCCTGCAGAAGCGAGAGCTCGTCCACAGACCGCAGTCGCACAACCACTCCATCCGCAGCTGCCACTGTTGCACACCAGGTCTCCCATTATGGGGCAGCTACTGGCAAACGTCAGCAGGCTGTATTGGCTATGAAGTGTTTGGGCGACAACAGACACATCGCGGAAGTTCTGTCCGAGTTCCGAGTCGTGGCTGGGCACTGTAGATCTTGAGGCAGGCAAGGTAGTGAGTGATAACGGAAGGAATTTCATGGCTGCCATCTCCCTTTCCCAACTGAAACACATTCCTTGCCTGGCTCACACCTTAAACCTGGTGGTGCAGTGCTTCCTGAAAAGTTATCCGGGGTTATCCGACCTGCTCCTCAAAGTGCGTGGACTTTGCGCACATATCCGCCGTTCGCCTGTACTCTCCAGCCGTATGCAGACCTATCAGCGTTCTTTGAACCTTCCCCAGCATCGCCTAATCATAGACATTGTTACAAGGTGGAACTCAACACTGCACATGCTTCAGAGACTGTGCGAACAGAGGCGGGCTGTTATGTTTTTGTGGGAGGATACACATACACGGGCAGGCAGTAGGATGGCAGACATGGAGTTGTCAGGTGTGCAGTGGTCGAAGATTCAAGACATGTGTCAAGTCCTTCAGTGTTTTGAGGAATGCACACGGCTGGTTAGTGCAGACAACGCCATAATAAGCATGAGCATCCCCCTAATGTGTCTGCTGATGCAAAGTTTGACGCACATAAAGGATCAGGCGTCTGCAGCTGAGGAAGAGGAAAGCCTTGATGACAGTCAGCCATTGTCTGGTCAGGGCAGTGTACAGGACGAGGTAGCGGGCGAAGAGGAGGTGGAGGATGAGGAGGATGATGGGGATGAGTATATTTTTAATGAGGAAGCTTTCCCGGGGTCATTGGAAATTGGTGGCGTGGCAAGGGCGGGTTCTGGTTTTTTGAGGGACACAAGTGACGTAGATTTGCCTGCAACTGCCCCTCAACCAAGCACAACCGCAGATTTGACAACTGGAACTTTGGCCCACATGGCGGATTATGCCTTGCGTATCCTCAAAAGGGACACACGCATTACAAAAATGATGAACGATGACGATTACTGGTTGGCCTGCCTCCTTGATCCTCGCTATAAAGGCAAATTGCAAAATATTATGCCACATGAGAACTTGGAACTAATATTAGCAACAAAACAATCAACTCTTGTTGACCGTTTGCTTCTGGCATTCCCTGCACACAGCGCCCGTGATCGTTCTCACACGAGCTCCAGGGACCAGCAGACCAGAGGTGTTAGAGGGGCAGAAATCAGAAGTGGCGTTGGCCAGAGGGGTTTTCTGACCAGGTTGTGGAGTGATTTTGCTATGACCGCAGACAGGACAGGTACTGCAGCATCAATTCAAAGTGACAGGAGACAACATTTGTCCAGTATGGTTACAAACTATTTTTCATCCCTTATCGACGTTCTCCCTCAACCGTCATTCCCATTTGATTACTGGGCATCCAAATTAGACACCTGGCCAGAATTGGCAGAATATGCATTGCAGGAGCTTGCTTGCCCGGCAGCTAGTGTCCTATCAGAAAGAGTATTCAGTGCTGCAGGTTCAATACTAACTGAAAAAAGGACTCGTCTGGCTACCCAAAATGTAGATGATCTAACCTTCATTAAAATGAACCACAACTGGATTTCGAAATCTTTTGCCCCACCTTGCCCGGCTGACACCTAACTTTCCTATGAAAAGGTCTTGCCTGTGGACTCTTCTGAATGACTTTTCCAATCTCGTAATTTTCTGCACCTGATTGTCCAGCATACGACATGTTTACTCCTAACAAAATGGCCAAACTCCCCACACGGGGCCGTGGTATCGCCACTTTGCGCCAGCACCCGTGAGAGTGCTGTTTGTCTGAAGAGGTGGGTGTGCCCGCTTTTGGTCGACGGCACTGCCACTGGGTCCCTCATAGTACAATAAAGTGTCTCTGGCGGTGGTGGTGCGCACCCAACCTCAGACACACCATTGTAATATGAGGGGCCCTTGGCCTGTACCGCCGGCCACAAGACAGTTCCCCCCCCAGCTCAAACAGTGCTCTACCACTAGCAAAATTATCTCTCACAGCTTCACCAATGTTTAGTCTATGCGCTGACATCCTTCAATGCCTGGCACTGACAATACCATTGTTTTGACATTTTTGTTATGTTAGGCCTTCGAAGCCTGTCTGCGGTCCGTTCTTTCTACAACTACTACACTGACCAGGCCACTGCTGGCCGTGTTCCCCTGGAACCAATTTAAACTTGCCTACAGCCAGCCCAATTTTGTTATGTTAGGCCTTCTTAGCCTGTCTGCCGTCACTCCTTCCACTAGACTTCCACTGACCAGACCACTGTTGCCCGTGTACCCCTGGAACCAATTTTAAATTGCCAACAGCCAAATGTTATTATGTTGGGCCTTTGATGCCTGTCTGCCGTCACTCCTTCCACTAGACTTCCACTGACCAGACCACTGTTGCCCGTGTACCCCTGGAACCAATTTTAAATTGCCAACAGCCCAATGTTATGATGTTAGGCCTTTGATGCCTGTCTGCCGTCACTCCTTCCACTAGGCCTCCACTGACCTGTCTACTGCTGCCCGTGTTCCCATGGAACCAATTGTAAATTGCCTACAGCCAGCCCATTTTATTACGTTAGGCCTTCGAAGCCTGTCTGCGGTCCCTCCTTCCACTAGGCCTCCACTTACCTGTCTACTGCTGCCCGTGTTCCCCTGGAACCAATTTTAAATTGCCTACAGGCAGCCCAATTTATTATGTTAGGCCTTCGAAGCCTGTCTGCGGTCCCTCCTTCCACTAGGCCTCCACTTACCTGTCTACTGCTGCCCGTGTTCCCCTGGAACCAATTTTAAATTGCCTACAGCCAGCCCATTTTATTATGTTAGGCCTTCGAAGCCTGTCTGCGGTCCCTCCTTCCACTAGGCCTCCACTGACCTGTCTACTGCTGCCCGTGTTCCCCTGGAACCAATTTTAAATTGCCTACAGCCAGCCCATTTTATTATGTTAGGCCTTCGAAGCCTGTCTGCGGTCCCTCCTTCCACTAGGCCTCCACTTACCTGTCTACTGCTGCCCGTGTTCCCCTGGAACCAATTTTAAATTGCCTACAGGCAGCCCAATTTATTATGTTAGGGCTTCGAAGTCTGTCTGCGGTCCCTCCTTCCACTAGGCCTCCACTGACCTGTCTACTGCTGCCCGTGTTCCCCTGGAACCAATTTTAAACTGCCTACAGGCAGCCCAATTTATTATGTTAGGGCTTCGAAGCCTGTCTGCGGTCCCTCCTTCCACTAGGCCTCCACTGACCTGTCTACTGCTGCCCGTGTACCCCTTGAACCAACATCATAAAATAAAAAAAAAAGTATTTTGCTTATAAAAAAGAAAATACTGGTGAGATATCAAATGCAGACATTTTAACATTAAAAACAAACACACAACTAAAATCTGGTACAGTACTAAAAATGGCCACCAGCTACAATTACTTTATCCTGCAAGTATTTAACTGAAAGGTTTTTTAAATTGAAAACACAGATATGGCATCCACCGAGTGTTGTCCTGTCGCGTCTTCTTTATATTATTGCCGAGAAGATGCAAAACAATGAAAATAATAAAATCATTAATTACCAAAATAATAGAGAAAGTCAACACCACATTGCAAATAAACATTCATTCCAAATAAAGAAGCAGGGCGCGTCCGAGGGTGAGTATATACCTAATAAGAATATAATCACCCTCGGACGCGCAATGCTTATTTCCAACAGCCTTCCTTCCTAAGAATCAGCCCTTCCGTGGTGTAGAGAGACGTTGTGTTACACTTCAAGGTGTTCCCCAGGTTGTCTTTCCTGAGCTTCGATCTTCCGGCTCTCGTTTAGTAGTTCTTGGAAACTACACTGCATTAGGCCTTCAAATTGGGTATGGGGTGTAGAGAGAGGGTGTGTTACACTCCAAGGTGTTCCCCAGGTTGCCTTTCCTGAGCTTCGATCTTCCGGCTCTCGTTTAGTAGTTGTTGGAAACTACGCTGCATTAGGCCTTCAAATTGGGTATGGGGTGTAGAGAGAGGGTGTGCTACACTCCAAGGTGTTCCCCAGGTTGCCTTTCCTGAGCTTCGATCTTCCGGCTCTCGTTTAGTAGTTCTTGCAAACTACACTGCATTAGGCCTTCAAATTGGGTATGGGGTGTAGAGAGAGGGTGTGTTACACTCCAAGGTGTTCCCCAGGTTTCCTTTCCTGAGCTTCGATCTTCATGCACTCGTTTAGTAGTTGTCGGAAACTACACTGCATTAGGCCTACAAATTTGGTATGGGGGAAACATTGGCGCATCTGCGGTCCCTCCTTCCTCTAGGCCTCCACTGACCTGTCTACTGCTGCCCGTGTTCCCCTGGAACCAATTTTAAATTGCCTACAGGCAGCCCAATTTATTATGTTAGGGCTTCGAAGCCTGTCTGCGGTCCCTCCTTCCACTAGGCCTCCACTGACCTGTCTACTGCTGCCCGTGTACCCCTTGAACCAACATCATAAAATAAAAAAAAAGTATTTTGCTTTTAAAAAAGAAAATACTGGTGAGATATCAAATGCAGACATTTCAACATTAAAAACAAACACACAACTAAAATCTGGTACAGTACTAAAAATGGCCACCAGCTACAATTACTTTCTCCTGCAAGTAGTTAACTGAAAGGTTTTTTAAATTGAAAACACAGATATGGCATCCACCGAGTGTTGTCCTGTCGCGTCTTCTTTATATTATTGCCGAGAAGATGCAAAACAATGAAAATAATAAAATCATTAATTACCAAAATAATAGAGAAAGTCAACACCACATTGCAAATAAACATTCATTCAAAATAAAGAAGCAGGGCGCGTCCGAGGGTGAGTATATACCTAATAAGAATATAATCACCCTCGGACGCGCAATGCTTATTTCCAACAGCCTTCCTTCCTAAGAATCAGCTCTTCCGTGGTGTAGAGAGACGTTGTGTTACACTTCAAGGTGTTCCCCAGGTTGCCTTTCCTGAGCTTCGATCTTCCGGCTCTCGTTTAGTAGTTGTTGGAAACTACACTGCATTAGGCCTTCAAATTGGGTATGGGGTGTAGAGAGAGGGTGTGCTACACTCCAAGGTGTTCCCCAGGTTGCCTTTCCTGAGCTTCGATCTTCCGGCTCTCGTTTAGTAGTTCTTGCAAACTACACTGCATTAGGCCTTCAAATTGGGTATGGGGTGTAGAGAGAGGGTGTGTTACACTCCAAGGTGTTCCCCAGGTTTCCTTTCCTGAGCTTCGATCTTCATGCACTCGTTTAGTAGTTGTCGGAAACTACACTGCATTAGGCCTACAAATTTGGTATGGGGGAAACATTGGCGCATCTGCGGTCCCTCCTTCCTCTAGGCCTCCACTGACCTGTCTACTGCTGCCCGTGTTCCCCTGGAACCAATTTTAAATTGCCTACAGGCAGCCCAATTTATTATGTTAGGGCTTCGAAGCCTGTCTGCGGTCCCTCCTTCCACTAGGCCTCCACTGACCTGTCTACTGCTGCCCGTGTACCCCTTGAACCAACATCATAAAATAAAAAAAAAGTATTTTGCTTTTAAAAAAGAAAATACTGGTGAGATATCAAATGCAGACATTTCAACATTAAAAACAAACACACAACTAAAATCTGGTACAGTACTAAAAATGGCCACCAGCTACAATTACTTTCTCCTGCAAGTAGTTAACTGAAAGGTTTTTTAAATTGAAAACACACATATGGCATCCACCGAGTGTTGTCCTGTCGCGTCTTCTTTATATTATTGCCGAGAAGATGCAAAACAATGAAAATAATAAAATCATTAATTACCAAAATAATAGAGAAAGTCAACACCACATTGCAAATAAACATTCATTCCAAATAAAGAAGCAGGGCGCGTCCGAGGGTGAGTATATACCTAATAAGAATATAATCACCCTCGGACGCGCAATGCTTATTTCCAACAGCCTTCCTTCCTAAGAATCAGCTCTTCCGTGGTGTAGAGAGACGTTGTGTTACACTTCAAGGTGTTCCCCAGGTTGCCTTTCCTGAGCTTCGATCTTCCGGCTCTCGTTTAGTAGTTGTTGGAAACTACGCTGCATTAGGCCTTCAAATTGGGTATGGGGTGTAGAGAGATGGTGTGTTCCACTCCAAGGTGTTCCCCAGGTTGCCTTTCCTGAGCTTCGATCTTCCGGCTCTCGTTTAGTAGTTCTTGGAAACTACACTGCATTAGGCCTTCAAATTGGGTATGGGGTGTAGAGAGAGGGTGTGTTACACTCCAAGTTGTTCCCCAGGTTGCCTTTCCTGAGCTTCGATCTTCATGCTCTCGTTTAGTAGTTGTCGGAAACTACGCTGCATTAGGCCTACAAATTGGGTATGGGGTGTAGAGAGAGGGTTTGTTACACTCCAAGGTGTTCCCCAGGTTGCCTTTCCTGAGCTTCGATCTTCCGGCTCTCGTTTAGTAGTTGTTGGAAACTACGCTGCATTAGGCCTTCAAATTGGGTATGGGGTGTAGAGAGAGGGTGTGTTACACTCCAAGGTGTTCCCCAGGTTGCCTTTCCTGAGCTTCGATCTTCCGGCTCTCGTTTAGTAGTTCTTGGAAACTACACTGCATTAGGCCTTCAAATTGGGTATGGGGTGTAGAGAGAGGGTGTGTTACACTCCAAGGTGTTCCCCAGGTTGCCGTTCCTGAGCTTCGATCTTCCGGCTCTCGTTTAGTAGTTCTTGGAAACTACACTGCATTAGGCCTACAAATTGGGTATGGGGTGGAGAGAGATGGTGTGTTACACTCCAAGGTGTTCCCCAGGTTTCCTTGCCATTGCTTCGGTCTTCCGACTCTCGTTTAGTAGTTGTAGAAAAGTACACTGCATTAGGCCTACAAAATGGGTATGGGGTGGAGAGAGATGGTGTGTTACACTCCAAGGTGTTCCCCAGGTTGCCTTTCCTGAGCTTCTATCTTCAGGCTCTCATTAAATTGTGGTTAAATGGAACAACTGCATTTGGCGTACTAGTTGGTTTGGGGCCTACTATCGGTGTCTGCCACTCCTTGCTGTTCTCCTGGTTTCCTGTCCTGAAATTCCATTTTCAGGCTCTCGTTAAGTAGTTGTTAATGTTAGACTGCATTTGGCCTACTAGTTGGGTTGGGGCCTACTATCGGTGTCTGCCACTCCTTGCTGTTCTCCTCCACTGAACAAAGCTGTGCCACCTGTTTACTACGGTTGCCAATTTTGAACTGCATTTCGACTACTTACTGATTTGGCCCTACTCTCTGTGTCAGCCTCTCATTCCAGTTGTCCTCCACTGCAATGCCCCCTGGTTATTCCTGTGTTACCAATTTTGAACTGCATTTAGCCCACTTTATTCTTTGGGCCTATATCTGTGTTTCCACTTCATCGTGCCCATTGCCCAGCCAGTGATAGATGAGTCTGCTGGTACATTGACCCATAACGCAACATTCCCCGTGCATGCTACACAACAACATTGTGACCCTGCTGAAAGTCAGGTTGCTCTTCCCGCATACCATACCACCTTACACGGGGACAAAGAGGAAGGTGCAGATGAAAGTGCAGGTTCCTTCATCAGGTGGGGGGAGGAATACTAGTTGGCGACGTCACTGGCACAGGGCCTCTCATAGTACGCAAAAGTGTTGCTGCCGGATCACAGCACTTGCAAAGTTGAAATACTTACCTCTCCCTGCTCCACTGCCGTGACGTGGTCCAGATTTCCTGGGCCCACTAATTACTTGAACCAGCCCTACCCCACACAACTTTAGCCAAATGACCCCCAATTTCAAATGCCTTCCAATTATTATAAGGTAAATTACGCTTGACAAGCTTCATTAAGAAGAATGGATGGTTTTGACATTAAAATGGGCACTCTAGGTGTTTTCCTGGCCCCCACTCACTGCCGACTATGCTGCCCCATTGACTTGCATTGGGTTTCGTGTTTCGGTCGATCCCGACTTTTCGCCATAATCGGCCGATTTCACTCGACCCGACTTTTGAGATAGTCGGGTTTCGCGAAACCCGGCTCGACTCTAAAAAGGTCAAGGTCGCTCAACTCTACTGAAGACCGTCATTGCATGACAGTAATGCAGTAATGCACTCAGCCTCCATAGTCTGTATGCACGCTCACTATGCGAGACTCTAACAGAATAAAAAGTATGTTCAAGCGCATATAAAGTTTGTTCAACAATATTTAGACAAGCTTTCAAAATACTGGGAGAATATAATCTCATCAAATGAGACCAAAATTTAACTCTTTGAAGGCCATAATACATAGATTTTTTGTAGTTGCAAAAGGAACTGCAAATCACCCCCAAAAATGCCATACCAACAGTGAGGTTTGGAGGAAAGAACATTATGAAGTAAGGCAGTTTTTCAGCATGCAGTACTGGCAAACTTCATATATTTAAAGAATGAATGGACAAATGTACTGACACATTCTTGATAAAAATCTGCTGCCATCCACCCGGATGATGAAGATGAATTGAGGGTGGACATTTTAGCAATACAATTATCCTAAAAACACACAAAGGAGTTTCCCAGTTAGCTGCTAGAATAGCCCAGAATATCACCTGACCTAAATCCAATAGGAAAGTTATGGAAGGAACTAAAGATCAGAGATCATAGAATGAGCCCATGAAACCTTCAGGATTTGAAGAGTGCTTGCGTGGAATAATGTAAAAAAAAAAATCACACCTGAGCAATGCATGTGACTAGTTCTTCATACAGGAGGCACCGTGAAGCTGTCATCACAAAAAAAGCAAAATGCTTTTGCAAGAAGTATTAAATACATTTCAGTTACTGTGTTCAATACATTTTCACTGTGTCATTTCTCATTACTACGCGTGGATAAAAAAACTAGAGAGACAATAAACACAATAGGGTCTTACCTGGGTTAAAAAAGGAAGTTAAAAAGCAGATTATGCTCACTTTGCGGGGTTGTGAGAGTCACAAGCGATATATCAGCTTTTAAAGTTGTCTGATGCAGATCCACAGTTTGGATAAACTTCTTAAACTGGAAGTGAATGGGTTCTACTTTTCACTGCCAATGGTCCAGAACAGAGTGAAAAACAGGAATAGTTTAAACGCCATTTTTAATTGTCAACACGTTTCAAAGTAAACATCATTGTGGTTTGCCCTAATGAATAAATTGTTTACTTTGTATCACACTGACAAATAAAAACTGCATTTAAAGTATTCCGCTCTTTCACTTTATTCTAGATCATTGGCAGCGTGGATTTATACCTACTCACTTCCAGTTTAACAAATTTATCATTATTTCATATAACTTAATTAATAGACATCTATGATTTGATTTTTTTTTTTTTTTTTGCCTGTGTGGATTGGATGAGCTGTTTTAGACATCTGGTGAGATTTTCATGTCAATAGCACCTTTATAAATATATTTACTTCAAAATTTGGTGGTGGGTTCAATACTTATTTGACCCACTGTATGCATGGTGCACAGTGTCTGACTTAAAGACTATTAGCGACGCCCATACTATTATATTTTTTCTTGCATATTTTTCATACTTTGCATGGTGCAGCTAAGTCCTTTATTGTTGGCTTGGAGAATTGAGGAGTCTGTCTTTGTGGCATGTATTCATATAGTGCCGAAGAGGACGACTGATTTAATAGTATGTCTGTTACTAATAGTCTGTAAGCCAGATGCTGAGCACTACACTTATCTGTGAGGCTGGCACCTTATGCAAGTGTAATCCAAGTGCATATGTAATAATAGGCAACCACCCCATCCACAAATGGTAGGTGCATGATAGGTTATATCATCAGTATTTTGCACCTATACTTCCTTTGTGTTTACTGCATCCTGTAGTGAATTTATTTTTGTTTTGGTGTGGGAAAATATTGCTACTTTTTTCTGTGACTTTTTTTTATAATCTAACATGTGTTAGGAGTCGAGTTTCCTCTGTTGCACAGGGGGAATCTCGATCCGTCTCCGCTGCGGTCTCCCATTCTTCTCCAGCCGCAGTGAAGTGTGCTCAGCAGGGACATCGATCCCAGCATCTCGCTCAGTCTGACTCTGTGCGAAGAGTTACTGCTGCTTTTCCTGCTTCTGCCATTGAAGCCAGTGCTGGGCAGCGGCGAGTGGACGTTTCTGGATCTAAGTCCTGCTTTTCTCTGTCTGAGCATGCCCAGGGCAGGATCTCCCGTTGGAGATCGAGGGTCACATGCTCAGGTACTGCAGCACATCCCATTGGTCCTTTTGGCAGGTTCTGAAAGGGCAAAACTTCTGTAGCTGTTTCCTGTGCTGCAGCTATATAAACTGTGCATGACTGCACGGCCATGCGCAGGGCTGCCACTAGAAATTTCGGGGCCCCATACTGGCAAAATTTTCGGGGCCCCCTTGAGACTCCGCCCAGGCTCCACCCCAGCCCCGCCTCCAGGCTCCACCGCACGAACTGTTCACAGTCCCACCGCTCTCTCTTGGAAAATCTCCACTTCTCACCTATCACACATTAACAGTTCCCATCACCAGATCACACATATAGCTGCAGCTTTTGTTTTGGTCAAAAGATTTTTTTAAGCTGCCACCATAACACGGTAGACACTTTTGGCCGGGCCCTACTCTGCTGTAACCTATTAAATATTTGTTAAAATATGCAATACAATTTAGGTATATTTTTATTTATTTTTCAATTTTTAAAATGACCAATAATATCACATACAAAGAACAAATACCACTACACCATGACCAGATGACATATTACCACCACAGTGATCGAATAATATAATAATCTTTATTTTTTATATAGCGCTAACATATTCCGCAGCGCTTTACAGTTTTGCACACATTATCATCACTGTCCCCGATGGGGCTCACAATCTAGAATCCCTATCAGTATGTCTTTGGAATGTGGGAGGAAACCGGAGTGCCCGGAGGAAACCCACGCAAACACGGAGAGAACATACAAACTCTTTGCAGATGTTGTCCTGGATGGGATTAGAACCCAGGACCCCAGCGCTGCAAGGCTGCTGTGCTAACCACTGCGCCACCGTGCTGCCCATAAAAACATTCCTGGCAGCGGTGGGATAATAATATCACATACAAGGAACAAATACCACAACACCATGACCAGACCGCATATTACCACCACAGTGATCGAATAATATCACATACAAGGAAAAAATACCACAACACCATGGCCAGACCACATATTACCACCACATAGTGACTGAATACTACAATTCTGATCAGTAATTAAAAAAAAAGCACCATACTATCACCATAAGTGCCATTATACACAGGAGATCTGTACTTGGTATGCAGTGTATGTGTACAGATAATACAGTGATCACTAGTGAAATTATACACAGGAGCTCTGTATATAGTATACAGTGTATAGTGTCAGTGTATAGGAAACACACTGACTCACCAGTGACGTCTCTAGGTGAAGTCCTTCATCCAGCACAAACCGCCATCATTTCATCCAGCCAGGGCTCGTCTCTGCAGGAAATAACACAGTTATCTCGAGCTCCGCTTGTAGAATACATTACTTACTTTTTCACAACTTCTACATTACACCACATTAAGAAAAAGAGGCAACATAGTGTCACTCTATACAGTAACAGGACCGCCCCCTCATTTAAAACAGTATACTCAAAAAATAAAATAAATACATCACTGCAGAAATAATATCCCTAAATTAGCCCCTATGGTAATAATATTCCCCATCCTGGCCACCGTGTGTCTCATTCCTGGCATCAGCCATATGTTCTCCCATCCTGCCCTCATAAGTATCCATTCTACCCCATGTGATCTCTCCATCCGGCCCCATCTGTCTCCATCATATCCATCCTGCCCCATGATCCTGCACGATCTGTCTCGAATCATGCCCCATGTCTCCATTCTGCCCCCTATGTCTCCAACCATGCCCCCGTGTCTGCAATCCTGCCACTTGTCTCCATTCTGCCCCATCTGTCTCCAATCCTCCCCCATCTGTCTCCAGTCATGCCCCCATGTCTTTCACCCTGCCCCGTGTCTCCAATCATGCCCCGTATCTCCATTCTGCCCCATGTCCAGCATTCTGCCCCAATGTCCAGCATTCTGCCCCCGGGTCTCACAGTCTGCCCCTGTGTCCAGCATTCTGCCCCTGTCACTGTGTCCAGCATTCTGCCCCTGCCACTGTGTCCAGCATTCTGCCCCTGCCACTGTGTCCAGCATTCTGCCCCTGCCACTGTGTCCAGCATTCTGCCCCTGCCACTGTGTCCAGCATTCTGCCCCTGCCACTGTGTCCAGCATTCTGCCCCTGCCACTGTGTCCAGCATTCTGCCCCTGCCTCTGTGTCCAGCACTCTGCCCCTGCCTCTGTGTCCAGCACTCTGCCCCATCTGTGTCCAGCACTCTGCCCCATCTGTGTCCAGCACTCTGCCCCATCTGTGTCCAGCACTCTGCCCCATCTGTGTCCAGCACTCTGCCCCATCTGTGTCCAGCACTCTGCCCGATCTGTGTCCAGCACTCTGCCCCATCTGTGTCCAGCACTCTGCCCCATCTGTGTCCAGCACTCTGCCCCATCTGTGTCCAATCCTGCCCCATCTGTTTCCAATAATGCCTCATCTGTGCCCAGCACTCTGCCCCATCTGTGTCCAATCCTGCCCCATCTGTTTCCAATCCTGCCTCATCTGTGCCCAGCACTCTGCCCCATCTGTGTCCAGCAATCTGCCCCATCTGTGTCCAGCACTCTGCCCCATCTGTGTCCAGCACTCTGCCCCATCTGTGTCCAGCACTCTGCCCCATCTGTGTCCAATCCTGCCCCATCTGTGTCCAATCCTGCCCCATCTGTGTCCAGCACTCTGCCCCATCTGTGTCCAATCCTGCCCCATCTGTTTCCAATCCTGCCTCATCTGTGCCCAGCACTCTGCCCCATCTGTGTCCAGCACTCTGCCCCCCCCCTGTGTCCAGCTTTACTGCCCCCCCGTGTCCAGCTTTACTCGCCCCCCCCATGTCCAGCTTTACCGCCCCCCCGTGTCCAGCTTTACCGCCCCCCCGTGTCCAGCTTTACCGCCCCCCCGTGTCCAGCTTTACCCCCCCGTGTCCAGCTTTACCCCCCCGTGTCCAGCTTTACCCCCCCCCGTGTCCAGCTTTACCCCCCCGTGTCCAGCTTTACCCCCCCGTGTCCAGCTTTACCCCCCCGTGTCAAGCTTTACCCCCCCGTGTCCAGCTTTGCCCCCCCGTGTCCAGCTTTACCCCCCCCGTGTCCAGCTTTACCCCCCGTGTCCAGCTTTACCCCCTCTGTGTCCAGCCGTGTCCAGCTTTACCCCCCCTGTGTCCAGCCGTGTCCAGCTTTACCCCCCGTGTCCAGCCGTGTCCAGCTTTACCCCCCCCGTGTCCAGCCGTGTCCAGCTTTACCCCCCCACCTGTGTCCAGCCGTGTCCAGCTTTACCCCCCCTGTTTCCAGCCGTGTCCAGCTTTACCCCCCCCTGTGTCCAGCTTTACCCCCCCCCTGTGTCCAGCCGTGTCCAGCTTTACCCCCCCCCCCTGTGTCCAGCCGTGTCCAGCTTTACCCCCCCACCTGTGTCCAGCTTTCTGCCCCGGATCGCCGCTCTCGATAAAAAAAAAAAAAGGTCTACTTACCTGCCGCGCTCCTGCTCTCTCCACGCAGCTGCACGTGCAGTCGCCGGCGACTGACAATGACGTCAGACGCCGGCGACCTGCACGCTGCGGCTGGCGGCTATTAACTATTGATGTGCGGGCGCGGGCCCGCACGTCGATAGCGTTATACAGCTGTAGCGCCGGCTGCCGCTAAGGGCCCGGTTCAGCCTGCGGCTGCCGGTAGGGGCCCGGTGAGCCCCTCTGCTCACCGGGCCCCATACGCCAGTCACGGCTGTAATGCCCTGATGGCGGCCCTGGCCATGCGCTAGTATTGTCTTGTAAATATGTGTGTGTGTTGTGAGTGAAAGTCGCTCTTTAAATAACCCTCCCTATTGAATGATTGTTCGCGGAAGGTGTATGTTTGCTATCTAGCGCCCGATATTCAACAGCACGTAACACACATTACAGCTACCAGTTGCTGTGTCCGCCTGTACGGCGCCGTGCGCTTGCTCTGCGCTTTCCTGACTCAAGCCTGGGTGGTTAGTGGCGTCCGTCAGTGCGGCACCGCACGCACTCTTGTGCCATTATATTATTATTTAGTTTCCTTACACACCCAGTTGCGGTGTTGTGCCAGCAAGTGTCTAATCGGACTTCAATCCTAGTTGGGGTTGAGTTCGCTGACTTCTTGCTCGCGCTCTATGTGCGGTACCGCGGTCCTGTGACGCAACAGGATCGCTTGCTTCACGCAGGGTGAAGTTAACCCGTGCGTGTATACTTATAGTACCGCCATATAGTCCGTCTTACTAGCAGCAGGGTTTTTACCTGCACGGTGGACCTCGGACTGCGAACGCACCTAGTTCTATTTCATCTTGTACTTGGTGTGTTCCGCCAGTCCTTAACATAATACTAGCGCCAAGGTCTGGCTAGTAAATGATGGACGATCAGCGTTCACAGCGGTACATCCAGCAGCTGGAGGGAAGTTTGGCGGCTCTTGAGCGTTCAACCTCAGCTGTGGATGTCACTGCTGTCGCTGTTCAGGCTGCTAGTGTTGCTGCATCCACTGCCGCTCCTGTCCCGACTCTAACTCGCCTCCCGCTTCCAGAGAAATTCTCTGGTGACAGTAAGTCTTGTAGGGGTTTCGTGAGTCAGTGCTCTATCCATCTCGAGCTTCTGGCCTCTCGTTTCCCTACAGAGTGGGCTAAGGTGGGATTTATAGTGTCTCTTCTATCGGACAGGGCGTTGCAGTGGGCTATGCCGCTATGGGAGCGTAGCGATCATGTGGTGCAGAGTGCTCCGTTGTTTCTGAGCACTCTGAAACAGGTCTTTTTAGGACCTCGTGTCACCCATGATACGGCGCTCCAATTGTTGGCATTGACTCAGGGCTCGTCCTTGGTCAGTCATTTTGCCGTCCACTTCCGCACCTTAGCATCTGAGCTGGAGTGGTCGGATAAAGCCCTCATTCCAATATTTTGGAGGGGGCTGGCTGACCACGTTAAGGACGCCCTGGCCACTAGGGAGATTCCCGCCACACTGGAGGAATTAATAACTCTATCCACTCGTATAGATCTCCGATTTCACGAGCAGAGGTTAGAGCGAGCCCAGTGTAGGCAGAGGTTTCGGCTGGCTCCCACCTTCGCCAAACCTTTGGAATCTCCAGACCAGGCTCCTGAGCCCCATGAGCCTGTGGTAGAGTCACGAGCGGGATCTAAGTCCCGGACCGCTCGTGCACTCCAGATTTGTCATCTTTGCCAACAGTCTGGACATCTTGCCTCCAGATGTCTCCAGCGGTCGAGGAAACGTCAGCGTCTAGTGGTAGTTGGTGGAGGTGCACTAGACACGGCGACGTTTGCCTCCAAATTGTCCTTTAAGGGGACAATAACATTGGGCTCATCCTCTCACTCGGTAGAACTCTGCGTGGATTCTGGGGCGGAGGGCAATTTTATGTCTTCAGCCTTCGCCCAACGTCACGCAATTCCTCTGGTCATGCTATCTCAACCAGTAACGGTACGAGTGGTGAATGGGTCGACACTGCCTGCACAGATTACACATCAAACTATCCCTTTTACTCTGTTCATGTCACCATCTCATCAGGAGATTATATCTCTACTCATCATTCCTGAGGGAATTGATGAGGTTCTCTTGGGGATACCTTGGTTACGGTACCACTCTCCTCACATCGAGTGGTCCTCAGGCAGAATTCTGGGATGGGGTGAATCTTGTGGGAACAGGTGTCATCGAGAGTGCGTTCAGGTTGCTACTACAGAGGTACCCGCAGATCTTTCCTCTCTCCCCAAGCAATATTGGTCTTATGCAGACGTGTTCTCCAAAAAGGCAGCGGAGACCCTTCCGCCCCATCGCCCCTATGACTGTCCTATTGATCTCTTGCCTGGTGCTGAGCCTCCCCGGGGTCAAGTCTATCCATTATCTCTCCCGGAAACGGAAGCAATGTCTCAGTACATTCAAGAGAATCTGGCAAGAGGGTTCATCAGGAAGTCAGTGTCACCTGCTGGGGCAGGGTTCTTTTTCGTGCAGAAGAAGAATGGAGAACTACGTCCATGCATAGACTACAGGGGTCTTAATGCTATCACAGTTAAGAACAAGTACCCTTTGCCTTTGATATCTGAGCTTTTCGATAGGCTTCGGGGAGCTAGAGTGTTTACTAAACAAGATCTGCGGGGTGCTTATAACCTGATTCGCATCCGTGAGGGGGACGAATGGAAAACGGCATTTAACACCAGAGATGGGCACTATGAGTATCTGGTGATGCCCTTCGGGCTCTGTAATGCACCTGCCGTCTTCCAAGACTTTGCCAACGACATCTTCCGGGATATGCTTTCCACCTCGGTTGTAGTCTATCTGGATGATATTCTCATCTTTTCTCCAGATATTGACTCCCACCGGAGAGATGTTGGCAGAGTCTTCGACCTCCTACGGGCAAACTCTCTGTATGCGAAGTTGGAGAAGTGTGTTTGAGCAGGAGTCCTTACCTTTCCTGGGCTATATCATCTCTGCCCAGGGATTGGCTATGGATCCTGCCAAACTACAGGCTGTGATGGACTGGCAAGAGCCCCATTCTCTTAAAGCGGTGCAGCGCTTCATGGGGTTCATAAACTATTACCGCCAGTTCATTCCCCACTTCTCAACTCTGGTAGCTCCCTTGGTAGCCCTCACCAAGAAGGGAGCGAATCCCAAATTGTGGTCGGAAGAGGTCTCCAAGGCCTTCACTTCTATTAAGTCCCACTTTGCTAGCGCTCCCATCTTACATCGTCCCGATGTGGATAAGCCATTCCTAATGGAGGTGGATGCCTCGTCCGTTGGTGCTGGAGCAGTCCTCTATCAAAAGGATGCTCAAGGTCGGAAGCATCCATGCTTCTTCTTCTCTAAGACCTTCACGCCAGTGGAGAGAAACTACTCCATCGGGGACAGGGAGTTGCTAGCAATTAAGTAGGCCTTTTCGGAGTGGAGACACCTTCTGGAAGGTGCGCGGTTTCCCTTCCAAGTTTACACGGACCACAAAAATTTGGTCTATTTGCAAACAGCCCAGCGGCTAAATTCTCGCCAGGCCAGATGGTCCCTGTTCTTCTCCTGGTTCCACTTTTCCCTTCATTATCTCGCCGGGGAGAACAATATCCGTGCTGACGCTCTCTCTCGCTCCCTTATGTCAACTGAGGAGGAGGAAGAGGAGCCTCGGCTTATTGTCCCTTCCGAGAGCCTGAGAACCGTAGCGCCCGTTTTGCTAGAGTCTGTGCCTCCGGGCAAGACTTTTGTGCCCATTAATTTGCGACCGGAGGTTCTCTCTTGGGCTCATTCGTCCAGGGTGGGTGGACACTTTAGGACAAAGAGGACATCTGAGCTACTGGCGAGGGCGTACTGGTGGCCGCATATGGTCCGGGATGTCAGGGATTATATTCTGGCGTGTGTCTCCTGCGCCAAAAACAAATCTCCGCGTCAAAGGCCAGCTGGGTTGCTCTATCCCTTGCCGGTGGCAGATAGGCCCTGGGAGATGGTCGGGATGGACTTTGTTGTGGGTTTACCCAAGTCTCACGGCTGTACCATCATTTGGGTCATCACCGATCATTTCTCGAAAATGGTGTATTTGGTGCCGCTACCACGGTTACCTTCTGCACGGGCCTTGGCAGCGTTGTTCATTAAACACATCTTCCGCCTACATGGTATGCCTGACAAAATTTTCAGTGACCGGGGTCCCCAGTTTGCGTCTCGGTTCTGGAGAGAGCTTTGTCGTCTTCTCAGTATTGAGTTGAATCTCTCTTCCGCTTATCATCCCGAGACGAATGGGTTGGTAGAGAGGGCCAACCAGACCTTGGTCACATACCTGCGACATTTTGTTTCAGCCAGGCAGGATGACTGGCCATCCTTGCTATCATGGGCAGAGTTTGCACTGAACAACGCCATAGCCGACTCCACTGGACAAACCCCATTCCTCCTCAACTATGGTCAGCATCCATGGGTACCTGTGCCTATGCCCGTGTCTTCCGCCGACTCCAGGGTGGCAGACTGGGCTGTGGAGGCACGGGATATTTGGGACCGCACTCAGGATGCCATTCGGGCCTCTAAGGAGAGAATGAGGTCCTCCGCCAATGCTCATCGGCACCCCGCTCCGACCTTTGCTCCTGGCGACTTGGTGTGGCTCTCCGCCCGTAACATCAGGCTGCGAGTTGAGTCCACTAAATTTGCTCCTCGCTACTTGGGCCCATTCAAGGTCCTCGAGCAGGTTAATCCTGTGGTCTATCGTTTGGCCCTTCTGCCACGCCTGGGTATCACCGACACCTTTCATGTGTCCCTCTTGAAACCCGTGTATATGTCCCGGTTTTCCGAGTCATCTGCTGGGACATCGGTTTCGTCTACGGACGATTATGAGGTGAACGCTGTTGTGAATTCTGTGGCAGAGCTCCCACCTGTGGTCACAAGTGGTACGTCGGCTGATTCTCTCTGTGAGCTTCTGTTGGTGGAGGAAAGTGGTATTGCGGCTTCTGAGTTTCCTACCGCAAGTGATGTGGTGAGGTCGTTAGGTACTGCTCTACTTAACTCCACCTAATGCTTTGATCCTGGCTTCCTGTCAATGTTCCAGTGTTGGACTTGTTTTTCCCTGGATCATTCCTGTGGCCTGCTGCTCTGCATAGCTAAGTTCTTCTTTGCTATTTGTTTGCTATTTTTTCTGTCCAGCTTGTCTAATTGTTTTGCTGGTAGCTCTGGGACGCAAAGGGTGTACCTCTGTGCCGTTAGCTCGGTACGGAGGGTCTTTTTGCCCCCTTTGCGTGGTTTTCTTTAGGGTTTTGTGTAGACCGCAAAGTTATCTTTCCTATCCTCGCTCTGTTAAGAAAGTCGGGCCTCACTTTGCTGAATCTATTTCATCCCTACGTTTGTCTTTTCATCTTACTCACAGTCATTATATGTGGGGGGCTGCCTTTTCCTTTGGGGTATTTCTCTGAGGCAAGGTAGGCTTATTTTCTATCTTCAGGCTAGTTAGTTTCTCAGGCTGTGCCGAGTTGCATAGGCAGAGTTAGGCGCAATCCACGGCTGCCTCTAGTGTTGTTTGGAGAGGATTAGGGATTGCGGTCTGCAGAGTTCCCACGTCTCAGAGCTCGTTCTATGATTTTGGGTTATTGTCAGATCACTGTATGTGCTCTGACCGCTATGTCCATTGTGGTACTGAATTGCCTATCATAACTGTACAGGAAGCCAAAAGTACTAATGATTCTCAATAGAGGGAAAAAAGAAGTTCTGAGACCATTTTTTTTTCTTTGCACTGTGTTTTGCCTTTTTTTCCCCCTAGACATTTGGGTGGTTCAGGACACAGGTGTGGACATGGACATTCAGGGTCTGTGCTCTTCAATGGATAATCTCCTTATAAATGTACAAAAGATTCAAGATTTGGTGGTTCAGAAGCCTATGTTTGAACCAAGAATTCCTATTCCTGATTTGTTTTATGGTGATAGAGTCAAGTTTGTGAATTTCAAAAATAATTGCAAACTGTTTCTGGCCTTGAAACCTCACTCCTCTGGTGACCCAGCTCAACAAGTGAGAATTATTATTTCTTTTTTGCGTGGCGACTCTCAAGACTGGGCATTTTCCCTTGCGCCAGGAATTCCTGCATTAAGTAATATTGATGCGTTTTTCCTGGCGCTCGGATTGCTGTACGATGAGCCTAATTCAGTGGATCAGGCAGAGAAAAATTTGCTGGCTCTTTGTCAGAGTCAGGAGGAGATAGAGGTATATTGTCAGAAATTTAGAAAGTGGTCTGTACTCACTCAATGGAATGAAGCTGCGCTCGCAGCGATTTTCAGAAAGGGTCTCTCTGAAGCCCTTAAAGATGTCATGGTGGGATTTCCTATGCCTGCTGGTCTGAATGAATCTATGTCTTTGGCCATTCAGATCGGTCGACGCTTGTGTGAGCGTAAATCTGTGCACCATTTGGCGGTATTACCTGAGATTAAACCTAAGCCTATGCAGTGCGATAGGACTTTGACCAGAGTTGAACGGCAAGAACACAGACGTCTGAATGGTCTGTGTTTCTACTGTGGTGATTCCACTCATGCCATCTCTGATTGTCCTAAGCGCTCTAAGCGGTTCGCTAGGTCTGCCACCATTGGTACGGTACAGTCAAAATTTCTTCTGTCCGTTACCTTGATCTGCTCTTTGTCATCGTATTCTGTCATGGCATTTGTGGATTCAGGCGCTGCCCTGAATTTGATGGACTTGGAGTTTGCTAAGCGTTGTGGGTTTTTCTTGGAGCCCTTGCAGTGTCCTATTCCATTGAGAGGAATTGATGCTACACCTTTGGCCAAGAATAAGCCTCAGTATTGGACCCAGCTGACCATGTGCATGGCTCCTGCACATCAGGAGGATATTCGCTTTCTGGTGTTGCATAATCTGCATGATGTGGTCGTGTTGGGGTTGCCATGGCTACAAGTCCATAATCCAGTATTAGATTGGAAATCCATGTCGGTGTCCAGCTGGGGTTGTCAGGGGGTACATGGTGATGTTCCATTTCTGTCAATTTTGTCATCCACCCCTTCTGAGGTCCCAGAGTTCTTGTCTGATTACCGGGATGTATTTGATGAGCCCAAGTCCGATACCCTACCTCCGCATAGGGATTGTGATTGTGCTATCAATTTGATTCCTGGTAGTAAATTCCCAAAAGGTCGACTGTTTAATTTATCCGTGCCTGAGCACACCGCTATGCGCAGTTATGTGAAGGAATCCCTGGAGAAGGGGCATATTCGCCCGTCATCGTCGCCATTAGGAGCAGGGTTCTTTTTTGTAGCCAAGAAGGATGGTTCGCTGAGACCTTGTATAGATTACCGCCTTCTTAATAAGATCACGGTTAAATTTCAGTACCCCTTGCCATTGTTATCTGATCTGTTTGCTCGGATTAAGGGGGCTAGTTGGTTCACCAAGATAGATCTTCGTGGTGCGTATAATCTGGTGCGAATTAAGCAGGGCGATGAATGGAAAACTGCATTTAATACGCCCGAGGGTCATTTTGAGTATCTAGTGATGCCGTTCGGACTTGCCAATGCTCCATCAGTGTTTCAGTCCTTAATGCATGACATCTTCCGAGAGTACCTGGATAAATTCCTGATTGTGTACTTTTATGACATTTTGATCTTCTCGGATGATTGGGAGTCTCATGTGAAGCAGGTCAGAACGGTTTTTCAGGTCCTGCGTGCTAATTCTTTGTTTGTGAAGGGATCAAAGTGTCTCTTTGGTGTGCAGAAGGTTTCATTTTTGGGGTTCATCTTTTCCCCTTCTACTATCGAGATGGATCCTGTTAAGGTCCAAGCCATCCATGATTGGACTCAGCCGACATCTCTGAAAAGTCTGCAAAAGTTCCTGGGCTTTGCTAGTTTTTATCATCGCTTCATCTGCAATTTTTCTAGTATTGCTAAACCATTGACCGATTTGACCAAGAAGGGTGCTGATGTGGTCAATTGGTCTTCTGCTGCTGTGGAAGCCTTTCAAGAGTTGAAGCGTCATTTTTCTTCTGCCCCTGTGTTGTGTCAACCAGATGTTTCTCTTCCGTTCCAGGTCGAGGTTGATGCTTCTGAGATTGGAGCAGGGGCTGTTTTGTCGCAGAGAGGTTCTGATTGCTCAGTGATGAAACCATGCGCTTTTTTTTCCAGGAAGTTTTCGCCTGCTGAGCGAAATTATGATGTGGGCAACCGAGAGTTGCTGGCCATGAAGTGGGCATTCGAGGAGTGGCGTCATTGGCTTGAAGGAGCTAAGCATCGCATGGTGGTATTGACTGATCATAAGAACTTGACTTATCTCGAGTCTGCCAAGCGGTTGAATCCTAGACAGGCTCGTTGGTCGCTGTTTTTTGCCCATTTTGACTTTGTGATTTCGTACCTTCCGGGCTCTAAAAATGTGAAGGCGGATGCTCTGTCTAGGAGTTTTGTGCCCTACTCTCCGGGTTTGTCTGAGCCGGCGGGTATCCTCAAGGAGGGAGTAATTGTGTCTGCCATCTCCCCTGATTTGCGGCGGGTGCTGCAAAAATTTCAGGCTAATAAACCTGGTCGTTGTCCAGCGGAGAAACTGTTTGTCCCTGATAGGTGGACGAATAAAGTTATCTCTGAGGTTCATTGTTCGGTGTTGGCTGGTCATCCTGGAATCTTTGGTACCAGAGAGTTAGTGGCTAGATCCTTTTGGTGGCCATCTCTGTCGCGGGATGTGCGTACTTTTGTGCAGTCCTGTGGGATTTGTGCTCGGGCTAAGCCCTGCTGTTCTCGTGCCAGTGGGTTGCTTTTGCCCTTGCCGGTCCCGAAGAGACCTTGGACACATATCTCTATGGATTTTATTTCAGATCTTCCCGTTTCTCAAAAGATGTCAGTCATTTGGGTGGTCTGTGATCGCTTTTCTAAGATGGTCCATCTGGTACCCTTGTCTAAATTGCCTTCCTCCTCTGATTTGGTGCCATTGTTCTTCCAGCATGTGGTTCGTTTACATGGTATTCCAGAGAATATCGTTTCTGACAGAGGTTCCCAGTTTGTTTCGAGGTTTTGGCGAGCCTTTTGTGGTAGGATGGGCATTGACTTGTCTTTTTCCTCAGCTTTCCATCCTCAGACTAATGGCCAGACCGAACGAACCAATCAGACCTTGGAAACATATCTGAGATGTTTTGTGTCTGCTGATCAGGATGACTGGGTGTCCTTTTTGCCTTTGGCTGAGTTCGCCCTTAATAACCGGGCCAGCTTGGCTATCTTGGTTTCGCCATTTTTCTGCAACTCTGGGTTCCATCCTCGTTTCTCTTCAGGATAGGTTGAGTCTTCAGACTGTCCTGGTGTGGATACTGTGGTGGACAGGTTGCAGCACATTTGGACTCATGTAGTGGACAATTTGACCTTGTCCCAGGAGAGGGCTCAACGTTTTGCTAATCGCAGATGCTGTGTGGGTCCCCGACTTCGTGTTGGGGATCTGGTTTGGTTATCTTCTCGTCATATTCCTATGAAGGTGTCCTCTCCTAAGTTTAAACCTCGTTTCATTGGTCCGTATAGGATTTCTGAGGTTCTTAATCCTGTGTCTTTTCGTCTGACCCTTCCAGATTCTTTTTCCATACATAACGTATTCCATAGGTCATTGTTGCGGAGATACGTGGCACCTATGGTTCCATCTGTTGACCCTCCTGCCCCAGTTTTGGTGGAGGGGGAGTTGGAGTATATTGTGGAGATTTTGGATTCTCGTGTTTCAAGACGGAAACTCCAGTATCCGGTTAAATGGAAGGGTTATGCTCAGGAAGATAATTCCTGGGTTTTTGCCTCTGATGTCCATGCTCCCGATCTTGTTCGTGCCTTTCATGTGGCTCATCCTGGTCGGCCTGGGGGCTCTGGTGAGGGTTCGGTGACCCCTCCTCAAGGGGGGGGTACTGTTGTGAATTCTGTGGCAGAGCTCCCTCCTGTGGTCACAAGTGGTACTTTGGCTGATTCTTGTCATGGTCTGCTGAGTTTCTGGGATTAGGTGGTTTTAGGGTTAACTTGGATGGCCTCGCTCTGGGATTTTGGGAGGCTTTTTATAGCCTCATTGTGGAGCCATCCTCTGTCGCTTATACTCTGACTCTTGGCCGAGTGTGTGTGACCCTGTTGTGCCTGTATTTTGTGCCTGTGCTAATTTATGCTTGTCTGGTTCTGATCTGGTTCTGTCCCCGTTTAGAGTTCTGTCTGTCCCTTTTGTACTGCGCTGCTATCTCTGTGTATGACTACTTGCTTACGTTCTGACTATTCTCTGCTCGTCCCTTCTGTACCGCGCCGCCCTCTCCGTGTCTGACCCCCGTTTGTACGACTTGAGTTTTCTTTTCCTCTATTTCAGGGTGCCTGTAGAATCCTGCATTTATCTTCAGTAGCAGGATGCTAAGCCCCACCCCCTGTGGTCACATGATCGTAGGTCCTTCTGTTTCCTTCTACCTTTAGCTCTCTGCGCAGGTCCTATCTGCCTGAGCTTTCCCTGTGCCATCTGACCCCGGGATCTCCCACAGTGTGGGTGAGTCACCCTGCTCAGCCGTGGTAGCACGCCGGTGCTGACAGGGTTCTGATAATTCTCTCTGTGAGCTTCTGTTGGTGGAGGAAAGTGGTATTGCGGCTTCTGAGTTTCCTACCTCAGGTGATGTGGTGAGGTCGTTAGGTACTGCTCTACTTAACTCCACCTAATGCTTTGATCCTGGCTTCCTGTCAATGTTCCAGTGTTGGACTTGTTTTTCCCTGGATCATTCCTGTGGCCTGCTGCTCTGCATAGCTAAGTTCTTCTTTGCTATTTGTTTGCTATTTTTTCTGTCCAGCTTGTCTAATTGTTTTGCTGGTAGCTCTGGGACGCAAAGGGTGTACCTCTGTGCCGTTAGCTCGGTACGGAGGGTCTTTTTGCCCCCTTTGCGTGGTTTTCTTTAGGGTTTTGTGTAGACCGCAAAGTTATCTTTCCTATCCTCGCTCTGTTAAGAAAGTCGGGCCTCACTTTGCTGAATCTATTTCATCCCTACGTTTGTCTTTTCATCTTACTCACAGTTATTATATGTGGGGGGCTGCCTTTTCCTTTGGGGTATTTCTCTGAGGCAAGGTAGGCTTATTTTCTATCTTCAGGCTAGTTAGTTTCTCAGGCTGTGCCGAGTTGCATAGGCAGAGTTAGGCACAATCCACGGCTGCCTCTAGTGTTGTTTGGAGAGGATTAGGGATTGCGGTCTGCAGAGTTCCCACGTCTCAGAGCTCATTCTATGATTTTGGGTTATTGTCAGATCACTGTATGTGCTCTGACCGCTATGTCCATTGTGGTACTGAATTGCCTATCATAACAGAACGCTATTTTGGGGTTCAAGGTGGTACGTGGCAAAAAATTTTATTTGGTAGACTGGAAGGGTTATGGCCCCGAGGACAGGTCCTGGGAGCCTGTTGAGCACATTCGGGCCCCGCAGCTCATTGCTGCCTTCGATCGTAGCGAGGCCCAAGGAGGGGGGGGGGCATGTTAGGAGTCGAGTTTCCTCTGCTGCACAGGGGGAATCTCGATCCTTCTCCGCTGCGGTCTCCCATTCTTCTCCAGCCGCAGTGGAGTCTGCTCAGCAGGGACGCCGATCCCAGCGTCTCGCTCAGTCTGACTCTGTGCGAAGAGTTACTGCTGCTTTTCCTGCTTCTGCCATTGAAGCCAGTGCTGGGCAGCGGCGAGTGGACGTTTCTGGATCTAAGTCCTGCTTTTCTCTGTCTGAGCATGCCCAGGGCAGGATCTCCCGTTGGAGATCGAGGGTCAGATGCTCAGGTACTGCAGCACATCCCATTGGTCCTTTTGGCAGGTCCTGAAAGGGCAAAACTTCTGTAGCTGCTTCCTGTGCTGCAGCTAAATAAACTGCACATGACCGCACGGCCATGCGCTAGTATTGTCTTGTAAATATGTGTGTGTGTTGTGAGTGAAAGTCGCTCTTTAAATAACCTTCCCTATTGAATGATTGTTCGCGGAAGGTGTATGTTTGCTATCTAGCGCCCGACTTATTCAACAGCACGTAACACACATTACAGCTACCAGTTGCTGTGTCCGCCTGTACGGCGCCATGCGCTTGCTCTGCGCTTTCCTGACCCAAGCCTGGGTGTTTAGTGGCGTCCGTCAGTGTGGCACCGCACGCACTCTTGTGCCTTTATATTATTATTTAGTTTCCTTACACACCCAGTTGCGGTGTTGTGCCAGCAAGTGTCTAATCAGACTTCAATCCTAGTTGGGGTTGAGTTCGCTGACTTCTTGCTCGCGCTCTATGTGCGGTACCGCGGTCCTGTGACGCAACAGGATTGCTTGCTTCACGCAGGGTGAAGTTAACCCGTGCGTGTATACTTATAGTACCGCCATATAGTCCGTCTTACTAGCAGCAGGGTTTTTACCTGCACGGTGGACCTCGGACTGCGAACGCACCTAGTTCCATTTCATCTTGTACTTGGTGTGTTCCGCCAGTCCTTAACAACATGTTGATCCAGAGAAAGAAAAAAAAACAGTGGGAATTTATAATTTAGATTAAAAACTACTGGTATTCTTCTGGGTATTTTTTTATCTCATCATTTTAATCCCACTTGAAACTTAAACATGCCATTGTGTAATCACTGGTACAATACACTGAAAGACTTATGTTTTAACTTCTGCCTGAGGTAGTGCTTAATAACATTTAATCTGCAAAGTAGTGGGAGTAGAGAACCCACTTAAGGGACGATCTCACAAGTCAATTTGCAATTCAGCAAATAGTGAGATTAAAACGTAACATTTAATAAAATAATATTCATAAAACAATGTCCTGTCTATAAAAAAAGAAAAGGTTCCAGCCTAGGAAAGAAACGCCACTGGCAGATGTGGAAGACAATCTTCTAAAATATACAATCAAAGACACCCCAATAGATGTTCAGATCATAGGGGTATCGATAATATATCCAAGATCCAATGGACACCCATAGTGATAATAGGAGATTGCTATTCACCCCTTAACCCCCAAGGGTGGTTTGCACATTAATGACTGGGCCAATTTTTACAATTCTGACCACTGTCCCTTTATGAGATCCTGATGATTCTGACATCACTGTTTTGTCATGACATATTGAACTTCATGATAGTGGTAAATTTTCTTTGCATTTATTTGTGAATAAAACGGAAATTTGGCGACGTGTCTACTTTACATCAGCACAATTTTGGAACCAATTTTTTTTTTGTTAGGGAGTTATAAGGGTTAAAAATTGACCAGCAATTTCTCATTTTTACAACACCATTTTTTTTCAGGGACCCCATCGCATTTGAAGTAACTTTGAAGGGTCTATGTGATAGAAAATACCCAAGTGTGACAACATTCTAAAAACTGCACATCTCAAGGTGCTCAAACCCACATTCAAGAAGTTTATTAACCCTTCAGGTGTTTCACAGGAATTTTTGGAATGTCTAAAAAAAATGAACATTTAACTTTTTTCACAAAAAAATTACTTCAGGTCCAATATGTTTTATTTTACCAAGGGTAACAGGAGAAAGTGGACCCAAAAAGTTGTTGCACAATTTGTCCTGAGTACGCTGATACCCCATATGTGGGGGTATACTGTTTGGGCACATGGCAAAGCTCAGAAGGGAAGGAGCGCCGTTTGACTTTTCAATGAAAAATTGACTGGAATTGAGATAGGACGCCATGTCGGGTTTGGAGAGCCCCTGATGTACCTTAACATTTAAACCCCCCACAAGTTACACCATTTTGGAAAGTAGACCCCCTAAGGAAGTTATCTAGATGTGTGGTGAGCACTTTCACCCACCAAGTGCTTCACAGAAGTTTATAATGTAGAGCCGTAAAAATAAAAAATCATATTTTTTCACAAAAATGATCTTTTCACCCCCAATTTTTTATTTTCCAAAGGGTAACAGAATAAATTGGACCCCAAAACTTGTTGTGCAATTTGTCCTGAGTAGGCTGATACCCCATATGTGGGGATAAACCCCTGTTTGGGCGCATGGCAGAGCTCGGAAGGGAAGGAGCACCGTTTGACTTTTCAATGCAGAATTGACTGGAATTGAGATAGGAGGCCATGTCGCGTTTGGAGAGCCCCTGATGTGCCTAAACAGTGGAAACCCCCTACAAGTGTCACTTTTTTGGAAAGTAGACCCCGTAAGGAATCTAGATGTGTTGTGAGAATTATGACGCAGAGCCGTGAAATCAAAAAATCATTTTTTTCCACAAAAATAATTTTTAGCCCCCAGTTTTGTATTTTCCCAAGGGTAACAGGAGAAATTGGACCCCAAAATTGTTGTCCAATTTGTCCTGAGTACGCTGATACCCCATATGTGGGGGGAACCACCATTTGGGCGCATGGCAGAGCTTGGAAGGGAAGGAGCGTCGTTTGGAATGTAGACTTAGATGGATTGGTCTGCAGGCATCACATTGCATTTACAGAGCCCCTGATGTACCTAAACAGTAGAAACCCCCCACAAGTGACCCCATATTGGAAACTAACCCCCCAAGGAACTTATCTAGATGTGTTGTGAGAACTTTGAACCCCCAAGTGTTTCACTACAGTTTATAATGCAGAGCCGTGAAAATAAAACACCTTTTTTTTCCACAAAAATTATTTTTAGCCCCTAGTTTTGAATTTTCCCAAGAGTAAGAGGAGAAATTGGACCCCAAAATTTATTGTCCAATTTGTCCTGAGATACCCCATATGTAGGGGAAACCACCGTTTTGGCACACAGCATTGCTCGGAAGGGAAGGGAAGGGAAGGGGCACCGCTTTACTTTTTCAACACAGACTTGGCTGGAATTGAGATCGGATGCCATGTTGCATTTGGAGAGCCCCTAATGTGCCTAAACAGTGAAAAAAAACCTCAATTCTAACTGAAACCCTAACCCAAACACACCCCTAACCCTAATCCCAACCATAACCCTAACCACATCCCTAACCCTAATCCCAACCCTAATCCCAACTTTAAATGTAATCCAAACCTTAACTTTAGCCCCAACCCTAACCCTAACTTTAGCCCTAACCCTAACCGTAGCCCTAACCCTAAGTTGTTGTGCAATTTGACCTGAGTGCGCTGATACCCCATATGTGGGGGTAAACTACTGTTTGGATGAATGGCAGAGCTCAGAAGGGAAGGAGCGCCATTCGACTTTTGAATGCAAAATTGACTGGTATTGAGATGGAACGTCATGTTGCGTTTGGAGAGCCCCTGATGTGCCAAACATTGAAACCCCCACAAATTACACCATTTTGGAAAGTAGACCCCCTAAGGAACTTATCTAGATGTGTGGTGAGCACTTTGACCCACTAAGTGCTTCACAGAAGTTTATAACGTAGAGCCGTAAAAATAAAAAATCATATTTTTTCAAAAAAATTATCTTTTCGCCCCCAATTTTTTTTTTTTGCATTTGGAGAGCCCCTGATGTGCCTGAACAGTGGAAACCCCCCAATTCTAACTGAAACCCTAACCCAAAAACACCCCTAACTCTAATCCTAACCCTAACCATTACCTTAACCACACCTCTAGCCCGAACATGCCCCTAGCCCTGACCTCAACACACCCCAAACCCTAATCTCAACCCTAACCACACCCCTAACTCCAACACAACCCTAAACCTAATCGCAACCATAACCCTAACCACACCCCTAACCCTAATCCCAACCCTAATTCCAACCGTAAATGTAATCTAAACACTAACTTTAGCCCAACCCTAACCCTAACTTTAGCCCTAACCTTATCCCTAACTGTAGCCCCAACTCTAACTTTTGCCTCTACCTTAATCCTAACTTTAGCCCTAACCCTAACTTTAGCCTCAACCCTGACCCTAACCCTAACTTTAGCCCCAACCCTAACCCTAATGGGAAAATGGAAATAAATACATTTTTTTAAATTGTATTATTTTTCCCTAACTAAGTTGGTGATGAAGGGGAATTTGATTTACTTTTATAGCGTTTTTTTTAGCAGATTTTTATGATTGACAGTGGTCACACACTAAAATACGCTTTTTATTGCACAAAATAGTTTTTGTGTCTCCACATTTTGAAAGCTATAATTTTTCCATATTTTGGTCCACAGAATCATCTGAGATCTTGTTTTTTGCGGGACGAGTTGCCGGTTTTATTGGTACCAGTTTGGGGCACGCAACATTTTTTGATCGCTTTTTATTCCGATTTTTGTGAGGCAGAATGACCAAAAACCAGCTATTCATGAATTTCTTTTAGGGGAGGACGTTTATACCATTCCACATTTGGTAAAATTGATAAAACAGTTTTATTCTTCGGGTCAGTACGATTACAGCGATACCTCATTTATATCATTTTTAATGTTTTGGCACTTTTATACGATAAAAACTATTTTATAGAAAAAAATAGTTATTTTTGCATCACTTTATTCTGAGGACTATAACTTTTTTATTTTTCCGCTGATAATGCTGTATGGCAGCTTGTTTTTTGTGGGACAAGATGACATTTTCAGCAGTACCATGGTTATTTATGTCCGTCTTTTTGATCGCTTGTTATTCAACTTTTCGTATGATAATAAAACGTTGTTTTTTGCCTCGTTTTTTTTTTTACGGTGTTCACTGAAGGGGTTTACTGGTGGGACAGTTTTATAGGTCTGGTCATTAAGGACCTGGCGATAATAAATATGTGTACTTTTATTGTTTTTTTAATTTAGATAAAGAAATTTATCTAAGTGACCGTAGACTTGTAACTTAATGGTAAAAGCAACACCTTTAATGGTCTATTCTTGGAATAGGTCATTACTATACTTATTGGGGAGTGGGTCCCCTTTCAGTATTTCTACTGAACAGCTAGCTAAAGGGACCATAGATTCCTGGTGGGTGCTGTTTCCTTCTCTATGTTTACCAGGGCCAGCATTTTTCTAGGCCAGTGCTTTTGAAGTGAATTGGACTGAGCTATAATAACATACAATTGTTACAATATGTACACTACTGATCATATAAAATTTCTGAAATTCCTATTAATTATGAGAATGAAGGGTTTAAAGAACTAATTTAGCATCGTAAGTGATGCACTAGCCAGCCTTTTTGTAAATTATCCCATTAAATTGGATGAAGTCAGTAAGGTTAGCAAAATGTAGAGAAGTTAAATTCACCTTAATTTCCTTTCTCATGCCATAAGTCAAATGAAAGAACCATTTTCGCAACCTCCAAGGAAAGGTAAGGGACCGTGACTTTAGTTATATTTGGCAAACTAAAATATTTTTAGAATCTTCACTTGCTAAATGATTGTTTTCTGTTATAACTACTCAACCATAATTATTCATGTGACATTTAAGCAGAATTAATATGACTAGTAGAATAATATCCACATTGATTGATATTGGTATTTATAGCATCCATGGTCTCATAATGGGTGTCAGTTGATTTTGCCCAGTTTGCTCCATCCATGTGTTTTTGGCTGGCTTTATCATTTTATCCTAAAATTAAACAGATACAATAATTGCTTTGGCAGTAAAATCATAACATAGATCATAAACATTCTCCAAATGTCCTCTCTGCTAAATTAAATATGTTAAATAAAAACATGATTGAAATGACTATAACCCATATTATGGTGTATTTATCATTACAACGGATTACAATCTGCTTTATTATAATACATAATACAGACTCGGTATTACTTGCATTTATGGCTGATGATGGAGCAAAAAAAAAAACATGCACTCTATCTATGAATGTAAAGGTACCGTCACATTTAGCGACGCTGCAGCGATCCAGACAACGATCCCGATCGCTGCAGCATCGCTGTTTGGTCGCTGGAGAGCTGTCACACCGACAGCTCTCCAGCGACCAACGATGCTGGTCCCCTGGTAACCAGGGTAAACATCGGGTTACTAAGCGCAGGGCCGCGCTTAGTAACCCGATGTTTACCCTGGTTACCAGTGTAAACGTAAAAAAAACAAACACTACATACTTACCTTCCAGTGTCTGTCCCCCGGCGCTGTGCTTCTCTGCACTGACTGTGAGCGCCAGCCAGAAAGCACAGCGGTGACGTCACTCTGCTCTCCGGCTGGCCGGCGCTCACAGTGCAGAGAAGCACAGCGCCGGAGGACAGACAGCGGAAGGTAAGTATGTAGTGTTTTTTTTTTTTATGTTTACGCTGGTAACCAGGGTAAACATCAGGTTACTAAGCGCGGCCCTGTGCTTAGTAACCCGATGTTTACCCTGGTTACCAGTGAAGACATCGCTGAATCGGCGTCACACACGCCGATTCAGCGATGTCTGCAGGAGGTCCAGCGACGAAATAAAGTTCTGGACTTTCTGCTCTGACCAACGATGGCACAGCAGGATCCTGATCGCTGCTGCCTGTCAAACTCAACGATATCACTAGCCAGGACGCTGCAACGTCACGGATCGCTAGCGATATCGTTGAGTGTGAAGGTACCTTTAGTCATCCTTTTATCTTGTGCTATAATAGTGCTCAAATAGAACAGTGCTTGATTTGACCTTCTATGCTATAAAAATGTATATGTTTGATCAATTGAAGAAATATTACTTTGGTTTAATGTTTCTGTGCTATTTAACTCCTAATATTTGATAGCTACTGGCATGATAACCACTGAGCAATAACCACAGTATGCTAGGTGATAAAAACTGGGAAGTGAGCCTGGTCTTCATCAGGGTATCACTATCACAGAAGGGAAACCCCAGTTTCAGAATTGCAGGGTAGTCACCGATTGGTACTTGTCAGCTGGTTAGCAAATTATGGTAATAGACACAGTGAGGTCAGACATAAGAGGTTAGATACAAATTAAAATCAATTTTGTTATTTTCCTTCTTAGAACATCCTCCTAGTATGTCCAGTAACTCAATCCCACTGTCTGGATCCTCAGATCTACCATTAGGTAAGCAGTAAATGAACAATACATTTTCCATAGCTCTGTACGGATGTTCATCAATGTTTAATTATGCAGAGATAGTTAAACATTATCCTTTTTTTATTTGATTTATACAAATTTGCAAAGTTTAGACATAATTTCGGGTTTCCGGTCCTCCCAAGACTGCCTCCACTTATACATTCCTCACCTAATCATCTCCATGACTGCTCCTAAGTGCCATCCTCTTGAATTATGTGCTCCAACAAGTCCGGTTATCCACTAATTTTGGAACTTTCAGATGGAACTTGAAAACACATTTCTTCAAGAAAGCTTACAGCCTGCAAAGACCCCACTGCCGCCTCACCGCCTCCGGAGCTGCCACAACCTTCTCACCCTACTGTCTCCTTCCCCATTGTCCTGTAGACTGTAAGCCAGCAAGGAAAGGACCCTCTCTCATCTACACCAGTCTGTCATTGTTAGTTTCTTCATTGTAGTATATTTATATTTTGTATGTAACCCACTCTCATGTACAGCACCATTGAATCAATGATGCGCAAGAAATAAATAAATATATATTTTTTAAAATTGCAGCATCTTTTCTACATTTGGATATGTTTTTCTAATGTTAATAAAATAGTCTATTGATGGCAATGTGGATAAAAGCTGTCATTTACTATGTTCAGTATGATGTAAGCACAGTTCAGTCCACTGCTTCTGTTTCCAAAAGGCTTTAGAACTGGGTGGTAAGATATTGAATGTTTTAGACACAGTAAATTAACAGTAAATAACTTGTCAGATTGTCAATTTTCATTTTAATAAAATTCTTATTAACGTGTTTCTGCTATCAGAATACATTAAAATTCAATGTGAGTTTTGAAATTGTCACATTATGTGAAACCGACTGCAATTATACAGAAATGACTGATTCATGCAGTTTTATATTAAAGTTGCCTTAAAAAGAAAAGATGAAAATGTATTTACTAATGCACAGATCCTGCATAATATCTGAATTTTGCAGACATACTGTAAGTATATTATGGGGATCTGTCATTTCTAATATTAAAAGAGAAAATTTAAACAAATTAAGCATCTGCCCTCTTTTACATAATTGCAAATTCAGAAGAAAATATACTGTTTATACTTTATCTTGAGAATCTAAAAAAAGAAAAACATGATTCTTTTATTTTCTTGAACAAAGAAATATCAATGATGACCTAAGAGCAGATTGCAATCTCATAATCCAATGATCGATGTCAAAGATCTTTATATCAGGTCAACAGGCTGTTCTTTTGCTGAAAAGGGGGAAAATAATAATTAGCACTATTATCTTCTGTGCACCAAGACTGCATATTTTTAATAGCAGATAGCAGATGACCCAATTAAGGTTCCACAATGAGTGAAGACAACAGTAAAAAAAAAGTTTGGCTTATATTTCGGTGTATATTAGGATTTCCTAGAATTATTTCCATTAAAAATATCAGCATTTGTTAACTTTTTTGTTCTAACTTGTTAAAGATGAAAGTCTAATGTACAGTGTAACTAATGTGATTCATTAGTTACAATTTTCATCTCAATGAAATATCACACATCCCCAACATTTGTATTCATGCTCTTGAGGTTCCATATTTTTACATTTTTGGGGGAATTTCCTGTAACTACGAAATAACTATAAAGTTTACAGAAATAATACCAAGGATCACTTGACATAAATAAATAATACCTCATATTATTTTCTGGCAATGTTCTCAGGGGCCACAAATAACAAGAATTTGTGGATAATTTTTCAGCATATATTAAAGCCCAGCCAATAACATCCTAGTTTTATCATATGGTTTTATAGATAAAACTGGTGTCACTAACAAATTTCTGAGCTCATCTAATACCCCATCTTAAATACCTGCCCACCCTATGAGAGTATGGATTCAGCTGGAGGCTGGCACAACGAGGAAGCCCACCTGTACTCCCTGCTTTGCTGTCCTCCTATTCTTATTTCCTGGTTCATATATATTTATATATATATATATATATATATGTTATGGACTGGCGGAACGCACCAAGTATAGATGAAATGGAACTAGGTGCGTTCGCAGTCCGAGGTCCACCGTGCAGGAAAAAACCCTGCTGCTAGTAAAGACGGACTATATGGCGGTACTATAAGAATACACACATGGGTTAGCTTCACCCTGTGTGAAGGATGCGACCCTGTTGCGTCACAGGACCGCGGTACCGCACATAGAGCGCAAGCAAGGAGTCACTAATCTCAAACCCGAGACTGAGGATTTGAGTTCAGAAGACCCCATGCGCTCGACACCGCAACTGGGGTGTCAGAGGAACATAAATAATAATATAAAGGCACAAGAGTGCGTGCGGTGCCGCACTGACGGACGTCACTAACCACCCAGGCTTGGGTCAGGAAAGCGCAGAGCAAGCGCACGGCGCCATACTGGCGGACACAGCAACTGGTAGCTGTAATGTGTGTTACGTGCTGTTGGATAAGTCGGGCGCTAGATAGCAAACATACACCTTCCGCGAACAGTCATCCAATAGGGAGGGTTATTTACAGAGCGACTTTCACTCACAACACACACACATATTTACAAGACAATCCTAGCGCATGGCCGTGCGGTCATGCGCAGTTTATATAGTTGCAGCACAGGAAGCTGCTACCGAAGTTTTGCCCTTCCAGGACCTTCCTGGAGGACCAATGGAATGTGCTGCAGTACCTGAGCATGTGACCCCCGATCTCCAACGGGAGATCTTGCCCTGGGCATGCTCAGAGTGTGAAAAAGCCTGCTCGCCGCAGATCAGTGCAGGGTACAACAGGAGAGCCAGAAAAGGCAGCAGTAACCCTCTGCACAGAATCAGTCCCAGCAAGACACTGGGAGCGACACCTCCGCTGAGCAGACCCCACTGCGGCCGATGCAGAATGGGAGACCGCAGCAGACACGGATCGAGATTCCTCCTGTGCAGCAGAGGAAACTCGTCTCCTAACATATATATATATAACATATACATGAAAAACTTTGAACTCAGGGTGAAATGAAGGAGCATTTTTTCATACATCTGGATGAAGGTCCGAATTTAGAGTCAAAATGTTAATAATGGCAGGAAGGTGAGCTTAAAACATTTATTCTGTCATTTAAAATCTCTATGGTGATCAAAATAAGTTAGAGATCACAGAAAATACAAAAGACCTACATACAGACGATGAGTAAGGCACATCGCCAAAACATATAGGTATTTTTAAATTTACCTTTCTAGGATTATAGTATTCAGCTATATTTTTTCCTTTTTTCTGAAAGCTATTCAGTGGCTTTTGCTTAGCCATTTTCCGTGTGGGGAGTCTTAAGTTCAGAGGATCTTCAGTTTGGTAAACTGACTATACTTTCTTTTCTGTAAATGTTAATAGTAGGGTTGAGCGAAACGGGTCGGCCAGATTCAGAAATCGCCGACTTTTGGCAAAGTCGGGTTTCATGAAACCGACCCGACCCCTGTGTGGGGTCGGCCATGAGGTCGGCGATCTTCTGAATCTGGAATCGGAATTCCGATACTGATTCCCGATATGTTTAAGATATCGGGAATCGGTATCGGAATTCAGATTTAAGTGTAAAATAAAGAATAAAAATAAAAAATATTGCTATACTCACCCTCGGACGCGCCCTGGTTGTAACCGGGAGCCTTCCTTCCTAAGAATCAGTGCTTGAAGGACCTTCCGATGACGTCGCGGCTTGTGATTGGTCACGTGAGCGGTCACATGGGCTGATTCTTAGGAAGGAAGGCTGCGGGTTAGAACCAGGGCGCGTCTGAGGGTGAATATATACCTATTAGGAATATACTCACCCTCGGACGCGCCCTGGTTCTAACCCACAGCCTTCCTTCCTAAGAAACAGCGCTTGAAGGACCTTTCGATGATGTCGTGGCTTGTGATTGGTCGCGTGACGCCCATGTGACCGCTCACGCAACCAATCACAAGCCGCGACGTAATCGAAAGGTCCTTCAAGCGCTGATTCTTAGGAAGGAAGGCTCCCGGGTAACAACCAGGGCGCGTCCGAGGGTGAGTATAGCAATATTTTTTATTTTTATTCTTTATTTTACACAATAATATGGATCGCAGGGCCTGAAGGAGAGTTTCCTCTCCTTCAGACCCTGGGAACCATTAGAAACCCAATGCACTGCATTGGGTTTCGTGTTTCGGCCGACCCCGACCCCGACTTTTCTATAGGATCGGCCGATTTCACTCGACCCGACTTTTGAAAATGTCGGGTTTCGCGAAATCCGACCCGATCCTATAAAAACAAAAGTCGCTCAACCCTAGTTAATAGTTCTGCTCAAATTTGAATTGCATGAATAAATACTTCATTTCACTGCTTACCTCTGAGTGCCAAACTTGGGTTTTTCATATATTATTATTATTATTTATTATTATAGCGCCATTTATTCCATGGCGCTTTACATGTGAGGAGGGGTATACATAAAAAAACAAGTACAATAATCTTGAACAATACAAGTCACAACTGGTACAGGATGAGAGAGGACCCTGCCCGCGAGGGCTCACAATCTATATCATCGTGTATCATCGATTGGAACCCTACTAGAGCACCAACTCCTTCACATTGTAAAGTGTACCATTACCTACTGATTCATTCTCATGTCCTGGCTATTAAAACAAGTAAATAATATTTTTAAATATTTAAAAAAAATACAATTTGTAACATACTATTTGAATTATTCCATAGATTTCAAAATCTCTTCTAGTTGTCACTTTGTAGGAGTCTTCAATTCTTACTTCCAGCTGGTAAAAATCAATCCTTGTCATGAGATGTAAGAATTACAATATAAAGTTACAGCTGTGTCTTATCTTGTTTTAAAGAAGCACTTAATTTAACATTTTTATCCTCTTAATATTTTGCAATCATATTAGGAGAGCTAGACCAAATGAGCACTGCTGTGTATGGGAAAGTTAGTAGAGAAAGCTGTAAGCTGACGCATTTTTTGATCTAACAGCCGACTAAAGTGTATGGCCGGCTTTAGAGAGGATGATGGAAAGTGCAGTTTTTGATGTTTCATTACTCTGCGGGAGTCAGGGTCAAGTTTTTAGATTATTTGATTTGTAAACAGAGGAATATTTGTTTCTTAATCAGTTCAAGATTGGGACATTCACCCACATTCCAGATCATGTATATTTTCAGATTATTTTATAAATGCAGTTTAAAGAACTGAAAAACTATTTCACATTTTAATACTTAAATAATTTTTGCATCTTTTGTCATGATATGTCAAGATTCATTTTTATGTCTTTTCACTTTCTACTTTTACTTTTTTGCAATATCGGGTGATATCGGTGAGAATTTAAGAGAAAATATATCTCTGTTTTCCAATTTTTTTTCAGTTTTTTTAACTTTGTAATAACTATACATGAGTGAATATTGTCAGCTCCCTCCTTATTTGGCAAGCTATAGCGCTTACCAAAGAAGCTGCAGCAGGAACCTGGATACCTGGAGCACTCCGATAATCAGGTGTACGGCGCCGCAGCTGCATGTGTCATCGCTGTATTAAAGTCAAACACATATATGGAGAGCCTGTGTGTTTTGACTGTGAAACAACCACGACACATGCTGCTGGGACGCTGGGCACCTGATTATCGGGAGAACTCCAGGTTTCTTATTCTGTAACAAATATTTAGATATCAGGCACTTTTTTCACTGGGAGGGTCAGGAGGCTAGTAAAAGCAATTTGTATTGGCAGCTACCTGCACTATTTCTCATGATAGCTATCAATCAACTATATTTTTCACTCATATTTTTCTTTATGCTATTTTAACTATTTGAAACTGGTGAAATTGCATGATCTAATTTTATTTGATGAAGGGGGAATTCTCCAAAATGCATATTAGTATTTAGACAATAAAGTAATTAAGTCAAATAATTAACACTACTAGCACTTAGTTCCTGATATACAGAACCATTGGCCCAAAAGCATGAATTCTTGAGGGATTCTCAGCTTGAATATACTCTAAAGTAATTAAGACCAGTGGTGCCACTACCATGAGGCAAGTTGAGCTCTTTGGCTCAGATGGCACTGTCGTCCTTGAAGAGAGGGGGTGGCAGACTCTGTTGGTGTAGTAACTGGATTTGCATCGGAGACGCAGGTTCAGTTACTACGCTACGCTAATGAGTTTATTCAGGGTTCTGTCTTGGATCTCCTCATCCAGCCCTCCCCAACTCACATCACTGTGACATCATCACAGGTCCTGATGCTGAAGTCGCTCTTCTCCATGCATCTCCTCGGGTTGCTCATGGATGACTGCTCTGTGCACACAGGACCTGTCATGAGGTCACAGGAGGGGGAGGAGTCAACGGTCACATGACCAGAGACCTCATGTATGCAGGACTCTGCTGTGGTGATTGTCATGGTGCTGGATGAGGGGAAGTTGATGTGTGGTGTCAGGAGGGGTTTGCAGGGTGGATGTAGCAGAGCCATGTGTGTATGAGGTGTGCGGAGCAAAGCCAGGTGTGTACGGTCCAGAGCTGTGTATGTACGAGGTGTATGAAGTGGAACCATGTGTGTACGATTTGTGCAGAGCAGAGACGCATGTGTACTTGGTGTATGGAGTGAAGCCATGTGTGTACTTGGTGTATGGAACGGAGCTGTGTGTACTTGGTGTACGGAGTGGAGCTATGTGTGTACGAGGTGTACGGAGTAGTGCCGTGTGTGCACAAGGTGTACAGAGTGGAGCCGTGTGTGTACGAGGTGTATGGAGTGGAGCCATGTGTGTACGATTTGTGTGAAGCAGAGATGCGTGTGTACAAGGTGTATGGAGCAGAGCCGTGTGTGTACTTGGTGTATGAATGTATACAATAAACTTGGCACTCAAATCGGTTGTAAGGTGAAGTTAATTGACTTTATTGCACGTCCCAGATACAGTTTGAACAGTTAAATGTTTTCGGTCCCACTGGACCTTCTTCAGAACAATTTCCAATTTATCTGGTTAAGCTGGTTACAACATGTGGAAGGAAAAATCATCTTCTAACGAGAAACTGTGGAGCAATGCAATAAATATCTCCAGTACTGTATGTGTACGAGGTGTGTGGAGCGGAGCCGTGTGTGTACTTGGTGTACAGAGTGGAGCCTCGTATGTACGAGGTGTACGGAGCAGAGCCGTGTGTGTATGACGTGTATGGAGCGGAGCCGTGAGTGTACTTGGTGTACAGAGTGGACCCATGTGTGTACGAGGTGTACAGAGAGGAGCCATGTGTGTACGAGGTGTATGGAGCGGAGCCGTGAGTGTACTTGGTGTACAGAGTGGAGCCATGTGTGTACGAGGTGTATGGAGTGGAGCCATGTGTGTACTTGTTGTACGGAGTGGAGCCGTGTGTGTACGGGGTGTACGGAGCGGAGCAGCATGAGTACAAGGTGTATGGATCAGAGCCGCATGTGTGCAAGGTTTACGGAGTGGAGCCATATGTGTAGGAGGTGTACGTAGCGTGGCCGCATGTGCACAAGGTGCACAGAGCAGAGCCGCATGTGTACAAGGCTTACGGAGTGGAGCCATGTGTGTACTGAGTGGAGCCGGGTGTGTGCACGAGGTGTACGGAGCGGAGCCGTGTGTGTAAGTGGCATACAAAGCGGAACCGTGTGTGTATGAGGTGTGTGAAGCCGTGCGTGTACGATGTCGGTGTATGGTGGGGAGCAAATTTAATTCCTCCCAACCGTCCCGGAACCAGTGGGACAGTCACGATTTTGACAAGCTGTCCCGGCTGAGAGCTTAATTTTCCTGTGGACACAGGAGTACACGGCGGAGCCCCAAGGAGCACTTTAAAACTCGCACGTGACATTTCACCGGAAGTGACGTGCTGGAAGCTGACCGGAAATTATGTAATTTCAGGAGGAGATTGTGACGGAACCATGGAGGCACTTCAGGGAAAGCTTCAGATCCATCACCGTGTCCTCCTCTGACAGCGCGGACAGTGGGATCGCCTTGGAATCAGGGATGCCGACCATGAGCGGGATGCTCAGGTGGGCATTACAATGGGAGCCGGGCCACTATAGTATCTTTATAGAATCTTTCTTTCTTTAAATCTCTCTTTCTTTCTCTCTCTCTCTGTTCTTTCTTTCCCTCTCTAATCTTTTTTCTTTCTCTCTCTGTTCTTTCTTTCCCTCGCTAATCTTTTTTTCTTTCTCTCTGTTCTTTCTTTCTCTGTGTTCTTTATTTCCCTCTCTAATCTTTTTTTCTCTTTCCTTTCTTTTTTCTCTGTTCTTTCTTTCTTTCTTTCTTTCTTTCTCTCTCTGTTCTTTCTTTACCCTCTTTCTTTCTCTCTCTCTGTTCTTCCCCTCTATCTTTCTCTCTCTCTGTTCTTTCTTTCTTTACCCTCTTTCTCTCTCTGATCTTTCTTTCTTTCCCCTCTTTATTTCTTTCCCCTATTTCTTTCCCTCTCTGTTGTTTCTTTCATTCCCCTCTTTATTTCCCCTCTCTCTGTTCTTTCTTTCTTTCTCTCTCTATTCTTACTTTCCCTTCTTTCTTTTTCTTTCTCTTTCTTTCTTTCTTTCTTTCTTTCTTTCTTTCTGTTCTTTCTTTCCCCTTTTTCGTTCTCTGTTTTCTTTCCCCTCCTTCTTTCTCTCTCTGTTCTTTCTTTCTCTCTCCTTTCTTTCTTTCTCTATCCCCTTTCTTTCTTTCTCTCTCTCTGTTCTTCCTTTCCCTATAACTAACGAACAGAAAAAGGGGGTAGGGGTGTTAAAAAGGTACTGCTGGCCTCTCGGATCCTCAATATTAATCTGACCTGATAGCAAAATGACTATATTATCCCATAGGATGAATAGTATATACATGATCTCATTTATATGGTACAAATAAGTGGTGCTTATAAGAAAAGGATGTTATACCCATACATGTTATTGTGACTTACTTGGGCAAGTGGAGGGCAACTATAGTCATTTTGCTATCAGGTCAGATTAATATTGAGGATCTGAAAGGCCAGTAGTACCTTTTTAAATGGCGTCTGTCACCCCAAAAATCGTATATGAGCTGCGACCACCGGCATCAGGGGCTTATCTATGGCATTCTGCAATGCATTCTGTAATGCTATAGATAAGCCCCTGATGTAACCTGAAAGATGAGAAATAAAGGTTATATTATACTCACCCATGGGCCTTCCCGGTCCTTTACGGGTCAGATGGGCGTCGCGGTCCGCTCCAGCTCCAGCTGTTTGCTGGAAGTCAGAAGTAACAGAAACACGCTATCAGGCCACATTCACATGTTCAGTATGTTACCTCAGTATTTGTAAGCCAAAACCAGGAGAGTATCAATCAGAGGAAAAGTATAAAGAAACACGTCACCACTTCTGGATCTCTCACCCACTCCCGATATGGCTTACAAATACTGAGGTAAAATTCTGCCCAAATACTGAACGTGTGAATGTGGCTTTAGGCTGGTTTCACACATCCTGATATTTCCGGTACTGGAGATATTCGTGTTCGTGTGTGTAATACGTGTGGCAACTGTGTGCCGCATCTGTAAGACACGGACGCCTGCCGGGAAAGAAGCGCTACAGTAAGCGCTGTTCCCCAGCCAAGGGCACACTTAAAATGAAGCAAGTTGATCACGTCACCTCAGGCGGCATTTAGTCCCTGAAGAAGTGTAAAGATTGATGTTTCAAATATATTCCTATTTAAAAGTGTATGTATTTTCCATGTGCATCAGGTTAGGCTAGTATTTTGCCGTTCGCCTCAGGCAGCAGAGAGGCTAGGTTCACCTCTGATTAAGACATATTAAGTGGTTTTTAAGAGTCACAACCTAGTAAGGTGAGAACCTTTCTTTTCATCTATTCTTTCTTATTAGCCCTGATGCTATCACCATTTGTGGCTTTTTTGCATAAGGTTTTTTACTACAATCTTAGTGAACAGGTCATATCATCCTATTAGGGTCCATAGATGTAATTTAGCATCTGAGTGTTTCTTATACAAATGAATAAGGCAGAATTTATATCTACATGTATATTTTCATTTTTTGCTATGTTTTAGAGACAGAAAACTAAGGGGTAATGCTTCTCATTGTGAGAGTGACATGCTTGGCATGCCAGTGTGAGGAGGCTTATAGGCCTTGCAATGCTCCTCTGTGAAAACAAATATGCAAATTGACTCTCCAGAGAGGAAGCAGACTTGAACTGTAGTGATACGTATTTGAAGTAGCAAACCTAAAAGTCATTACAGACCTTTTAACGAGCCGAGGGACAGAAAACAATATAAAAAAGATATGTTGCATTGTGGACACCAATGGTGTCTGACGGATTCTACTGACATTAATGGAGTCCTTTAAATTTCTGACATATTTCCATCATTTCATAGTAAAAAAAATACTGGCTTTGTATGCTGCTTGTTTGTCAGAGTTTCAGCAAAATTGTAAATATAATCTATAATTATATTCTACAGCAAAAGTATTGCGCAGATTGCTTTGTCTGGTGAGGCTATAGCTTTCATTTTCCCTTTTGTTATAGTCCTCCTTCTCAAAAAAGCAAACCAATACAATCTTATCAGCAGGTAGAATATTCACAAAAGCAAAATCCTTCTGTCTTTAGATATTGTAGTAAGTACAAGAAGACATTCACATTGTAGGAGAACTGAAAATACCAAGGGAATTTGCATTGTTCTATGATATCGCACAATAACAAGGGTCCAGTAAAATCTAAATATTTCACCTTTGCTTCAGAAAATACTTATTTTGTTATATATGTATTTAAATGCTTTTTAATAATGCATGGCCAGGTGACAAGGTAGATTCAATTTAGCTAATACCAGCATATTCACAAAAACTGTTATTGATCTCTTCCAATCTTTGAGGAACTTGAGCGAAGACTTATAAAAACAACATTCCTATTCAGCTTAATGATTCTCTCGCATCTCTTTGTTTCCTACCTTTACTTGACATTGCTTCAGGTTATGAAGAAAACTTCTGAGATTTTCCCATTTTATATGCAGCCCTCATTTTTAACATACCTTATTATAGTCTAAACTAAAAAATAAAAACAACGTGCTTCTGCTTTTCTTTTCATTTTCAAAGATTTTGTTAAATACAAAGTACAGCTCTTGAGCCACTGATCCCAAATATGATGCCCCAAGTGACAAAACAGTATGAGCCTCTTTGTCCTTTTGTGTTTCTTGATAAGTGAGACGTAAGATAATTAAAAATACATGCTAAAAAGTAGAAAAATCACACTATTGGCATTAAAATTATTCATTACCTTTGCAACAAGTTTTACAACTTCAATACTTATTAAATATAAATGAACAAATGTACCAAGATAACTCTATTTTGGAAGTTAAATTTGATTTGCATCGAAGTTACAAGATGCAAATTGCATGTCCCTTCCTATGTTCTGGGGTCTCTTCAGGGAGTGAAAAAAATACCTTGTCACTTACCTGTCCTGCTGCTGCGGCTTGCCTTCTTGTGCTCTGCACCTCTCCTCACTTCTTCTTTTGCAATTTTGACTAGGCAATATGACTTTATGATGTGCGTCACCTAAGGCTTAGTCAGCTACTCAGGCAATGTGTGTCATGACATCATGATTCTCGTCTTGAGTAGGCCCTTAATGATGCACATCATGACAAGCACCATGAAAAGCCTAATGCTGAGTAGACTGCGCCCTCCAGCAGGTATCGCTACTCCTCCAAAGCCATCTTAATGGCGAGTAACTCTTGGTCCCTGGAGTAGTTATGCTCTGGAGCGGAGAAGGCCTTAGAGAAGAAACCGCAGGACACATGGTGACCTGAGGAGGATTTCTGAGTGAGCACAGCATCCACCTCTAGGAAGAACTGTTTGTTCAAACCCGGATAATGCAGAATGGGAGCGGTGTAGAAGGACCGGTTAAGAGATCAGAAGGCCTCTTCAGACTTGGAGGACCAGTTCTTTGGATCGACTTACTTTCATGTCATAGCAATGATGGGAGCGGTCAGAGTGAAGAAGTGAGGAATGAATGGTTGATAATAGCAAATCCAAGGATTCCCTGTATTGCTTTGACTGCCGCTGGCAGTGGCCATTTAAGGATGGAAGAGACTTTCTCAGGATCCATCCTAAGTCCTGTGTCTGAGATATTGTAACCCAAAAGGGGAAAGGCAGACTGTTCAAAAATACATTTCTCATACTTGGCATAGAGTCAATTCTCCCTAAGACGCTGAAAAACTTGCCGAACTGATCATCTGTGGGAGGCCAGGTCCGGGGAAAATACCAAAATATTGTCCAGATACACAAAAACGCAGGAATAAAGCAGATGAACTCTTGAAAAACTGCCGGTGCATTACTGATACCGAAGGGCATCACTCAGTATTCATAATGTCCATCCCTGGTGTTGAAAGCCATCTTCCATTTGTCTCCCTGGCAATTAGATTGTAGGCGCCTCTTAAATCTAATTTGGTGAAGATCCTGGCACCTCTTAATGGGCCAAACAACTCAGGAACCAGTGGGATAGGGTATTTATTTTTCACCGTGATCTGGTTGAGATCCTGATAGTCTATACAGGGTCGGAGTGATCCGTCTTTCATTTTAACAAAGAAAAAGTAGGTCCCAGAAGGAGAGGAGGACTTCTGAATGAAATCCCTGGTCAAATTTTCCTGTATGTAGTCCGGCATAGCTTGAGTCTTAGCTGGGACAGAGGGTAAATTTGGCCTCTAGGGGATGTAGGTCTGGGAATCAAGTTGATAGGACAGTCATACGGCCTGTGGGGTGGCAAAGTCTCTGCTTACTTTTTGTCAAATACATCGGCAAAGGACCAATAGGCAGATGGCAAACCGGGCAGCGATGCCGGAGAAGATGGGGCCTTAGCCAGACGTACTGGAGCCAGACATGCTCATGACAGGAATGTCCCCAGAAGAGCACCTCTCGAGATCTCCAGTCCATCACTGGTTTCCACTGTCGTAGCCATGGTAGGCCTAAGAGAAAGGCATGAGACATATTAGAAAGAACATAGAAGACTATCCTCTCAGCATGAAGTATCCCTATATAGACCTCAAATGGCTCAGTAGCCAGACGAACCATCTACCAAAGAGTTCTCCCATCGACAGATGTTATTGACATGAGGTTCAGGAGTGGATGAACTAGGATTTGGAACCGAACCACTACAGCCTGGAGGATAAAATTTCCGGCTACCCCAGAATCCAAGTACGCTGACTTAATAAACTGATATTCCCTGGTTGTCATGGCCAAAGTAAGGGTCAGAGGTCAAAAGATGTCTTTTCCATCTAGGGAGGCCTCTCCTACCAACCCTAGATACCGGAGTTTCTCTGGCTTCACCGGACATACTCAAATGGAGTGACCCATGTCTCTACAATACAGGCACTGTCCTTTATCATGGCGATTCCTCTGTCACTCTCTGGCAAGGGCATGGTGGTCATTCTGCATGGGTTCAGGCGAGTCCTCAACAGGAGAGGGCAAAGGAACAAGAAGTCTTTGAAAAGACAGAGCCAGGCACCATGGTCCTCTTTCACATGCCACCTCACAGGCACGCTCACAGAAATGAAGGTTTATATAGATGGCGAGGTAGGTCAGGTCACTGAAGGCAGTTGGTAGGTTTGGACCGGCTAGCTCATCCTTAATGTCTCCGGAAAGCCCCTATCAGAATGTCGCCACCAAAGCTTCGCTATTTCATCCAAATTCGGACACTAGAGTGCGGAAGCGCACTTCATATTGTCCCATAAATAAGTTGAACTGACATAAAGGGAGAAGAGCGGAAGCTGAAGAGGTGGTTCATCCAGGTTCATTGAATGCCTTTCGAAAAGCCTCCAAGAATGCAGGCAAATTGGATATATGGAAGGATTTTTCGGTGGATAAAAATTATTGATGGTACTAAAAATGAAAGTTATAGCATAAATTTAGAAGTGCTAGAAATTTAACTTTTACTTTAGATTTATTTAAATGATTATTCTCATCTTTGCCTTTCATGGCCTACATGGGAATAACTGCTTGTAGGTCCTAATTATCAGAGATGGGTTATGAAACCACCAAGCACAAATGTGCTACTCTGAGTTGGTAACTCTCATTGAAATGAATAGAAGTTGTGAGCATAGCATAGAAAATTGAGCTACATTGTTGGCATAACTCTTGATTTGTAGAAACAACATAATGTTTTGTTATATATATATATATATATATATATATATATATATATATATATATATATATATATATATATATATATATATATATATATGTATTCTGCCTCTTGTGATTAGGACCAAAAAGTATTTATTTGCATCTCATCCATGAATGATGCAAATGGAAATAATCCTTGAAATGCTTAAAAGTAGCACAATTTTAAAATGTTGAAAATATATTTTAATTCATATACAACCGCTGGCAAAAATTATGGAATCACTGGCCATGGAGGATGTTCATTCAGTTGTTTAAATTTGTAGAAAAAAAGCAGATCACAGATATGGCACAAAACTAAAGTCATTTCAAATGTCAACTTTCTGGCTTTAAGAAACACTAAAAGAAATCAAGGACAAAAAACGTGGTAGTCAGTAATGGTTACTTTTTTAACCAAGTGTAGGGGAAAAAATATGGAATCACTCAAATGTAAGGAAAAGATTATAAAATCACCCTGTTAATTTTCATACCCAAAAATAACACCTGCATCAAAATAAATCACTAGTCTACATCTAAAAATGAGTGATCACACCTTGGAGAGCTGTTGCACCAAGTGGACTGACATGAATCATGGCTCCAACACGAGAGATGTCAATTGAAACAAAGGATAGGATTATCTTAAAAGATTGTAAATCACACAATGTTGCAAAAGATGTTAGTTGTTCACAGTCAGCTGTGTCTAAAATCTGGACGAAATACAAACAACATGGGAAGGTTGTTAAAGGCAAACATACTGGTAGATTAAGGAAGACATCAAAGCGACAAGACCAGAAACTTAAAGCAATATGTCTCCAAAACAGGGAATGCACAACAAAACAAATGAGGAATGAATGGGTGGAAACTGGAGTCAACGTCTGTGACTGAACAGTAAGAAACTGCCTAAAGGAAATGGGATTTGCATACAGAAAAGCTAATTCAGTGATGAATTGCAAATCTGCATTGGGCAAGGTGATGATGCTGTAACTTTCATTTGGTGCCGTTCCTTTCTTTCAACGTTCTTTTTTAAGAAGAAGAATAACAAAGGAACAGAATGCGAAAAGTATTCCTAATCATGAAGAGCAAATGGAATCAACTATTTTTGTAATTAAGTACATATAAACAATTCCTCTTCAGGAGGAGTATTACATAGAACAATATATTAAAAAAACAGGAGGAAAAAGAGAAAAAGAAAACAAAGACAATTAAGACTCAGACATCATAACAGGTTAATCCAGTTATGAGAAGAGTAGAAAAGACGATATAGCAAATATTAAAATATAATGAATTTCATTGAATATAATTTAAAATGATGTAAAAAATACCAAACAAAGCTATAAGAGCCACACAAAAGAAGAACACACAGACGAGGAGACCTGTGGACAATGCCAAAAGAATATCTGTAAAACAGGTATGATTTAACCCCTCTGTGACCTTAGATGTACTATCCCGTCGAGGTGCCCTGGGCTTATCTGACCCTGGACGGGATAGTACGTCATAGCCGATCGGCCGCGCTCACGGGGGGAGCGTGGCCGATCGCGGCCGGGTGTCAGCTGCTTATCGCAGCTGACATCCGGCACTATGTGCCAGGAGCGGTCACGGACCGCCCCCGGCACATTAACCCCTGGCACACCGCGATCAAACATGATCGCGATGTGCCGGCGGTGCAGGGAAGCATCGCGCAGGGAGGGGGCTCCCTGCGGGCTTCCCTGAGCCCCCCGCAGCAACGCTGCTCGCGTTGCTGCGAGGGTCTCACCTCCCTCCCTGCTCCCTCCAGCCCCGGATCCGGGTCCTGCAGGGAGGGAGGTGGCTTCACAGAGCCTGCTTAGAGCAGGCACTGTGAAGGCTGCAGCGCTGCATGTCAGATCAGTGATCTGACAGAGTGCTGTGCAAACTGTCAGATCACTGATCTGTGATGTCCCCCCCTGGGACAAAGTAAAAAAGTAAAAAAAAAAAATTTCCAAATGTGTAAAAAAAAATAAAAAAAAATATTCCAAAATAATGACAAAAAAAAAAAATATTATTCCCATAAATACATTTCTTCATCTAAATAAAAAAAACCCAATAAAAGTACACATATTTAGTATCGCCGCGTCCGTAACGACCCGACCTATAAAACTGTCCCACTAGTTAACCCCTTCAGTAAACACCGTAAGAAAAAAAAAAAAAAACGAGGCAAAAAACAACGCTTTATTATCATACCGCCGAAGAAAAAGTGGAATAACACGCAATCAAAAAGACAGATATAAATAACCATGGTACCTCTGAAAGCGTCATATTGTTTCGCAAAAAACGAGCCACAATACAGCATTATCAGCAAAAAAATAAAAAAGTTATAGTCCTGAGAATAAAGCGATGCAAAAATAATTATTTTTTCTGTAAAATAGTTTTTATCGTATAAAAGCGCCAAACCATAAAAAAATGATATAAATGAGGTATCGCTGTAATCGTACTGACCCGAAGAATAAAACTGATTTATCAATTTTACCAAACGCGGAACGGTATAAACGCCTCCCCCAATAGAAATTCATGAATAGCTGGTTTTTGGTCATTCTTCCTCACAAAAATCGGATTAAAAAGCGATCAAAAAATGTCACGTGCCCGAAAATGTTTTCAGTAAAAACGTCAACTCGTCCCGCAAAAAACAAGACCTCACATGACTCTGTGGACCAAAATATGGAAAAATTATAGCTCTCAAAATGTGGTATTGCAAAAAATATTTTTTGCAATAAAAAGCGTCTTTCAGTGTGTGACGGCTGCCAATCATAAAAATCCGCTAAAAAACTCGCTATAAAAGTAAATCAAACCCCCCTTCATCACCCCCTTAGTTAGGGAAAAATAAAAAAAAATGTATTTATTTCCATTTTCCCATTAGGGCTAGGGTTAGGGCTAGGGTTAGGGCTAGGGCTAGGGTTAAGGCTAGGGTTAGGGCTAGGGTTAGGGCTAGGGTTAGGGCTAGGGTTAGGGTTAGGGCTAGGGTTAGGGCTAGGGTTAGGGCTAGGGTTAGGGCTAGGATTAGGGCTAGGGTTAGGGCTAGGGTTAGGGCTAGGATTAGGGCTAGGGTTAGGGTTAGGGCTAGGGTTAGGGTTGGGGCTACAGTTAGGGTTGGGGCTAAAGTTAGGGTTAAGATTACATTTACATTTGGGAATAGGGTTGGGATTAGGGTTAGGGGTGTGTCAGGGTTAGAGGTGTGATTAGGGTTACCGTTGGAATTAGGGTTAGGGGTGTGTTTAGATTAGGGTTTCAGTTATAATTGGGGGGTTTCCACTGTTTCGGCACATCAGGGGCTCTCCAAACACGACATGGCGTCCGATCTCAATTCCAGCCAATTCTGCGTTGAAAAAGTAAAACAGTGCTCCTTCCCTTCCGAGCTCTCCCGTGTGCCCAAACAGGGGTTTACCCTCACATATGGGGTATCAGCGTACTCAGGACAAATTGGACAACAACTTTTGTGGACCAATTTCTCCTGTTACCCTTGGGAAAATACAAAACTGGGGGCTAAAAATAATTTTTGTGGGAAAACAAAAAGATTTTTTATTTTCACGGCTTTGCGTTATAAACTGTAGTGAAACACTTGGGGGTTCAAAGTTCTCACAACACATCTAGATAAGTTCATTGAGGGGTCTAGTTTCCAATATGGGGTCACTTGTGGGGGGTTTCTACTGTTTAGGTACATTAGGGGCTCTGCAAACGCAATGTGACGCCTGCAGACCAATCCATCTAAGTCTGCATTCCAAATGATGCTCCTTCCCTTCCGAACCCTCCCATGCGCCCAAACGGTGGTTCCCCCCCACATATTGGGTATCAGCGTACTCAGGACAAATTGGACAACAACATTTAGGGTCCAATTTCTCCTGTTACCCTAGGGAAAATACAAAACTGGGGGCTAAAAAATAATTTTTGTGAGAAAAAAATTTTGTTTTATTTTTATGGCTCTGCATTATAAACTTCTGTGAAGCCCTTGGTGGGTCAAAGTGCTCACCACACATCCAGATAAGTTCCTTAGGGGGTCTATTTTCCAAAATGGTGTCACTTGTGGGGGGTTTCAATGTTTAGGCACATCAGTGGCTCTCCAAACGCAACATGGCGTCCCATCTCAATTCCTGTCAATTTTGCATTGAAAAGTCAAACGGCGCTCCTTCCCTTCCGAGCTCTCCCATGCGCCCAAACAGTGGTTTACTGCCACATATTGGGTATCAGCGTACTCAGGACAAATTGGACAACAACGTTAGAGGTCCAATTTCTTCTCTTACCCTTGGAAAAATAAAAAATTGGGGGCAAAAATATAATTTTTGTGAAAAAATATGATTTTTTATTTTTACGGTTCTGCATTATAAACTTCTGTGAAGCACTTGGTGGGTAAAAGTGCTCACCACACATCCAGATAAGTTCCTTAGGGGGTCTACTTTCCAAAATGGTGTCACTTGTGGGGGATTTCAATGTTTAGGCACATCAGTCGCTCTCCAAACGCAACATGGCGTCCCATCTCAATTCCTGTCAATTTTGCATTGAAAAATCAAACGGCGCTCCTTCCCTTCCGAGCTCTCCCATGCGCCCAAACAGTGGTTTACTGCCACATATGGGGTATCAGCGTACTCAGGACAAATTGGACAACAACTTTTGAGGTCCAATTTCTTCTCTTACCCTTGGAAAAATAAAAAATTTGGGGCAAAAATATAATTTTTGTGAAAAAATATGATTTTTTATTTTTACGGTTCCGCATTATAAACTTCTGTGAAGCACTTGGTGGGTCAAAGTGCTCACCACACATCCAGATAAGTTCCTTAGGGGGTCTACTTTCCAAAATGGTGTCACTTGTGGGGGGTTTCAATGTTTAAGCACATCAGTGGCTCTTCAAACGCAACATGGCGTCCCATCTCAATTCCTGTCAATTTTGCATTGAAAAGTCAAACGGCGCTCCTTCCCTTCCGAGCTCTCCCATGCGCTTAAACAGTGGTTTACTGCCACATATGGGGTATCAGCGTACTCAGGACAAATTGGACAACAACTTTTGGGGTCCATTTTCTCCTGTTACCCTTGGTAAAATAAAACAAATTGGAGCTGAAGTAAATTTTCTGTGTAAAAAAGTTAAATGTTCATTTTTATTTAAACATTCCAAAAATTCCTATTAAACACCTGAAGGGTTAATAAACTTCTTGAATGTGGTTTTGAGCACCTTGAGGGGTGCAGTTTTTAGAATGGTGTCACACTTGGGCATTTTCTATCATATAGACCCCTCAAAATGACTTCAAATGAGACGTGGGCCCTAAAAAAAATGGTGTTGTAAAAATGAGAAATTGCTGGTCAACTTTTAACCCTTATAACTCCCTAACAAAAAAAAAATTTGGTTCCAAAATTATGCTGATGTAAAGGAGACATGTGGGAAATGTTACTTATTAAGTATTTTGTGTGACATATCTCTGTGATTTAATTGCATAAAAATTCAAAGTTTGAAAATTGCGAAATTTTCAAAATTTTCGCCAAATTTCCGTTTTTTTCACAAATAAACGCAGGTACTATCAAAGAAATTTTACCACTATCATGAAGTACAATATGTCACGAGAAAACAATGTCAGAATCACCAGGATCCGTTGAAGCGTTTCGGAGTTATAACCTCATAAAGGGACAGTGGTCAGAATTGTAAAAATTGGCCTGGTCATTGACGTGCAAACCACCCTTGGGGGTAAAGGGGTTAAGGATTTATTCATGAGACATTCATGCGCACCTGTGCCTAGATACATAGTCAGCCTGACATAATGGATAATAACGACGATGCGCCTTATGTGCAAAAAATGCTACAAAAGTAACGGCTAGCAAAATGCTACTCAAAGTGCCTGGTGCATCGTGCACACAAAAACACTGCATATATGTATATGGAGAAGGTGCTACACAAACTGTCAAATACAAATAAATAACAGAGAAGTTACAAAAAAATCATATGTGCACAAAAAATATTAATCAGTCTGACAAGGCAGATCTCTATACAAGCAAATAATTAAACAATAAAAGCGCTATCCATTTTATCAATAGTCATATAATAGAACGCTCTCCATATGATGAATAACGAACCATGATCAAATAAATCACAAAAGATACATGTAACAGCTGATAATTGTTGATATAAAGTGCTTGGTGCTCAGTGCAGACACGTATTGCACATGTGTGCCAATACAAAAGGTAAAGATAACCGGTCCTGAAATCTTTACACCAATGTGTAAATGTAACAAATACAGCAGATATAGTTGCTAAATGGAGAACAACAAAAATACTAGAAGGTCATCAGCGAATGCTGCAGATTTGTGGTGGAAGCCACCTATTTGAACTCCTTTAATTTCCACGTCTTGTTGAATGCTCTGGATAAGAGTTTTCATGGCAAGCACGTCTAAAAGCGGGGAAAAGGGACACCCCTGCCTTGTGCTGTTCTGGATTTGAAAGGGGTCTGATAATAAATTTTTAATTTTTAACCGAGCTGAAGGGGAAGAATACATTTGGAATATTGCATCAACTAATTGTTTAGGTATACGGAATATGAGGAGAGTTTCTTAAAGATATGTCCAGTCCACCCTGTCGAAGGCCTTTTCAGCATCGGTCCCTATTATTAAAACAAGTGGCATTTTATTGATTTTCGCGCACTGAATCAAATGTAAGATCCTACTCTTATTGTCTTTCCCTTCTCTGCCAGACACGAAGCCTGTCTGGTTATAGAAGATGAGATCTGGTAATAGCACACCAAGCCATTTGGCTATTAGACTGGCATAAATGTTTAAGTTGACATTTAGCAGGGAGATAGGTCTATATCTTCCGCAACATTCAGGGTCCTTTCCTTCTTTGTGAAGAAGAGAAATGTGAGCTTCTAGAGACTGTGGGGGGAATGATTTACCACCTAAGGCCGCATTACACATATTTAATAAATGAGGACCTATCTCTCCTGAAAAAAGTCTTATAGTATGCCTTCAATAACACATCAGGGCCAGGAGATTTTCCTTTTGAGCTCCCCGACAGGATGGACTGGATTTCAAGCAAGCCAATGGGCCTGAGCAAACTCTCTTGTTGGGAGTCCGATAACTTGGGAAGATGTAGGGGGGATAAAAAGGATTGAGCAACGTTTCTCCGTTGATTCCTATCATCCGTCAATTCATTTTGACGTAGTTGGTATAAGTCTCTGTAAAAGGATAAAAATGTGTCCATAATCTGGCTATACTGTTGGGTAACAAGGCTCGTTTTAGTTTTAATTTGGTGGATAAATTTACGGGATTGACATTTTTTAATCAAAGAAATCATAAGCTTAGAAGCTTTATCACCATGGGCAAAGATCCTATTCTTCCAAGAGATGTATTGTTTGGAGGAATGCTTGTTTAAGAGATCTTTGAGGGATTTACCTCTGGGTTAGAATTGATTTTGAACAATTCTTGGAGAGATTCACGTATTTGGGTTTTTATGTCCTCACGTTGTAGCAATAATTTCGTTTAGCCACCACGTTCTAAAATGAGAATAGGGCTTATGAAATTCCAGATTCACCAATACTATAGAATGAGCAGAGTGGAGGCAGGGGATTATGTCGGCTCTTGAGGTGGTAGGTAAAATAGATCTAGAGGCCAGAATGTAATCTAAGCGGTGGTAAGAGTTATGTGAGTGGGAATAGTAAGTGAAATCAATATCTGAAGGGTGCTGATATCTCCATACATCAATTAATTCTAAGGAATGGAGGAGAGTTTTAAGTCGGGCTAAATCTCTCAAAGAGATAGAACTTTTTTTGTTGATGTGTCTAGGAGGGGATCTAGAGCCAAATTTAAATCTCCTCCAATGATAACTACGCCTTCTTGAAAAGAACGTAATTTAGTAATGGCCTTGCGCAGCCAAATGAAATGGTGTTTGTTGGGAGCATACAGGCTGCCTAGAGTCACCAAATTACCAGCTATTACACCTTTAATAAAGATATAGCGACCTTCGGAATCACATAAGCAGCTCAGAAGAAGAAAGGGGATATCTCTAGCCAAAGCTATTGAGACTCCTCTTGAGCCTTTCTGATAGGGAACTAGTATGATACCATCTATCGAAGAAGCATTTCTCAAAGGAAGGGATTTTATCTGTTGTGAAGTGGGTTTCTTGTAATAATAAAATATCGTACCCTGATTTTTTGAATAGATTTAAAGATTGTGACCTGGGGATTGGGGAGTTGAGACCATGAATGTTGTGAGAGACAATCTGGAAAGACTTACGGTTTGACGTCATGGCAGGTGTAGGAAAGGATGCTTCATATTGGAAAGAGAATCATCCATCTGATCTAGGGAAGAAAGGAGACATACAAGAAGAGGAGGGAGCAGAAAGGAGGGGTAGTAAGACAGAGAAAAGGGGAGAGATATAGTCTACCTGAAGGATTGAAAGAGAACTGAGAACTTTTGGCTGCAGTAACCTCATCCAAAATATATTACGCGGGGAAAGAGAAGAGAATCTGACAGGGAAGTAAAGCGATGCAACAAAAGAAAGATAAATGGAAACAAGATTATAATCTGTAGTTAATAATGACAACAGCACTACACAACTATATGTCAAAATAGTCTGACATAAGATCTGTGTGTACCTAGGATCCAAAAAACATGAGATAGAATAAACATTCAAAGATCATGAAATGCGTGTGAGTCCTCAACCTCATCATCATCAGCTCTCAGTGGTGTAGCTTTGTAAGATCTACGTCTCACCCGTGAGGACCTTGAGGAGGGCGAGTCTTGCCACGGAGATGGGAGCAAGAGAGATTTCAAGCGGTGAGCATCACAAGACGTCTCCAAGACTTGAAGTTGGTCCAAGTAGATCTCCAGCTCCTTGCAGATGTCTTTAATGTCCGATGTGGACCTTATGAGGAATCTCCTGTCTTTAGCTGAGATGGACAGACCAAATGGGAATAGCCAACCGTACGGGTAGTGTCTTTGTTGGAGTATCAAAGAGAGAGGTTTTAAGAGACGCCATTTGAACAGTGTAGAAGCTGAGAGATCCTGGTAGATTTGGACTGGAGTACCGTTGTGGGCAATCAAGTCAGCTTCTCTGGCTCTTTTTAGTATGGTTCTGAAATTTAAAAAACGGCAGAGAACATCACGAGGCGGCTCATCTGGTTTTGGCTTGGGTCTTAGAGCTCTGTGAATTCTCACTATTTCCAACTCTGTTGGGTCAGTGGGGATCATAATGGCTCGGAAAATTTTGGTGACTGTTGTTGAAAGAGCGTCAGGTAGAACCGATTCAGGGATACCTTTTAACCTGAAATTGTTTCTCCTTTCCCTGTTCTCATGATCTTCTAGAATGGTATAAATTCGATTGATATGGTCCTCCTGCTGTTTGTGGCAGGTAACAGAGGAGTTAGAGCATTGGATGATCTCTGTTTGGGTAGATTCAACAGTCTCAATCCTGTGACTTAAAGGGACACTGTCACCTGAATTTGGAGGGAACAATCTTCAGCCATGGAGGCGGGGTTTTGGGGTTTTTGATTCACCCTTTCCTTACCCGCTGGCTGCATGCTGGCTGCAATATTGGATTGAAGTTCATTCTCTGTCCTCCGTAGTACATGCCTGCACAAGGCAATCTTGCCTTGCGCAGGCGTGTACTATGGAGGACAGAGAATGAACTTCAATCCAATATTGCAGCCAGCATGCAGCCAGCAGGTAAGGAAAGGGTGAATCAAAAACCGCAAAACCCCGCTTCCATGGCTGAAGATTGTTCCCTCCAAATTCAGGTGATAGTGTCCCTGTAAGTGGTTAAGGTCATGCTTAATAGCCATAAAATCTTTTCCCAAGGGTTCAAGAGCTCTGCCTAGGATCTTTTTATTAAATGACCTAGTGACCTGAGTTCCTTTGTCTAGATCCTCAGAATCTCCATTGCTCTCCAGATCAGATTCGGTATGGTCCTCCAGAGAATTCTCAAATGAGCAAGAGGATTTTGAGGCGTTTGAAGAGTTTCCTTGTTTCTTTAGGAATTTATCCATGTCAGCTTTAGATCCTGGTCTAATGGATTTGGAGCTCGATCTGGTCTACTTATGGGAGGATTTAACCATTGTGAGCAACTTGTGCAGTTAATAAAAAATTCCCTCAATTCTCCTCAGAGTCCTCTGGATAGATGGTTACATCTTGTGTAGCATTATGGAGTAAAGTTAATTTTTCTCCCAAATTACGGCAGAAAAAAAGGAGTGTTGCAGCCAAAAAGTGTATTAAGTCCCCCGATAAAAAAAGAAAAAAGAATGCAGTCAGAATATCCTAGGGGGTAAGAGAAACAAAGTAGCGCCAGGCAGGGGTTACTTTAGGCTAGACAACAGAGTCCAGGGCCCAGAGGATTATCCTGGAGAAGAGCGCTGGATCCCAGCAAGTGTTCAAGGCAGGGAAACAAGAGGCACCAGAAGTCCCAGCGAGCCCCCACACACCGCTTGCCACAAGGGCAATAGCTGCCCCTATCGACGCTTCTGGGCCTAAAGTCCTACTACTTCAGTAATGCCGCAGCAAACCAGGCCGCACCACAAGACTGTGGCCTAGCAGGAAGTGAAGGCCACAGTGCACCGTGGGCACCCCAGGTCCCACCATTTGCCTCCAAGCTGACTCCACGCGTGCTATGCAGGAATCCGGGTAGGTGAGCGTGTCCCTCGCACCGTCCGGGTGCCAGCAGGGATAGGGAGCGGTTCCAAGAGAGCAAGCCTGCCGGGGCGCCAGAGCTTTGGCAGACAGGGTGCCACGCAGGGGTAGACACTGCCCGATGGGTCCAAGCATCTGTATGTGGTCTCAAATCCACTCAGTCAGCCTCCAGGGGTCCTGTCCAGTCTAATGGGGAGGCGGATGGGATCCTAGTGAATGGATTGATTATAGCTGGATTCTCTGACGGGGCCCTCATTTGGTGCCGTTCCAATGAGATTTTTAAAGATGACTGCCGGAAGAGAACATGCAAATTTCCACAGTCATTGATGATATGGGGCTGCATGCAGCCATGTAAAGGCACTGGGGAGATGGCTGTCATTACATCTTCAATAAATGCACAAGATTATGTTGATATTTTGGATACTTTTCTTACCCATCAATTGAAAGGATGTTTGGGTATGATGAAATCATTTTTCAAGATGATAATGCATCCTGCCATAGAGCAAAAACTGTGAAAACATTCCTTGAATTAGACACATAAGGTCAATATCATGGCCTGCAAATAGTCCGGATCTCAATCCAATTGAAAATCTTTGGTGGAAGTTGAAGAAAATGGTCCATGACAAGATTGATGAAGAGTAGGGTTGAGCGACCTTTACTTTTATAGGATCGGGTCGGGTTTCACGAAACCCGACTTTTTCAAAAGTCGGGTCGAGTGAAATCGGCCGATCCTATAAAAAAGTCGGGGTCAGCCGAAACTCGAAACCCAATGCAGTGCATTGGGTTTCCATGGTTCCCAGGGTCTGAAGGAGCGGAAACTCTCCTTCAGGCCCTGCGATCCATATTTTAGTGTAAAATAAAGAATTAAAATAAAAAATATCGCAATACTTACCCTCTGACGCGCCCTGGTACTAACCGGCAGTCTTCCTTCCTTAGAATCAGCCTTCCAGGACCTGGCGGTGACGTCGCGGCTTGTGATTGGCCGCGCGGCCGCCCATGTGACCGCTCGCGCGACCAATCACAAGCCGCGACGTCACCGCGACGTCACCGAAGGTCCTGGAAGGGCTGATTCTTAGGAAGCAAGGCTGCCGGAAAGAAGCAGGGCGCGTCCGAGGGTGAGTAACATAGTAACATAGTAACATAGTTAGTAAGGCCGAAAAAAGACATTTGTCCATCCAGTTCAGCCTATATTCCATCATAATAAATCCCCAGATCTACGTCCTTCTACAGAACAGTATATTCCTATTAGGTATATACTCACCCTCGGACGCGCCCTGCTTCTTTCCGGCAGCCTTCCTTCCTAAGAATCAGCCCTTCCAGGTCCTTCGGTGACGTCGTGGTGACGTCGCGGCTTGTGATTGGTCGCGCGAGCGGTCACATGGGCGGCGGCGCGGCCAATCACAAGCCGCGACGTCACCGCGACGTCACCGCCAGGTCCTGGAAGGCTGATTCTAAGGAAGGAAGACTGCCGGTTAGTACCAGGGCGCGTCAGAGGGTAAGTATTGCGATATTTTTTATTTTAATTCTTTATTTTACACTTAAATCTGAATTCCGATACCAATTCCCGATATCTTAAACATATCGGGAATCGGTATCGGAATTCCGATTCTAGATTCAAAAGATCGCCGACTTCATGGCCTACCCCACACAGGGGTCAGGTCGGGTTTCATGAAACCCGACCTTGCCAAAAGTCGGCGACTTTTGAAAAATTTCGACCCGTTTCGCTCAACCCTAATGAAGAGTACTGTTTGACACTCATTAAGTCCATGCCTCAGAGACTGCAAGCTGTTATAAAAGCCAGAGGTGGTGCAACAAAATACTAGTGATGTGTTGGAGTGTTTTTTTGTTTGCTTGTTTTTCATGATTCCATAAGTTTTTCCTCAGAATTGAGTGATTCCATAATTTTTCCCTATGCTTGGTTAAAAAAAGTAACCATTACTGACTACCACATTTTTTGTTCTTGATTTCTTTTAGTGTTTCTTAAAGCCAGAAAGTTGCCATTTGAAATGATTTTAATTTTGTGCCATGTCTGTGATCTACTTTTTTTTCTACAAAATGAAACAACTGAATGAACATCCTCCAAGGCCGGTGATTCCATAATTTTTGCCAGGGTTTGTATATATAATTTATATAGGCACTTGAATGACCTCCCCGTGTAACACGTCAATTGAAGGCGCTGACATATTTAGTCATATTTAGTCAAGAGACTCTGTCACTAGGGATTTGCTACCTGTTTTGAGAACTTTATAATATACAGTAGGATCAGTAGTGTATGCTGGTTATTCAGGGCTCAGCATTCACACAAGTGGTAAAACCGCAGCAGATGAAACAGCAATTGTATCAAAACTACAGCAAGCAGCCCTGATAGATTCCTCTTAATGGACAAGCAAAGTCAGGGTTATTGTTATCTATTGGTTCCTTGGAAATCATTTTCAGCACTTAAAATCTAAATAATATAGTTTCAGAAAGTATAAAGTCAAGTTGTCCCAACTCACACCCAGTTATGATAGGTTTTGTCATGTAATACAATTATCCATTTAAAAAAACAGAAGTAAGCCTGCATAGATTTAGGCAAGACAGAGAGAAAAAGTCATATGGTATTTTATAAATTTAAAGTTTATCAGGGCTCAAACAAATGGACCCATGCAATGGTATTCCGGTAGCCATATTGCATACGGGTAAAATAAAGTAAATATTTGCAGGACCCCAGTCCTGTATCTATGTCAGTAGTCCGTGGCCGCTGGGCGTAATTCCTATCTTCCATCATCTCCAGTGTATCTTCTGATTAGCAGACAAGTAGGAGTAGTAGTACACAAGTAGGAAGAGGTTCAGGGTGGCAGCAATGGACTTCTGCTGTGGCTGATGGACTAGGGTCCTGCAAATCTTTTTTGCTCAACTCTAGTGAAGGCTATATCTCAGACTTCTTTTATTTCATTGAATCGCTGAGACCAGATATGCATAAACACATCATTTGAATATGCATGCACCATTGTTTTTGCATATATAGCCCCAATGACGTGAGGAGCCGTATCCATGCTTTCCACAACACAAAGAAAAGGTGTAGTCTAACGCCCTAGCCTAAAATCTAAATATCCTGACCAAGTGTATACCCCAGTACTCTGCACTTTATTTATTATGATCTTCTTATATAGCGATATCTTATTATGTAGCGCATATATTGTCATCGCTGTCCCCAATGGGGCTCACAATCTAAATTCCTTATCAGTATGTCTTTGCACCTAGACATATGCCTCAATATCCTTTCTGCTACTCTAGCAAATGTTATACATTATATTAATTTCATTGAGAATCAATGTCAGCCCAAATATTTTCATGTGCATTCTGTATTATTTATCTATTCTGTAATGTAGCCAAAGTGAGACCTGCTTCACACTTCATGGTAGCATTATAAAATAATGAAATTTGCTTGCTCTTTGGTTTTGTCCTTGTATCTTGAACTTAGTCATATCTTTGAATGAATATTTTCTCCTGTCTAGGTTTCCATCTTCATGAGCATGAGGCATAAATTATTCCTTTTTGTCACTAATTTCTGAAAATAGCTGTTTTCTTTTTTACTGACTTTCTTTGTCTTTAATCACAATTTTGTTTCAGTTTGCGTTGTTTGTAGTGCTTATTTTGCTCCACAATGAATTCTTAATGACTTCAAATTAAAATTTGACAATTTGTGACACAATATAGATTTTTAGTTATTCATATTTCTGTAGCTATGATATCTAGGTAAAAGCTGAGGAGCAAAAATTGCAATAGGGCCTCATCCGATGATAAACAACAATATGCAGCTCTGGCGTAATAGAGATCACAGAAAAATTTTCAGTTTGTCTGATTTTTTTCTTTATAGGTATATTTTTGAGTAAAATTTAAATTGTTCATCTAGTCTATAAACTTCTGACAGCATGTCTCCGAATTTCCAAGCAGTAAATTTTGTATTTATTTTCTGAAAATTAGAAATGGTCAAAAAAACAAAAAAAAATGCAGTGCTTGCAGACCTCAAATAATGCCAAAAAAACAAGTTCATAGTCATTTAGAAACAACAATACTAATGTTTTAACTCGGGAAGAGTTCAGAAATCAATAATTTGTGGAATAGCCATGATTTTTAATCACAGCTTTCATGCATCTTGGCATGCTTTCCACCAGTCTTTCACATTGCTTTTGGGTGACCTTGTGCCACTCCTGATGCAAAAAATTAAGCAGTTCTTTGTTTGATGGCTTGTGACTATCCATTTTCATCTTCATTACATTCCAGAGGTTTTCAATGGGGTTCAGGTCTGGAGATTGGGCTGGCCATGAGAGGGATTTGATGTGGTGGTCCATCATCCACCCATTGATTGGCCTAGCTGTGTGGCATGGTGCATTGTCCGGCTATAAAAACTAGTTCTCCGAGTTGGGTAACATTGCCTGAACAGAAGGAATCAACTGTTTTTCCAGGATAACCTTGTATGCGGCTTGATTCATATGTCCTTCACAAAGACCAAGCTGCCCAATTCCAGCTTTGCTGAAGCATCCCCAGATCATCACTGATCCTCCACTGAATTTCACAGTGGGTGCAAGACACTGTGGCTTGTACGCCTCTCCAGGTATCCGTCTAACCATTAGATGACCAGGTGTTGGGCAGAGCTGAAAATTAGACTCATCAGAAAAGATTACCTTACTACAGTCCTCTATGGTCCAATCCTTATGGTCTTTGGCAAACTTCAGCTTGGCTTTCCTTTGCTTCTCATTGGTGAAAGGCTTTTTCTAGCTTTACATGACTTGGGTGCTGCCTCTAGGAGTCTGTTACGAACTGTTCTTGCCATGCACTTGACCCCAGATGCCATTTGCCATTCCTGTTGTAGGTCACTTGATGTCATTCTGCAGTTGCTGAGTGACATTCAAATATGATGGCGGTCATCCTGGCCAGTGGAGAGTCGTTTTGCCCTCTGTTGATCTGTAGCTTTGTTGTCCCTAAAGTCTGGTGTTTGACCTTGTTGTAATAGACTGCCGTCTTAGAAATTTAAAGGATGGAGGCAACGTGATGCTCACTGTGTCCCTCTGCTAGAAAAGCCAGAATTGAGCCCTATTTTTCCTCACTCAAGGCTTTTCTTTTCAACTCCTTTGGCATGGTTAAAAGTTATTTTTTCATTCCTATTACTTTTGGGATATTACCAGGACTTGTTTTGCCATCCAGCTTGTCCTATTGCAAGAGGATTGTGAACACCACATGAGTGTTTTTTATAGTTTCCTTCATTAAATAGGATTTGGTTTTGTGGATCACATAATCAGAAGCACATTAAGTAGAATGAGGTGTACTCTGATTGTAATTCAGCTGACATTGGAATGGAATGGATGTCAGACATGTAGAGAAGCTGATTTTTATTAAACTGTGAAATGGTCTCTTAATTTTTGCCAGCTGAATATGTGGTTTTAATCTGATGAAGAAATCTTAAGACTTTGAAACTCATTTATAAGAAAATCCCATCAAGTCTACTTTGCCTCCGGGATCATTCTTTTGGATCTCCATTAGCAATGCAGACAATCTACCTATGATTTCTCTTCCGTCGTGGTTTACCTGAAAAACTACAGTCCTTCACATCAACATTAAGAATGAGCCAGATGTTTATTTTTTTTAACAGAAGTATACTGCCTGGCGGTAGCCCTGGTTTAGGGCTGGTGGAATGCACCAAATTATAAGAGAGATGGTATAAGGTGCGTTCGCAGCCTGGGGTCCTCAGTGCAGAGATGGAACCTGCTGCTCAGTAATGACGGACTATATGGCGGTACAATGTGGATACACACACGGGTTAACTTCACGCTGTGTGAAGGAGGCAAACCCTGTTGCGTCACAGGGCCACAGTAGCACACCAAGAGTGCAAGCAAGGAGTCTCAGGACTCTATCCCAAGACACAGGATTAGAGTAGGTACAGACCACTTGCTCTCGGCACCGCAACTGGGGTGTCAAAGTACAGAAATATAACTTAAAGCACAAGAGTGCATGCTGTGCCGCTTTGGTGGACGCCACTAACAACCCAGACTTGGGATAGGAAAGCGCTCTATGAGCACACGGTGCCGCACTGGCGGTTAGAGCAATAGACGCTGTATCGTGTGTCTTTATGTTGACAGCTTATTCTGGCGCTAGACAGCAAGCATCCACCTTTTGCAAACAGTCATACACAAAGGAGGGGATTTTAAAGAACGACTTGCACTCATCAACACACACACAATTCCAAATGTACACTAGTGCATGGCCGTGCAGTCATGCAAACCTTTTATAGCTGCAGCAAGAACAGGACCTTCCCAGAAGGACCAATGGGAGTCAGCCACAGAAGAAGAACACCTTCAGGACCTTCCTAAATGACCAATGGGATTTGCTGCAGTATGTAAGCATGTGACCCTTGATCTCCAACGAGAGATCTTGCCCTGGGCATGCTCAGAAAGGGAAGAGCAGGACTTAGTCCCAAACACGTCTGCTCGCCGCTCCCCAGTACTGGCTACAATTGCAGAAGCTGGAAAGTCAGCAGTAACCAGTCGTCCAGTATCAGCCTGAGCTAGACACTGGGACTGATGTCTCCACTGAGCAGACTCCACTGCAGCCGGAGAAGAATGGGAGACCGCAGCGGAGATGGTTCGAGATTCCCCCTGTGCAGAGGAGGGATCTCGACACCTAACATCACTCAGCCCAGTGTTACTCTATGGGGCAGCTCAGATCTGCAATTATTTTCTCATGCCGATATGGCATGAGAGAGCAATTACAGCATGCGATTGACAGAAAGGCTTGATTTACTCACACCCATACAAGTCTATGGATGTGAGTGAAACATCGCACTGCACTTGGATATCACCTGAGTGCATTGAGATTCCCACCAATGTCAGCAACAGAGGAGATGGAGAAATTACTTTCTCTGTCTCCTCCATAGCTGTGCTCTGATCCTGTCATGCGAGAGGATCAGAGTTGATTCTCGACTCACTCTTGCATCAGAACAGAAGCCAAGGGTCATTAGCATATCGCATTAGATGTTATATGCTGATGTGACTCCAGCTTTAAATTTGGATAACTATTACTTCTAAATCCCATATTCAACAAGGTTCTCAAAGACAGATGTAAGTAATCAGCAATAGATGACTATTTGAAACAAGTTAATGCCACCCCCTACTTAAAAAAATAATTTTTGTCAGCACTCTGATCTCTGATAATGGCTCCTATTACAGGGAGAGAGCCTTCTAAGAACTTCAGTGATTTACTTTTGATTCCCAAGAAGACCAATAGACCATTGTAATATGAGCAGTTGCATATTTTTATTATGTAGGTCATCATTCCCTTATGTGCAAGCACTACAGAACTGTTAGCTGATACAGTATGAGAAATTATAAGCCAGGTCCTATAGTTATGATCTACCATAACTTTGTAATGAAGAAGAACAAAAGCACCACAAGCAGTTCAAATATCCAAAATATCAAAAAATGCTTTATTATCATAAAACCAGACAAACAGGTACATGGAGAACATGGGAACACATGTGAGGACGCGGCACAACAAGTGCCCAAAGAGAGCCGTGGACGGTATCCATATAATATGTAAATAAACAACGGTAAAGCCAATATATATCATGACATGACCCTATATAAAGCCATAATTGGCTACCCTGGTGGCAGTTTAAAAAAATGCATAAAGCAGTATAGTGCATACACTGAAGTAAAGACCTACCAGAGTATAATGTCCGTCACCACGCCGTCCACCGCTGTCCCCGACGCGTGTTTCGGTTAAGAAACCTTCCTCAGGGGGCGTCTGGTTTTATGATAATAAAGCATTTTTTGATATTTTGGATATTTGAACTGCTTGTGGTGCTTTTGTTCTTCTTCAGTGTATAGTGCAGTTTGTCCTGTTACGGTCCATATTTATGATGGGGATTATTTTTCGGCTCTAATGTTGGGCCTTGTACCTTGGCATTTGTTCCCTATACATATAGGATGTCATTTATGGTGTATTTATCATATCTTTGTAATGACTGAATTATAGATGGCACCTTCTCCATATCGACAAATGTAATTACACTGGAAAAGCTAAATCACGAGTAAAGTTTACGATATTATTAAAGCACTAGCAGATTATGTTAACCTCAATTAGTAACTTATTGTAGAGTATAAAGGTAGTATTCATCACAATGGGGGTTTTCAATGTTAACAGCATAGTTCTTTTAAGAGCAAACAGCAGAAGCACTCTACGTTATCATCATAATGAGCAGCATTTGGCAAAATGAAGACAATCTATATTTATGATTATTAAAATTGCCTCCATGTATGACATATAACAATGAGGATATCCATCATAATTTTTTTGTGACTGTGGACAGTTTTTATAGAATGTGAAGAATAACTTTAATGGGGACAAAGAAAAAACCGAGGAAACAGACAGATGTAAAAAAGAGTGATGGCCATTTCACACTGCCAAACGCTTCATCCAGAAAATGAAGTACATGGCAGTATGAAACGTCTGTCGCTCTTTTATCTATCAGCCCAGTATATAATAAAATAATAACTTTTTAGGCACTGGGTGAGTGCTAATGATTTTTTTCTGTTCCTATTTTTGATGTTGCCCTTCTTCTGTTGAGCATCCCATGTGGCTATGTTATACCTAACTTAGGACTTAAACAATGATATTTATATCCATATCCATATATTACTATTAGTTACACTGGAATTACTAGTAGTAGACAAACTATGTTCTTTTCATTTCTTTGCACAACATTTGTACCTTTTTAGTATAAAAAGAACTCCGCAAAAGATGCTGAGTTAGTGATCAGCTGTAAACTGCTCATGACTAGTGTTGAGCGATACCTTCCGATATTTGAAAGTATCGGTATCGGATGGTATCGGCCGATACCGGCAAAATATCGGATCTCGCCGATACTGATACCCGATACCAATACAAGTCAATGGGACACAAATATCGGAATCCGAAACTCTCCTTCAGGCCCTGGGATCCATATTAATGTAAAAAATAAAGAATAAAAATAAAAAATATGGCTATACTCACCCCTCCGACGAACCCTGGCTGTCACCGCTACAAGCGTCCGCCTCCGTTCCTGAGAATTGCAGAGAGTGAAGGACCTTTGATGATGTCGCGGTCAGGTGACCGGTAACCTGACCGCTCACGTGACCGCTCACCTGACCGCGTCGTCATCGAAGGTCCTTCACTCACTACATTCTCAGGAACGGAGGCGGACGCTTGCAGCGGTGACAGCCAGGGTCCTTCGGAGGGGTGAGTATAGCCATATTTTTTATTTTTATTCTTTATTTTTTGCATGAATATGGATCCCAGGGCCTGAAGGAGAGTCTCCTCTCCTCCAGACCCTTGGAACCATACGCACCGCACACTCCGATTCCGATTTCCGATATCACAAAAATATCGGAACTCGGTATCGGAATTCTGATACAGCAAATATCGGCCGATACCCGATACTTGCAGTATCGGAATGCTCAACACTACTCGTGACATTTCAAGCGTTATTTTTTTACAGTGCCATCACTGGGCAAAATAAGCATTACACAATAGCCATTAAAATAATTAGACTGACCGCGTAAAAGAGGAACGTGCTGAGTTCTTTGTGGTACACTTTAATCTGTTATTCCCTATTTTAGAATTTGATAAGTGGTTAAGCCATACAACCTATTTAAATAAATGCATCTACATATTGTCAGAAGGTCATTAAACTTTTAAATTCAATGAGAGACAGTATGTAACTATAGAAGAGGTATATCATTTAATTGATTTTTAATTGTGACCATCATACTATTCTGAAATTTCTGCTCTAACCAGCATATATAGAAACTTGATTGCAGCTCACCCAATTGCTCTAAGCTCATCCACCTGGGGCTCAAACACCGCCCTCACCCTGGCCTCACATCAAAGATAATAGAAACTCCAATTTTTTCTCACCAGCATTTACATAGAAATGATGATATGCAAATAATTACATCATAGCACTTAAATGTAAAACAACAGTATTACAATTAGATCATTTCTATTAAATTAAAAGTTAAAGTTGTCGACATTTAAGCCCTGGCATGAATAATGCAAATTATTTCACAATCAACTTAATAAATTGTGACAATAGATTCACTTAGTCTTACTAAAGCTGGATTATTCCAAAAATAATATTGTTCCACAAATGAATAATTCATTTTTTTTTTCCCAAGCAATGAAACAAGAAGACCTATTGCAAATTCTGAAGAGTGAAAGTGAGACAAAAGATTTCTTTCAAATTAGCTTCCTTGAATGTTACTGCCTTGGAAAGTAAATTATAGTAACCCATGTCAATAAAAGTTTAGGAATATGACTGATTAGGTTAAAGAAGGAAAGAGGGAAATGCCAAAGTCTAGAGACTTATTAATAGTCTACAACTTTAAGCCGGCATTTTACATGACTTTTAACCATCCTTCCTCCTCTCTGTCACTACTTATTTTAGACCCAAGGGAACAAATGGAACATTCACTAATACAGATAGAGCTGTCAGCCAGAATGAGTCATTGGTTGAACAAGCTCTGTTAGCTTCTATTGCCATGTGCTCTTGTATTAGCATTTTGACTAGTTGGGATGCACTTCCTATATTCATTTAAAATGTGGAAATAAAAATAATATTTTTATAAAAAACTATTGCAATTGATATCACGATAATAAAATATTATAAAGTTACTTAATATTAATGTGTGTATTACCGTATTTTTCGGATTATAAGACGCACTTTTGTTCCCCAAACTTTTGGGGGAAAGTGGGGAGTGCGTCTCATAATCCGAATCTGTGTGCTGTGCTGTGCTGTGCTGTAGAGGAGGGGGAGCAGCTCTGGAGTGGTGTCAGGGCGCTGGAGTGGGCTGGCTGCAGGCTGCAGAGACAGCAGGAGGTCCTGTGCTCCCGCTCATTAGCCTCATGTAATATTCACTGCACCTGCTGTCCATCACCTCCGTGCTGAAGCTGCACAAGTTGATTCACAGTGGAGCAGCGAATATTGCATGTGCCTGCATCTCCCCCTTCCCATCATGTATATAGCCCCCCGGTCACTCTTATATACCCCCCGTGCTACTGGCAGGCACATGCCCCCCCCTGAGGAACTGTAAGCATGAAGCCATCATCAGAAGGTGAGTTAAGTGTTATTTTATCATGCGTCTGCCAGCAGCACAGGGGGAATATAGTGACCAGGGGGGCATGTGCCTGACAGCAGCACAAGGGGGCATGTGCCAGCACAAGGATGGGGCTTATATAGATACCAAGATGAGGGGCATTTGATTTGTAAGACGGACACTGGAATTATAAGACAGACCCCCATTTAACATAAAAAAATATTTTTCTCTCTTTTTCTTCACCAAATTTGGGGCTGCGTCTTATAATCAGGTGTGTCTTATAAAGCGAAAAATACGGTAATCAGTTATGGAATGTATCATTACACTGCCAATTTGTTTTTTAAATGCTAATAATTTGACTGTCAGAATCTTTAATAATTGTTAGGAAAATAAACTACTTTCACTACCAATAATAATAAATGGTGAAAATCCCATACAGTTACTGTAGCACAGCTCTATTCCCACATAGGACATCTTCAACCCCCTTCAAATTTGTTCTGCTTCACAGTTTCCTGCATATGACTTTTTAGAGATTCACAGCTCCTCTATACAATGAAAAAAGTTGATTACTTTAAATAATTTTCAAAACATTTTCTACTACAGAAATAAACTATATTTTCAGGAGCTCGTGTGGAGATGATTCCTGAAATTATAGTTTACTTTTGCAGCAGAAAATGTTTTGATAAGTTCTGAAAGTAAGCATCTCCTTCCGTTGTAATGGAGTATACTTCCTTCACAGTGGCAGCAGAAATTCCCGGACAGTCTGTAAAAATGGGCACTTTTTCCTTCTTCCATTAAAAAAGGCGTGATGTATCAATGAAGCTGGAGAAATTTGTGCAGATTATTTGAGATGTAGTCATTGTTTTACAGTTCACACTATATGCAGCTAATGTTTTAATGTTCAAATTTTGGGCAGTGGATAAAGATCACGAAATCTTCTTTATTTATTTCTGTTTTCCAATGTGCCAGCAATGTGATTTTTTTTCTGAAAGGCTAGGATCTCGAGAATGTATATTCTTTCATCTGACAGAATCCAGCCAAATATGCAAATCACACTCTGATCAGACTCTGAAAAGATTTTGATCAGAGTTTGGGCATAGTGTGATCCAATTCTCTAGTATGAGGAGAAAATGGAGAATACATTTTTTCCACCTTCTCCAGTTTGTAAGTCTGTGAAACTGGGACTGCACTCAAATGTCCCATGTTTTTCCCAAGACCAGCTCAGTATGAAGTAAATGGACACATGATGAGAATTTTTCTTGGATTGGATTGGTTTAATTTGAGTAAAAAATCTGACGTGCACAGCCCCATAGAATAACATTGGCCCAAGTGCGTTCCGATGTTTTATTAGACCGAAAATATGGTCAACTGCATGAGCCCATAAACTGAAAAATCAAGTTGGCATCTGAGTTAGCACTTAACAAAGCCCCATTTAGAAATGTAATATCTCCCTTACAAATGCTGTGCTCTTCAAAAACTCCTCTATATGACTTAAAAAAATTCTTTAAAATGCTCACTTTTAAAATTTCTCAAAATATTTTCCACTAGGGTTGAGCGACCTTTACTTTTATAGGATCGGGTTGGGTTTCACGAAACCCGACTTTCTCAAAAGTCGGGTCGAGTGAAATCGGCCGATCCTATAAAAAAGTCGGGGTCGGGGTCGGCCGAAACCCGAAACCCAATGCATTGCAATGGGTTACCATGGTTCCCAGGGTCTGAAGGAGAGGAAACTCTCCTTCAGGCTCTGGGATCCATATTTAAGTGTAAAAGAAAGAATTAAAATAAAAAATATTGCTATACTCACCCTCTGACGCGCCCTGGTACTAACCGGCAGTCTTCCTTCCTTAGAATCAGTGCTTGAAAGACCTTCGGTGACGTCGCGGCTTGTGATTGGTCGCGCGACGGCCCATGTGACCGCTCACACGACCAATCACAAGCCGTGACGTCACCGAAGGTCCTTCAAGCGCTGATTCTTAGGAAGGAAGGCTGCCGGAAAGAAGCAGGGCGCGTCTGAGGGTGAGTATATACCTAATAAGAATATACTCAACCTCGGACGCGCCCTGCTTCTTTCCGGCAGCCTTCCTTCCTAAGAATCAGCGCTTGAAGGACCTTTGGTGACGTTGCGGCTTGTGAATGGTCACGTGAGCGGTCACATGGGCCGTCGCGCGACCAATCACAAGCCGCGACGTCACCGAAGGTCTTTCAAGCGCTGATTCTAAGGAAGGAAGGCTGCCGGTTAGTACCAGGGCGCGTCAGAGGGTAAGTATAGCAATATTTTTTATTTTAATTCTTTCTTTTACACTTAAATATGGATTCCGATACCGATTTCCGATATTGCAAACATATCGGAACTCCGTATCGGAATTCCGATACCAGATTCAGAAGATCGCCTCATGGCCGACACCACACAGGGGTCGGGTCGGGTTTCATGAAACCCGACCTTGCCAAAAGTCGGCGACTTCTGAAAATGACCGACCCATTTCGCTCAACCCTATTTTCCACTAGAAAAGCAGATAATATTTTTATTAGTTGAGGAAGAGAAAATGTCCAGTCTTCTTTAAGCCAAGTAGACTTTTTCACTAGCTACATGTTAGGCTTAAGGGCTGCAGAAATAGAAGACAATTATTTTCTATCATATAAGTATAATTTGCAGCAGGAACAGAACTTTTAAAAGGAAAAGGCAAAACTTGGCGTTTGTTTAGGGCTGTGCTTCTCAATCATTGCCTTACTGTTTGGTGAGACATGAGCTGAAGAACAGAAGAACATCCAATGTCTGATACATGAGCTTCTAAAGAAACAATTTCACATTTACAAAAAAAACAAATATGTACAAAAAATGATAAAACCCCAACAATTTACAAATCTTTTCCAGCACCTTAGCCTTCTAATATACACATTAGCACAACACAATCTTTAGCTTACCATAAAAACCAACAAATCATTTTTATGACAAACAATTAGGAAATATGTTTTTTTCTGTTTATTGTGTATTTTCTCCTGTGCTTGAATACATTTTGCACAGGAATGTGTCTTTCACTGTGGCACGGAATATTAATCAAGGAAATGTTCCACAGTGAGCTGGTCTTGGCTTAAAGATTCATGAAAATCAGAACAGTGGATGTGCTCAAGCATCAAATGCCAGCTGTATATTCACAGTGTCTTTTTTTTTTTAAAGTTCTTCCTGCTCCGAGGCTAAGATAATGTCACTTAAAGTGTTTGGAAATCACTGTGCATTCATTGCAGAAATGCTTTTCTAAATAGTAAATGAATCCTTAAACACAAGTGAAGCCAGGTGAAAGAGGAAGCGATCCTGTAAATATAGAACCAGCATTTTTATTTTTCTATAAAATGTCCATTGAACATAGTTTATTGGTCCATGAAAAGCGCAAATTTTATTGCACAGAAAATTATTTTCCAAATTAGCATATGCTCTAACAGCATAAAATAGATTACCAGAGCCACAAACGCCCTCGAGCATCTCGTGTGAATGATAATCTTTTCGACAAATAAAACATAAATGGCTCTGCATAAACTATGCTCTGTGGAGGGATGGCTTAAGGTTGTAAACTCGGTTCAGCTGCTCCAGCAAGTTATACTATTCGGATGAAGTTTTACATAATTAGCATTATAGTGTAATTATAGAGACAGGATTTGAGTCGTATTACGCTGCCCAGATGTAGACTATGCACTTCATAAATAATGGTCCACCTACCTCATATCCAGGTTACATCAACGGCAAAAGAGTTTGAATTCAGTTTTATTGCATTTTTGTTTGTGCAACAAATATGATAAGACTTAATAAAGATAACAGTATGGACAAAAGTGATCTAGTTGGGCTCTAAATAGGACCCTGAAGGTTGATATTACTGTGGACCACATATCCCAATCACTGATGAAAGTAGAAAAACGTATTTACAACCAAGATATATTTTATAAGTCCAATCTATATTACACTTTAGTGTAAAGTATTTCATTGTATAGTCTAATGTATCCATCTCTACGAGGCTGGAGTCACACGAGTGATGATTCTCTCATGCGGCCGATGCTAATGCCATTTGGCTCAAACTGTCAGAGTTTCAGCCGAGCGTCAGCTTAGTGTGATCCTATTCTCTAACATGATGGAATCATAGCACAGCTGCGGAGAAGAGGGAGAACTTTGTTTCTCTCTCTTCTCCATTGTCTGAGTCCGTGACTGCTGGACTGCATTTGGATAACAACTGAGTGCAGACTGATGTGTCACACGCACCGATAGACTTGTATGGAGGCGCATGATCTGAAATCCGGAGTCACCAGCAGTATGCTGTCATTTTTTCCACATATAGATCCAGTGTATAGAAACAATCACAGATCTGAACTGCCGAAAAGGATAACATTGGTTCAATTACTATCTGAAAAAAAAAATGGATAGCACTCAGCAGTATTGTACTATATGCTCAAGGAAGCGAGCCCTTAACGATAGAGTAAAAGTTTGTTCGACAGAAGAGAAATACACAGAAACTGAACTCTCTACCTCATTTAGTGTTATCCACACAACTGCTAGTCTATAATATGATAGGTCAAAATATCAATTTGTACTATTGAAAAGATATTAGATGTAGATGGAACTAGTATAGTATAATATATATATAGTAAACAAAAAGAAAAACAGCACAAAAAGATGCAAAAAAAAGGACTTTACTGCCCTGTGGCGTGGCAACGTTTCGGATTAAACAAATCCTTACTCAAGCCTTGAGAAAGGATTTGTTTTATCCAAAATGTTGCCACGCCACAGGGCATTAAAGTCCTCTTTTTTACATCTTTTTGTGCTGTTTCCCTTTTTGTTTACTGTCTGAAAGGCCATTGGAATGTTGGTCAGGGAAGCGTGCACGCTTTAAGGTATTTTTCTGGTGCTGTTCCTCTTTTTGTACATATATATATATATACTGTGTATATATATATATATATACTATATATACAGATCTGGCAAAAATTAAGAGACGACTGCAAAATATTCAGTTTGTCTGATTTTTCTTTTTATAAGTATATTTTTGAGTAAAATGTAAATTGTTCTTTTATTCTACAAATTACTGACAACATGTTTCCAAAGTTCCAAGCAATAAATTTTGTATTTATTTTCTGAAAATGAGAAATGGTCAAAATAGCAAAAAAAATGCTTTTAGAAACAACAATTCTAATGTTTTAACTCAGGGAGAGTTCAGAAATCAATATCTTGTGGAATAACCATGATTTTTAATCACAGCTTTTATGCGTCTTGGCATCCTTTCCACCTGTTCCACCTGACCTTATGCCACTTCTGGTACAAAATTTTAAGCAGTTCTTTGTTTGATGGCTTGTGACTATCTTTCTTCCTCTTAATGACATTCCAGAGGGTTTCAATGTGGTTCAGGTCTGGAGATTGGGCTGGCCTTGACAGGGATTTGATGTGGTGGTCCATCATTCACACCTTGATTGACTTGGCTGTGTGGCATGTTGCATTGTCCCGCTGGAAAAAACAGTCCTCAGAGTTGGGGAACATTGTCTGAGCAGAAGGAATCAACTGCTTTTCCAGGATAACCTTGCATGCGGCTTGATTCATACGTCCTTTGCAAAGAACAACCTGCCCAATTCCAGCCTTGTTGAAGCATCCCCAGATCAACACCGATCCTCCATCAAATTTCACAGTGGGTGCAAGACACTGTGACTTGTACGCCTCTCCAGATCTTGGTCGAACCATTAGATGACCAAGTGTTGGGCAAAGCTGAAAATTAGACTCATTAGAGAAGATTACCTTACTCCAGTCCTCTATGGTCCAATCCTTATGATCTTTGGAAAAGTTCGGCCTGACTCTCCTTTGCTTCTCATTGATGAAAGGCTTTTTTCTAGCTTTACATGACTTGAGCCCTGCCTTTTGGAGCCTGTTGTGAACTGTTCTTGTCGTGCACTTCACCCCAGCTGCCATTTTCCATTCCTTTTGTAGGTCACTTGATGTTATTCTGTGGTTTATAAATGACATTCAAATAAGATCACGGTCATCCCGGACACTGGAGAGTCATTTTCACCCTCTGCTGGTCTGTAGCTTTGATCTCCCCAATGTCTGCTGCTTGACCTTGTTGTAATGGACTGCCGTCTTAGAAATTTTAAGGATGGAGGCAACATGATGCTCACTATGTCCCTCTGCTAGCAAAACCAGAAGTGAGTCCTTCTTTTCCTCACTCAAGACATTTCTTTTCAACTCCTTTGGCATGGATAAAAGTTATTTTTTCATTCCTATTACTTTTGGGATATTACTAGCACTTGTTTTGCCATCCAGCTTGTCCTATTGCAAGAGGATTGTGAACACCACAGCAGTGCTTTATATACTTTCCTTCATTAAATAATATTTGGTTCAGATGATCACCTAATCAGAAGCACATTAAGTAGAATGAGGTGTACAATGATTTGGAATTCAACTGACACTGGAATGGAATGGCTGTCAGATGTACAGAGAAGCTGATTTTTATAGAACTGTGCAGTGGTCTCTTAATTTTCGCCAGAGCTGTATACATATATAGTTTATTGTATGACACATATAATATTAGCGCATTTCGCCAGTGTAAATACCTTTGGCATATCGGGAGGCTATTAGAATCTTAATCAGCTTGGTTAGACTAAGGGTGCAGTGGTGGCACTCAATCTCTTAGCTAAGGCATGATTGTTTGGTAATTAAAGTTTGGATATATAGGCTAAGCCTGACTCAAAGTAAGAGACAGTGGTACAAATGCATCACTGTCTATTACTTAGACTTGGGATTAAAAGCTAATAGGCTCCAGATGTGCCTAGTGTATACACTTTTAAAAATAGTTAAAAAAACTATATTTATTCCCAGTTTTATCATATCATTGGGTGCATAAAATTATTCATATTTATACAACTCATGTTGCTGGGTCAGTGATTTGTGGGCCACATAAGTAGTCCAACAAAGTAACAGTTTCTGGTGGTTTTGGGCCACAGTGACCAGTCAGGTGGGCAATATTGAAACAGGTTTCATGCAGGTGTTCAAGCAATATACGAGTATTGTAAGTAAGTAAGTAAGTAAAAGTAAGTAAGTAAGAAAGAAAGTAAGTAAGAAAAAGAAGAGGTCTCATAAGTCTTCTACTCTGTAATAATTCTCTATCAGATATCAACTACCCAGGTGTCCTATTGCTCTGTAAGCCCTGTCCATTTGTAAGCACAGAAAGTAGCTGGAGTACACTGACTATGGCGCATTGCCGGGAGAGATTAAACATCATTTTATTTCATGATTACACTTTCCTGAAATCAGCTGTGTCCTTGAACAGTTTGTTCTATTGGAATATGCTCTACAGATATAAAGTTTGTTTCTATGGGAGCAAGTAGAGATGAATGGATCAGGCAAAATTTGAATTTGCTGGTTTGCATTGATTTTCCAGAGAAAATTGATTCCCAGAAAAGTCATTCTCCGCACATTCAATGTCCCTTATGCGCTGGGATCTCAATAGACCGCGGTGGACACCGCGTCGCATGGACTAATCTGTTCCACAGCTCCTCTCAGGCCACCCACGCTTGTTATGCGAGGCAATTCAATATCACAATGGACATGGAGGTCAGAGCACATACAGTGATCTGACAATAACTCAAAATAATAGAACGAGCTCTGAGACGTGGGAACTCTGCAGACCGCAATCCCTGATCCTCTCCAAACACAACTAGAGGCAGCCGTGGATTGCGCCTAACGCTACCTATGCAACTCGGCACAGCCTGAGAAACTAACTAGCCTGAAGATAGAAAAAATAAGCCTACCTTGCCTCAGAGAAATACCCCAAAGGAAAAGGCAGCCCCCCACATATAATGACTGTGAGTAAGATGAAAAGACAAACGTAGGGATGAAATAGATTCAGCAAAGTGAGGCCCGATATTCTAGACAGAACGAGGATAGGAAAGATAACTTTGCGGTCTACACAAAACCCTAAAGAAAACCACGCAAAGGGGCAAAAAGACCCTCCGTACCGAACTAACGGCACGGAGGTACACCCTTTGCGTCCCAGAGCTTCTAGCAAAACAAATAGACAAGCTGGACAGAAAAAATAGCAACAAATAGCAAAGAAACACTTAGCTATGCAGAGCAGCAGGCCACAGGAATGATCCAGAGAAACACAAGTCCAACACTGGAACATTGACAGGAAGCATGAATCAAAGCATTAGGTGGGGTTAAGTAGAGAAGCACCTAACGACCTCACCAGATCACCTGAGGAAGGAAACTCAGAAGCAGCAGTACCAGTTTCCTCCACAAACGGAAGCTCCCAGAGAGAATCAGCCGAAGTACCACTTGTGACCACAGGAGGGAGCTCCACCACAGAATTCACAACACACGCTATTCCAGACCCTGTTTTGGTCGGACCCTGTGAGCCTGCTTCTATCTACTTCCTGAACTCACAGCACTGGCAGAATTTCACTGCCTCACCTTTCACCGCTCCTATTGGCAGTACGTTACTGAGGAAGGCTAATATTGGCCGAAACGTTTATCTTCTCTCTTGTTAATAAATCCCAAGAGATTCACCATAAGTTGAGTGCCGGGTTTATTTTAGCAGGATATAACCTGTCAAATTATCTATATATGCATCTTGCTCTTATATATTATAGATTTTCCTATTGTTGCATAAAGTTTTATTATGGAATATTAATATTTTTATACACAGTGCCTCTGAGTTGAAAAGTGTTTTGGAAAATGTTGGTGCGATAGAGATTATTACTGAGATTATCATTGTTGCTACTGAGGATCAGTAAGTGTATCATGCACTGCAATTTGATGCTTAATATTATGATTGTACTTTCCTTTAGAAGCAGAATAGTGCAAAAATTATATCTGGTTGAACATGCAATGCTTTTATGCTACAGGATTTGTATGAAATCCTGCAAAAAAAGCAAATCTAAATGCCTCCTTTTTAAATAGGAGACATATGAAGTTAGCCATTGAAAATCTATGCGGTACTATATAGTACTATGGCTGAGCACAGCTTGATGAGATGTATAAGGCAGTTTTGTAATACACAAAAGGGTTTAAAAAATGCCAATATGAAGAGAGTCTTTGAAAGTTAAGAATCAATTGTGTTAAAGTTGAAATGATTAGCAGGGCCCTGGTTCAGAGGCAATTTCAATGGCCAGACAAGATCCCTGCAAGCTGCTTGCTACGAGCCTGTCTACCCTATGCCTCTTCTGATTACTAAGCCATGCATTCAAGTCATGGTGTAGTGCCCATTAATCAGAAGAGCACCCAACATTTGCTTGATCAGGAAAAATTACGGGCACTGAATCCTCAACCTCCACCCCTGAGGGAAGCTAACACAGACAGGGTACCATTCGTCAATACTTTCCACCCTTTCATGGCAAAGGTTGAAGCATTCATCAAAAAACACTGGCCTCTGTTAGCAAGAGCATACCCTAACATAGGCAGTTTTTCCCGTCCGGCTCTCATGTGCAACAGACGGGCACCCAATGTCAGAGACCGATTGGTCCGAGCTGACATTGGTAGCCCACGCCCTACTACCAGCCAAGGGATACTCTCCACACGCCACCACGGAACATTCCCCTGCCTCAATTGTGCTTCATGCTCAAACATTATCAAATTGGACAATATTACCCACCCCAGAACAGGGAAGTCTTACCCCATACAGGGCTACTTTACCTGCAACTCCAATTTTGTGATATATGTAATAAAATGTCCCTGTGGCCTACTTTATGTCGGGGAGACTACTCAACATATCAAGGATAGGATAGCTAGCCACAAGTCTACTATCCGCTGTGGGAAAACGTGGCTGCCCATCCCAGATCATTTTATTAAATCCAGGCATACGATAGCCCAATTAAAATATCAGGTTATCGAACAGGTACCTAGACCCAGAAGAGGCGGGGACCATATCAAACTGCTCAAACTCAGGGAAACCTTCTGGATCCACAAACTAGAGACGCTGACCCCTAAGGGACTTAACAGAGAAATAGACTGGCTGTTATAATGCCCCACTAACCTTTTATTTTTCTTCCAGACACGTTGAGTCAACCTTCCTTTAGGTGATTCTCCTTTAAACTACCTCCCCATCTATATTCATCTCCACCTCTCCCACATATACTTTCACCTCTGTTAGCCTTCATATAGCCTGGCCTTATTGTCCTTACTTGTCTCTGCCTCCCTCCATTAGGTTCTTAGTACTCCCACTGCCTCACCTATCTCCATATATGCATATATACTGTATTATCCTATCCCCTCGTGACATTGGTTATAGTGTATGGAGCCTCCGTTCCTTTATTGTAGCCATAGCATCACTATGCCCCCTTCCATACATGCAAATGCCGGCATACTTTGCCCACACACTAGCGCTACCACTTGCGGCCACTGCGCATGCACCACTGCCTCAGAACAGTAGCGATACGTCACTTCCGGTTTTGTGGCCGCACTTCCGGTCTGGCGGTACCGCTGAGGTTATATAAACCTGCCATGGTTCCCCCCACAGCACACCACCCCGAGCAGGGCACGGGAGTGCCGCTCCTAGGCTCCACTACACCGGACTCAGCAGGTATTTCCACTACTACTGTGCGCTGCGCCACCACTGCTTTCCTTCTCCTACCTACTATAATCACACTCTTATTTACAGTACTCCTGGTGCAGCAACCACTATGGGGACCAAGGGATCCACCATCCCCCGTCACCCTAATACATCATACTGTACTTGGCATAGGTGTACCCTGGTTCAAGGGCATTACAGGTACTTTTTGTCGCTCTGACCACACATAGCATTACATTTCAGCCACTTATTCTGACCTTCCTCCTCCCCTATATTATTACCTATAGGTTCATCACGTTTAGTCCTGCCTTATCACTGAGGTTGTGTGGACCCGCTACCTTCCCCCCTTCTCTAGTGCACTTTATCGAATACCACACGGAAGTACTGCAGCTCCAAGACTTAACAGGTATCCCATCCAATTTGCCTCCATTATGCCACTAGTGAAACTACTTTATCAACGCAACCTTACATGACCCTTCTACTTTCAGGCACATCATATGCGATACAACGCTACCCCTGGCTATTCCATTATCTGCCATCTGCCTTCATTTTTATGCACCTTATCATTTTTGATACTGAAGCGCCTTCATGGGACACCTTAGGTATTATTATAGATTATTTCTACTTCCCTCATGCAGATGTAACCCTCTGGGCCTACCATAAACATTATGTTGGTTATACTACACTGTCTCCTAGCACCATCTATTAGGGTACCCTCACCCTCCTTCCTCTACAGTATTAATTTATGTGGTTACACCATCTCTCTCCCACCAGACATCCCATTACAGTCATTATTACCCGGGATCCTTAGGCTTTTAACATTCTCTATATTAATGCGGTTCTATTTATCACAGTGACAGGATTTACATTAGAAAGATTGCCCACCTGCTTTCCTTTTCTGCCATTTGCATACAAATTTCTGGAAACCAAGGTAATCATCCTACACCACGCCTGTCGCTCCCTACATTTCCCTTCTACAACTGTCTTCCCCCTTGTTTAGAGATATTCTCTCAAGCAACTATAGCGACTATTTTTGTACATATTTAGTTTAATTGTCAGTGCATCTGTTTTATTTGTATATATTTAGATTTTGGTGATTGTATGTATATTTTTTACCCTTCTTCACTGAGTATTTGTCTTTGACGTAATTTTGCCATACCATGACTAGCTATTTATACTATTTCTTTATCTCCCCAGTAACCCCATGAATAAGACCCTGGTGGGTCGAAACGTTGGGTTTGGTCTAATCTGAATTCATTGTGCTTCTATTTATTCTATGGCAACTCTTTTTGTAATAAACTTGTTGAACACTTTTTTGCATCACATCGAGTCAGAGTGTGTGGTAATTTTTTGGTTACATGATGCATTAATCAGAAGAGGCGCCAAAGATGCCAGCAGGTATTACAAAGTTTTCAGGGCTCTGGTCCGTTGGCCAGAGACTACCAACCTGGCCGGTCCACCGATGTCTTGCAAATCTTTTTGCCCAATTCTAACCGATGTGGATATTTAAATTTAGATCTTTCAAGGCATGTCTGTCAGAAGCAGAAGTCTAGTTATTAAGTAGTGAAGCAGTTTTACGCGATGCAAATTCACAGACAGCTCATTGTAATACTCCCTGTGATACAATCATCAGTTGAACAAACGAACAAATGGGTCAAACCTGTTTGTAATCACATAAAAGACGTTCATGCAATTTCATGCAAATATTTGATACAAAATGCTTTGTGTAGGAAGATAGAAGTTGAGAGACTGGGAAAGTCTAAATCACAAATACATTTAGCTGTTATATTCATATTCAGCAGACAACTAATGAATAACTGCCAAGCAAATGTTCACAGCTGCATGTTCTGCACAATAGACTTTCAATTATTGCTCAGCAGTGCCCCCCTATACACACTTTGCACATTATGTAAATCAATGAGTTTCTAATGGAAACAGCTAGTTTTGAGTTTCATGTTAATTTACATAAATCAGCTATCTGGCCTCCTTCCCGATACCCCTATACCAACAATTTATCTAACACTCCGCACAAAGGATAATTTTATAGTACATGAGTTCTTGCTCTTCATTTATCATCTAATTGGTATTTCATCCGCTCATGAATTTCTCTTATAAAGATTTATATTTCTGTGTGCCAACTTACAGCTGAGCCATGACTTCAGTAGGCTGCACCTTTTTTGCAGACAGACTTTTTTTAATCTCAGATCTCCCTGCTATTATTCAGATTACTAGGGAGAATTTCATTTTCTCAAAGAGTTTGCAGGAGTCTTTCTGTCAAATCCACATAACAAAAATGCATTAAATGAGAAAAAGATTGATATGGTCCCAAAACTTCATACATCTTTGTTTGCTATTATACTTATACTTAAGTTCGGGAAAAGGAAAATTGAAGATACTGGAGATTTAAGGCTGGAATCACATATTTAGTTCTATGAGTGTTTTTGCATAGTTATTTGTCGTCCCAAACACAGAGGTGGAACTAAAAAGATAGAAACATAGACTCCAGTTCATCAAAGCTTTTGTGTCATATTTTTAGCACAAAATACTGAAAAGTGGCAACATTTTTGCGCAATGAGGAGCTGCACTACAATGCTGCACTGCCAAAGTAGGTGGATCTCAGGTGCTTTGAGGGCATGGCAGAGGTGTGACACTACCGCAGTGTCCCCCAACTCTGGTCCTCAAGAGCCACCAACAGGTCATGTTTTCAGGATTTCCTTCGTATTGCACAGGTGATAATTGCATCACCTGGCATGGCAGGCATTCAATCACCTGTGCAATACTAAGGAAATCCTGAAAACATGACCTGTTGGTGGCTCTTGAGGACCAGAGTTGGGGAACACTGCACTGCAGCCTAATTCATGACAAACTACCTTGTTTATGCAGCCAAAAAATAGATAATTTGCCAGTAAAAAAGCTGTAGCTAAAACACCTTCCTGCAAGCATGAACAATCCAAGGGTTAGGCCAACCATACATATGTGAAACCATAAGCAATTTGATCAAATTATTTAAGAGAAAAAAAATTTATGTCAGAAAAATAGTGAATATTATGAACAAATAGTTGGATTCATGTATGAAGTGCAACTGTGAAGTAAAGTTATATGAGTTCATGAACAAATATAAATGTAAGAAAGTGTGTGAAGTTGAATTGCCTGGCATTGTCTGGAGTTGCCATGATGGTTGGGTGTCATAACTGTGCTACTACGAAAGCCAATATTTGGCTGGCGTTCATAGGAGCAAGTGATTTTTGCTATATAGAGCCATAGTGAGCTAGCACAATAGTGAGCTAGCACAAGCATTCAGATTATTACAGGTTCAAGACTGACAAAGGGACTATTAAATACAGTAAAATGTAGAAAAAATAATGTTAAAAAAAATAAAAAATTGAAAAGAAAATATATTACAGTCTGAATCACCACACTTGTCAACACCCAAAAAATAAAAGTTAAAAAAAAACAGACATGTGGTATCTGTATGTTCATAAAAGACTGATCTCTCAAAATATAAAATTAAAAAATGAAATAACCCAATCCATAAACGTGTGGGAACAAATCAAGGCACCAAAATTACATTTATTTGGCAGTTGCAACAATGTAAAAAAAATTCAATTAGAGGAGATCGAAATATCATATCTACCACAAAATGGTGTCAATAAAAACAGTGTCTCAGGGTACAAAAAATAAGCCCTCAGACAGCTACATTATCCAAAAAATGAAACCATTATGGATCTCAGAAAATGACAACGCAAGTAAAAAAAATTTTTCACAAATTTCCAATTATTTTTTGCCACAAAAATATGAAAAAAATATATTATGAATGTAATTGTACTAAACTGGGGTATCATACAACCAGGTCATTTTTACTGTATAATGAAAGCTGTAAATACAAATACTAAAAACAATTGCAAAATTGTGTCTATGTAGATGGAAAAATAAAAAGATATGGCTCTAGAAGGAAGGGGAGGAAAAAGCGAAAGTGAAAAAAATGAAAATTGCCTGATTAGGAAGGAGTTAAAGACAAAAAAGCAAAAAAAAACTAATACTGTGCTCATGTTAGGCTTCTTTCAAATATCTGTTTATGTCGAACATGTTCTATCCATGTTTTCAATGATAGTACTGTACATGCACTCACTATATTCTATGGTCTTTTTCACATGGTCCTCAAATTAAACATTAAGATTTCTGATTTTGATAAAATGAGCGGATCAAAATTGCACAAAAATCAATGGTGTACAGATATATACAGATATTAGATACCAAAATATTTTTGTATTATTACAAAACGTGTAGTTGTAAATAACAGCATAGAAATGCCTTCTGTATTGAATCCAAGTATTGAATGTTTTCCACTGTCTAGTCCCTCAATGTGCAAATTGCCTCTTCAGAGAAAAAGAGGACTTAAACTCTATAGCGCCACCTGTTGGAAGTAGGGATCCTAGAAGTCACAATCAACCCTTTAATGAGTTGTGCAATATGACTTAGGATAAAAGCCAAATCAGTATCTCAGTTCGCAGACACGGTGTTTCGGGCTGTTGGCCCTCGTCAGTGCGAAGCATGAGAACTGATTTGGCTAGGTGAAAGGCTCTGGACTGAGGTCTAAGGGTAAGGTTTCTCCTTGTGGAGAGTGACATACCATCTCTGGCTTGTCAAGGTAAGGAGGCTTATTCACCGTGCAATGCTCCTCTGGGAAATTTAATATGCAAATTGCCTCTTCTGAGAAAAAGAGAACTTAAACTCTATGGCGCCACCTGTTGGAAGTAGTGATCCTACAAGTCACAATCAACTCTTTAACGACTCATGCAATATGACTTAGGATAAAAGCCAAATGAGTTTTTCAATTCGCAGACACGGTGTTTCGGGCTGTTGACCCTCGTCAGTGCAAAGTATGAGAACTAATTTGGCTAGGTGAGAGGCTCTGGACTGGGGTCTAAGGGGTAACATTTCTCCTTATGGAGAGTGACATACCATCTCTGGCTTGTCAAGGTAAGAAGGCTTATCCGCCATGCAATGCTCCTCTGGGAAATATAATATGCAAATTGCCTCTTCAGAGGAAAAGAGGACTTAAACTCTATAGCGCCACCTGTTGGAAGTAGCGATCCTACAAGTCACAATCATCCCTCAATGCCCACCCATGATATGAGTGCCATAAAAATGGCCATGTTTATATAGGAGATCTGAGGAATAATTATTGAACATATAGGCAGTAACGGACAAATCTTAGGTTTGCTTATCTGTTGGATATGTAATCATACAAAATATACATTCCATTTATATCATAAATAACACTGCTGTTCAACTGCAGTTAGGAAATGTAATAATTTCCATGATTGATTGCCTTGCAATGTTTCAAACCTTTGCATATAATTATACATGTGAGCTAATTCTAAATACATGTTGTCATAGCATTAAAGCAGAAAGTCCTCGTGACAATTAGCCATCATTTATTGCCTAGCTTGATTACTTTGATGATCAATTATGTCTATACATTATAGTTCTGGAAAATACTTTAAATTCTGCTAATGCGTGCTTTGTGAAACACAGTATACGTAGAGTGTTTTTGCACTGGATATAAAAATATATCATCTAAACATTAGACGCTTCATTTGCATTGCAAGCTATAAGGATATTGTGATAAAACTAGAAAAAAAGGTCAGTGATATTTGCAATTATAGATTTTCATATACATTTCCTCTATTGTTTTGTGACTTTAGCAATGTATAACCTCTGCAATTATTTCCTGTATGGTTCCCTTATTCATGATTACTATGCAACGTTCAATTTATTCAAATGTCTTTGCTCCATTTTCATGCAGACATGTAGACATCAATTTTTAATACACATCCAACTTTATGCAAAACAGTTAGATGCGTGTTTATATTGATATTAATTTTAAAAAAAGCTAAACTTAAAGGGAATCTGTCACCACATTTGACCTACATAAACTGTTAATAAGGTTTTACAGGTTATAGACTGCTGAAAAAGTCTTCCTTATGTGTCTACATCAGATGCCTTGTTGTTGACAAATCATCTTTTATTATTTTTTATAAATTACCTCTTCCAGGCTTTGGGGAGGATTCTGCCAGGAAGATAAAATTACCTCTGCACTTCATCTAAATATATCTTGCCTCCCATCATAATCACTCTGTCCCAATGAAGTTGGCTGCTTGAGTGGAATTTTTGCACGTGCGCATTAGTGTTCTCTTCTTTCCTCTGTTTTTTTCCCTTCTATTGGGGTAAGCATTAAGTACCTTCTGCCTATTGTTCTCCGGCGTGCAAGTTTAGTCATGTTGAGAACTGTGGGAACATCACCTGCGCAGAAGGCACTTGATACCTGTGCCTTGTGAAGCATTGATGGGGATCATATGTGAAGGTCGATATGTATCACCCAGGATTCAGATGGAGTCCTATTGGACCCACTGGAGGGCCTTGTGTCCACAGCAGGACTCCTGTAAATCACAAGACAAAATAAACATACAGTGGGGCAAAAAAGTATTTAGTCAGTCAGCAATAGTGCAAGTTCCACCACTTAAAAAGATGAGAGGCGTCTGTAATTGACATCATAGGTAGACCTCAACTATGGGAGACAAACTGAGAAAAAAAAATCCAGAAAATCACATTGTCTGTTTTTTTAACATTTTATTTGCATATTATGGTGGAAAATAAGTATTTGGTCAGAAACAAAATTTCATCTCAATACTTTGTAATATATCCTTTGTTGGCAATGACAGAGGTCAAACGTTTTCTGTAAGTCTTCACAAGGTTGCCACACACTGCTGTTGGTATGTTGGCCCATTCCTCCATGCAGATCTCCTCTAGAGCAGTGATGTTTTTGGCTTTTCGCTTGGCAACACGGACTTTCAACTCCCTCCAAAGGTTTTCTATAGGGTTGAGATCTGGAGACTGGCTAGGCCACTCCAGGACCTTGAAATGCTTCTTACGAAGCCACTCCTTCGTTGCCCTGGCGGTGTGCTTTGGATCATTGTCATGTTGAAAGACCCAGCCACGTTTCATCTTCAATGCCCTTGCTGATGGCAGGAGGTTTGCACTCAAAATCTCACGATACATGGCCCCATTCATTCTTTCATGTACCCGGATCAGTCGTCCTGGCACCTTTGCAGAGAATCAGCCCCAAAGCATGATGTTTCCACCACCATGTTTTACAGTAGGTATGGTGTTTGATGGATGCAACTCAGTATTCTTTTTCCTCCAAACACGACAAGTTGTGTTTCTACCAAACAATTCCAGTTTGGTTTCATCAGACCATAGGACATTCTCCCAAAACTCCTCTGGATCATCCAAATGCTCTCTAGCAAACTTCAGACGGGCCCGGACATGTACTGGCTTAAGCAGTGGGACACGTCTGGCACTGCAGGATCTGAGTCCATGGTGGCGTAGTGTGTTACTTATGGTAGGCCTTGTTACATTGGTCCCAGCTCTCTGCAGTTCATTCACTAGGTCCCCCCGCGTGGTTCTGGGATTTTTGCTCACCGTTCTTGTGATCATTCTGACCCCACGGGGTGGGATTTTGCGTGGAGCCCCAGATCGAGGGAGATTATCAGTGGTCTTGTATGTCTTCTATTTTCTAATTATTGCTCCCACTGTTGATTTCTTCACTCCAAGCTGGTTGGCTATTGCAGATTCAGTCTTCCTAGCCTGGTGCAGGGCTACAATTTTGTTTCTGGTGTCCTTTGACAGCTCTTTGGTCTTCACCATAGTGGAGTTTGGAGTCAGACTGTTTGAGGGTGTGTACAGGTGTCTTTTTATACTGATAACAAGTTTAAACAGGTGCCATTACTACAGGTAATGAGTGGAGGAAAGAGGAGACTCTTAAAGAAGAAGTTACAGGTCTGTGAGAGCCAGAAATCTTGATTGTTTGTTTCTGACCAAATACTTATTTTCCACCATAATATGCAAAAAAATTAAAGAAAAAACAGACAATGTGATTTTCTGAATTTTTTTTTCTCAGTTTGTCTCCCATAGTTGAGGTCTACCTATGATGTAAATTACAGACGCCTCTCATCTTTTTAAGTGGTGGAACTTGCACTATTGCTGACTGACTAAATACTTTTTTGCCCCACTGTAAGTGTGGACATGGTAAAGCTATTTGGCCAAAGCAATGTTCAGGAAAACCCATTAAGGGCTTTTACTTTTGGAGTAAACTGCAGGATGGTAGTTGTGCAGTTCAGTCCATCAAGGCCAAGTTTTACAAGTGATCCATGGCCACAGATTTCAGTTAAAAAATGTTCCACACTTCGGCTAAGCTTTTCGCCCGGGAGTTGTTTGCTATCTAAAGCAGATAGATGAAGCTGCAACCCATAATGAGGTCCTGGTTATGGGGGACTTTAACTACCCGGATATTAACTGGGAAACAGAAACCTGTGAAACCCATAAAGGCAACAGGTTTCTGCTAATAACCAAGAAAAATTATCTTTCACAATTGGTGCAGAATCCAACAAGAGGAGCAGCAATTTTGGACTTAATACTATCTAATAGACCTGACAGAATAACAAATCTTCAGGTGGTCGGGCATCTAGGAAATAGCGACCACAATATTGTACAGTTTCACCTGTCTTTCACTAGGGGGACTTGTCAGGGAGTCACAAAAACACTGAACTTTAGGAAGGCAAAGTTTGACCAGCTTAGAGATGCCCTTAATCTGGTAGACTGGGACAATATCCTCAGAAATAAGAATACAGATAATAATTGGGAAATGTTTAAGAACATCCTAAATAGGCAGTGTAAGCAGTTTATACCTTGTGGGAATAAAAGGACTAGAAATAGGAAAAACCCAATGTGGCTAAACAAAGAAGTAAGACAGGCAATTAACAGTAAAAAGAAAGCATTTGCACTACTAAAGCAGGATGGCACCATTGAAGCTCTAAAAAACTATAGGGAGAAAAATACTTTATCTAAAAAACTAATTAAAGCTGCCAAAAAGGAAACAGAGAAGCACATTACTAAGGAGAGTAAAACTAATCCCAAACTGTTCTTCAACTATATCAATAGTAAAAGAATAAAAACTGAAAATGTAGGCCCCTTAAAAAATAGTGAGTAGGGTTGAGCGAAACGGGTCGGCCAGATTCAGAAGTCGCCGACTTTTGGCAAAGTCGGGTTTCATGAAACCCGACCCCTGTGTTGGGTCGGCCATGAGGTCGGCGATCTTTTGAACTGGAATCGGAATTCCGATACCGATTCCCGATATGTTTAAGATATCGGGAATCGGTATCGGAATTCATATTAATGTGTAAAATAAAGAATCAAAATAAAGAATATTGAAATACTTACCCTCGGACGCGCCCTGGCTGTAACCGGGAGCCTTCCTTCCTAAGAATGAGCGCCTGAAGGGCCTTCGATGACGTTGCGGCTTGTGATTGGTCGCGTGAGCGGTCACGTGGGCGTCAAGCGACCAATCACAAGCCGCAACGTCATCTAAGGTCCTTCAAGCACTGATTCTTAGGAAGGAAGGCTGCGGGTTAGAACCAGGGCGTGTCCGAGGGTGAGAATATTCCTAATAGGTATTCCTAATAGGTATATACTCACCCTCGGACGCGCCCTGGTTCTAACCCGCAGCCTTCCTTCCTAAGAATCAGCGCTTGAAGGACCTTACATGACGTTACGGCTTGTAATTGGTCGCGTGATGCCCATATGACCGCTCACGCGACCAATCACAAGCCGCGACGTAATCGAAGGCCCTTCAGGCGCTCATTCTTAGGAAGGAAGGCTCCCGGTTACAACCAGGGCGCGTCCGAGGGTAAGTATTTCAATATTTTTTATTTTGATTCTTTATTTTACACATTAATATGGATCCCAGGGCCCGAAGGAGAGTTTCCTCTCCTTCAGACCCTGGGAACCATTAGAAACCCAATGCACTGCATTGGGTTTCGTGTTTCGGCCGACCCCGACTTTTCTATAGTATCGGCCGATTTCACTCGACCCGACTTTTGAAAAAGTCGGGTTTCGTGAAATCCGACCCGATCCTATAAAAACAAAAGTCGCTCAACCCTAATAGTGAGGAAAGAATTGTTGTAGATGACGAGGAAAAAGCTAACATATTAAACACCTTCTCCACGGTATTCACGGTGGAAAATGAAATGCTAGGTGAAATCCCAAGAAACAATGAAAACCCTATATTAAGGGTCACCAATCTAACCCAAGAAGAGGTGCGAAACCGGCTAAATAAGATTAAAATAGATAAATCTCTGGGTCCGGATGGCATACACCCACGAGTACTAAGAGAACTAAGTAATGTAATAGATAAACCATTATTTCTTATTTTTAGGGACTCTATAGCAACGGGGTCTGTTCCGCAGGACTGGCGCATAGCAAATGTGGTGCCCATATTCAAAAAGGGCTCTAAAAGTGAACCTGGAAATTATAGGCCAGTAAGTCTAACCTCTATTGTTGGTAAAATATTTGATGGTTTTCTGAGGGATGTTATTCTGGATTATCTCAATGAGAATAACTGTTTAACTCCATATCAGCATGGGTTTATGAGAAATCGCTCCTGTCAAACCAATCTAATCAGTTTTTATGAAGAGGTAAGCTATAGGCTGGACCACGGTGAGTCATTGGATGTGGTATATCTCGATTTTTCCAAAGCGTTTGATACCGTGCCACACAAGAGGTTGGTACACAAAATGAGAATGCTTGGTCTGGGGGAAATGTGTGTAAATGGGTTAGTAACTGGCTTAGAGATAGAAAGCAGAGGGTGGTTATAAATGGTATAGTCTCCAACTGGGTCGCTGTGACCAGTGGGGTACCGCAGGGGTCGGTATTGGGACCTGTTCTCTTCAACATATTCATTAATGATCTGGTAGAAGGATTACACAGTAAAATATCGATATTTGCAGATGATACAAAACTATGTAAAGCAGTTAATACAAGAGAAGATAGTATTCTGCTACAGATGGATCTGGATAAGTTGGAAACTTGGGCTGAAAGGTGGCAGATGAGGTTTAACAATGATAAATGTAAGGTTATACACATGGGAAGAAGGAATCAATATCACCATTACACACTGAACGGGAAACCACTGGGTAAATCTGACAGGGAGAAGGACTTGGGGATCCTAGTTAATGATAAACTTACCTGGAGCAGCCAGTGCCAGGCAGCAGCTGCCAAGGCAAACAGGATCATGGGGTGCATTAAAAGAGGTCTGGATACACATGATGAAAGCATTATACTGCCTCTGTACAAATCCCTAGTTAGACCGCACATGGAGTACTGTGTCCAGTTGTGGGCACCGGTGCTCAGGAAGGATATAATGGAAGTAGAGAGAGTACAAAGGAGGGCAACAAAATTAATAAAGGGGATGGGAGAACTACAATACCCAGATAGATTAGCGAAATTAGGATTATTTAGTCTAGAAAAAAGACGACTGAGGGGCGATCTAATAACCATGTATAAGTATATAAGGGGACAATACAAATATCTCGCTGAGGATCTGTTTATACCAAGGAAGGTGACGGGCACAAGGGGGCATTCTTTGCGTCTGGAGGAGAGAAGGTTTTTCCACCAACATAGAAGAGATTTCTTTACTGTTAGGGCAGTGAGAATCTGGAATTGCTTGCCTGAGGAGGTAGTGATGGCGAACTCAGTCGAGGGGTTCAAGAGAGGCCTGGATGTCTTCCTGGAGCAGAACAATATTGTAACATGCAATTATTAGGTTCTGTAGAAGGACGTAGATCTGGGGATTTATTATGATGGAATATAGGCTGAACTGGATGGACAAATGTCTTTTTTTGGCCTTAATAACTATGTTACTATGTTACTATGTTCTGTCACCTTGGGCTGTTGAAGGAGATCCTCACTGATCAGAGGACTCCTTTCACATCCAAGGTGACAAAGGAATTGCACAAATGTCTCAAAATAAAACAGTTGTGCACGTCGGTGTACCACCCTCAGACAGATGGATTAGTTGAGCGCTTCAACAAAACCCTCAAGACCATGCTCAAAAAGGTGGTCTCCAATGACAGGAGGGATTGGAATATGTTATTGTCTAATCTTATGTTCGCTATCCGTGAGGTACCAAAGGCTTCCACGGGTTACTCTCCTTTTGAGCTATTGTATGGTAGGCATCCGAGGGGGTTGCTGGATGTAGCTAAGGAAATGTGGGAACAGGAATTAACACCACATAGGAGTGTAATCAAGCACATGGCAAGAATGCAGGACCAGATTGCGGCAGTCAAACTTATAGAAAAGGAGCATCTGATGGATGCTTAGGCCGCACAAAGCCGCACATACAATAAAAGGGCCAGGGTCAGATCCTTTAAAGAAGGGGATCAGGTGTTAGTGCTAGTACCCACCGCAGAGATTAAATTTATGGCCAAATGGCAAGATCCATATGAAGTTCGAGAAAAAGTGTAGGAAGTAAGCTATTAAGTTTACAAGCGCAGGAAAGTAAAACTCAAACAGTTGTATTACTCCAATCTTTTGACAGCGTGGAATGCCCAGGAGTGAATGCTTATGGAAGCAACTCCAGAAATGGTATCTGGGGACCTTCTGATAGCGGCAAGAACAGAGGCAAAGAGAGAGGTTAAATTAGGTGACACTCTATAAACAGCAGTGTTGAGTAGTGTTGAGCGATACCGTCCGATACTTGAAAGTATCGGTATCGGATAGTATCGGCCGATACCCGAAAAATATCGGATATCGCCGATACCGATATCCGATACCAATACAAGTCAATGGGACACCAAGTATCGGAAGGTATTCTGATGGTTCCCAGGGTCTGAAGGAGGGGAAACTCTCCTTCAGGCCCTGGGATCCATATTAAGGTGTAAAATAAAGAATTAAAATAAAAAATATTGATATATTCACCTCTCCGGCGACCCCTGGACTTCACGCTGGTAACCGGCAGGCTTCTTTGTTTAAAAAGAGCGCCTTTAGGACCTGCGAATGACGTCGCGGGTTCTGATTGGTCGCGTGCCGCCCATGTGACCGCCACGCGACCAATTAGAAGCCGCGACGTCATTCGCAGGTCCTTAATTCCTAGAATTAGGAGTTTAGTGAATGAGAATGACGTCGCGGCTTCTGATTGGTCGGGTGACGGTCACATGAGCGGCACGCGACCAATCAGAACCCGCGACGTCATTCGCAGGTCCTAAAGGCGCTCATTTTAAACAAAGAAGCCGGCCGGTTACCAGCGTGATGTCCAGGGGCCGCCGGAGAGGTGAGCATATCAATATTTTTTATTTTAATTCTTTATTTTACACATCCCTATGGATCCGATACCGATACCCGATACCACAAAAGTATCGGATCTCGGTATCGGAATTCCGATACCGCAAGTATCGGCCGATACCCGATACTTGCGGTATCGGAATGCTCAACACTAGTGTTGAGAGGTGCGGAAATTAGTACAAGAGAATACGGATGCATTCTTGTCATACAGTATCTCTGTCATCCAGAATGAAATTGTCACCGAGCCTCACGTGAAGGTACAAATGAAACCATACCGTGTGCCTGAGGTTCGGAGACAAGCCATCGCGAGTGAGATAAAACAAATGCTCCAGCTGGGAGTAATTGAAGAGTCCCGGAGTGAATGGGCTAGACCCATAGTACTGATCCCGAAGCCGGATGGATCATTAGGGTTCTGTAATCATTTCTGTAAGTTGAACAACGTGGCAAAATTTGATCTTCATCAAATGCTCTGGGAGGACAAGCTGATTGAAAGACTGAGTTAGGCCCAGTACTTTACCTCACTCGATCTGACTAAAGGTTATTGACAGGTGCCTCTTACAGAGTCAGCAACAAAAAAAACTGCCTTCACAACACCAGAGGGTCTGAACCACTATGTCCTCTTGCCCTTTGGACTACATGGGGCACCAGCCATGTTCCAGAGGCTGATGAACATAGTGCTAGAAGCCCATCGGACGTATGCATTAGCATACTTGGATGATATAATCATCTTTAGTACTGACTGGCATACCCTCTTGCTCTGGGTAGAAGCTGTAGTAGATTCGCTCAGAGCCACAGGCTTGAGAGCGAATCCCAAGAAATGTGAGATTGGGCTTGAGGAAGCCCAGTACTTAGGGTATGGGATTTGCCGTGGGGTTATCAAACCCCAAATAAATAAAATCTAGGCCATACAAAACTAGCCCCGACCTGTTACCATCAAACAGATGAGAGCATTTCTTGGCATCATCGGGTATTACCAAGGTTTATACCTAATTTCTTTAGGAGAACAACACCCCTAAGCGATCTCCTAAAGGGAACAAAATCAGTCATGGTGCAGTGAAGCCCTCAAGTGGGGGAAGCATACCAGTCTATGAAGGTGGTACGGTGCAGACAGCCCATCCTCATCAGTCCCAACTTCAAGAGAGACTTTATAGTGCAGACGGATGCCTCTAATGTGGGCCTAGGAGCGGTCCCTACTTTATTATTTGCTCTGTCAACCATTTCACTGTCAGATCATTCACCCTTGGCCTGGATGAGAAATGCCAAGGAGAGGAATGCTTGGATCACAAGTTGGTCCCTGTCCTTGCAAAATTTCACCGTGGAACATCAAACAGGGAAGTTGCAGGGAAATGCTGATGCCCTGTCACGGGCCACCTGTATGGTGACAAGTGTTCAACCCCACAAGTTTGAACAGAGAGGGGATTTGTGAAACAGTGAGAGGCATCATATGCGAGGGTCGATATGTATCCCCTCCTGGCTTGAGAAAGGCTCATTCAGAGCCGAAACGTCGCACGGAGATGTGGGTTAAATAAATTCCTGCATATTATCTTGAAGAATGGAGTGCTGCCTGTTTTTTGTGAAGTATAGGGACTGAAAGCAACCAGTGGACAGGTTGTCTGGGGGCTCTGCACCCGAAGATAAGTAAAGATTTTGTGCTGTTCCATTTTTTATATTGCTAAATATATATATATATATATATATATATATATATATATATATATATATATATATATATATATATATATATATATATACAGTGCCTTGCAAAAGTATTCAACCCCCTGGAACTTTTCAACATACCAAATGCAAATTTTTGGTGAAGAATCAACAACAAGTGGAACACAATTGTGAAATTGAACGAAATTTATTGGTTAATTTAATTTTGCGTGGAAATTCAAAAACTGAAAAATGGGAAGTGCAATATTATTTCGCCCCTTTAGCTTAATACTTTGCTGCCCCACCTTTTGCTGCAATTACAGCTGCAAGTCGCTTGGGATATGTATCAGTTTTGAACATCGAGAGACTGAAATTCTTGCCCATTCTTCCTTGGCAAACAGCTCGAGCTCAGTGAGGTTTGATGGAGATCATTTGTGAACAGCAGTTTTCAGTTCTTTCCACAGATTCTCGATTGGATTGAGGTCTTGGCTTTGACTTGGCCATTCTAACACCTGGATACATTTATTTGTGAACCATTCCATTGTAGATTTTGCTTTATGCTTGGGATCATTGTCTTATTGGAAGACAAATCTCCGTCCCAGTCTCAGGCCTTTTGCAGACTCCAACAGGTTTTCTTCAAAAATGGTCCTGTATTTGGCTCAATCCCTTTTCCCATCAATTTTAACCATCTTCCCTGTCCGTGCTGAAGAAAAACAGGCCCAAACCATGATGCTGCTACCACCAAGTTTGACAGTGGGGATGGTGTGTTCAGGGTGATGAGCTGTGTTGCCTTTACGCCAAACATATCGTTTGGCATTGTTGCCAAAAAGTTCGATTTTGGTTTCATCTGACCAGAGCACTTTCTTCCACATGTTCGGTGTGCCTCCCAGGTGGCTTGTTGCAAACTTTAAGCAACAATTTTTATGGATATCTTTGAGAAATAGCTTTCTTCTTGCCAGTCTTCCATAAAGGCCAGATTTGTGCAGTGTACGACTGATTGTTGTCCTGTGGACAGACTATCCCATCTCAGCTGTACATCTCTGCAGTTCATCCAGAGTGATCATTGGCCTCTTGGCTGCATTTCTGATCAGTCTTTTTCTTGTCTGAGATGAAAGGTTAGAGGGACGGCCGGGTTTTGGTAGATTTGCAGTGGTATGATACTCCTTCCATTTCAATATGATCACTTGCACAGTGCTCCTTGGGATGTTTAATTTTGGAAATCATTTTGTATCCAAATCTGGCTTTAAACTTCTCTACAACAGTATCACGGACCTGCCTGTTGTGTTCCTTGGTCTTCATGATGCTCTCTGTGCTTCAAATAGAACCCTGATACTATCACTGAGCAGGTGCATTTATATGGAGACTTGACTACGCACAGTTGGATTATATTTATCATCATTAGGCATTTAGGACAACATTGGATCATTCAGATATCCAGATTAAAATTCTGGAGTGATTTTGCTGCACTGAAAGTAAAGGGGCCGAATAATATTGCACGCCCCACTTTTCAGTTTTTGAATTTCCACAAAAATTTTAAACAACCAATAAATTTTGTTCAACTTCACAATTGTGTTCCAGTTGTTGTTGATTCTTCACCAAAAATTTACATTTGGTATCTTAATGTTTGAAGCATGATATGTGGGAAAAGGTTGAACAGTTCCAGGGGGCAGACTACTTTCGCAAGGCAATGTATGTATACAGCGTGAAAATAACTGCTACATTTTCTAGGAAAGTCTTATAAGCACTGTACAGAAAAAATTGACAGACAAAATGTGTTTGTGTACAGTAACTCTGCACAGCTATATAGAATTCACTGTGTCTGTGCACTTCACAGTGTTTTATCAGACTCTGTGATGCTTGTGTGTCCTCTGTCTCCCAATAATAATAATTGTAGCATTAGATACAGGCATTGACTTTGAAAGATTTGTCATATGATTTGTATATCTTACTTGCAGCAAATCTTAAATGGTTTAAAATGTGCTAAAATTCTGAATATTGATCAATTTCCTCTCCTCTTTAACTGAGAGTTCATAGTTACAGATAACTTTTTTATTTTTCATGGTACTTTTTTGTTTATTTGTTTTTGTGACACTTTGAAATAGCATGACGAAAAGAAAAATCAAAATTATCACTTTTAGAAAATATTTCAAACATGGTCAAAACTCCAAGATGTAGTTAAGTCATGGTAACAAACACAATTGAGAAAATATTCATGTGTACATGCATGTGTGATTGTCTTCTCATAAACCTTGACACAACTCTGACCGCTCCTTCAGTGTTCTGTTCTCTGGCTCCACTTCATCCCCTCTTCCTCTCACTGTCGGGGTACCTCAGGGCTCAGTCCTTGGCCCCCTTCTCTTCTCCCTCTACACAGCCCCAATTGGACAGACCATCAGCAGATTTGGATTTCAGTACCATCTTTACGCTGATGACACACAACTATATACGTCATCCCCTGACCTTACCCCCGCTGTACTACAGAACGCCACTGACTGTCTGTCCGCAGTCTCCAACATCATGTCCGCTCTCTATCTGAAACTCAACCTCTCCAAAACTGAACTTCTTCTGCTCCCGCCTTCTACTAACCTCCCTAAATCTGACATTTCCCTCTCCGTGGGTGGCACCATAATAACACCCCGGCAGCAGGCACGCTGTCTGGGTGTTATGTTTGACTCTGATCTCTCCTTCACCTCCCACATACAATCTCTTGCCCGCTCGTGCCGCTTACACCTAAAGAACATCTCTAGAATCCGCCCTTTTCTCACCATGGAGACAACAAAAACTCTCACTGTAGCCCTAATCCACTCCCGTCTGGACTACTGTAACGCTCTATTAATTGGCCTCCCCCTCACTCGACTTTCCCCTCTCCAGTCTATCCTTAATGCAGCAGCCAGGGTTGTCCATCTGGCTAATCGTTACTCGGACGTGTCCGCTCTTCGCCAGTCGTTACACTGGCTGCCCATTCATTACAGGATACAATTCAAAGTACTTGTTCTCACCCACAAAGCTCTCCACAGTGCAGCACCCCCTTACACCTCCTCCCTCATTTCTGTCTATCGGCCTAGCCGACCACTGCGCTCTGCAAACAACTTTCGACTAACCTCTGCACTAATCCGTACCTCCCACTCCTGACTCCAAGACTTCTCCCGTGCTGCGCCAATCCTCTGGAATGCTCTACCCCAAGATATTAGGACCATCCACAACTTGCATAGTTTTAGGCGCTCGCTCAAAACTCATTTGTTCAGAGCGGCCTATCACGTTCCCTAATCAAACTCATTTTATGTTTGTGTGTGTGTAGCCCATTCAGTATCTCCATCTACCTCCCACTCCATGAAGATGGTTGGACCATCATTGTAAATACATAATTGTAAATACACACCTGTACTTTGTATCTCCCCCACCTCATTGTAGATTGTAAGCTCTCACGAGCAGGGTTGTCTTATTTTGTCTTATTTTGCTTTATTACTGTATTGTTAACATTGTTACCTATGACTGTTGTGTTTGAAACTGTTAAACTGTAAAGCGCTGCGGAATATGTTGGCGCTATATAAATAAAGATTATTATTATTATTATTATTATTATTATTATAATTGAGCACCAAGTAATGATTACTTGCTCTATGTAACTAGTTCACTTTATTGCAAAAAATAAAATAAAAAATGCATAATTTATATAAACAAGTAATTGACAATATCCCAAACACATTATAAAAAGGGTTAAAAGAAGGCATGAATGAATTGTTTGTGGGGCTTTGGTCCACTGACAGGTCAGTAGCATCTGGTCACTGGACAAGTGCTCTGCCAATTTCTTACCTTCTGGGGTACACAGCATGACTTGATTAGCTGGACTGATGCTTTATCATTAAAATAACATAATGCACCGATGACGTTGCACTGGCCCAGCTAATCAAAATCTTAGCAAGGAATCCCGGAAGCTAAGAGACTAACAGAGCTCCTGTTCAGCCACCAGATACTACTGACTTGACCAATAGACAAGAGTCCCGAGAATCGATCTGCCCATCAATATTAAAATGCTCTTCTGATCTAGCATTCCCTTTAAACTTTGAGAAATATCCTTGAAGCATTTTTTCTCATGACTCTGCCTTGTGTCCTTCCTCTGTTGTTCCTCTTTCAAACGTATGAATAATTTGAAAGTTAAGTCACCATTTTCCTTGTAAAAGTGGTGTATCCTTGCAAGATCTTACAAGGATAAAACAATGTTAGACTATATTAGAACACATCCCCGTTCATTTATCAATTTATTCATAAGTTTCAAGAGGAAAATCATAAAAATAGCACAACACCAGGTTACACAAGAAAACATAGTCCAGAACTGTCTTTTTTTATGAAAAATCTGAAAATGGACTTTTTCAAATAAATTAGGCTCCTTACACTGTACTGTGATTGTAAAGAACTCCTACAAACATTAACCCCTTCAGAACATTTGCCTTACTTGCAAGGCACACCAAACCGAGTAGATGCCTACTGTGTCGCTCAGATGGCATCTGCATGTAACAGCAGTAACTGGAGTGAGCTCTGATTTCTGCTGTTAAACCAGAAATATCACTGTCCATTGAAAAATCAAAATGCCATGACAGACTTTTTTTGGACACACCACTTTCCCCCAAAATACAAACAAATTATCAAAACATCCTATGTACCCCAAAATGGTATCAATAAATATATCAGCATGCCATGCAAAAATAGGCAGGCCCTATTTTGGGATAAAAAGGTTTACATGTCTGGAATCATCATAATTGTACTGATCTAAAGAATCATGTTGCTAGATCATTCTTATCACCCATTGAGTGCCGTAAAAACAAAATCCCCCCAAAAATGGTGGAAATGTGTTTTTCCTATTTTCTAGTACTTTATATTGTAAAATTATTGGTGTCATTGAAAACTATCAATCATTTTACTTTGTCAACAAAAAAAATGAAATGATGATTCTTGATACAAGGGGAAGGAAGAAACAAAAGCACAAAAATAAAAAAAATTGCCTGCGATGAGAAATGTAACAATTTTTTGTCTGTGAACGTCTAGACTAAAATTTTAGGGTTCATTTACATGGACAGATCAGTGGCATGATAACACCACGAATTGGTAAATGTTATATGCTTGTTTACATAGACAGATCAAAGTAAATGATGAGCTAAGTGCATGTAGACTGCTATAGTTCTTGGTAGTGTGAAAAGGCATAATGAACCACTGAGAACATTGATCTTTTCTACTGCACAAAAGATTGCTTCATCCAATTAAGAAGCATTTTGCTAATTTATTAAGTAATTGGCAGCCTGTTTATATGGCAATATAATTATGAAACAAGTTTTTTAACAACTCTAGTTCACAATTATCTTGTAATGTGTTTAAGGTGAATCTGTCAGTAAGATCAACCCTCCTAAGTCATCTACATGGGCAAGTAGGCCATAGAAAGTTTAATGAAATTATACCTTAACATCTGGGATCTGATAACTTATTCCAGAGAAATCTGTTTTTCTTTTATGCAAATGAGCTGTTATGATTTCTAGACTGGATATAAATCTGCATTAGAATCTGCCTCTAGAGCTTTTATTAAATGAAAGACATGAGACATGTAATGACTGATATTTTGGTATAATAATCACACACTCAGTACACACTAACAGTACAGCAGAAGTGAAGTTTGTCTCACTATCAATACATTTGCAGCTGCAGTCCTCTCAAAGTGTTCAGCTGCCATGTTATGGGCAGCCAGTGTGAGGGGAAGGGCAGCACACCAGAGCTGATAGTACAGAGAGAAGAAAACTTTAAATGTGCTCGTTGTGTTCACAATGAGACAAGATTAAACTCAGCTGTACTGTGTAACTTTTAACCCCTTTCTGACATTAGACGTACTATCCCGTCGAGGTGGGGTGGGCCCCTATGACCACCGACGGGATAGTACGTAATATGCGATCGGCAGCGCTCATGGGGGGAGCGCCGCCGATTGCGGCCGGGTGTCAGCTGCCTATCGCAGCTGACATCCGGCACTATGTGCCAGGAGTGGTCACGGACCGCCCCCGGCACATTAACCCCTGGCACATCGCGATCAAAGATGATCGCGATGTGCCGGCGGTACAGGGAAGCATCCCGCAGAGAGGGGGCTTCCTGCGGCCTTCCCTGAGCCCCCTGCAGCAACGCGATGTGATCGCGTTGCTGCGAGGGTCTCTTACCTCCCTCCCTGCCTGCTCCCGCCCCGGATCCAAGATGGCCACGGATCTGGGTCCTGCAGGGAGGGAGGTGGCTTCATAGAGCCGGCTCAGAGCAGGCACTGTGAAGCCTGCAGTGCTGCATGTCAGATCGGTGATCTGACAGAGTGCTGTGTAAACTGTCAGATCATCGATCTGTGATGTCTCCCCCGGGACAAAATAAAAAAGTAAAAAAAATTTTTTTCCAAATGTGTAAAAAAAAAATAAAAAAAAATTCCTAAATAATGAAAAAAAAAATATTATTCCCATAAATACATTTCTTCATCTAAAAAAAAAAACAATAAAAGTACACATATTTAGTATCGCCGTGTCCATAACGACCCGACCTATAAAACTGGCCCACTAGATAACCCCTTCAGTAAACACCGTAAGAAAAAAAAAGAAACGAGGCAAAACACAACGCTTTATTATCATACCGCCGAACAAAAAGTGGAATAACACGCGATCAAAAAGACAGATATAAATAACCATGGTACCGCTGAAATGTCATCTTGTCCCGCAAAAAACGAGCCGCCATACAGCATCATCAGCAAAAAAATAAAAAAGTTATAGTCCTGAGAATAAAACGATGCAAAAATAATTATTTTTTCTGTAAAATAGTTTTTATCATATAAAAGCGCCAAAACATAAAAAAATTATATAAATGAGGTGTCGCTGTAATCGTACTGACCCAAAGAATAAAACTGCTTTATCAATTTTACCAAACGCGGAACGGTATAAACGCCTCCCCCAAAAGAAATTCATGAAAATCGGAATAAAAGGCGATCAAAAAATGTCACGTGCCTGAAAATGTTACCAATAAAAACATCAACTCGTCCCGCAAAAAACAAGACCTCACATGACTCTGTGGACCAAAATATGGAAAAATTATAGCTCTCAAAATGTGGTAACGCAAAAAATATTTTTTGCAATAACAAGCATCCTTCAGTGTGTGACGCCTGCCAATCATAAAAATCTGCTAAAAAAAACTGGCTATAAAAGTAAATCAAACCCCCCTTCATCACCCCCTTAGGGAAAAATTAAAAGAAATGTATTTATTTCCATTTTCCCATTAGGGCTAGGGTTAGGGCTAGGGTTAGGGCTAGGGTTAGGGTTAGGGCTAGGGTTAGGGCTAGGGATAGGGCTAGGGTTAGGGTTAGGGTTAGGGTTAGGGGCTAGGGTTAGGGTGAGGGTTAGGGCTAGGGCTAGGGTTAGGGCTAGGCTTAGGGTTAGGGTTAGGGCTAGGGTTAGGGCTAGGGTTAGGGCTAGGGTTAGGGCTAGGGTTAGGGCTAGGGTTAGGGTTGGGGCTACAGTTAGGGTTGGGGCTAAAGTTAGGGTTAGGGTTTAGATTACATTTACAGTTGGGAATAGGGTTGGGATTAGGGTTAGGGGTGTGTCAGGGTTAGAGGTGTGGTTAGGGTTACCGTTGGAATTAGGGTTAGGGGTGTGTTTGGATTAGGGTTTCAGTTATAATTCGGGGGTTTCCACTGTTTAGGCACATCAGGGGCTCTCCAAACACGACATGGCGTCCGATCTCAATTCCAGCCAATTCTGCGTTGAAAAAGTAAAACAGTGCTCCTTCCCTTCCGAGCTCTCCCGTGTGCCCAAACAGGGGTTTACCCCAACATATGGGTCATCAGCGTACTCAGGACAAATAGGACAACAACTTTTGGGGTCCAATTTCTCCTGTTACCCTTGGGAAAATACAAAACTGGGGGCTAAAATATAATTTTTGTGGGAAAAAAAAAAGATTTTTTATTTTCACGGCTCTGTGTTATAAACTGTAGTGAAACACTTGGGGGTTCAAAGTTCTCACAACACATCTAGATGAGTTCCCTGGGGGGTCTAGTTTCCAATATGGGGTCACTTGTGGGGGGTTTCTACTGTTTAGGTACATTAGGGGCTCTGCAAACCCAATGTGACGCCTGCAGACTATTCCATCTAAGTCTGCATTCCAAATGGCTCTCCTTCCCTTCTGAGCCCTCCCATGCGCCCAAACGGTGGTTCACCCCACATATGGGGTATCACCGTACTCAGGACAAATTGGACAACAACTTTTGGGGTCGAATTTCTCCTCTTACCCTCGGGAAAATACAAAACTGGGGGCTAAAAAATAATTTTGGGGGGAAAGTCTTTTTTTTTTCACGGCTCTGCATTACAAAGTGTAGTGAAACACTTGGGGGTTAAAAGCTCTAACAACACATCTAGATGAGTTCCTTAGGGTGTCTAGTTTCCAAAATGGTGTCACTTGTGGGGGTTTCTACTGTTTAGGTACATTAGGGGCTCTGCAAACGCAATGTGACACCTGCAGACCATTCCATCAAAGTCTGCATTCCAAATGGAGCGCCTTCCCTTCCGAGCCCTCCCATGCGCCCAAACAGTGGTTACCCCCCACTTATGGGGTACTAGCACACTCAGGACAAATTGGACAACAAATTTTGGGGTCCAATTTCTCCTGTTACCCTCGGGAAAATACAAAACTGGGGGCTAAAAAATAATTTTTGTGGGAAAAAATTTTTGTTTTATTTTTACGGCTCTGCATTATAAACATCTGTGAAGCCCTTGGTGGGTCAAAGCGCTCACCACACATCGAGATAAGTTCCTTAGGGGGTCTACTTTCCAAAATGGTGTCACTTGTGGGGGGTTTCTACTGTTTAGGTACATTAGGGGCTCTGCAAATGCAATGTGACACCTGCAGACCATTCCATCTAAGTCTGCATTCCAAATGGCGCTCCTTCCCTTCCAAGCCCTCCCATGCGCCCAAACAGTGGCTCCCCCACATATTGTGTATAATCGCACTCAGGACAAATTGGGCAACAAATTTTGGGGTCCAATTTCTCCTGTTACCCTCGGGAAAATACAAAACTGGGGGCTAAAAAAATTATTTTTGTGGGAAAAAAATTGTTTTATTTTTACGGCTCTGCATTATAAACTTCTGTGAAGCCCTTTGTTAGGAGTCGAGTTTCCTCTGCTGCACAGGGGGAATCTCGATCCGTCTCCGCTGCGGTCTCCCATTCCCCTCCAGCCGCAGTGGAGTCTGCTCAGCAGGGACGTCGATCCCAGCGTCTCGCTCAGTCTGACTCTGTGAGAAGAGTTATTGCTGCTTCTCCAGCTTCTGCCTTTGAAGCCTATTCTGGTCAGCAGCGAGCGGACTTCTCTGGGACTAAGTCCTTATCTGCACACACTGAGCATGCCCAGGGCAAGATCTCCCGTTGGAGATCGAGGGTCATGTGCTCAGGCTCTGCGGCACATTCCATTGGTCCTCTTGGCAGGTCCTAGAAGGGCAAAAGTTCTGTAGCCATTTCCTGTGCTGCAGCTATATAAACTGCGCATGACCGCACGGCCATGCGCTAGTATTGTCTTACAATTGATATGTGTGTATGTGTGAGTGCAAGTCGTTCTTGGTTACCCCTTCCCTATTGAATGTCTGTTCGCGGAAGGTGTACGGTTGCTATCTAGCGTCCGACTTAGCCTACTACACTAAACACACATCACAGCGTCCTGTAGCTGTGCCTGCCAGTACGGCGCCGTGCGCCTGCCTTGCGCTTTCCATACCCAAGTCTGGGTGGTTAGTGGCGTCCGTTAGTGCGGCATCGCTCGCGCACTTGTGCGCTTATATTTCTGAAGGTTCTCTACACACCCAGTTGCGGTGTTGTGCCAGCAAGGGCCTAATCGGGCTTCAATCCCTTCTGGGGTTAAGTCCGCTGGCCACTTGCTCGCTCTCTAGTGCGGTATTGTGGTCCTGTGAATTAACAGGATCGCTTTCCTCACGCTGGGTGAGGTTTAACCCACGCGTGTTTACTTTAGTGTACCGCTATAGAGTCTGCAAATTGCTAGCAGCAGGTTCTCACCTGCACGGTGGACCCCGGACTGCGAACGCATCTTCGTCACCTGTCTTGGTGCGTTCCGCCAGTCCTAACATAATACTAGCGCCAGGGTCTGGCTAGTAAATGGCAGACGGTCAGCGTCTACAGCAGTACATCCAGCAGCTGGAGGGTAGGTTGGCGGCTCTCGAGCGCACAACCTCAGCTGTGGACGTTACTGCTGTCGCTGTTCAGGCTGCAAGTGCAGCTGCAGCCAGTTTGTCCGCTGCCACCCCTGCTCCGACCTTATCCCGTCTCCCGCTTCCAGACAAGTTTGCTGGTGACAGTAAGCCATGTCGGGGATTCGTGAGCCAGTGCTCCATACATCTCGAGCTGCTGGCTGCACGTTTTCCTACGGAACGGGCGAAAGTGGGATTCATTATATCTCTCTTGTCGGGCAGGGCGTTGGAGTGGGCAACGCCGCTTTGGGAACGTGGTGATCGTGTGGTGCAGAGTGCTCCTATCTTCCTGGACGCTCTGAGGCAGGTCTTTCTGGGACCTCGTGTCACCCACGATACCGCGCTCCAATTGTTGGCAATTACTCAGGCTTCGTCCATGGTCAGCCAGTTTGCCATCCTATTCCGGACTCTAGCTTCTGAGCTGGAATGGCCGGATAAAGTCCTTATTCCGGTGTTCTGGAAAGGACTGGCAGATCATGTGAAGGACGCCTTGGCCACCAGGGAGATTCCCGCCACACTGGAGGAGCTTATTACTATAGCTACCCGCATCGATCTCCGTTTTAACGAGCGGAGGTTGGAGCGGACCCAGTGTAGGCAGAGGTTTCGGCTGGCTCCCATCTTTGCCAAACCTCTAGAATCTCCTGTTATGGCGTCCGACTCCCATGAGGCCATGGAGGTTTCTCGAGCGGGATCTAGGTCTCAGACCGCTCGAGTACCTGTGCTATGTAAAAATTGCCAGCAACCGGGACATTTCGCTAATAAATGTCCACGGCGGTTGGGAAAACGATCGCGTCTAGTGTCCATTGGAGGAGGTTCACTGGACACCGCGGCATTTTCCTCAAAATTGTCCTTTAAAGGGACAATCCTGTTAGGCACATCCACTCTTACAGTAGAGCTTTGTGTGGATTCAGGAGCAGAGGGAAATTTTATGTCTTCTGCTTTTGCTCAGCGCCACGCAATACCTCTGGCTATGCTAGCCAAACCAGTAACCGTGAGAGTGGTGAATGGGTCGACACTTCCATTACAGATCACACATCAGACTGTCCCTTTCACGTTAGCCATGTCCCCATCCCACCAGGAGACTATTTCCCTTCTTGTCCTTCCCGAGGGAATGGATGAGATTCTGCTGGGAATGCCCTGGCTTCGTTTCCACTCCCCACATATTGAGTGGACCTCTGGGAGGATATTGGGTTGGAGTGAATCCTGTAAGGGCAGATGTGTGAAAGAGTGCGTTCAGGTTTCCACCACTGAGATACCCGCAGATCTCTCTACTCTCCCCAAACACTATTGGTCTTATGCAGACGTCTTTTCCAAAAAAGCCGCGGAGACCCTTCCGCCTCACCGTCCCTATGACTGTCCTATAGATCTCTTGCCTGGAGCAGAACCTCCTCGGGGACGTGTCTATCCCCTCTCTCTCCCGGAAACGGAGGCTATGTCCCAATACATCCAGGAGAATTTGGCAAGAGGATTTATTAGGAAGTCAGTGTCACCAGCTGGGGCAGGGTTCTTCTTCGTACAGAAGAAGAATGGAGAGTTGCGTCCTTGCATAGACTACAGGGGTCTTAACGCCATCACCGTTAAAAATAAGTACCCGCTGCCCCTGATTTCTGAGCTTTTTGATAGGCTACGGGGAGCTAAGGTATTTACCAAATTAGACCTGCGGGGAGCTTATAACCTGATTCGCATTCGTGAGGGGGACGAATGGAAGACGGCGTTTAACACCAGAGATGGGCATTATGAGTATCTGGTGATGCCCTTCGGGCTCTGTAATGCCCCAGCCGTTTTCCAAGACTTTGTCAACGACATCTTCCGGGATATGCTTTCCACCTCGGTCGTAGTCTATCTGGATGATATTCTCATCTTCTCTCCAGATATTGACTCCCACCGGAGAGATGTTGGCAGAGTCTTCGACCTCTTACGGGCAAACTCTCTTTACGCAAAGTTGGAGAAGTGTGTGTTTGAGCAGGAGTCTTTACCTTTCTTGGGCTATATCATCTCTGCCCAAGGATTGGCTATGGATCCTGCCAAACTACAGGCTGTGATGGACTGGCAAGAACCCCATTCACTTAAAGCGGTGCAGCGCTTTATGGGGTTCATTAATTATTACCGCCAGTTCATCCCCCATTTCTCAACTTTGGTAGCTCCCTTGGTAGCCCTCACCAAGAAGGGAGCAAATCCCAAAGTGTGGTCTGAAGAGGTCTCCAGGGCCTTTTCTTCTACTAAGTCTCATTTTGCTAGCGCTCCCATCCTACATCGTCCCGATGTCGATAAGCCGTTTATAATGGAGGTGGATGCCTCTTCCGTTGGTGCTGGAGCAGTCCTCTTCCAGAAGGATGCTCAAGGTCGGAAGCATCCGTGCTTTTTCTTCTCCAAGACCTTCACACCAGCGGAGAGGAATTATTCCATCGGGGACAGGGAGTTGCTAGCGATGAAATTGGCTTTCTCTGAGTGGAGACATCTCTTGGAGGGGGCTCGTTTTCCCTTTCAAGTATTTACAGACCATAAAAATTTGCTATATTTGCAAACAGCCCAGAGGCTAAATTCTCGCCAGGCCAGATGGTCCTTATTTTTCTCCCGATTCCACTTCACCCTCCATTATGTCGCTGGGGAGAAGAACATTCGAGCTGATGCTCTTTCTCGCTCTGTTGTGTCATCTGAGGAGGAGGAAGGAGAGCCTCGGCTTATTGTTCCTTCTGAGAGCTTGAGAACCGTGGCTCCGGTGTCGCTTGAGTCTGTGCCTCCAGGCAAGACTTTTGTGCCCATAAATTTGCGACCGGAGGTTCTCTCTTGGGCTCATTCCTCCAGGGTGGGTGGACACTTTGGGACTAAAAGGACATCTGAGCTGCTGGCGAGGACGTACTGGTGGCCGCATATGCTGCGAGATGTCAGGGATTACGTTCTGGCGTGTGTCTCATGCGCCAAAAATAAGTCTCCTCGACAACGGCCGTCTGGGTTACTCTATCCCTTGCCGGTGGCAGACAGGCCCTGGGAGATGGTCGGGATGGACTTTGTAGTGGGTTTGCCCAAGTCTCGCGGCTGTACCGTCATTTGGGTAATTACCGATCATTTCTCGAAAATGGTGCACTTGGTGCCGCTCCCACGGTTACCTTCTGCACGGGCCTTGGCAGCGTTGTTCATAAGACACATCTTCCGCCTACACGGCATGCCAGACAAAATTGTCAGTGACCGGGGTCCCCAGTTTGCGTCTCGGTTCTGGAGAGAGCTTTGTCGTCTTCTCAGCATTGAGTTAAATCTCTCTTCCGCATATCATCCCGAGACGAATGGGTTGGTAGAGAGGGCCAATCAGACTCTGGTCACATATCTGCGACATTTTGTCTCTGCCAGGCAGGATGACTGGGCATCTTTATTACCATGGGCAGAGTTCGCCCTTAATAACGCTGTAGCCGATTCCACCGGTCAGACTCCTTTCCTCCTTAATTACGGCCAGCATCCGCGGGTTCCTGTGCCTATGCCCGTGTCCTCTGCTGACTCCAGGGTGGCAGACTGGGCAGTGGAGGCACGGGACATTTGGGACCGCACTCAGGATGCCATTCGGGCCTCGAAGGAGAGAATGAGGTCCTCCGCCGATGCACATCGGCGCCCTGCCCCGGCCTTTGCTCCTGGCGACTTGGTGTGGCTCTCCGCCCGTAACATCAGGCTGCGAGTTGAGTCCACTAAGTTTGCTCCTCGCTACTTGGGCCCATTCAAGGTCCTCGAGCAGGTTAATCCCGTGGTCTACCGCCTGGCTCTTCCTCCACGCTTGGGTATCACCGACACCTTTCATGTGTCCCTCTTGAAACCCGTATACATGTCCCGGTTTTCCGAGTCATCTGCCGGGACATCGGGTTCGTCTACGGACGATTACGAGGTGAACGCTATTTTGGGGTGCAAGGTGGTACGCGGCAAAAAGTTTTATTTGGTGGATTGGAAGGGTTATGGTCCAGAGGACAGGTCTTGGGAGCCTGCTGAAAACATTCGGGCCCCACAGCTCATTGCTGCCTTCGAGCGTAGCGAGGCCCAAGGAGGGGGGGGCCCTAGGAGGGGGGGTAATGTTAGGAGTCGAGTTTCCTCTGCTGCACAGGGGGAATCTCGATCCGTCTCCGCTGCGGTCTCCCATTCCCCTCCAGCCGCAGTGGAGTCTGCTCAGCAGGGACGTCGATCCCAGCGTCTCGCTCAGTCTGACTCTGTGAGAAGAGTTATTGCTGCTTCTCCAGCTTCTGCCTTTGAAGCCTATTCTGGTCAGCAGCGAGCGGACTTCTCTGGGACTAAGTCCTTATCTGCACACACTGAGCATGCCCAGGGCAAGATCTCCCGTTGGAGATCGAGGGTCATGTGCTCAGGCTCTGCGGCACATTCCATTGGTCCTCTTGGCAGGTCCTAGAAGGGCAAAAGTTCTGTAGCCATTTCCTGTGCTGCAGCTATATAAACTGCGCATGACCGCACGGCCATGCGCTAGTATTGTCTTACAATTGATATGTGTGTATGTGTGAGTGCAAGTCGTTCTTGGTTACCCCTTCCCTATTGAATGTCTGTTCGCGGAAGGTGTACGGTTGCTATCTAGCGCCCGACTTAGCCTACTACACTAAACACACATCACAGCGTCCTGTAGCTGTGCCTGCCAGTACGGCGCCGTGCGCCTGCCTTGCGCTTTCCATACCCAAGTCTGGGTGGTTAGTGGCGTCCGTTAGTGCGGCATCGCTCGCGCACTTGTGCGCTTATATTTCTGAAGGTTCTCTACACACCCAGTTGCGGTGTTGTGCCAGCAAGGGCCTAATCGGGCTTCAATCCCTTCTGGGGTTAAGTCCGCTGGCCACTTGCTCGCTCTCTAGTGCGGTATTGTGGTCCTGTGAATTAACAGGATCGCTTTCCTCACGCTGGGTGAGGTTTAACCCACGCGTGTTTACTTTAGTGTACCGCTATAGAGTCTGCAAATTGCTAGCAGCAGGTTCTCACCTGCACGGTGGACCCCGGACTGCGAACGCATCTTCGTCACCTGTCTTGGTGCGTTCCGCCAGTCCTAACACCCTTGGTGGGTCAAAGCGCTCAAAACACATCTAGATAAGTTCCTTAGGGGGTCTACTTTCCAAAATGGTGTCACTTGTGGGGGGTTTCAATGTTTAGGCACATCAGTGGCTCTCTAAACGCAACATGGCGTCCCATCTCAATTCCTGTCAATTTTGCATTGAAAAGTCAAATGGCGCTCCTTCCCTTCCGAGCTCTCCCATGCGCCCAAACAGTGGTTAACCCCCACATATGGGGTATCAGCGTACTCAGGACAAATTGTACAACAACTTTTGGGGTTCAATTTCTTCTCTTACCCTTGGGAAAATAAAACATTGGGGGCGAAAAGATAATTTTTGTGAAAAAATATGATTTTTTATTTTTACGGTTCTGCATTATAAACTTCTGTGAAGCACTTGGTGGGTCAAAGTGCTCACCACACCTCTAGATAAGTTCCCTAGGGGGTCTACTTTCCAAAATGATGTCACTTGTGGGGGTTTCAATGTTTAGGCACATCAGGGGCTCTCCAAACGCAACATGGTGTCCCATCTCGATTCCAGTCAATTTTGCATTGAAAAGTCAAACGGCGCTCCTTCGCTTCCGAGCTCTGTCATGCGCCCAAACAGTGGTTTACCCCCACATATGGGGTATCGGTGTACTCAGGACAAATTGTTCAACAACTTTTGGGGTCCATTTTCTCCTGTTACCCTTGGTAAAATAAAACAAATTGGAGCTGAAGTAAATTTTTTGTGAAAAAAAGTTAAATGTTCATTTTTATATAAACATTCAAAAAATTCCTGTGAAGCACCAGAAGGGTTAATAAATTTCTTGAATATGGTTTTGAGCACCATGAGGGGTGCAGTTTTTAGAATGGTGTCACATTTGGGTATTTTCTATCATATAGACCCCTCAAAATGACTTCAAATGAGATGTGGTCCCTAAAAAAAAATGGTGTTGTAAAAATGAGAAATTGCTGGTCAACTTTTAACCCTTATAACTCCCTAACAAAAAAAAATTTGGTTCCAAAATTGTGCTGATGTAAAGTAAAGTAGACATGTGAGAAATGTTACTTATTAAGTATTTTGTGTGACATATCTCTGTGACTTAATTGCATAAATATTCAAAGTTGGAAAATTGCAAAATTTTTATAATTTTTGCCAAATTTCCATTTTTTTCACAAATAAACGCAGGTACTATCAAAGAATTTTTACGACTATCATGAAGTACAATATGTCATGAGAAAACATTGTCAGAATCACTGGGATCCGTTGAAGCGTTCCAGAGTTATAACCTCATAAAGGGACAGTGGTCAGAATTGTAAAAATTGGCCCGGTCATTAACGTGCAAACCACTCTTGGGGGTAATGGGGTTAATCAGGCATCGGCTCTACAGCAGAACTAACAGCTCAAAGAGAGAGCAAGGGCTGCTGCAAATGTTTAAAATGAGATGACGTTCACTTCTGCTGTACTGTGTTAGCTCTGATCTCACTGGAGAGCTCTTTGTGATTATGTGGGTAGAGAGTAGTCTTTACATATCCTACACTGGTTAAACCACCATTTATTTAAATTAAGCACTTGAAGCAGATTCTCAGGGAGATCTACGTTTGGCCCATAGATCTTAACAGCTCATTTAAATAAAAACACAAGAGCAAATTATATCAATGATAAGGAAATTCACTCTGAATTTTACTAAAAATTGGATTTGACAGAACCTTAGTTTTTTAAAATTCTATTTGCTTGACTCAAACAAAATGTCCTCTTGTTACCGCATCTGTAGATAGAAGCTGTCTGAACAAATATCATGACATAATATACTGTTGTGTGACTCCTTACTGAATCTTGGCATACATGTACATTACATGTTTAACCTTTAAGAACATATTATCTAATAACTATATAACAAAAGTGGAAATATTAAAAGAGATATAGTAGCATAAGTTGTGTATACAATAAAAACTGTTATGATAATAAGCATTATAGCGTCCAATCCAAACTATAAAGGGAAAAGGTAAAACAGGATTTGCTCATCTGGTAGGATTGTCACATTCGCAACGCTTTAGTTCTCTTGTATGAAAAACAGCTGCTGCAGATCCGCCAAATGATAGAGTGCAGATTTGGAGGTAAATTGGATGTAAAACCTATATATTAGATCCTTGACAGTGTGGGCTTTACATCCACTTTACCTACAAATCAGCAGCACAAGTGGAACATATTGATCTTCAATGTTGACCCAAGAGTGTAGCTGCAATATCTGACATGGCCAAATAACACAAAATGCACTATTTTTAAGAAGAATGAAGAAAGTTTTTCTAATTCTCTACAGCCCTTTTGAACACATTAAAGAATTACATTGACTAGAACAAAAAGAAAATCATTGATAGATGTTGTTAAGAACTTTTAAGTGATTGAAGAGAAAGTGCACTTTTACATGGATCAGCCAAGTCTTCAAAGCAAAGGCTGTTAAATTCTGATACAAAGAATCTCACTCCATGAAGAGGCTTTTATGAGAGTACTCTTACCGTACATTTAATTATCTAGACAACACTATCCATGGTTAGACTGTGAATCTAAGGTCACTGACTAAAATCATGTACGGTAATTTCTCATTTCAGAAACAAATGGCCATTTCCTAGCAACTGATGTAATGTTTTCCATTTAGAGATAATGGCAGGAATTATCCTTGAACATAAATGTCTAATGAAAAAAAAAGAACACTGTTACATGTCCAAATGACTGTATCTAATTCTTTTACAATTACAATTTAAACCTTTTGTTGTTTTCTTCTATTGTACTTTTCTAGGTATGAGTCATGGTGGAGGACAGCTTGGAGGACATGGTACTGTACAAATTATTTATCTGCAGCTACAGTGCTAATCTGAAGATTAATAGTGTGTAAATTATGTCTACAGGGTGATTAAAAGATGTAAAATAAGCTATATTCTCCCTTCCAGCCATGGGGGTAGGGCAGGGGCTGCTGCAGTCACCATTTACTACACATTGAGAGCGCTGTATTCACTCCATGGCACATTGATTGATAGTCTGGTCAGTCACATACACTAAGGAGCAGACTACCAATCACAGTGCTGGGGTATTACTACAGTGTGTTCACTGTTTAGTGAGTTGTGACTATTACAGCTCCCTGCACTGCCCCAATGACTACAAGGGAGCGGCTGCAGGGAAAAAACAAATTCATTTTTCCTATAAGCTGCCAGGCATGATTTAATCTCTACTTACCTTACCTTATAGTCATCTCAAGTCTGCTCTTCTGGTTTCATTGTCTGGTTTACTCTTTGGTGACTCCATTGCTCATTATGCCTCACACAACTTCATGGCCTGCATTGCCTCATGATGTGGCGTGATGATATCGCCTGAGGCCTAGTCAATGTTAGATATGTTGAAGTGTGAAAATGAAAAGAGAAGACTGGGGCCATATGGAGATTTGCAGTGCCAGGATTGAAGAGGAGCAAGGAGAAAGTAATTTTCTTTTTTTGTTTTTATCCATTTCCATGCTTTATAAATGATCAACAAAATGGCAACTAGCAGAATTCTAATCAACTTTACTTGACTTGAAATGCAAAAAGATTGGAATACAATTTTTTGGGTGAAATATGAAGTGAATTCAATTTGCTTCAAATTGTTTTTCTCATCTTTGTTTCTTCTCTACATTTTCCTGGAAGTATATAGGGTTTATTCATATTTATTGGGTGCAAGAAAGCAATGAAGTAGTTTTTCACAAATTTAAAACTTGCTTGAGGAAAGAGAATGTTTAGAAAAGCTAGTTTTCTAATCACTATTTCTAATTGCTATTGTAGTGCTACCAATCCAAAATTTTATTATTATTATTATTATTATTTTCTTATAAATTTAGAGCGGTAAAACCGTGAAATGCCTATTAGTCTGTAGCTTGTTTAGAAAAGTTTGCATAAAAGTACTAATTGTATTGAATAATAGTGCCTTCTATGGTTCTACTACTGTTAAAAGTTCATGATTAGGTCCATAGCTATAAAAAAAAATCTTCAAACTGCTTAGAGGTGGCTTATTATATCTTTAGAAAAATTATAGTTGTAGCGAGCAATATCCAATATGATACATATCTCATTTACTGCAGAATCTTTTTCTTAATCTTGTTCACTGGAGTTGAGTACAATGATTTGTAAGAGCATGATTCCATGGCCACATCAGTACTCCAGCGGCTGCTGAACAAGAGCCCTGAGAACTTCTCACTACTTGTTTGAAACCTGGATGCATCTTCTGATGTATTCGACCTATGATCTCAAGATGTCAAGTAGGCCTACTAATTAAAAAAGTTGCTCTGGATTCCAACAGGTTTGGCAGAATTTTGCAGCTTTCAGCTCTGTTTGCCACAAGTATCAACATGTCTGCTTAACAAGGGTTCTGAAAATCACTTTGCTCTACTCTGTCACACCATCATTACAAAACCTGGTCTATAGCAACCTATGTAAGTCAGATTTTTTGTTTTAGCTGCTTTACAGCTATTATGCACAGCAGCTGCTGAAAATGTCTAATCTGTGCCTCCCTCTCCAGAAGAGACCAGTATTTTCTGTGTTATTTATTATATACGCATTAGATATATACTGTTGTTATGTTTTTATACGTTTCCCAATTGATAAATATACAAGATTTCAGGAATTTACTGACAAAGTCTACCAAGTGCATAAAATGCAGTTAAGTTCCGTTGTTCCTCATTTCTTGCACAGTTAGACATTATGTGAATATTAAGTGGTAATTCAGGTTCTAGTGTGTCCTAAACCATAAAATAATTTAGTGGACACATTAAGTTATCTGATTCCCTAAAAGAAGTTAAAATATTTTCATGCAAATGTTCACTCTGATAAACATTTTGGCAAATAATCAAAAATGTAACTTTAATAATTTACCCTAATCACCTGATTGGAATCTTTTTTTATACTAAACATTAAGGCCCCAATTTATCAAGGTGTTTATGCCAGAAATTGGTTGTAAGACACACTGAAAAGTCGCAAAATGTTAGTGCAAATTTTGGTGTCAATTTCAAGTCAATTTTGGCCAGTTTCATTAAAATGGGGTGAAATGGAGGAAGGACAATGCATGATAACACCTACTCTTCACATATATATATAGCAAATTTTGGTATGCCTTATTTGAAAAAAAATCTTACACCAATCATTGACAATCATTGGCTGGAGTGAGATTTGTGTAACCTCCTAATAAATTAGATGCCTCTGACCCCACAATACCCACTCATCAAGACTAGCATGCACAATGTACTGTGTATAATTAGTTTTTAATTCACATGATATGTAACCATTTCAAGCTCTCCTGCTATGAATAGGCTCAGTTCAGTGCCTATGTTGTAAACTCAATTTTATTGAATAGTGTTGTTCTTCTTATTAGATACAACTCAACAACAGGACCTGATTGATGCCAATGTATTATACTGTAGATCAACTGTGTCAGTCGAGTATAAATGTTGTTTGCATTATTATAAATAAGAGATTTTCTGATTTAGCTTAAAGGGTTTATCTGGTTTAAGAAGAAATGATTACTGTCAATGTATGTGACTATATATTTAAAGAAAGCCAGCTTTCATGGTTTCACCTCTCACTGTGGCCTAGGGATGCTGTGAATGACAGCTCAGCAGCCCTATGGAATCTGTGGTGTGCTCGACTGTTTTGTGAGTTGTGAGTTAACTTCCAGTCATCCAATCTGATTTTGGGTTGCGCTGGGCTGTCAGTGGTTTGATTGACAGCCCTGCTGCTCAATCGGGTTTGGTCTGTGGGCATTTCCTCAAGTTCCTCAAATGATTTGTAGGGTATTTAACTGGATTGCTGTGTGCAGCAGAGGTCAGTTGTGGATTTGCTTTAGGTAGCTTTATTTACTTGCTCTGTGTCTGACTTTGATTTTTCTCATGACCCTGGATTTTGTTGTGACTTCTCTTTTCCTGGGCCAGATGCTGTTAAAAATAGTACTTAGGTAAACAGGTGATGTAGCTTGCGTCATGGGTGGGGTACGCTGCTGAGTAGCACCAAATTCTACTAGGCCCAAAAGGATTTCCTGGGCTAGATGCCGTTACAAAATAGTAGTTAGGTAAACAGGTGGTGTAGCTTGCTTCATGGGTGGGTACGCTGCTGAGTAGCACTAAATTCTACTAGGCCCAAAAGGATTTCCTGGGCCAGATGCCATTAAAAATAGTACTTAGGTAAACAGGCGGTGGGTGGCTGGGCTACTCTGCTGACTAGCAGACATTGAAGCTTTGGAGCAGACCTCTGAATCCCAGGCCATAGTATGAGTAAACAACTCTGCAGATGACCCCACCCACCTGGAATTGATGATGGCAACATCATGTAAAACTCAGCAAGGGGACTAAATAAAGAGTCTCCATTTTTTCCAAAAATTCGGCCACAGACACCACTTAAGTGGCATCAATTTCGCCAGAGTTTTTTAAAACGGGTGGTGAGGTGATTTTCAAAAATTATCAAGCTTTTAGTCTCCCAAAGATGACACAGGGGTAGAAAAGTCCTTGCAGATCCAGGATTTGTTCATCTTGATGAACGTTAGTCTGTCTACATTGTCACTGGACAGCCACGTGCGCTTACCTGTCAGCACACCACCAGCAGCGCTGAACATATGTTCAGAGAGAACGCTGGCTGCTGGGCACGACAAGATCTCCAAGGCGTGAGTGGCAAGCTCAGGCCATTTTTCAAGATTGGAAGCCCAAAATGAACAAGGGTCCAGTTCCACAGTCATGGCATCAATGTTAACTTGGAGATACTGTTATACCATCCTCTCTAGGCGTTGGCTGTGCATCAGACTTCTTGTCTCCTGTGGCCTTGCAAGGGATGGTCTAAAAATATCTTGAAATGATTGGAAAAAATTGCTGCTACCACCAGATACGATGTTACTGTTACGGTTTGAGTGATGACTCGATAGTCCCACGGTTGGCAAGTTAGAACTCAGAGATTCACTATGTGCACTACTGGTGTTTTGTGGAAAAGCAGATGTTAGATTCTGTAACAGTCTCTGCTGATACTCCTGCATGCGTGAATCCCTTTCTATGGCAGGAATCATTTCGCCAAATTTACTTTTGTACCTGGGATCTAAGAGTGTGGCCACCCAGTAGTCAGCATTACTTCAGATTCTGACAATCCGAGGGTCATGTTGCAGGTAGTGCAGCAAGAAGGCATTTATGTGTCTTGCGCATCCTGGAGGACCAAGTCCTTGTTGTCTTGGTGGTGACGAGGTGAGAATCATGCTTCCTTCATCTGCTCTCTCCCCCCAAACTCGTACAACAGAAATTTGATCAAGGTCTCCCTCATCTGATGAGTCTTCCATGCGCAGCTCCAGTTCATTCTCCACTTCTTCCTTACCTCCTGCACCTTCCTCAACAGTTTGGCTGCTACCATGCGCCCTCGGTAATCCCTCTCCCCCAGCCTCCAATGCCAGCCGCCTTGGTGCTTCCAACCTTCTTGACCTTGGATATATTATCCCTTCCGCATACAACGGAAGGCCCAACTACTTCTGTAAAGATGTAAGTCGATGAGCTGCGGGATGCGAACGGCGGAAGTGAGCACACAGCGACCGTGCCCTCTGCAGAAGCCCATCTAGTTTGGGATAGTGGGATAAAAATTGCTGGACAACCAGGTTCAAAACGTGATCCATACAAGGCATGTGTGTGACAATGCCCCGGCGAAGGGCCACACCCAGGTTTGCAGCATTGTTGCACACAGCCTTCCCTGGATGCAGGTTGAGTGGAAACAACCACTGGTGGAACTCGGTCTCCAGAGCTGACCACAAATCGTTAGCTGTTTGACTCACATTTCCCAGACATTTCAATGTAAACACTACTGCCTGATGCCATTGTGGCCTGGTGACAGCATACTGAGGAGGTGTGCAGGATTCCTTTTGCGCAGTTACAATGCGGGTGGCATTACCAGACAGGCTTTGGGTGCAGGTGGAGGACTGAGAGGAGGTTGAGGAGGCAGAAGCAGTGGAGGAACTTCTAGATACAGAGGATTGACGAGCAAATCATGGCGACGGCAAGACTTGGACAGCAGCCCCTTCTCCTGATGTCACCATAGTTACCCACTGCCCAGTCACTGACATGTAATCCCCCTGTCCATGTCTACTCGTCCAAGTGTCTGTGGTGAAATGCACCCTGTCACACACAGAGTTTCTCAAGGAAGCGGTGATGTTGTGTGGGACATGCTGGTGTAGCACAGGCACAGCTTTCTTTGAGAAGTAGTGGTGACTGGGCATCTGGTACTGGGGCACTGCGACAGACATAAGGTCTCGAAAATCCTCTGTGTCCACCAGGTGGAAAGGCAGTATTTCTGTAGCCAACAGCTTGCAGATGGAGAAATTCAACCTCTTAGCTTTGTCAGCAACAGCAGTTGTTTCCACTTGCAAATGTCCTGACGACCTGCCAATCACACTGGCTGTTGCGGGTAAAAAGGTGTAAGGTCTGCGTCCAAAACCATGTGCGACTGCTGTCCCCACAGTCACAGAGTATGAAGAGGATGCGGATGCACTTGATGGGGCAGACGATGGTTGACCCAGCCCACTAGGCCGCATTGTAGCACAGTGAGCTTCCCACTGCAACTTATGCCTCATATCCATGTGACGGTTCATGCATGAAGTACTCAAGCTAGTCATTTTTTGTCCTCTACTGAGATTTTGTTGACAAATCTTACAGACAACATGAGTTGGGTCATCCTTTGCAATGTGAAAAAATGCCCAGGCTATGCAAGGCTTAGAGCTCGTGCGACCTGAAGAGCCACCACGACTTCTGGTCTGAGGCACAGTTGGGGTTGAGGATGCAGTTGTTGATGTGCTTCCAGTACTCCGTCTCTGTCCAGAAAGGCGCAACCCAACCTCGTCAGCAGACTCGTCACTAGCATCCTCCTCCATCTCCTCTGCTGACCTCATGGACTGGCAGACTGGGGGTTGACAGTAAGTGGGGTCTACAACCTCATCATCATCATCCTGTGTGTTCTCACACCCGTCGTACTCAGAGCCAACCTCTTCCTGCCCTGACCGAAAAGTCAAGTTTTCGTTCCAATCAGGTATCTCAGTCTCATCATCATCTTCCTCATTGTCTCCACCAACAGGAGTTACAGTTTGGGAACGAGGGTCTACATTATACCTTCTTCATCTGGGCCTGGATTCGACTCACAAAGGTTCTGGTCATCAGTGCAGATCATTTCCTCGTCTGGATTCACAGAAGCTTTGGAGCAGACGTCTTATTCCCAGGCTATAGTATGCGTAAACAGCTCTACAAACTCAACCGTGTGTTACCCTATGCTCAGACGGGCGGCTGGAGACTTGGGAGCTGTGAGGAAGCAAGTGCGATTTGGGTGACAATTCTGAGGACTGGAGAAGTTGTGATGTTGAAGTTGACATGGAGGAGAGCCCACTTGAACAAGCACTTGATATCCGTTCAAGCACCTGCTGTTTTTGTGCCTCATCTGGAATTTTTGGCGATGCTTGTAAGAAAGAGATCATATCAGATTGTCCATGAAAAGAAGTAGGCATCTTACTTTGGCTGGAAGATGGTCTTTCCTCTGGAGATGTTACTGTTGCTTTACCACCTACCCCACGGACACAACCTTTTTTTCCCTTTCCACCAGCAGCAGGTCTTTTGCCACTCATTTTAGTGCTTAACTAATTGGCAACTCTGTATCTGTAGTTGTTGGCACAACAACCGATGAATTAAAACCAAGCAGAACTGAGTGGCTAAACTGTGGTACTAGACCCAAAACTATTACCTGGATTAGATGCAGTAAAAATTTAGATACACAGGCGGTATAGTTAGTTTCACAGGCTGGCTACTCTGCTGACGTGCAGAAACTGCTCCTAGGCCCAAAACTATTATCTGGATTAGATGCAGTAAAAATAGAGATACACAGGCGGTATAGATAATTTCACAGGCAGGCTACTCTGCTGACATGCAGACACTGCTCCTAGGCCCAAAAATTTTGAACGGACTAGATGCAGTAAAAATTTAGATACACAGGTGGTATAGTTAGTTTTACAGGTGGGCTATTCTGCTGACGTGCACACACTGCTCCTAGGCCCAAAACTATTAACTGGATTAGATGCAGTAAAAATTTAGATACACAGGTGGTGTAGTTAGTTTCACAGGCGGGCTACTCTGCTGACGTGCAGACACTGCTCCTAGGCCCAAAACTATTAAATGGATTAGATGCAGTAAAAATTGAGATACACAGGCGTTGTAGCTAGCTTCACAGGCGGCTACTCAGATGACTATCAGACAATGCTACTAGCCAAAAAGGATTGGCTGAGCTAGATTACACCAAATGCTGTGACAAACACATGCACAGCACTGGCACAGACCTGCCTGGCAAACAGTGCTATGAACTGCTGTAACCTACCCTGAAAAGGGCTGATATTACAACTAGTCCCGACTCCTCCTGACTCCCTAAACCTATCTCTCTTGCAATTCGCTCCACAAAACACTCTTAGTCTGTATAGCGCCTACAGCAGCAGCGGTGCCATCTAACACTAAGCTGCAGCAGTGAGGAAATGGTGGCGATGGGGCAAATGGCTGGTTCTTATAGGGCAAGGACATGTGACATACACAGCCAATGACACATGCCCTTGCTTGTGTGCATCACATGCACATTGCTGTGTGTGTGCACTGCTGATAGGCTGAGAGACTGCACCGCCCCACTGTAAAAGCAGGAAAAAAATGGAGATCGGCGTTATTTCAGCACAGATCTATACCCCACCCCCTATACACTGAAACAGTCTATTAACAATGATAAACAGTTTTAATGTGCAAATCAAGTTAGGCCTTTGGTGAACGAACAGTTATCGAACAGAAACTCGAACAGCCGAATTTTAAGCACATTGTTCGAGTTCGTCGAATGACTCGAACGCCATCCAAAACAGCTCAAATTTGAAATTGGCGAACAGTTCAACTCGAACACCGCTCATCTCTAATGTTAATCCTAATTCAAATAAAATGGGAAAGGTTAATTCTGATTTCATGTCAGATATTGAGAAAAAATGCATATGTATATTTTATATAGTGTATGTACACTTCTGGTTTGAACTGTATATATAAAATTTAGCTGATTGGTCCATTCGAGAAATGGATGGCAAATCTGTGTCTTTGCACTGCCTCACTATAAGGGCTTTAGTGGCATTGATAAAATGGGAAATGATTGAGCTTTTAAAATATGAGTGACAAAAATTAGTTAATAGATAACATTTATCACATGTCTACTTTACACTAGCATAATTTTTTAAACATTTTTTGCTAGGAAGGATAAAAATTTGTCCAGCAATTTCTCATTTTACAAACAAAATTTACCATTTTGATAAGGACGGGCCTTTGTGAAACAAGATACCCAAAAGTGAACCATTCTAAAAACTGCACCTCACAAACTTTTCAAAACCACATTCAAGAAGTTTATTAACCATTCAGGTGCTTCACAGGGATTAAAGCGATATGGAAGGAAAAATTTTAAATTAGCCCCAAATGATGCATTTTTGCAAAAATAACAGGAGAAAATGCACAGAAAATTTGTTGTGCAATTTTCCCTAAGCACACTGATACCCCACATGTGGAAAAAAATCTACTGTTTGGGGGCACTGTGGGGCTTTGAATGGAAGGAACATTATTTTACCATTATTTTACTTTTGAAATGCAAATTTAGCTGGAATCGATAACAAGCGCCATGTAGCATTTGGAGAGCCCCTGATGTGCCTAAACATCCCCCACAACCGACGCCATTTTTGAAACTAGACTTCTCAAGGAATTTATCTACATGTGAGCACCTTGATCCCCTGAGTGCTTCACTGAATTTTATAACATAAGGAGTTAAAATAAAAAAAATCTGATTTTTCACAATAAATTTTTTTTAGCCCATTTTTTTATTTTCAAAAAGATAACAGGAGATAATGAACCCATGAATTTGGTCTGCAATATTTCCCCCCATTTTTGACAACCAGCCAAGCTAAAGGAGACAGCTGAGGGTTGGTATTCTCAGACTAGTAAGGGGCCATGGATATTGGCCCACCTCAGCCAAAAAATTTCAGCCCGCAGCCATCCCATCTACTAGATGCACCAATTCTGGCACTTTGCAAGGTTGTCCATACTTCCGTGGTGGTGGCGGCATGTGGGGCCCATATTTGTGAGGTTGATGTCACCTTTGTATTTTTAGGCAACATCAAGCCTAGCAGTTAGTAATGGAGGGGCATCTATATTTATTTAGAGCGAATGCGCTGGCTGATGAATATTCCCATCAGCTGCACCTGCTCTAGCTGTTATTTATGGTTGGGAGTAGTACTTTCTCATCAGCCAATGCATCTATGACTGGACGTAAACATTTTACCTCCAGTCACAACTGTTGGCTCATACTATCATCTGACAGTGTGAGAACAGGATTTCTCTGACCGGTGGTAATGATCTTATCGCAGATCACAGGCAGTGTTTGCCATACTGTCATGCAGATGACAGTGTGACAAACAATGGATGTTTGGCTCTCATTCACGTGAATGAGGTCCAGGTTCAGGTATTGTTTTAGTAACCGAACCAAACATTTTTTTAAACTCTTCTGCATGAACCTGCCAGACCTGAATATCCAGGGGTTCATCCATCACTAATTATGATGAACTATTGTGCTGCAAAGGGCCCATACATTGTTCTTGCACAGAGCCCTTCTTAAGGGTTTCCAAACTTCCAAAAATTCCAGGGCAGTCCATAAAAAGGACACATATTTGCCCTGTCCGTAAAATAAAATTGAAGGTGTCCATGATTTTTTTTAAGGCTGAACTACATATACAGATTACATTGACTGCAATTGTCTTCATTTTACAGTTTAAATTGAATGCAGCTGCAGTCTTCATATCGTAATTATTGCTTAAAGATATGTAAAGAAGCTGCGGAGACACCATCACGTGTTTCTCGACGCAAGCAGTGAATAGCCAGGCCTTTCCCCGGGAAGGAACAACCACGGGAAGGGCAGCATCCTATGAAGGAAAGCCACCTATGCCAAGCATGGTATCCATCCACAGACAACTGTTTCTGGAATCACTGCGTTGAGAAACACGTGATGGTGTCTCCGCGGTGTTGGATGTTTTGGTCTCCCCGAGGCCAATCATCTGTGCCTTTATAGCCTTTTTACTAGGCACTAGTGTTGAGCATTCCGATACCGCAAGTATCGGGTATCGGCCGATATTTGCGGTATCGGAATTCCGATACCGAATTCCGATACTTCCCGCGTATCGGATACCGGAATCGGAAGTTCCCAGAATTCAAATTGAACGCAGCAGCCAATGAGGAATGAATGAAAGTGTGGGCACATCCTGTTTAGCATGGTGGGCATGTAAGTACTGGCAAGGCTGGGATTGGCTGCTGAAATGATGTCACTCTGCACTATAAAAAAGCGCTGCCGCCATTTTGCGCTCACTCTGCTGTGATTTCAGTTAGGGACAGGACGCTGTGTTCTAACTGAGGGCCAGTTGAGCTTGCTAATTGCTTTATTTTCCTTTCCAAAGGCTAATTTAGCAAAACGCTGTGTGTTCTTCACTGTTCACCTTGCTCTTGCCTTGCAGCGCTGTTTTAACAGCGTTCTGCAAGGTCTCTGTTTGTGTGTGTGTGTGCAGCTCACTCTGTAGTCTGTGTGCAGCCATATACCCGATTGTATTCAGCTCAGGGGGGGTTCACACTGCCTCACACAGTTGTTCTTTTTTGCTCTTAGTGCAGCCTGCTGCATATTTTTTCTCAAATTTCCTATTAGTGTTTTTCCACCAGTCTCCAGCTCTATTGTGGAAAAACACTACATAGGATAACCTAGAGGAGGGTTTTTTGGCCTTGCAGCGCCGTTTACGGCTGTCTGCACGGTCTCCGTGTGAGCCCAGCTCGCCCTGTAGTCTGTGTGCAGCCATAGCCGGTTGGATTCAGCTCAGGGTTCGTTACTGGCTCATACCTTGAGAAAAATTTTCCTTTTTTTTCAAATAGTGCAGCCTGTTTAAAATTTGAAAAAAAAAAATCCTATAAGTGTCTTTCCACTCGTATCCAGCTAAATAGTGGAAAAACACTATATAGGATAACCTAGAGGAGGGTTTTTTGGCCTTGCAGCGCCGTTTACGGCTGTCTGCACGGTCTCCGTGTGAGCCCAGCTCGCCCTGTAGTCTGTGTGCAGCCATAGCCGGTTGGATTCAGCTCAGGGTTCGTTACTGGCTCATACCTTGAGAAAAATTTTCCTTTTTTTGAAATAGTGCAGCATGTTTAAAATTTGGAAAAAAAAAAATTCCTATTAGTGTCTTTCCACCAGTCTCCAGCTCAATTGTGGAAAAACACTACATAGGATAACCTAGAGGTTTTTTTTGGGGCCTTGCAGCGCCGTTTACGGCTGTCTGCACGGTCTCTGTGTGAGCGCAGCTCGCCCTGTAGTCTGTGTGCAGCCATAGCCGGTTGGATTCAGCTCAGGGTGCGTTACTGCCTTATACCTTGAAAAACAATTTCCTGTTTTTCAAATAGTGCAGCCAGTTTAAAATTTGAAAAAAAAAATTCCTATTAGTGTCTTTCCACTTGTATCCAGCTAAATAGTGGAAAAACACTATATAGGATAACCTAGAGGAGGGTTTTTTGGCCTTGCAGCGCCGTTTACGGCTGTCTGCACGGTCTCCGTGTGATTTAAACTAGCTCTGTAGCCCGATCTGCACCAAAAAAAAAGTTAAGTTCACCAAACACAACTTAACACTTGTGTAGGCCACATTTGAAAAATAATAAAGTTTAGTCCACAATTTACAACATTAGTGTTTCTTACACCTGTTAGGAGGAGCATTACAGGAATAAGCACACTAAGGCCTTAGTACTTTTCTGCTTATCTTTATCTGTCAACCAAGATGAAGAGGGCAGGGAGTAAGGCACGTGGGCGTGGGCGCGGAGCAGGGAGAGGAGCAGGGAGAGGACGTGGTGATTCTGTGCCTGCTGCGGGCGCCGGTGACTCGTCGTCACTCAGTTTCAGCAGGGAACAGTCCTTCATGCGCAGCTTTGTCGGAGAGCGCCGTGCACCGCTGCTGCGTGAAGACCAAATTGAAGCCGTTGTCGGGTGGATGGCAGCTAACGCCTCGGCATCGACTTCAGTTAGTGCCACATCCTCTCAGGCACAGAGCACTGGAGAGCAGCCATCTGTCTCTTCACCACCTGCCAAATTGGCCAGGCAGTCAGAGAGCCCAGGACAGGAGCCGTCTCTACTTCTGTTCTCTGAATCTCTTGGCTTGGAAACAGGGGGCCAGCCAAGCAGCATTGGAGAAATGGAAGAAGAGGCAGTGTGCAGTGATGCCCAACACCTTTTTCTCTCTGACTCTGAAGAGGCAGGTGGGCCAGTGCCTCCGGTGACCACAGCGCAGTACGCATCTGATGATGAAACTCAGGTGCCGCTTTCTCATGCGTACTGTGCTGCTGAGACTACCCAGGAGGAGCAGTTGGTGGCAGAGGGTAGTGGAGATGATGAGGTCCTTGACCCATCGTGGCGTGAGGAACAGGAAGGTGGTGGGAGCAGCTCAGAGGAAGAGCTTCCTCTTACGGGCCAAAGAGGGAGAGGGAGGGGGAAGACTGCGGAGCCTGTAGCCTCCACTTTGGCACCCGTTAGGAGCCTGTCTCTTTCCAAAGCCAAAAAGGGCGCTCCCAAGACTTGCAGTGCCTGGTCCTTTTTTGACACAGTTGCAGATGACATTTGTTTTGTCAAATGCAAGCTGTGTCATCATAAAGTAAAAAGAGGGAAAAATGTCAGCAACCTCAATACCACAAATATGTGGAAACATGTGCGGACCAGGCACGCGGTGGAGTTACAGAAACAGACTGAAGATGTAGGCCAACCAACAGCGGCAGCTACCACCTCTTCAGCTCGTGTTGCCTCTTCCTCCAGCTCACGCACAGCTGGTTTGGCTTCCTCCCAGAGACCTTGTGTAATTCCACCCACAGCACCACCTTCCCAGTCATCCTCACACTCCCAGTCTACTCTACAGCCATCGGTAGTACAGGCATGGGAGAAAAGGCGGGCATTCTCGGCCAACCACCCCCGAGCACAGGCTCTGAATGCAGGCATTGCCAAACTGTTGTCCCTGGAAATGCTCTCGTTCAGGCTGGGGGAGACTGACAGCTTCCGTGACTTGATGGCATTGGCAGTCCCACAGTACAAGGTGCCCAGCCGCTTTTACTTCAGCAGGCAGGCTGTCCCTGCCCTGCACAGGCATGTTGAGGCAAACATAAAACATGCGCTACTGAACGCCGTCAGTAGCAAGGTCCACCTCACCACCGATGCGTGGACCAGTCAGCATGGACAGGGGCGATATGTTTCCCTCACTGCCCATTGGGTTAATGTTGTTGAGCCAGGTACAGATCGTGCGAGTGGCGCAGGACGTGTCCTGCCCACTCCAAGGATTTCAGGAATCCAGTCTGTACGCATCGACTCCTCCTCTTACACCAGTTCCTCTGATTCCTCTCTGCAGGATCCGTCACAGTCCACCCCCACATGGACCCGTGAACGTTTACCTATGACCGACATGAGCACAGCCGTGGCCAAACGTCAGCAGGCCGTCTTGAAACTAGTTTCATTGGGGCATCGAAGCCACACAGCGCAGGAGCTCTGGAATGCCATAAAGCAGGAGAGCGATGTGTGGTTACTGCCAGCGAATCTCCAGCCAGGCATGGTAGTGTGTGACAATGGCCGAAATCTGGTGGCAGCTTTGGCCCTTGGCAACCTCACTCACATCCCATGTCTGGCACATGTGCTCAATTTGGTTGTGCAGAGTTTTCTGAGGGACTATCCGGATCTTGATGCCCTGCTGCACAAGGTCCGCCTAGAGTGTGCTCACTTGCGGCGTTCCAGCTTGGCCAGATCCCGCATTGCTGCTCTGCAGCGCCGATTCCGCCTTCCGGAACACCGCATCATATGTGACCTACCTACCCGGTGGAATTCCACGTTACATATGTTGGAGCGGTTGTGTGAGCAGCAGCAAGCAGTTATGGAGTACCAGCTGCATCAGGCGCAAAGAAGTCGCAGTCAGCGCCGATCAGACTTCACAACCACAGAGTGGGCCACTATGAAGGACGTCTGCCAGGTTTTGCGTCCTTTTGATTATTCCACGCGGATGGCAAGTGCAGATGATGCACTAGTCAGCATGACTGTCCCCCTTATCTGCCTGCTTCAGCAAACTTTGCAAGGGTTAAGGGATGATGTGGTGGAAGAGGTGGAGGATGAGGAGTCACCTTTTCCATCAGCTTCTGGAGAGTCAGCGCCACGTGGTTCCTCACAAAGGGGTACGCAGGGGCCAATTTGTGAGGAGGATGAGGAGGAGTCAATGGAGGAGGAAGAGCTCCGTCCAGAGGAGGGAGCGACACAATTGTCCAGTGGTCAGTGTGTACAGCGAGGGTGGGGTGATGACGAGCGGGCAGAGATCATGTCTCAAGCAGGGGACAGCGTTTCTGGGCCAGTTGGCACTCTGCAGCACATGGTGGATTTCATGCTGCAGTGCCTGAGAAACGACCGCCGCATCGACCACATTCTCAACATGCCTGATTATTGGGTGTTCACCCTCCTCGATCCTCGCTACCGGGACAACGTCCAAAACCTCATCCCTGCGTTGACCCGGGAGCGTAAATTGCGGGAGTACCACGACACACTGGTGAATTCCATCATCTTCTCCTGTCCAACTGAGAGGAGTGCTGCTAGTGCTTTACAAAGCAGCTCAGTGCGTCGAGGCAGTGGGGGAGGCTCTGCCCAAAGAGGGAGCAGAAGCAGTGCCTCTGCCCAAGGCAAGCCCAGTATGGCACAACTCTGGCACACTTTTGTGTGCCCGCCCCAAATGTCTACACCATCACCGGCGGCTCCAGTCAGCAGGAGGCAACGGTTCCGTCAGATGGTGACAGACTACATGGCTTGCCCTCTTACTGTACTCCCAGACGGCTCTTCCCCGTTCAAGTTTTGGGTCTCTAAGCTGGATACATGGCCAGAGCTAAGCCAGTATGCATTGGAGGTGCTGGCTTGCCCTGCGGCTAGTGTCTTATCGGAACGTGTCTTTAGTGCTGCAGGTGGTGTACTAACAGACCGTCGCATGCGACTATCCTCCGATAACGTTGACCGGCTTACTTTCCTGAAAATGAACCAGGCCTGGATCTCGCAGGAATTTGCCACTCCTCTGCCTGATTAAGTAATTGGGTGTCATCCAGGTCTCCTGCTGTGTTCATCTTTCTACCACCTGAACTGCTATTCCTGGGCTCCAACACCGCCAGTTGCGGCTCAGAAGTGCAGGCTGCACAGTAAAAACATACGACCCAGTGTTATTGGGTTTCAGTAACGTCAGCTGATCCCCAGCTGTGTAGCCGGCAATGTGTCCTGCGACCGCCACGCTGGCACAACAACCTAAATGTAAGGGAACCTGTCGCCCCCCCCCCCGTCGTTTGTTACTGAAAGAGCCATCTTGTGCAGCAGTAATGCTGCACAAGGAAAAGGTAGCTCTTTTTTTTTAGCTCTTTGCACACGCAGAACTTAACACTTATAAAATGTGTTCACTGATACCGTTATACCGTCCCGGAGCTGGGACTTTCCTTCGTAATGTGACGCAGCACAGCCGTCATTCCTACCCCCTTGGTGCCATGCGCTGCCTCCTCAGCGTTGTTTTAAGCTGTCACGGAGCCTGCGCTGTTCTGTTATCCCTTGGGCATGCCCTATTTGCGCTGCCTGTCTTCTGACATAATTTGGTGTCAGGCTGGCTGCGCCTGTGCGGCCGCGGTGCCCGAGATCCCGCCTCGCAGTGTCTTCTGATTGAGTCACACTGCGGGCCTGGGATCCATGGGCATGCGCAGTGCATATCTTCCCCTCGGGCTCTCGCTCATTTCCCTCCGCCTTCTTTAGACTGTGCGCCGTCAGCTGATCCCTAGCATGCCACGGCCGTGACACCGCACAGTCTGAAGAAGAGGGAAGGAGGGGAGTGAGAGTCGAGGTTATGCACTGTGCATGCCCATGGTTCCAAGGCCCGCAGTCGGATTACGTTAGATGAGACTGCGAGGTGGGATCTGGAGCAGCGTGGACGCACAGGCACTGACAGCCTGACACCAAATTATGTCAGAAGACAGGCAGCGCTAATTGGGCATGGCCAAGGGCTAACAGAACAGCGCAGGCTCCGTGACAGCTTAAAACAACGCTGAGGAGGCAGCGCACGGCATCAAGGGGATAGGAATGACAGCTGTGCTGTGTCCCATTACGAAGGAAATTCGCACCTCCGGAACGGTTTAACGGTATAAAGGGACACATTTTTAGTGTTTTCTTCGGTGTTTGCAAGGAGCATAATTAAAAGAGCAACTTTTTCCTTTTGCATCCTTAGTGCTGCACAAGATGGCTCTTTCAGCTACAAACGTCTTGGGGGGGGGTTAAAGGTTTCCTTTCAACTTGCTCCAATCACGCTTCGGCCTACACTCTGTTCCTCTGCTCCTCCTGCTGTCCCTGGGCTCTAACACCGCCAGTTGGTGCCTGGAAGTGCTGTGTGCACAGTCAACAGTCGCTCCTCTGTTATTGGGGTTCAGTAACGTCAGCTGATCCCCAGCTGTGTGTGCGGCAATACCTCCAATCTGCTCCTCCTGCTGTCCCTGGGCTCTAACACCGCCAGTTGGTGCCTGGAAGTGCTGTGTGCACAGTCAAAAGTCGCTCCTCTGTTATTGGGGTTCAGTAACGTCAGCTGATCCCCAGCTGTGTGTGCGGCAATACCTCCAATCTGCTCCTCCTGCTGTCCCTGGGCTCTAACACCACCAGTTGGTGCCTGGAAGTGCTGTGTGCACAGTCAACAGTCGCTCCTCTGTTATTGGGGTTCAGTAACGTCAGCTGATCCCCAGCTGTGTGTGCGGCAATACCTCCAATCTGCTCCTCCTGCTGTCCCTGGGCTCTAACACCGCCAGTTGGTGCCTGGAAGTGCTGTGTGCACAGTCAACAGTCGCTCCTCTGTTATTGGGGTTCAGTAACGTCAGCTGATCCCCAGCTGTGTGTGTGGCAATACCTCCAATCTGCTCCTCCTGCTGTCCCTGGGCTCTAACACCGCCAGTTGGTGCCTGGAAGTGCTGTGTGCACAGTCAACAGTCGCTCCTCTGTTATTGGGGTTCAGTAACGTCAGCTGATCCCCAGCTGTGTATCCGGCAATGTGTCATGCGACCGCCACGCTGGCACAACTAATATGTAAGGGGACCTGTCCCCCCCCCCCTAGGCGTTTGTTACTGAAAGAGCCACCATGTGCAGCACTAATACTGCACAAGGGAAAGGTCGCTCTTGAAATTATGCTCCTTGCAAACGCTGAACTACACACTCATGTAATGTGTCCCCTCACACCGTCCAACCGTCCCGGAGGTGGGACTTTCCTTTGTAATGTGACGCAGCACAGCCGTCATTGCTACCCCCTTGGCACCGTGCGCTGCCTCCTTAGCGTTGTTTGATTCCGTCATGGACCCTGCGCTGTTATGCTATCCCTTGGCCATGCACAGTTTGCGCTGCCCGTCCTCTGACATCATTTGTTGTCGTCCTGGCTGCGCCTGTGCGTCCACGCTGCCCGAAATCACACCTCGCAGTGTCGTCTAATGTGATCCCACAGTGGGCCTGGTATCCATGGCCATGCGCAGTGCATATACTAGCCTCTCACTCCCCTTCTTCACGCTTCTTCAGACTAGGCGGCGTCAGCTGATCCCTAATAGCATGCCACGGCCGTGACGCCGCACAGTCTGAAGAAGCAGGAAGGAGGTGAGTGAGAGGCGATGATATGCACTGCGCATGCCCATGGATCCCTGGCCCGCAGTGGGACTACATTAGATGACACTGCAAGGTTGGATCTCGGGCAGCTTGGACGCACAGGCACTGCCAGCCTGACACCTACATGATGTCAGAAGACGGGCACCGCTAACTGTGCATGGCCAAGGGATAATATTACAGCGCGGGCTCCGTGACAGAACCAAACAACGTTGAGGAGGTGGCGCCCGGCACCAAGGGGGTTGGAATGACGGCTGTGCTGTGTCACATTACAAAGGAAAGTCCCACTTCCGGGATGGTTTGACGGTGTGAGGGGACACATTATATGAGTGTGTACTTCAGCGTTTGCAAGGAGCATAATTTTCGGAGCCACCATTTTCCATGTGCAGTATTACTGCTGTACAAGATGGCTCTTTCAGCAACAAATGCCTGGGGGGGGGGTTAAAGGTTCCCTTTCAACTTGCTCCACTGCAGGCTTCGGCCTACACTCTGCTCCTCTTTGATTCCCTGGGTTTCAACACTGTCAGTTGCCACCTGGAAGTGTTGTCTACACAGAAAAAACACTAGGTGATGTGTCAGTGGGGTTCAGCACCGCCAGCTGTTCCCCTGCTGTGTAGTCGGCAACGTGTCCAGCACAAGCCACGCTGGCACAACAGAACAAAAGCTGCCACCAGTGCAGGCTTCGGCCTACACTCTGCTCCTCTCCTCCTCCTGCTGACCCTGGGCTCAAACACCGCTAGTTTTTGCCCGGAAGTGCTAGCTGCACAGAGAAAAACACCAGCCAATGTGTTAGTGGGGTTCAGCAACGCCAGCTCTTCCCCTGCTGTGTAGCCGGCAACGTGACCTGCAAACGCCATGCAGGCACAGGAACTGAAATTAAAGGGAACCTGGCCCCACCCCCCCAGGTGTTTCTATGTATAACAGCCACCTAGTACAGCAGTACTGCTGCATTTGTACAAGGTGGCTGACTTTTTCTCCTTGCCCACGTGGAACTCAACACGTACAAAATGTGTCTCATTGAGACCATTCCACTGTCCCTGAGGTGTGACTTTCCTTTCTAATGATACGCAGCACCACCCTTGGTAGCGTTTCCCGTCTTTTGTCATCATGGTTAGCTGGCTGCGCCTGTGCATCCGCCCTGCTAGAAACAACACCCCTCGTTGTCATATTTATTTTGTCAGCGAGGGTGTGGTTTATGGGCACGAGCAGTGCATATGTTCGCCTGTCTTAACTCATCTCCTTCCGCCTTCTTCAGACTGTGCAGCCTCCTGGCCGTGGTAGGCGATAAGGGATCAGCTGAGGCCGCCCAGTCTGGAGCAGGTGTAAGGACTTGTGTAAGCGGCAAACCTATTTACTGCACAAGGCCACGAATCCCAGCCACGCAGTGTGATTTTTTGAAAACACACTGTGGGTCTGGGATTCATGTCCATCGCTAACCGCAACGGCCGACATGAAATGAGGTCAGAAGACAGGAAGCGCTCACAGCGCATGGCCAAGGGATCACAATAGCGCAGACTCCTGTACAGCAAATAACAACGCTCAGGAATCTGCGCCCAGTACCTAGGTGCAAATTTTGACACCTGTGCTGCGTCTCCTTAAAAAGACAAGTCACGCCTCCACAACTGTTTGACAGTATAATGGGCTAAATAGTGTACGTGTTTTAGTCAGCGTGAGCAAGGAGCAAAACAAATAGAGCAACCTTTTACTTGTGCAGCATTAATGCTGCACAAGGTGTGGCTCTTGTACCTTGCAACACCTGAGGGGGGGTTAAAGGTAACCTTTGAAATTGGTTCAACTAGGCTTCGGCCTACACTCTGCTCCTCTCCTGCTGACCCTGGGCTCAAACACCGCCAGTTTCTGCCCGGACATGCTAGCTGCACAGAGAGAAACACCAGCCAATGTGTTAGTGGGGTTCAGCACCGCCAGCTGTTCCCCTGCTGTGTAGTCGGCATCGTGTCCAGCACAAGCCACGCTGGCACAACTGACCAAAAGCTGCCACCAGTGCAGGCTTCGGCCTACACTTTGCTCCTCTCCTCCTCCTGCTGACCCTGGGCTCAAACAACGCCAGTTTCTGCCCGGACATGCTAGCTGCACAGAGAAAAACACCAGCCAATGTGTTAGTGGGGTTCAGCACCGCCAGCTGTTCCCCTGCTGTGTAGCTGGCAACGTGTCCTGCAAACGCCACGCAGGCACATGAACTGAAATTGAAGGGAGCCTGCCCCCCACCCCCCCAGGTGTTTCTATGTATAACAGCCACCTTGTACAGCAGTACTGCTGTATTTGTACAAGGTGGCTGACTTTTTCTCCTTGCACACGTGGAACTCAACAAGTACAAAATGTGTCTCATTACAGACCATTACAATGTCCCTGAGATGTGACTTTCCTTTTTAATGACACGCAGCACCCCCATTGTTAGCGCTGCCCGTCTCCTGACATCATTGGTTGGCTGGCTGTGCCTGTGCGTCCCCCCTGCCCGACACAACGCCCCCCGTTGTCTCATATATTTTGACTGCGAGGGTGTGATTGATGGGCACGAGCAGTGCATATGTTCCCCTGTCTTCACTCCCCTCCTTCCGCCTTCTTCTGACTGTGCGGCCTCATGGCCGCGGCATGAGATAAGGGATCAGCTGAGGCCGCCCAGTCTGAAGCAGGTGTAAGGACATGTGTGAGCGGCGAACATATTTACTGCACAAGGCCACGAATCCCAGCACCGCAGTGTGACTTTAGGAAAAGCCACTGTGGGTCTGGGATTTATGGCCATCGTTAACCGCACCGGCCAACATGAAATGACGTCATGAGACGGCCTGCACTAACAGGGTATTGCCAAGGGATAACACAAGAGCGCAGTTTCCTGTACTGCAAATAACAACGGTAAGGAATCTGCGCACAGCACCTAGGTGTAAATTTGTACACCTGTGCTGCGTCTCCTTAAAAAGACTAGTAGTCACGCCTCCACTACTGTTTGACAGTATAATGGGCTAAATAGTGTACGTGTTTAATTCAGCGTGTGCAAGGAGCAAAATTAAATAGAGCAACCTTTGACTTGTGCATCATTAATGCTGTTCAAGGTGTGGCTCTTGTACCTTGCAACACCTGAGGGGGGGGTTAAAGGTAACCTTTGAAATTGGTTCAACTAGGCTTCGGCCTACACTCTGCTCCTCTACTCCTCCTGCTGACCCTGGGCTCAAACACCGCTAGTTTTTGCCCGGAACTGCTAGCTGCACAGAGAAAAACACCAGCCAATGTGTTAGTGGGGTTCAGCAACGCCAGCTGTTCCCCTGCTGTGTAGTCGGCAACGTGTCCAGCACAAGCCACGCTGGCACAACAGAACAAAAGCTGCCACCAGTGCAGGCTTCGGCCTACACTTTGCTCCTCTCCTCCTCCTGCTGACCCTGGGCTCAAACAACGCCAGTTTCTGCCCGGACATGCTAGCTGCACAGAGAAAAACACCAGCCAATGTGTTAGTGGGGTTCAGCACCGCCAGCTGTTCCCCTGCTGTGTAGTCGGCATCGTGTCCAGCACAAGCCACGCTGGCACAACTGACCAAAAGCTGCCACCAGTGCAGGCTTCGGCCTACACTTTGCTCCTCTCCTCCTCCTGCTGACCCTGGGCTCAAACAACGCCAGTTTCTGCCCGGACATGCTAGCTGCACAGAGAAAAACACCAGCCAATGTGTTAGTGGGGTTCAGCACCGCCAGCTGTTCCCCTGCTGTGTAGCTGGCAACGTGTCCTGCAAACGCCACGCAGGCACATGAACTGAAATTGAAGGGAGCCTGCCCCCCACCCCCCCAGGTGTTTCTATGTATAACAGCCACCTTGTACAGCAGTACTGCTGCATTTGTACAAGGTGGCTGACTTTTTCTCCTTGCACACGTGGAACTCAACAAGTACAAAATGTGTCTCATTACAGACCATTACAATGTCCCTGAGGTGTGACTTTCCTTTTTAATGACACGCAGCACCCCCATTGTTAGCGCTGCCCGTCTCCTGACATCATTGGTTGGCTGGCTGTGCCTGTGCGTCCCCCCTGCCCGACACAACGCCCCCCGTTGTCTCATATATTTTGACTGCGAGGGTGTGATTGATGGGCACGAGCAGTGCATATGTTCCCCTGTCTTCACTCCCCTCCTTCCGCCTTCTTCTGACTGTGCGGCCTCATGGCCGCGGCATGCGATAAGGGATCAGCTGAGGCCGCCCAGTCTGAAGCAGGTGTAAGGACATGTGTGAGCGGCGAACATATTTACTGCACAAGGCCACGAATCCCAGCACCGCAGTGTGACTTTAGGAAAAGCCACTGTGGGTCTGGGATTTATGGCCATCGTTAACCGCACCGGCCAACATGAAATGAGGTCATGAGACGGCCTGCACTAACAGGGTATTGCCAAGGGATAACACAAGAGCGCAGTTTCCTGTACTGCAAATAACAACGGTAAGGAATCTGCGCACAGCACCTAGGTGTAAATTTGTACACCTGTGCTGCGTCTCCTTAAAAAGACTAGTAGTCACGCCTCCACTACTGTTTGACAGTATAATGGGCTAAATAGTGTACGTGTTTAATTCAGCGTGTGCAAGGAGCAAAATTAAATAGAGCAACCTTTGACTTGTGCATCATTAATGCTGTTCAAGGTGTGGCTCTTGTACCTTGCAACACCTGAGGGGGGGGTTAAAGGTAACCTTTGAAATTGGTTCAACTAGGCTTCGGCCTACACTCTGCTCCTCTACTCCTCCTGCTGACCCTGGGCTCAAACACCGCTAGTTTTTGCCCGGAACTGCTAGCTGCACAGAGAAAAACACCAGCCAATGTGTTAGTGGGGTTCAGCAACGCCAGCTGTTCCCCTGCTGTGTAGTCGGCAACGTGTCCAGCACAAGCCACGCTGGCACAACAGAACAAAAGCTGCCACCAGTGCAGGCTTCGGCCTACACTTTGCTCCTCTCCTCCTCCTGCTGACCCTGGGCTCAAACAACGCCAGTTTCTGCCCGGACATGCTAGCTGCACAGAGAAAAACACCAGCCAATGTGTTAGTGGGGTTCAGCACCGCCAGCTGTTCCCCCGCTGTGTAGCCGGCATCGTGTCCAGCACAAGCCACGCTGGCACAACCGACCAAAAGCTGCCACCAGTGCAGGCTTCGGCCTACACTTTGCTCCTCTCCTCCTCCTCCTGCTGACCCTGGGCTCTAACACCGCTAGATTTTGCCCGGACATGCAATCTGCACAGAGAAAAACACCAGTCAATGTGTCAGTGGGGTTCAGCAACGCCAGCTGTTCCCCTGCTGTGTAGCTTGCAACGTGACCTGCAAACGCCACGCAGGCACATGAACTGAAATTGAAGGGAGCCTGCCCCCCACCCCCAGGTGTTTCTATGTATAACAGCCACCTTGTACAGCAGTACTGCTGCATTTGTACAAGGTGGCTGATGTTTTCTCCTTGCCCACGTGGAACTCAACACGTACAAAATGTGTCTCATTAGAGACCAATGCTAATGTCCCTGAGATGTGACTTTCCTTTTTAATGACACGCAGCACCCCCATTGTTAGCGCTGCCCGTCTTCTGACATCATTGGTTGGCTGCCTGTGCCTGTGCGTCCGCCCTGCCCGACACAACGCCCCTCGTTGTCTCATATTTTGGATGCGAGGGTGTTATTGATGGGCATGTGCAGTGCATATGTTCGCCTGTTTTAAGTCACCTCCTTCCGCCTTCTTCAGACTGGGTGTCCTCATGGCCGCGGCATGCGATAAGGGATCAGATGAGGCCGCCCAGTCTGAAGCAGGTGTAAGGACATGTGTGAGCGGCAAACATATTTAGTGCACCAGGGCACGAATCCCAGCACCGCAGTGTGATTTTTTAAAAACACACTGTGGGTCTGGGATTCATGTCCATCGCTAACCGCAACGGCCAACATGAAATGAGGTCATAAGACAGGAAGCGCTCACAGCGCATGGCCAAAGGATCACAAGAGCGCAGACTCCTGTACAGCAACTAACAACGCTCAGGAAGCTGCGCCCATGCAAAAAGGTGTTGTTTTCGACACCTGTGCTGCTTTTCTTTAAAAAGACAAGTCACGCCTCCACTACTGTTTAACAGTATAATGGGCTAAATAGTGTACGTGTTGCATTCAGCTTGTGCAAGTAGACAAATTAATAGAGCAACCTTTTACTTGTGCAGCATTAATGCTGCAGAAGGAGTGGCTCTTGTACTTTGTAACACCTGAGGGGGGGTTAAAGGTAACCTTTGAAATTGGTTCAACTAGGCTTCGGCCTACACTCTGCTCCTCTCCTCCTCCTGCTGACCCTGGGCTCTAACAACGTTAGTTTTTGCCCGGAAATGCTAGCTGCACAGAGAAAAACACCAGCCAATGTGTTAGTGGGGTTCAGCACCGCCAGCTGTTCCCCCGCTGTGTAGCCGGCATCGTGTCCAGCACAAGCCACGCTGGCACAACCGACCAAAAGCTGCCACCAGTGCAGGCTTCGGCCTACACTTTGCTCCTCTCCTCCTCCTGCTGACCCTGGGCTCAAACACCGCTAGTTTTTGCCCGGAAATGCTAGCTGCAGAGAGAAAAACACCAGCCAATGTGTTAGTGGGGTTCAGCACCGCCAGCTGTTCCCCCGCTGTGTAGCCGGCATCGTGTCCAGCACAAGCCACGCTGGCACAACCGACCAAAAGCTGCCACCAGTGCAGGCTTCGGCCTACACTTTGCTCCTCTCCTCCTCCTGCTGACCCTGGGCTCAAACACCGCCAGTTTTTGCCCGGACATGCGATCTGCACAGAGAAAAACACCAGCCAATGTGTTAGTGGGGTTCAGCAACGCCAGCTGTTCCCCTGCTGTGCAGCTTGCAACGTGACCTGCAAACGCCACGCAGGCACATGAACTGAAATTGAAGGGAGCCTGGCCCCCACCCCCAGGTGTTTCTATGTATAACAGCCACCTTGTACAGCAGTACTGCTGCATTTGTACAAGGTGGCTGATGTTTTCTCCTTGCCCACGTGGAACTCAACACGTACAAAATGTGTCTCTTTGAGACCATTCCACTGTCCCTGAGGTGTGACTTTCCTTTCTAATGATACGCAGCACCCCCCTTGGTAGCGCTTCCCGTCTTCTGACATCATTGGTTGGCTACTTGCGCCTGTTCGTCCGCCCTGCCTGAATAAAATGCTCCTCGTTGTCTTAATTATTTTGACTGCGAGGGTGTGATTGATGGGCACGAGCAGTGCATATCTTCGCCTGTCTTAACTCATCTCCTTCCGCCTTCTTCAGACTGTGCAGCCTCATGGCCGCGGCATGCGAGAAGGGATCAGCAGAGGCCGCCCAGTCTGAAGCAGGTGTAAGGACGTGTGTGAGCGGCCAAAATATTTACTGCTCAAGGCCACGAATCCCAGCACCGCAGTGTGGCTTTATGAAAAGACACTGTGGGTCTGGGATTTATGGCCATCGTTAACCGCACCGGCCAACATGAAATGATGTCATAAGATGGGCAGCGCTAACAGGGCATTGCCAAGGGATAACACAAGAGCGCAGACTCCTGTAAAGCAAATAACAACGCTCAGGAAGCTGCGCCAAGCACCAAGGCGTTATTTTGGACACCTGTGCTGCGTCTCATCAAAAAACCAAGTCACGCATCCACTACAGTTTGACTGTAGAATGGGGTAAATTGTGTATGTCTTTCATTCAGCGTGTGCAAGTAGACAAATTAATAGAGCAACCTTTCACTTGTGCAGCATTAATACTGCACAAGGTGTGTCTCTTGTACTTTGTAACACCTGAGGGGGGGGTTAAAGGTTTCTTTTGAAATTGGTTCAACTAGGCTTCGGCCTACACTCTGCTCCTCTCCTCCTCCTCCTGCTTCAACACGGGCTCTAACATCGCTAGTTTTTGCCCGCAAGTGCTAGCTGCACAGAGAAAAACACACGCCATTGTGTTAGTGGGGTTCAGCAACGCCAGCTGTTCCCCCAGTGTGTAGCCGGCAAAGTGTCCTGCAAACGCAACGCAGACACAAAGCTGCCTCCAGTGCAGGCTTCGGCCTACACTCATCTCCCCCTGCTTACCCTTTGCTCCAACACCGCTAGTTGGGGCTCTAGGAAGACAATCTTTAATAGGCAAGGCAACGCATCTGGGTTCCAGCACCGCCAGCTGGTTCTCGGCAGTGTTCTTGTCACAGGTACTCCCTCGTGCCAAGCCTGGTTTCAGCACCGTCAGCTGTTTCCGGGTTGTGTCAACTTCACTGAGACGCCTATGCTTGCCCCGTCGTGGTGCGGTCGAGTTAGCCAACTCCAGGGTGCCTCCAGTTTAGGAGCTTCCTATGTGGGCTGCGTGAACTGGTAGTCAAGGGTGGTTCTGTAGTGCCAGTAGGCCCAGCTCCCCCTGTAGGACTGTTGGGGTTCGGTAACTGCGGCTGCCTCGCGGCCTAGCTGTTCTCTCCTCTCCTGTGGACCTTCGGGTCCACCACCTGGTTCCAGCACCGTCAGCTGGTTCCGGGCCGAGCCTTTGGCTTAGGTGCCTCCTCCTGGGTATCTGAGTTCCGCCAACGCCAGGCGGTCCTTGGTAGTGCTTTTAAGCGCGGGCACCTACAGCTTAGTAACCGGGTTCCAGCACCGTCAGCTGGTCCTCGGTCGTGCCATTGGCTCTTGCACACTGGGGCAACGCATCCGGGTTCCAGCACCGCCAGCTGGTTCTCGGCAGTGTTCTTGTCACAGGTACTCCCTCGTGCCAAGCCTGGTTTCAGCACCGTCAGCTGTTTCCAGGTTGTGTCAACTTCACTGAGACGCCTATGCTTGCCCCGTCGTGGTGCGGTCGAGTTAGCCAACTCCAGGGTGCCTCCAGTTTAGGAGCTTCCTATGTGGGCTGCGTGAACTGGTAGTCAAGGCTGGTTCTGTAGTGCCAGTAGGCCCAGCTCCCCCTGTAGGACTGTTGGGGTTCGGTAACTGCGGCTGCCTCGCGGCCTAGCTGTTCTCTCCTCTCCTGTGGACCTTCGGGTCCACCACCTGGTTCCAGCACCGTCAGCTGGTTCCGGGCCGAGCCTTTGGCTTAGGTGCCTCCTCCTGGGTATCCGAGTTCCGCCAACGCCAGGCGGTCCTTGGTAGTGCTTTTAAGCGCGGGCACCTACAGCTTAGTAACCGGGTTCCAGCACCGTCAGCTGGTCCTCGGTTGTGCCATTGGCTCTTGCACACTGGGGCAACGCATCCGGGTTCCAGCACCGCCAGCTGGTTCTCGGCAGTGTTCTTGTCACAGGTACTCCCTCGTGCCAAGCCTGGTTTCAGCACCGTCAGCTGTTTCCGGGTTGTGTCAACTTCACTGAGACGCCTATGCTTGCCCCGTCGTGGTGCGGTCGAGTTAGCCAACTCCAGGGTGCCTCCAGTTTAGGAGCTTCCTATGTGGGCTGCGTGAACTGGTAGTCAAGGCTGGTTCTGTAGTGCCAGTAGGCCCAGCTCCCCCTGTAGGACTGTTGGGGTTCGGTAACTGCGGCTGCCTCGCGGCCTAGCTGTTCTCTCCTCTCCTGTGGACCTTCGGGTCCACCACCTGGTTCCAGCACCGTCAGCTGGTTCCGGGCCGAGCCTTTGGCTTAGGTGCCTCCTCCTGGGTATCCGAGTTCCGCCAACGCCAGGCGGTCCTTGGTAGTGCTTTTAAGCGCGGGCACCTACAGCTTAGTAACCGGGTTCCAGCACCGTCAGCTGGTCCTCGGTCGTGCCATTGGCTCTTGCACACTGGGGCAACGCATCCGGGTTCCAGCACCGCCAGCTGGTTCTCGGCAGTGTTCTTGTCACAGGTACTCCCTCGTGCCAAGCCTGGTTTCAGCACCGTCAGCTGTTTCCGGGTTGTGTCAACTTCACTGAGACGCCTATGCTTGCCCCGTCGTGGTGCGGTCGAGTTAGCCAACTCCAGGGTGCCTCCAGTTTAGGAGCTTCCTATGTGGGCTGCGTGAACTGGTAGTCAAGGCTGGTTCTGTAGTGCCAGTAGGCCCAGCTCCCCCTGTAGGACTGTTGGGGTTCGGTAACTGCGGCTGCCTCGCGGCCTAGCTGTTCTCTCCTCTCCTGTGGACCTTCGGGTCCACCACCTGGTTCCAGCACCGTCAGCTGGTTCCGGGCCGAGCCTTTGGCTTAGGTGCCTCCTCCTGGGTATCCGAGTTCCGCCAACGCCAGGCGGTCCTTGGTAGTGCTTTTAAGCGCGGGCACCTACAGCTTAGTAACCGGGTTCCAGCACCGTCAGCTGGTCCTCGGTCGTGCCATTGGCTCTTGCACACTGGGGCAACGCATCCGGGTTCCAGCACCGCCAGCTGGTTCTCGGCAGTGTTCTTGTCACAGGTACTCCCTCGTGCCAAGCCTGGTTTCAGCACCGTCAGCTGTTTCCGGGTTGTGTCAACTTCACTGAGACGCCTATGCTTGCCCCGTCGTGGTGCGGTCGAGTTAGCCAACTCCAGGGTGCCTCCAGTTTAGGAGCTTCCTATGTGGGCTGCGTGAACTGGTAGTCAAGGCTGGTTCTGTAGTGCCAGTAGGCCCAGCTCCCCCTGTAGGACTGTTGGGGTTCGGTAACTGCGGCTGCCTCGCGGCCTAGTTGTTCTCTCCTCTCCTGTGGACCTTCGGGTCCACCACCTGGTTCCAGCACCGTCAGCTGGTTCCGGGCCGAGCCTTTGGCTTAGGTGCCTCCTCCTGGGTATCCGAGTTCCGCCAACGCCAGGCGGTCCTTGGTAGTGCTTTTAAGCGCGGGCACCTACAGCTTAGTAACCGGGTTCCAGCACCGTCAGCTGGTCCTCGGTCGTGCCATTGGCTCTTGCACACTGGGGCAACGCATCCGGGTTCCAGCACCGCCAGCTGGTTCTCGGCAGTGTTCTTGTCACAGGTACTCCCTCGTGCCAAGCCTGGTTTCAGCACCGTCAGCTGTTTCCGGGTTGTGTCAACTTCACTGAGACGCCTATGCTTGCCCCGTCGTGGTGCGGTCGAGTTAGCCAACTCCAGGGTGCCTCCAGTTTAGGAGCTTCCTATGTGGGCTGCGTGAACTGGTAGTCAAGGCTGGTTCTGTAGTGCCAGTAGGCCCAGCTCCCCCTGTAGGACTGTTGGGGTTCGGTAACTGCGGCTGCCTCGCGGCCTAGCTGTTCTCTCCTCTCCTGTGGGCCTTCGGGTCCACCACCTGGTTCCAGCACCGTCAGCTGGTTCTAGGCAGTGTCTTTTGCTCTTGTACCTTCTGCTCCCCATCCTGATTCCAGTAACGTCAGCTGGTTCCGGGCAGAGCCTTTGGCTTAGGTGCCTCCTTCTGGGTATCCAAGTTCCACCAACGTCAGGTGGTCCTTGGTAGTGCTTTCAGTCACGGGTACCTCCTGCTTAGTAACCGGGTTCCAGTAACGTCAGCTGGTCCTCGGTAGTTCCATTGGCTCTTGGACCTTCAGCTACCCATCCGGGTTCCAGTACCGTCAGCTGGTTCTCGGCAGTGTCTTTTGCTCTTGTACCTTCTGCTCCCCATCCTGGTTCCAGTAACGTCAGCTGGTTCCGGGCAGAGCCTTTGGCTTAGGTGCCTCCTTCTGGGTATCCGAGTTCCGCCAACGTCAGGCGGTCCTTGGTAGTGCTTTTTAGCACGGGTACCTCCTGCTTAGTAACCGGGTTCCAGTAACATCAGCTGGTCCTCGGTAGTTCCATAGGCTCTTGAACCTTCGGGTAGCCATCCGAGTTCCAGTTCCATCAGCTGGTTCTTGGCATTTTCTCAGCCTTCTTGTACCTTCTGCTACATTTCCAAGTTGAAGACCCTAAAGTCGACGACCCGGAAGACCACCCCGATGACGACGACGACGACGACCCGGAAGACCACCCCGATGACGACGATGACGACGACGGAGACGACGACGGCGGAGATGACGACACTGAAGACGACGACCCTGGAGACGACGACATGGAAGACCGAGAAGCAGAAGAACAAGAGGCTGCAGAACAAAGAGCAGAAGAACATTAAGCATAACACTTAATATCAGAGCAAAAGATATTATCTAAATTATATGCAGAAGAAGACTAAGCAGTGTATGGGGGTGAGTCCGTTCCTCCTCGTGGTGCCCCTGGATAAAGCCTGATGCTGCAGGCCAAACTGAACGCGGACAAATGTAACTTTTGTGACTGGCAGAACGGAAGGTGTAATCTTCCAACTTTTATAGATAACAACTACGGGAATGCCTGTCACAAATGAGAATATGATGAAGAAGTAGAATAGGAAGAATAATAACAGTGGAATAAAAAGAATATGTAGAATAGGAAGAATAATAATAGTTGAAGAAAATGAATATGAAGAATGTAATAAAAAAAAAAATAGGTAGAAGATGAAGAAGAAGATGAATAAGGTGAAGAAGTTGATGTCAAAGATGCTGATGATGATGAAGATGAAAGTGTAGGAAAAGGAAAAAAAAGAAGGGGAAGGTCGTGGAATAGTGAAACATCAATATCTGACAAAATAAAAAAAAATTTACATAGTCAATATCTTTTTCAATCCGAACGTCTTTAAAAAAAAAAAAAATCATGCTATTCTATTTGATTGGACTAATCCTCATTGCCTTTAATGTCTCCGCCACCTCCCCCATACATCCTACATTATTCTTAGTTGTTTTCCTTCATGTAGAATGAACCTACAAGGAAAGAAAGGGTTTATTTTAATTCCGATATTTTGGTCCCATTGACTTGCATTGGGATCGGGTATCGGTATCGGCGATATCCGATATTTTTTGAATATCGGCCGATCCAAACCGATACCGATACTTTCCGATATCGGAAGGTATCGCTCAACACTACTAGGCACTGCTCCTAATAGCCAGATTCCTACTCCACACTGATGAAAGGCAAAAACCTCGAAACAGCTGTCTGTGGATGGATACCATGCTTGGCATAGGTGGCTTTCCTTCATAGGATGCTGCCCTTCCCGTGGTTGTTCCTTCCCGGGAAAAGGCCTGGCTATTCACTGCTTGCGTCGAGAAACACGTGATGGTGTCTCCGCAGCTTCTTTACATGCATCTGCATATTTCCCATAAGGGATGGGGGCAGTGTTCTGGAATCACTGCGTTGAGAAACACGTGATGGTGTCTCCGCGGTGTTGGATGTTTTGGTCTCCCCGAGGCCAATCATCTGTGACTTTAAAGCCTTTTTACTAGGCACTGCTCCTAATAGCCAGATTCCTACTCCACACTGATGAGGGGCAAAAACCCCGAAACAGCTCTCTGTGGATGAATACCATGCTTGGCATAGGTGGCTTTCCTTCATAGGATGCTGCCCTTCCCGTGGTTGTTCCTTCCCGGGGAAAGGCCTGGCTATTCACTGCTTGCGTCGAGAAACACGTGATGGTGTCTCCGCAGCTTCTTTACATGCATCTGCATATTTCCCATAAGGGATGGGGGCAGTGTTCTGGAATCACTGCGTTGAGAAACACGTGATGGTGTCTCCGCGGTGTTGGATGTTTTGGTCTCCCCGAGGCCAATCATCTGTGCCTTTATTGCTTAAAGATATGTGTCACATACAATCAAAATGAATTGTTATGGTTTTCCAATGTGTCTGTAAAAATATTGTATGTTCTTGATTTTTTTAAATAGAAAATAGCCATAGCAGTTCTGTGGATGAGTGCACAAATAGAATCCTGTCCCATAGGTAAATAGACATAAATTTGGCACTCCAGATAGGTGCAATGAAGAGGTTTATTATAAAGAACAATCCAGAATGGTATCAAATGTTTCGGTGGATGCCGCAGCATCACACAATAGCTGAGCTTCTAGCAGTCTCAACATTGCAATCTGTGCATTGACGAAGGTTTACTATTGACCATGATTTTTTTTGATAAGCTGTCCAGAAAAAATAGGAAGTCAAGTTGGCAACCCGGGTCCTCCTGCTGTGAATAATAAATCACATACAAAAGCAGCGGTTTTATGTAGAAACTGGCCACCAATAGTCCATTATCTTGGGGTTCTGTCTTTTCTTATTTAACCACTTCCATTGATTGTACAAAATGTATGGTTAAAAGGGGTCTGCTTTATATAATATTTTATAAAAATGTATATAGTACATTACATTCACATATTATAATATTTTATAACACACATTAGTCATCTTTTTGAAAATAAGTAATGAATGTACTACTTTTCAGACGCACAACGTGACCATATGTTAAAAAAAATATCCTGCATGTTGTTCAATGATTTATCAAATCCCAATGAAACATATTAACATGAGAGAAACTGTCTTTATAACAGCTAACAGTAGCTTTCTGAGTGCACACATGACAATATCCATTCAGGTTTGAAAATAGGAAACGATGACTTGACAGTTTTTGGATTTACCATTTCACTGCTTTGAAATGTCAGCTAAATAATAAATATCCATGCTTTATGATTATGAAATTCTGCTCAGAAATAAGACGTTGTAGAAGAATGACCCTAAAAACTGTGAATGCAATAATCAGTTTCCAGAGCTTGCAGCTAACAGAATATGCAAGAAAGTTGTTAGAAAAAATGCCAAATATCAAATTGGCATTAATAGTAATAAGAGAACTTGATAAATTAGACACCCCAGAGACCTTCGAGGACTATAGCCTAGCTCTCTGTACAGTACGAGTGCAGAAATTCCCTTAAGATAAAATATCAACCTGAAAAGAGCTACATTGAGAATTTTGCTTGGGCTGACAATAAACATTCATCTGGAACTGCAAGTTCACTCAACCAGCACCATCATTTAAAAGATGAGGCTGCCAGAGCCAGGAAAATATATAAAACCAATGTTTAAAGAAAATCAAGTGGAGAAATTACTAGTTCTCAAACTCTTTTTTTTTCTTCATTTTTTTCACTCTCCACTCATTTCTTTCTCCTTTCCCACTATTTGTAAACTTCTTCCCCGTTCTCTCTATTTAGCAGCTTACTTTTCTTTTGCTATTCTCATTCATGAGGTCTCTGCTTTTTTCCTATATCCTTAGAATGCAAACATCAGCCTTCTAAAATGTAACTTTAACCCCTTAGTGACACAGCCAATTTGGTACTTAATAATGATGAGCGAATGGCATTGTTGCTCGGGTCTCCCTGAGCATGCTCTGGTGATCTCCAAGTATTTGTTAGTGCTCGGAGATTTAGTTTTCGTCGCCTCAGTTGCATGATTTATGGCTGCTAGACAGGTTGAATACATGTGAGGAATGCCTGTTTGTTAGGGAATCCCCACATGTATTCAGGCTGTCCTGCAGCCGTAAATCATGTAGCTGAGGCAACGAAAACGAAATCTCCGAGCACTAACAAATACTCGGAGATCACCCTAGCATGCTCGGGGACACCCGAGCAACAATGCTATTTGCTCATCACTAGTGTTGAGCGATGCCGTCCGATATTTGAAAGTATCGGTATCGGATGGTATCGGCCGATATCCGAAAATATCGGATATCGCCGATACCGATATCTGATACCAATACAAGTCAAATGGGACACAAATATCGGAAGGTATCCTGTAATGGATCCCAGGGTCTGAAGGAGAGGAAACTCTCCTTCAGACCCTGGGATCCATATTCATGTGTAAAATAAAGAATAAAAATAAAAAATATTGATATACTTACCCTCTGACGCGCCCTGGTCATCACCACTGCAACCGCCTTGCTTTTGTTCCGAAGAATGAGCGCGTTAAGGGCCTTTGATGACGTCGCGGCTTGTGATTGGTCGCTGAGCGGTCATGTGACCGCTCATGCGACCAATCACAAGCCGCTATGTCATCGAAGGCCATTTACGGCTCATTCTTCGGAACGAAGGCAAGGCGGTTGCAGCGGTGACGACCAGGGCGCGTCAGAGGGTAAGTATATCAATATTTTTTATTTTTATTCTTTATTTTACACATTAATCTTAATCCCGATACCGATTCCCGATATCACAAAAATATCGGAACTCGGTATCGGAATTCCGATACCGCAAATATCGGCCGATACCCGATACTTGCGGTATCGGAATGCTCAACACTACTCATCACTAGTACTTAATGACCAAGCCAATTTTTTACAATTCTGACTACTGTCACTTTATGAAGTTATAACTCTGGAATGCTTCAACATATGCCACTTATTCTGAGTCTTTTCATGACATATTGAACTTCATGTTAGTGGTAAAATTTCTACAATATAATTTGAGATTATTTATGAAAAAAACGGAAATTTGGCAAAAATCTTGAAAATTCAAACTTTTAATTTTTGCACCCTTAAATCAGAGAGTAGTGTCACACAAAATAGTTAACAAATAACATTTCCCACATGTCAGCTTTACATCAGCACAATTTTGAAAACATTATTTTTTTTGTTAGGGTGTTCTAAGAGTTAAAATTTGACAAGTAATTTTTCATTTTTCCAACAAAATTGACAAAACCATTTTTTTGTGAAGACCTCACATTTGAAGTGAGTTTGGATGGTAAATATAACAGAAATTACCCAAAAGTGACACCATTCTAAAAAGTGCACCCCGTCAAGGTACAAAAAACAACATTCAAAAAGTTTATTAACCCTTCAGGTGTTTCACGAAAACTAAAGTAATGCGGAGGCAAAAAATTTAAATTTTTTTAATGAAAAAATTTACTTTGGAACCAATTTTTTTTATTTTCACAAGTGTATCAGGAGAAAATGGACCATAAAATTTGTTGTGCAATTTCTCTTGAGTACGCCAATACCCTTTATGTGGGGGAAAGCCACTATTTCGGCACATGGCAGGGCTCAAAGGGAGACAGCACTATTTGACTTTTTGAACACAGAAATTGCCTGGAATCAATGGCAGCGCCATGTCGCATTTGGAGACCCTCTGATCTACCGAAACCGTGGAATCCCCCCAATTCTCACTCTATCGCTAACCCCAACACTCCTCTAACCCTAATCCCAACCCTAACCACAAAAATAACACACCCCTAACCCTAATTCCAACCCTAACCATATTCCCAACCGAGTCCTCGAAGAAATTCTGATGCTGGGGGGGCGCTATACACTTATTCCTCAGCGCTGTTAAAAAGCCACCTTTAACTGACGCCGTTAAAAGCATACCATCGGTCGTTATGGGGCTAAAAAAGAGATTATGTGTTAGGTCTCGAGTTCCCGCTTCTGCACAGGGGGAATCTCGAGCCGTCTCCGCTGCGGTCCCCCATTCCTATCCAGCCGCAGTGGAGCCTGCTCAGCAGGGACGTCGGTCCCAGCGTCTTGCTCGGTCTCACTCTGTTCAGAGGGTTACTGCTGCTTCTTCAGCTCCTGCCATTAAAGTCAGTGCTGGTCAGCAGCAAGTGGACTTCTCTGGGACTAAGTCCTTGTCTGCGCACACTGAGCATGCCCAGGGCAAGATCTCCCGTTGGAGATCGAGGATCATGTGCTCAGACTCTGCAGCGCATTCTATTGGTCCTCTTGGCAGGTCTTGGAAGGGCAAAGTTTCTGTGGCCACTTCCTGTCCTGCAACTATATAAACTGCGCATGACCGCACGGCCATGCGCTAGTGTACAATTGAATACGTGTGTTTGTTGTGAGTGCAAGTCGTTCATTAAATACCCCTACCCTATTGTATGACTGTTCGCGTATGGTGTATGGCTGCTATCTAGCGCCCGACTAATCACTCAACGTGTCACACACGTATCAGCGTCTATTGCTGTGACCGCCAGTGCGGTGCCACGCGCCAGTGTGCGCTTCCTGACCCACGTCTGGGTGCTTAGTGGTACCTGCCAGCACGGCACAGTTCGCACTTCGGTGCTATAATTATATATTTCCTTACACACCCAGTAGCGGTGTAGTGCCAGCAAGGGTCTAATCGGACTACAATCCCTGTTGGGGTTAAGTTCGCTGACCACTTGCTCGCGCTCTATGTGCGGTACCGCGGTCCTGTGACGCAACAGGATCGCTTTCTTCACGCTGGGTGAGGTTTAACCCACGCGTGTATACTTTTGGATACCGCCATATAGTCTGTCATTTCCTAGCAGCAGGTTTCACCTGCACGGTGGACCCCGGACTGCGAACGCATCTATATTATCTCTCTTGGTGCGTTCCGCCAGTCCTAACATTACACTAGCGCCAGGGTCTGGCTAGTGATGACAGACAAACAGCAATCTCTGCGGTATATCCAGCAGCTGGAGGGTAGGTTGGCGGCTCTCGAGAGCGCGACTTCAGCTGTGGATGTTACTGCAGTAGCTGTACAGGCTGCCAGCGTGGCTGCAGCTACTATGTCCATTGCCACCCCTGTTCCGACATTATCTCGCCTCCCGCTGCCAGAAAAATTTTCTGGTGATAGCAAGTTTTGTAGGGGATTTGTGAGTCAGTGCTCTATTCACCTTGAGCTCTTGGCTGCACGTTTTCCCACAGAGCGGGCTAAGGTGGGATTTATTCTGTCTCTATTGTCGGACAGGGCGTTGGAATGGGCTACGCCGCTGTGGGAGCGTGGCGATCATGTGGTGCAGAGTGCTCCGCTGTTTCTGAGCGCTCTGAAACAGGTCTTTTTAGGACCTCAAGTCACCCATGATACTGCGCTCCAATTGCTGGCATTAACTCAGGGTGAGTCATTGGTCAGTCATTTTGCCGTCCAATTCCGCACCTTAGCATCTGAGCTGGATTGGTCGGATAAAGCTCTTATCCCCATATTTTGGAGGGGCTTGGCTGACCACGTAAAGGACGCTCTGGCCACTAGGGAGATTCCTGCCTCACTGGAGGAGTTAATAACTGTCTCCACTCGAATTGACCTCCGTTTTAACGAGCGGAGGTTAGAGCGAGCCCAGTGTAGGCAGAGGTTTCGGCTGGCTCCTACTTTCGCCAAACCTCTGGAATCTCCGGTCCTGGTTCCTGAGCCACATGAGGCCAGGGAAGTGTCACAAGCAGGATCTAAGTCCCGGACCGCTTGTGCACTCAGGGTCAGTCATGTTTGCCAGCAGTCAGGACATCTAGCCACCAGATGTCCTCAGCGGTCGAGGAAACGTCAGCGTCTAGTGGTAGTAGGTGGAGGTACACTAGACACGGCGACGTTTGCCTCTAAGTTGTCCTTTAAGGGGACAATTACTATTGGCTCATTCTCCCACTCGGTAGAGCTCTGCGTGGATTCTGGGGTGGAGGGCAATTTTATGTCTTCTGCCTTCGCCCAACGTCACGCAATACCCCTGGTAATGCTTGCTCAACCAGTAACGGTGCGAGTGGTGAATGGGTCGATATTGCCCTCACAGATAACACACCAGACCATCCCTTTTACTCTGTCCATGTCGCCATCTCATCAGGAGATAATTTCTCTGCTCGTCATTCTGGAAGGAATTGATGAGGTCCTGTTGGGAATACCTTGGCTACGGTACCACTCTCCTCATATCGAGTGGTCCTCAGGCAGAATTCTGGGTTGGGGTGAATCTTGTGGGGGTAGGTGTCAGAGGGAGTGCGTTCAGGTTGCTACTACTGAGGTACCCGCAGATCTATCCTCTCTCCCCAAGCAGTATTGGTCTTATGCAGACGTGTTCTCCAAAAAGGCGGCGGAGGTCCTTCCGCCTCATCGCCCCTATGACTGTCCTATTGATCTCTTGCCTGGTGCTGAGCCTCCCCGGGGTCGAGTTTATCCGCTATCTCTCCCGGAGATGGAGGCAATGTCACAGTACATCCAGGAAAATCTGGCAAGAGGATTCATTAGGAAGTCAGTGTCACCTGCTGGGGCAGGGTTCTTCTTCGTGCAGAAGAAGAATGGGGAATTGCGCCCATGCATAGACTACAGGGGTCTTAACGCCATCACCGTTAAGAATAAGTATCCTTTGCCCTTGATATCTGAGTTATTCGATAGACTTCGGGGAGCAAGGGTATTTACTAAATTAGATCTGCGGGGTGCTTACAACCTGATTCGCATCCGTGAGGGGGACGAATGGAAGACGGCCTTTAACACCAGGGATGGGCACTATGAATATCTGGTGATGCCCTTCGGGCTCTGTAATGCCCCAGCCATTTTCCAAGACTTTGTGAACGATATCTTCCGGGATATGCTTTCCACCTCGGTCGTAGTATATCTGGATGATATTCTCATCTACTCTCCAGATATTGACTCCCACCGGAGAGATGTTTGCAAAGTCTTCGACCTCCTACGGGCAAACTCCCTCTATGCCAAGTTGGAGAAGTGTATGTTTGAGCAGGAGTCTTTACCTTTCCTGGGCTACATCATCTCGGCCCAGGGATTGGCTATGGATCCTGCCAAACTACAGGCAGTGATGGACTGGCAGGAACCCCATTCTCTGAAAGCGGTGCAGTGCTTTACGGGGTTCATAAATTACTATCGTCAGTTCATCCCCCACTTCTCAACCCTGGTAGCTCCCTTGGTATCCCTCACCAAGAAGGGAGCGAATCCTAAATTGTGGTCCGAAGAGGTCTCCAAGGCCTTCACTTCTATTAAGTCCCACTTTGCTAGCGCTCCCATCTTACATCGTCCCGATGTGGATAAGCCATTCCTAATGGAGGTGGATGCCTCATCCGTTGGTGCAGGAGCAGTCCTCTATCAAAAGGATGCTCAAGGTCGAAAGCACCCATGCTTCTTCTTCTCAAAGACCTTCTCACCAGCGGAGAGAAATTACTCCATCGGGGATAGGGAGCTGCTGGCAATGAAGTTGGCCTTTTCGGAATGGAGACATCTCTTGGAGGGTGCTGAGTTCCCATTCCAAGTCTTCATGGACCACAAGAATTTGGTCTATTTACAGACAGCCCAGCGGCTGAATTCTCGTCAGGCCAGATGGTCCTTGTTTTTCTCCCGGTTCCACTTCACTCTACATTATCTCGCCGGGGAGAAGAACATTCGTGCTGACGCTCTCTCTCGCTCCCTGGTGTCAACTGTGGAGGAGGAGGACGAGCCTCGGCTCATTGTCCCTTCAGAGAGTCTGAGAACCGTAGCTCCGGTTTCGCTTGAGTCTGTGCCTCCGGGCAAGACTTTTGTTCCCATCAATTTGCATCCGGAGGTTCTCTCGTGGGCTCATTCGTCCAGAGTGGGTGGACACTTTGGGGCAAAGAGGACATCTGAGTTGTTGGCGAGAATGTATTGGTGGCCACATATGGTTCGTGACGTAGGAGACTACGTTCGGGCATGTGTCTCTTGTGCCAAAAATAAGTCTCTCCGTCAACGGCCAGCTGGGTTGTTATACCCTCTGCCTGTGGCAGACAGGCCCTGGGAGATGGTCGGGATGGACTTTGTGGTGGGTTTGCCCAAGTCACGTGGCTGTACTGTCATTTGGGTTATCACCGACCATTTTTCTAAAATGGTGCATTTGGTGCCGCTTCCTCGGCTACCTTCTGCACGGGCCTTGGCAGCATTGTTTGTTAAACACATCTTCCGTCTTCACGGTATGCCAGACAAAATTGTCAGTGACCGGGGTCCCCAGTTTGCGTCTCGGTTCTGGAGAGAGCTTTGTCGCCTTCTCAGTATCGAGTTGAATCTCTCTTCGGCATATCATCCCGAGACGAATGGGTTGGTGGAGAGAGCCAACCAGACCTTGGTCACATATCTGCGACATTTTGTCTCTGCTAAGCAAGATGACTGGGCATCTTTGCTACCGTGGGCGGAGTTTGCTCTTAACAATGCTGTAGCTGACTCCACTGGACAGACTCCATTCCTCCTTAACTATGGTCAGCATCCGCGGGTACCTGTGCCCATGCCCGTGTCTTCCGCCGATTCCAGGGTGGCAGACTGGGCTGTGGAGGCACGGGACATTTGGGATCGCACTCAGGATGCCATTCGGGCTTCCAAGGAGAGAATGAGGTCCTCCGCCGATGTTCATCGGCGCCCCGCTCTGACCTTTGCTCCTGGCGACTTGGTGTGGCTCTCCGCCCGTAACATCAGGCTGCGAGTTGAGTCCACTAAGTTTGCTCCTCGCTACTTGGGTCCCTTCAAGGTTCTCGAACAGGTTAATCCTGTGGTCTACCGCCTGGCTCTTCCTCCACGCTTGGGTATCACCGACACCTTTCATGTATCCCTCTTAAAACCCGTATACATGTCCCGGTTTTCCGAGTCATCTGCCGGGACATCGGGTTCGTCTACGGACGATTACGAGGTGAACGCTATTTTAGGGTGTAAGGTGGTACGCGTTAAAAAGTTCTATCTGGTGGATTGGAAGGGTTATGGTCCAGAGAACAGGTCATGGGAGCCTGCTGAAAACATTCGGGCCCCACAGCTCATTGCTGCCTTCGAGCGTAGCGAGGCCCAAGGAGGGGGGCCCTAGGAGGGGGGGTAATGTTAGGTCTCGAGTTCCCGCTTCTGCACAGGGGGAATCTCGAGCCATCTCCGCTGCGGTCCCCCATTCCTATCCAGCCGCAGTGGAGCCTGCTCAGCAGGGACGTCGGTCCCAGCGTCTTGCTCGGTCTCACTCTGTTCAGAGGGTTACTGCTGCTTCTTCAGCTCCTGCCATTAAAGTCAGTGCTGGTCAGCAGCAAGTGGACTTCTCTGGGACTAAGTCCTTGTCTGCGCACACTGAGCATGCCCAGGGCAAGATCTCCCGTTGGAGATCGAGGGTCATGTGCTCAGACTCTGCAGCGCATTCTATTGGTCCTCTTGGCAGGTCTTGGAAGGGCAAAGTTTCTGTGGCCACTTCCTGTCCTGCAACTATATAAACTGCGCATGACCGCACGGCCATGCGCTAGTGTACAATTGAATACGTGTGTTTGTTGTGAGTGCAAGTCGTTCATTAAATACCCCTACCCTATTGTATGACTGTTCGCGTATGGTGTATGGCTGCTATCTAGCGCCCGACTAATCACTCAACGTGTCACACACGTATCAGCGTCTATTGCTGTGACCGCCAGTGCGGTGCCACGCGCCAGTGTGCGCTTCCTGACCCACGTCTGGGTGCTTAGTGGTACCTGCCAGCACGGCACAGTTCGCACTTCGGTGCTATAATTATATATTTCCTTACACACCCAGTAGCGGTGTAGTGCCAGCAAGGGTCTAATCGGACTACAATCCCTGTTGGGGTTAAGTTCGCTGACCACTTGCTCGCGCTCTATGTGCGGTACCGCGGTCCTGTGACGCAACAGGATCGCTTTCTTCACGCTGGGTGAGGTTTAACCCACGCGTGTATACTTTTGGATACCGCCATATAGTCTGTCATTTCCTAGCAGCAGGTTTCACCTGCACGGTGGACCCCGGACTGCGAACGCATCTATATTATCTCTCTTGGTGCGTTCCGCCAGTCCTAACATTATGTCAGCACAGGATGACTCTTCAAACTAAGTGGTGCTGCTCAATGCTTAACAGGGGGCCCAATCATTTATATACACCTTCCCACCTGTTTGTTTTCTCACCTTCTCCATCCCCTTCTCCTATTAGATTGACAGCACTGGCTTCATAGAGCCAGGGAAGGGAAGAGATGGGTGGAAACTAAGCAGGTGGGGAGATGTTTATAAATGATTGGCCCTGCCATGAAGCATCAAGCACCTGTCCTTGGATTGTTATTCTGTGCTGGCAGAGTCCCTTTTAGGGTTGGCAGATTGCACTGAATAAAATACATAGAGAAGTGCAATCGCAACTCGGGGTCCACCGTGCAGAGATGTATAACTTCAACTAGAGAACAATGAAGTAACTAAGCAGCGATTGATCGCCAAAAATGCACGGTGTTAAATGCCACACAGTGTGAACAGGACTTAGAGTACCTAGCTCAGTTACTGCACAAAGAGGTACTGTGAGAAGTAATTAGCATGCTGATTACTCTGCAAGTAAATTGTGCTAACCATGCATGGAAAGAAGAAGCAATGTAATGGAAATAAACTCAAGTGGTGCTAGGTGCAAGATCCTGCTTTCTCAGAGACGTCTAGCTTGAGGGTGGACTTGCTCTGTAACTCAACTGTGCTAACCACACACATGAAGGAAACATACTAAGCCAAGGAGTAATTACCAAGTCCTAACCATATCTGCCCACATACTACTCTCTGCGTATAGATCGACACACTCGAACATGCAATCACAGTGGTAGAGTATCCACTCACATACACCACACATTAGTGATACTAGCGTGCCTACGTGCCACGCTGGAGGTCTTTTATACTCAATGCTCCTCCTCAAACACTTACGCCCAGTCGGACGAGACATTGCCTATTGGCCAATCCAGAACTGCCACCTCACCGGTGCAGCAACCGTCTGACCACCAATAAGCAGACGCCACATCACAGACAAGCTCAGTAGTTGAGATTTTGGGCTTAGAATCCCAAGCATCAGGCTGCACCTGCATATCTCTGGTTACTATAGGCTTGACTGGAAAGCCAAAAGTAACCAAAAGAATACCATGAGCATGAGCAAGACGCTGAGAATGATGTCTGTGCTGAGAAGCACTTGCAGCAGTCAGACCAAAATAGGAGACCACAGCACGAGGCAATGATTGGGTTCTATCCAGCTCAGCTGGATAATCCTGATGCCTAACAGTCACTTTAATAAAAACAAGTCTTGCAGGAACAATTAATTTCTACTTTAAAGGTTTTTCAAATATATATCACTTGTTAGACTTTACATCTACTTCCTAGAAAGCTGCAGGATAATTGATAAAGTTTCCATTAGAGCTTCAGATTCTGTGACTAATATTTAGTAATGGATCTGTTTAGTAACATAGCTGTATTGCAGTGGGTTGAATGCTCAGTGTGCAGTGAATGTCTGATTGTGCTTCAGACACCTGTGTACTGAGGGCTGCTATTGGGTTGGAGTTGCATAAGCACTGCAACCCATAAAACTCTGTAAACCTATAAAGAATTGAGTTCAAAAGCACTTAAATTAGAAGATACATTTTTATTAGATTAACAACATGATTAAAATTTAAAAGATATAGAATTTTGAAAACTGGAACGCAAAGGGCAAAGAGATGACATGGTAGAGATGATAGATACAGGCAATATAGGACATTATGTTATATATGGTGCAAATCATTTCCAGGAATGGGAAATAAATGCTCAATGATCTAATTGAAAAATGTGATATAAGTACATGCATACTTATAACACACCAAGAGGTATAATAGATAAAAAAAAGTCAGTGCAACATGTACTATACATTACTTGTATTGAGTCATGAGAATCAGGGTATAAGACAAAAAGTGCAGACTATCAGAAGAAGATAAAGTACTAAGTGCCATGTAACATGAATATGATTCTAAATGCTAAACATAATTATATAAAATGCAAAAAATTAACCCAGAATAGATTGTGCCTGTATCACTGCACTGCAGTGCCTCAATGCACATTTTGTTGCTGCAGTCTTCATGCTAAGCATGGTACCAGATTGGTGAAAATGAATGGAGAACAGAGGATTTCAGTAAACACCCCCATTTACCCAGTCTCAGTTGATTGAAATAGCTGTACATTTAGCATCTTGGTTATAATTACATTATTATTCATGTTTATCACATTCTCCACTGAGCAAGCAAATGTGCAAAACGTGCGTTGGGGCATGGGTATTTAGTGACCGATTTTGGTAATTATTTATTTGTTATAAAGCTATATAATATGATATGATCTTTACCTGAAACATCTATGTTATGGATTAGATTTCTATCTCTTAGTGTGTGCTATTTAGCATTAGAAAATCAATATATTTATGCATTTGCACCTTTATTTTTATGAATCTATGAGCACTTTTACTTATATGTATTAATTAATCTGTTCATAGTTATTTTATGATTACATGATTCATTACTTATTTATATCTAATTTCATATTTAGCCATTTCTTATATAGTGTCCATTAACATCTCTGATTAGATCGATTATTATTATTATGTATCCATCACCCCTTTATCCACTTATTTGTGCTCACTACTTCCCTGGAATCTTTTTCATATATATGAATAATATGCATTTTTTAAAATTTACCGTATTTTTCGCTTTGTAAGACGCTCCGGATTATAAGACGCACCCCAAATTTTGAGGAGAAAAATAGGAAAAAACTTTTTTTAATAAATTGGTGGGGTGTCTTATAATCCATGCGTCTTATTACTTACCAGGGGTTGTGGCTGTGGTGGATCAGGGTCCCAGTGTCGTTGCTGGAGGCAGGAGTGGAGCATTGCTGCAGGCTGGGATGAGGGGGTCTGCAGGGGGCTCCTGTGCTGCAGGGGGGCTCCTGTGCTGCAAGCTAGGATGAGGGGTCTGCAGGGGGCTCCTGTGCTGCAGGGATGTCTCCGATGCTGCAGGGCTGGGATGAGGGGGTGTCCGCCGCCGCTACTGCCCGCCGCCGCTGTCGTCCGCCGCTGCTGCCCCGGGTGATGCTGGAGGCTCCGGTGCTGCGGGGGGCTCTGGCGACATTTTGTGAAAGACCAGAGCCCCCCGGCAGTTCGTCCTTGCGTTCCTGTATGACTGACTCCGTGAAAATGGCTGCCGGAGCCTCCAGCATCACCCGGGGCAGCAGCGGCGGACGACAGCGGCGGCGGGCAGTAGCGGCGGCGGACACCCCCTCATCCCAGCCTGTAATGGTAAGCGGTATATCCGCTTTGTTAGACGCACCCACATTTCCCCCCAAAATTTGGGGGAAATAAAGTGCGTCTTACAAAGCGGAAAATACGGTAATTTTAAAGAATTTTTAATTTTAATATTTCATTTTAATAAATAAGTTATTTTACTTTTCTGTGTAGTGTAGTGTAAATTATTTCAGATTTAGTCATTCTAAATTTTAGTATTAAATCAAGGGGCCAATCTGTGACCTTAGCAGTAACAACCATTTTGTTTTATTTTTCATACATGGGTTATATGTGAGAAAATGTTTAAGTGATCATTGCATTTCTGTAGGGATTAGCAATGCTATAACTTTAATATACATCACCACCACAAGAGCTGCCACACCCCCGACCTTTTGTCTCTTCCCCGTATCCCATAGAATGTAAGTCCGCAAGGACAGGGTCCTCTCCCCTCTGTACCAGTCTGTCAATGTAAATTTATTTACTGTAAATGATATCTATAACTCTTTACGTAACCCCTTTCTCATGTACAGCACCATGGAATTAATGGTGCTAAATAAATAGTAATAATATTCTATTATAATCAGTATAACTGCAAATTAAGATAATATATATATTTTTTACTTACATAAAAAAATATAAATCCTTAAAAGAAAACCAAACCAACCATAGAATCCTTATAAGAAAGAAACTCCTCTCTTGCAAAGAAGTTAATCCAATTCTTCAAAGGCATCAACTGGATTATAAATGGAATTTGTCAAGATGACTTCAATTTTATATGGCTGTGAGTGGCAACTAAGCTTTGCAATTTTTTTCTTTACAAAATAAAAAGAGTTACGTACGAACTAAATGTTGACTTTGAGATTTCTAAAATCCTTTATTTTATTTAGAGCCATGTTATTCAAATTAGCAGTAGATATCAATGCGATCAGAAATGTCCAATATATCAAAATATAAAGTAAATTAATCTGTTCGGTGAATGGTGTAATTACATTATTTTGGCGCTGCAACATTGCAATAAAAAGCAATTACAATTGATAAAAATATTGTATCTACCCAAAATAATATAAAAAAGTCACCTCAATGCACAAAAAATAAACCCTCACACAGCTCCAGATCTCGAAAAATGGAGAAGCTACAGGTCTCAGAAAATCTGATTTTTTTAACTACTTAAATAAAAAATAACCTTAACATATATGGTATCTGCATACTCGTATTGACCCTGGAAATCATATTGACAGGTCAATTTTAGCATTAAGTGAACATGATAAAGAAAAAAAAAGAAACAATTGGGGAATTGCACTTTTTTTTTACAATTTTACTGAACTTAGATTTTTTTCCCTGTTTCCCAGTACACTATATAGTAAAATCAGTTATTCAAAAGTACAACTCATCAAACAAAAAAAAGCCTTCATATGGCTATATTGGCAGAAAAATAAAGTTATGGCTCTAAGAAGAGAGGAAGCAAAAAATGAATGCACAAAACTAGAAAATTGCAGGGGTTAAACTGAGCTCTCTTGCTAAAAATGAATAATGAGAGGACAGTTGGGAGAGACCGTGAGTAAAGCCTTCTAGTACAAAACAAATCCGGACCTAAACATGTCTATAATCTCCGCCGCTGCCTTGTGAAAAAAAAGCAAGTGACTGTGATCCCATATGAATATGTATAAAATAAATGCATTTAATATTTGTGCTAAAATGTTGACTATAGATATCCGCACATACTAGGGAACATAATAGTATCACTCCAGAAAAGGTAGAGCGGGAAGGATTTCTCCCATAAAAAATGGTCTGCCTACTAGAGCCTTTATCCAGGAGAAGGAAACCTTTCTAGTATCACCTATTGGAAGCAGCCACAATCTTAGTAATACTTTTTATTTATGAGCCTTGGTATATGACAGAATATTTAGACAAACCAGAGTCTTCTTCAACTAAAAAGACTTTCATTTGCAGATAGCTGTTTGAGGGTTCTTGTCCCTCATCACTGCACAGTAGGACATTGGTTGTTTGGGTGAAAAACATTTGACAGGGGTAATGTTTCTCACTGTGGAGAGAGCCAAGCAGGCATAGAAAACCTCAAAGGACAGACAACGCTCCAACCAGTATCCTACTTTGAATTAACAAGAGGCAGGAACCCTGAGTCTGTGGTCTGCCAATGGAGGTCTTTTTCTTTTTAGGAGGTCTTTTGCTTGACTTAATATCAAAATAAAGTGGCACATTTCTTTATAGACTCAACATTTAACTATAAGGCAGCTACCCTCAAGATAGAAATTTATATCTTAAGAAAAGTAATATAAAACTAAAACATTCACGTTTGACAGAATTCTGGGGAAAAACAGCTAATAGTTTGCAATATTTTTGTGCAACTTGGAAGTTGTACAAATATATTGTGACTTTTCATCTATAAAATCCCTTTTCAGATGTCACTTTTCAATATTGTGACTCCTCATCTATTCATGCCAGTATCAGCCCGCTACACCAATATGGGCAAAACATCGGCAAGACGGAGCATAGCTACGCCAACCCAGCAAAATCATGTAATGTTATGTTGTGGCGTAACTTACTCCTGAATTGTACTTCAGTCCGTGACCAGAGTACAGTTTTTATAGAAGGCATTTGTAAGATAAGCCTAATTTATTAAGTGTCATGCTTCTGAATTAGACAATTCTTAGGTGCTGACATTCATAAAAAATGCATGTACAACACCAGTCGTTATGAATTTGGATTTATGAGTTGAGGTATGATACATTTTTGCTGATCCTAAATACAGACATAATCCATCTGATGATGCAGCTGCCCATTTTGACATCAATAGGGTTCAGCGAGTTGTCCAAAATAAAGCACCACTGGATTTTTATTGAGTTTTGCTCACTGGTCCTGTCAGTGATAGTGCCTATGAGATTCTGGATCTAGTTTTTTTAGTATATTATTCTGCAGTTTAGCTGGAATTAACTACAGAAAACATTTAATCCTTCTGCAGCTGCACATTCGCTGGACATGTATTTCTAGATTTAAAAATGTAACACACATTGTTTTACCTAAACTGAAAATATGTTGCGAGCAATGCCAGAATATGTCTAAATCCCAAGGAGGACTTTCAGGGATGTAAAATGCAAGTTTCAGATTAGGCTCCTTATGGTGTGGCATACAGCCTAAATGTCACAGATACACTTCTGCTCACCTGTGGCATTTCAGAACTAATAGCAGGGGACAAGATGTTAAAGAAACATGAGAAAACAGCTGACTGTATAAAGAAAAGGACTAAAACAGAATACACAATGACATCAATGAACTTTGATGATGACAGCAGTTTATTTTGCTTCAGTCATCCAGCCTTCACAGTCATAATACACAATGTATATTTCTCAATAAGGAATCAGGACATTTTGGTTTATTTTCTTATTATGCCGTTAAGCATTAAAATTAATTTATTTTATATTTTGATAGACAGGTCTTTTACCAACAATGCAAAACACCAAATTTGTGATTTTTTTTAAATTGATTTTATTTCTTAATTTGTAATGTAGTAATAGGAGGGGTGATTTGAATTTTTATATTGTTTTTAATACTTTTTAAAGCATTTTATTTTATTTTTCTTAGTGATTGTTTGTCCCCTCAGGGGACTTGAACTCGCAATAATCTGTAAACAGCTTATATAGCAAAAAACAAATTATTTTATGAGTGCCAACCACAAGCTGATTTTCATACAAGCTGGCTTTCACAGGAGAACAGACCCCTAGCTGACATGGTGACCCCCTGGTGCCACGTAACCAAATCACAGGCTCAACAATGGGAGCATAGAACAGTGTACCCACCCTGCCAGTGCGCTGTCACCTTCATCAGCAAAGCCTTTATGTCTACCCCATACATGAGAACCTTTCCATGACTGAGAAACAGGCCACACAGTCCCATAAAAACAAAAAATATTATCACTAAACCAGCACACAAAGGAGGCGCCAGGGGCCCCACGACCACAATCAGTGATAAAAAACAGAAGACATTATCCATCTTCTTCAGTAATAACATCAGTGATTAAAAAACAGTTTCATTCCTTACCAACTCACACCCGTGTTCAACATCCTACCAAAAATACAAAAATCTCTGACAAATCCCCATGGACACCTTTTTGTATCATCTACTAATTCAATTGTATCCCCTTTATTGGTCTATTTGGAGAAAATTCTCACCCCCCACCAAAAAATTTGCTGGATACAGGCCACTTTCTCCTGGTTAACAGTCATCTAAACTCAGTCCCCCCCTGAAAATCTACTAGTAACGCTTGACGTCAACAATCTATACACATCCATTACCCATGACAAGGGCCTTAAGGTTATCTCTGACCTTTTATCCAAATCCAACATGAACACAAACTCTACCATTTTCCGCCTTCATATCTTAAGCATAGTATTGCAGGAGAAGTACTTTCATTTGGGGATGGCTGCTACATTCAGAACAGTGGCAGTACAATGGGATCGAACGTAGCCCCAGCCTACATGCGCCACTTTGGAGATCAACATATCTACACCAGTGCCATTTTCCTACAACACTTCATTTGATGGTACACTTAACTTTGTAACATCTGAATTACAATTTACCCTCAATCATGACTTACACAAAATACTCTACCTTGACATACCGCTCTTTAACCCTTCACCACCTTGGGATTTTTCATTTTTTCGTTTTCATTTTTTGCTGCTTCTTATTAACAGAGCCATAACTTTTTTATTTTTCTGTCAATATGGTTGTGTGAGGGACTGTTTTTTCAGGACCAGTTGTACTTTGAATGACATCATTGGTTTTACCATACAGTGTACTGGAAAACTGAAAAAAAAAATCCAAGTGCAGCGAAATTGCAAAAAAAAAAGTATATATATATATATATACATACTTCTCACAAAATTAGAATATCATCAAAATGTTAATTTATTTCAGTTCTTCAATACAAATTGAATCTCATATATTATATAGAGTAATTACAAACAGAGTGATCTATTTCAAGTGATACAGGAAAAGGTATCAACCACTGAGGACTCTCAATTCTAAATATTTTTCTATTTCAAGTGTTCATTTCTGTTAATGTTGATGATTATGGCTTACAGCAAACGAAACCCCAAGAGTCATTATCTCAGTAAATTAGAATAATTAACAAAAAACACCTGCAAAGGATTCCTAAGAGCTTATAAAGATGTCTTAGTCTGTTTCAGTAGGCTCTACAATCATGAGGAACAGGGCCGGCGTCAGCACCCGGCACAGCGGGCAAATGCCGGGGCCCTGGGGAGAGGGGGGGGCCCACTCATGCTGTCATAGATACAGCTGGGAGAGCAGAGCAGGAGATAACATGCTCTCTCCCCCCACAAAGTCACTGCTGGCTGCGTTCTCTTAACCCCTATGTGCCAGCTCTGACACAAGCATCTTCTCACTCAGTCAGTGCAGCCAGGCAGGCACACATAGGGGTTAACAGAAGGCAGCCAGTGTGACATTGTGGGCGGAGAGAGCAGTTCTCTGCTCTCCCCCCTGGGTGGCTGCAGACAGTGCTGAAGTTTATCAGGCAGATTCCGGAGGAGCTCCGTCCTACCAGTGACTGAGTGAGTGTTATGGTATCCAGCAGTGGTTGCAGTTGGACTTGTGGCTCAGTCTGCTGCTGTCTGTCTCCGCTGCCTAAAAATGTGGGTGATGTCTGGAGGAGCAGCTGGTGGGGTGCAGCCTGTAGCCGCCCAGCTCACCCAGAATACATGCATGCTGCACCAAACCTGCACCAGTGGGGTAGGAAGAAGCTTAACCCCTTCCCATCTGTATGAAGGTTATTGCTGAACCTTAAAGATAACAATCCGACCCGCATAAATGGGGTTAACCAGATGCCAGGAGGAAGGGGAGCTGCTGCCATGGATAAAACTGAGCTGTGGGCTGTATGTTGGGGCCCCGTGGCCCCAGGCTGGTGACTGGAGGGACTCTGCCCAGTGCTGGCATGTGGGTGATTTCTGCTCCGGAGTCTCAGCTTCTCTCCTCCACATCACACTGTGCAGTCACAGCAACATTGGTTGTCTCTGTCCAGGTCCCAGCAGCTGCCACTGCTCCCACCAAGGACATGGCATCACTTAACCCTTTCCCTGCAGCCACCGGCAACAAATCCACATTATTCCTTGATTAAATCAGGTTCCAACCCAATAGAGGAGCAGACATTTCCTACTGCCATTAGGGTCCGGGAGGGGGTGACATTGGCTGCCTTGCTACTCTGTAGTGGGGGGTGACAAGTGTAACATGGGGTAACGATGATGGAGAAATGCACAGGATAATAGTGAGAGCGACAGAGGGCAGTGTATGGTATGGAGCAGTCAGGGGGTGGGCTGCAGGATCCCCCCATACTGTACATGACTGCTCAGGACAGGGAGGCGTTTAATGAGCTTCTAATGACAGGGCACTAATTGGGTCATTAGGGTTTGTGGAAAGGATTCAGCATCAGGTCCCTCATTAATGCCCGAGCCGCCTGTTACTTTGTAGCACAGATCTGTTGGGGCTGCAAAACCAAAGTTGTTTATGTAGAAAAGTCTTTGTTTCATAGAAAAACTCAAAACAGAAAAGCACCTCTCCTGTATATATACACTGCACAGCACCTTTCCTCCTGTATATATACACTGCACAGCACCTCTCCTGTATATATACACTGCACAGAACCTTTCCTCCTGTATATATACACTGCAGAATTTACAATAGCTGTCACTCATGTAAGAAGTGAAATCTGGCATTGTACTATACATTTCTCTGCCGTATCTGTGCATCATAAATCGGGGTATGTGTTAAAGGGGAAGGGGGGCCCACTGAGACTCTTTCGCCCGGGGCCCTCGAAAACCTGGAGCCGGCACTGATGAGGAAGACTGCTGACTTGACAGAGGTCTAGAAGGCAGTCATTTTCACACTCTACAAAGAGGGTAAGCCACAAAAGGTCATTGCTAAAGAAGCTGGCTGTTCACAGAGTGCTGTATCTCAGCATATTAAAGTTGAGTTGACGGAAAAGTGTGGTAGAAAAAAGTGCACAAACAGCCAGGATAACTGCAGTCTTGAAAGGATTGTTAAGAAAAGGTCATTCAAAAATTTTGAGGCGATTCACAAGGAGTCATTACTTCAAGAGCCACCACACATAGACACATTCAGGACATGGGCTTCAAGTGTCGCATTCCTTGTGTCAAGCCACTCATGAGCAAAAGACAACGCCAGAAGCATCTTACCTGGGCCAAGGAGAAAAACTGGAGTGTTGCTCAGTAGTCCAAGGTTTTGTTTCAGATGAAGGTAAATTTTACATTTCATTTGGAAATCAAGATCCCAGAGTCTGGAGGAAGAGTGGAGAGGCACACAATCCAAGCTGCTTGACGTCTAGTGTGAAGTGTCCACAATCAGTGATGGTTTGGGGAGCCATGTCATCTGCTGGTGTAGTTCCACTATGTTATATCAAGACTAAAGTCAGTGCAGCCGTCTACCAGGAAATTTTAGGGTACTTCATGATTCTGTGGCCAAGCTTTTTGGAGATGGAAATTTCATTCTCCAACAGGACTTGGTACCTGTCCACACTGCCAAAAGTACCAATATCTGGTTTAAAAACAACAGTATCACTGTGCTTGATTGGCCAGCAAACTCACCTGACTTTAACCCCATAGAGAATCTATGAGTTATTGTCAAGAGGAAGATGAGAGACCCCAGACCAAACAATGCAGATGAGCTGAAGGCTGCTATCAAAGCAACCTGGGTTTTCATAACACTTCATCACTTCATAACATCTCCTAGTTAGGAGTCACTATGTGGCACCTAAGATGCCCCTTTTTGGCTCGGTCCATCGCACCGTGGGCTGCTACACGTGTGGACACTGTGTTGCCTGCGCCAATGTCCTGCGCAGCTCCTCATTCTCCTCGGCAGACGGTAAAAGAAACTTTGATATAAGACATTACATCTCCTGCGGTGCCAAAAATGTGATCTATTATGCTACCTGCAGCTGCCGTCTCATCTATGTAGGCTTAACATCACGTGAATTAAGAGTAAGGGTGAGGGAGCATGTGCGGGACATTGGCGCAGCCAGGACGATAGAGGATGTCTCTCAATTAAAAACTATAGCGAGGCATTTTAAAAAGTACCACAACTGTGACCCTAGCCAGTTCTTGGTAAGGGGAATTGATGTTGTCCACACAGGTATACGAGGGGGTAATATCAAGCAACTCCTTGCCCAACGTGAACTTAAGTGGATTGTGACCCTGGGCACCGTTAGACCTGGTGGCCTTAACGAATCTCTCAATTTTGCTCCGTTCCTGTAGCTCTTTTTAAGATCCTTGGGCTCCCCTCCGTTATTTAGGTGTCTGCTTCACCTTTTTGATTTTGGTTTTAACATTTGTCTTTTTGTGTTCTTTATAGTTTTTTCGTTGATGTTCCTGCTACTCTTTGAATATTTTCCATGACGTTCCTGGTATCCCTTGAAAATACCTTTGGACTCTGACTGGCATGTCACAATACTGGATGGATTCAATGTATGCCTGTATATGAATTATTGCTATAATGGTTTATATGCCAATTGTATATACTTCATGATTATTTCATTACGGATTGTGATTAATTCTGTGTTTGTTGCATATATTGTTCTCCTTAGTGGTTACATGCCTTGTTATTGTTCCGGTTGCAGTGCGCGTGCGCCCGTTTGCTCTTGGCTCCGCCCCTCCTCTGTCCGGCCGTTCGGCTTCCCGGGTCTGTGACTGGTTACCATGGTGTTTCCATGCTCCCACTCACTTGGCTCGGGAGCCTGACTGGGCGGGGTGGTTGCGGCGCCGGGTGCCATGGACGCACGCGCCGCTAACTAGCAGCCGTACTTACTTCCGGGTCACGTGAGTTTCACGCGACCGGAAGTGGGGGATATAAGGCTCCTTCGGTGGAGTTTGTGACACTTCCCCTTGATAAAGCAAACAACGCTGGAGCGAAACGCGCGTCGGGGGTGTCGCCCTTCTCTTTTCGATCCCTGCACCCGGGTAAGAAGTACCTTTTGGATACTGGTCTCACTGTGCCTGTGACGCTATATGCCTTTATTTGACCGGTAGTGATATCAGTCTCCTGGAGTGTGTCCGGTCCTATGGACTGTCAGTTTTGCAGTACTTTCTGCTAGCCCCATCTAGGTCTATACTTTGGACCCAGGGGGATTTTAGCTGGGGTTCATGGGGCTGGATAGGGATATGGTCATCCATTCTGTGCCACTTGCGTTACCTTTGTGCCTATACCATATACACTTTATATAGCTCTGATGACCAATGCGGGTGCTTGGGGTTGTTTTAGTGTCCTTAATTTCATATATGTGTTTGTATATGTTGTCTGTTATATGTTTCAATAAATTTTGTACTTTTTTACGTTTGTCTTTTTGAATGCTCCTTTTGTTCTCCTTGAATAATAGTATCTTTTGGAGTAGGATTTATAGTGTCCAGGACATGGTATTTGGACACTTTGCATTATGAGCCTGGGGGTATATTTAATTTCATAACACTTCAGTAGTGCCACAGGCTGATCACCTCCATGCCATGCCGTAGTGATGCAGTAATTGATGCAAAAGGAGCCCCGACCAAGTATTGAGTGCAATGTACTGAACATACATTTAAGTAGGCCAACATTTCGGATGTTAAAATAATTTTTTCTAGCTGGTGTCATAAAGTGTTCTAAATTACTGAGATAATGACTTTAGGGTTTTCATTGGCTGTAAGCCACAATCATCAACATTGCCAGAAATAAACACTTGAAATAGATCACTCTGTAATGACTCTATATAATTTATGAGTTTCCCTTTTTGTATTGAAGAACTGAAATAAATTAACTTTTTGATGATATTCTAATTTTGTGAGAAGCACCTGTATATATTTTTGCCATGTTCACTAAGTGCTAAAACGGACCTGCCATTATAATTATCCAGGTCTTTACCAGTTCGCAGATACTAAACATGTATAGATTCTTTTTTATTTAAGTGGTGAAAAAAGAAATTCTAAATTTGTTCAAATAAAAAAGGAGCCATTTTATGAAACCCATAACTTCTCCATTTTTGGGATCTGGGGCTGTGTGAGGGCTTTATTTTTTGCATTTTGAGCTGATGTTTTTACCAATACCATTTTGGGGTAGATCGCCTGTTATTGCATTTTATTGCAATGTTGTGGAAAGCAAAAAAAGGTAATTCTGGTATTATTATTTTTTACTCATTATGCTGTTTACCAGTCAGATTAATAATTTTTATATTTCGGTTCAACGGGCATTTCTGAACACAGCAATACCAAATATGTGTATTTTTTATTATTGCTTTATATTGAATTGAGCAAAGTGAGGATGATTTTAACTTTTACATTTTTTTAATAATTTTAAAACTTTTTTTTTACTTTTCACTTGCTACAATAGTCATTTTAGGAGATTTGAAGCCCTACTATGTGTAGCAGAAATGATCATCTGCTATGATCGCCGGCCACAGGACACGATCATAGCAGATCTGCAATGACAAGCACGATGGTCTTCTGCAGGCTCTGATTGTCATGCCAACGCATCTGCGCCCCACGATCACGTTACAAGGCACTGATAGGCAGGGTTTGTGACGCACTTCTGGAGTTCGCATATTAAATGCTGCAGTCAGAGATTAACAGCTGCAGTTAAAATGTTAACAACCATAGGTGGATCGTGATTCTACCCAGGGAGGTTAAGTGCACATGATAGCTGATATAATCTGCTGTCATGTGCCTAAAAAGATACTGTCCCAGCATTACTCATTATCTGCAGGCAAAGATGCGGGCTTGACTTGCTAGCCCTCATCAGAGTCAAGGAGATGACCTTTGACGCACCATGTGTGCCATATATTGTTAATGGGTTGACGCAACATATTCCTTTTTCCTAAAATGTTTTTATTTATTGACGATAACGTATTTTATTCTACTTTCAGTACCTGGTTATAGGGACATCTATCTTGTTTCTGCTTCTGTTAACAGCATTTAGAGATATACTTTGCAGTAACGCAGTAACGACTTAGACAGCATTAGACTGGATAAGTTCACTTAGTGTTCTAGGCCTACTTTAAGACCTGTGCAGATGTCACTGTGCAGGGAGAGAGATGATGTGATCTGTTCCCATCATCACACATGTGATGAAATTGTCCTCTAAAGGCTCTCCATTGTTTTCAGTGGGAAATCTGTGCTGACGTTCATATGACTATGGATTGCCGCAGATTTGAAAAAATAAGATTATATATTAAAGTGGTGTCCAAAAGATTTTTATGTAGAAACAGTGGGAGGACCATGTTTAAATTAACCCTAATTAATGTGACTAATCCACACAGAGACCATCTGCAGTTCAAAGTAGCAATCCACGATAGATGATCAAAGGATACATTTTCTAGTTAAAAGTAGACTCGAAGCATACAGTGGTATAAGAAGTTAATATGGAATGTCACCGCATTTTAATTTTATCCTATACAGATGCCATTTTCATTTATACAAGTCATTGTTAAGAATTAAATTTAAAATACAAACCACCATCGATGTATAGTTTCATCACCAGGATCGCCCGTCCAAAGATTCTGAGTCACTGTGTCACTGAATGCATGGTAACAGCCTGTAACAACAAACATAGATAATATAATTTATCAACAATGTAGATTTAGAGTTTAATACAATTTTTATTCTACTTTACACACTGTTACGTGGTGTGATTCTGTTATATGCATTAAGATACAATATGCCTTTTTAGTTTGGATAAACTTTTTTCTAGAAATCAATAAAGAAAGGACTACTGGGAGTGATCATGATGCCAATCAGTAGTGCCTAGCAATGCAAAACAAATCTTGATCTAAATTAAAGCCTATAATCCCGGCTTCACTGCCTTATGAAGGAAAGGAAATAACTGTGGTCTCATGTTAATAAGTGTAAGATAAATTCATTTAATATTGATAGCATCCACCAGAAACCATCTACACATGTGTATTATTAAACCGAGGATATAAGCAAATACCCTGCAGTAAGTAAATAAATAGTAATAGTACATATGAATAACATAGAGACCTTAGTTGACACTATTTTGATCACAAAAAGAGTAAAAACCATCCCACCGTAACAAGCTATGCCCAATCAGGATGAACCCTATCTCTTGTAGGTCACCACACTGTGTCAGCAGACGTCAAAATAGGCAGGAACAGAGCAGGAATCAGACCTGACTGTTTTATACCTGCCTGTGGAAAGCTATAAACACACGGGACACAGTCCATAAAGGGAATATATGGTAAAATCAATGGTGTCATTCAAAAGTACAACTCGTCTCACAAAAGATAAGCCCTCACATGGCCACATTTATTATTAAAAATAAAAAAGTTATGGCACTGGGAAGAAGGGGAACAAAACATGAAAATGCAAAAATTGAAAATCCCAAGGTCTTGATGGGGTTAAATAAATAGTAAGAATACATGTAAATAATATACAGTACATAGTTTCGTATTTGGAATATCAGTGGCGCTTGCTAAACTGCTTCCTTGCAGCAGATATTGTCACAGTACCACTTTTCTGTGTCATATACTGAAAATAATATAGATAATGGTATATCTGCGCTAGGAATAATCCCCTTTTGTTTATATAAGACAATAAACCGAAGAGCAGCCTCTCTTGTTTCAGTTGCCAACTAGTCCCAATTATATCTAGGATTTTACCTTATTGGACACAGTGAAGACCTTCAGTTTTTTTCTCCCCGTACCCACTAGGCTCCTTTCAATGTAGTTCTCATCCAAATTTGGATACTATGAAATTAACGTGTAACATGTTCTTTAGTATTATGGAGGCGCACAGATCCTCCCAGAAAAGTATATAAAATCTATATATAGAAACACATAAAAACACATAAAAAACAAATGTATTTTTAGCTCGAGTTTTTGAGGTATTACCAGAGAAGAAGTTACCTCCTATGATCCGATTTGTTTCTCCGCTCTTTTGTAGCTGTGATTAAAAAGTCCTTATAATATATCCTGATGTCCAGGTAAGTTTATCGCACAACTCCTGTGGGTGGTGAGCGCTGCCCCGGCCGGTAGCAGTGCTCCAACACACCCATTGCTTGCAGTCGATAGCATGGGGTGGCTGCGCACCGTGAGTATTAGCCGCTCGGTCTCCTAGCAATGCAGGACCTAGCGTGATGTCACAGTCACGTGTTAACACACGTGACTGGCTATGGATAGCGCGATGGACCAAAAAACTGACGCATTTCGGAATAAACATATTCCATCCTCAGGGATGGTCCATGGAAGAGTATATGCCCTTTTATTCACAGCCGCAGTCGCTTAACCCCTTCATGTGGTAAAGGCGAACAGTTCAATCTCGCTGTTCAGACCTTTCGGCATAAGAGTATCCAATTCAAAAATCATCCTGCTCTCTTCTCTTGACATTTGTTTAATGTAGTCTCCTTTCCGCCAGCTTTTGTTCACTATTTTTAGGCCCGTAATGATGGTGCATTTTATGACACTTCCATGTTGATTCAGAAAGTGCTTTGATAATGGATGGCCCTGGAATTTCTTTTTTATATTTCTCAAGTGTTCATTTATTCTTATGTATAATGGCATCTTTGTTCTCCCTATATATAATTTATTACATGGGCACTTTAGGGAGTAAATAACTACTTTAGTGTCACATGATGTATGATCTTTAATGATCCATTCATTCGGCCCTTTTGCAAGCGACAGTTGTTTCTTATAATTTAGTCGCTTACAAGGTTTACACTTGAGACATGGATAAAATCCTGGATGTGTGCTGTAGGGGAGATGCATGGTAAGGGCTTGTGGATTCGGAACCATGGGGGCTATTTTGTTAGCCAAACAATTAGCTTTTCTATATACAAACACTGGATGTTCCGATATTTTTTCTCCTATAATTTTATCGTCTTTTAGGATGTCCCAGTGTTTCTTTACTATCCTTTTGAACAGGTAAGTATTGGCGTTGTATTGTGTGATTATAGGGACCACCACGGATATCTTTTGATTACCATTTTCTTTATTTTGTAGTAATTGGGCTCTTGGCAGCCCTTCAACTAGTTCTTTTGTCCTAGAAAGATGGTCCTGAGAATAACTCTTTTGAATGAATGTAGTGGTTAGAATCCCCACTTCCTGATTAAAATCCTGTATATTTGAACAGTTCCTATGGGCCCGAATGAATTGACTTCTTGGAACATTTGTTAACCAGCTGGGGAGGTGACAGTTGTCAAGAGATATATAGTTGTTAGCATCAGTGGGTTTATGGAAAGTCTTTGTGTGGATTTTCCCATTATCGATAAAAATAGTTAAATATAAAAACTTATAGATTCGGAACTAGTGGTGCCCATAAAATTTAAAAAATACTCATTTTCATTTAAATTAGTGATAAAATTAGACAAGGGGTACCAGGTTCGCACCAAGTTATGCAAACTTATATGTAGGGAAATGGGAACATCATACTATTTACAGTAAGGGTCCTAGTTGTGTGAACCTGGTACTCTGGCAAATTTTATTGATGACATTGTTTTTATATGGTCTTGGGGCCCAGAGTCATTGTCTAGGATCTGTGCGCCTCCATAATACTAAAGAACATTTTACACGTTAATTTCATAGTATCCAAATTTGGATGAGAACTACATTGAAAGGAGCCTAGTGGGTACGGGGAGAAAAAAACTGAAGGTCTTCACTGTGTCCAATAAGGTAAAATCCTAGATATAATTGGGAATAGTTGGCAACTGAAACAAGAGAGGCTGCTCTTCGGTTTATTGTCTTAGGCTGGTTTCACACTTGCATTTTGATCTGCAGCGTTTTAAACGCAAACGCATTTGGTGCAAAAACATGTTTAAATGCGTTTAAACGCTGCGTTTTTAGGCGCATGCGTTTTTGCATGTTTTAATGCAAACGCGGCGTTTTGACGCATTTACAAGCATTTTTTCCTGCGTTTGCATTTTTTAAACGCATGATGAGAAGTGTGTGACAGCTGCCAATCATCAAAATCAACTAGAAAACCCACTATAAGCAGAGATACCTAGGGTTAGGGTAAGGGTTAGGGTTAGGATCCCTAGTAACCCTAGGGATCCTAACCCTAACCCTAACCCTAAAACACAAACTCTAACCCTAACACAAACTCTAACACAAACTCTAACAAACTCTAACCCAAACTCTAACCCTAACACAAACTCTAACCCTAACACAAACTCTAACACAAACTCTAACCCTAACCCTAACCCTAAAACACAAACTCTAACCCTAACCCTAACCCAAACTCTAACCCTACCCCTAACCCTAACACAAACTCTAACACAAACTCTAACCCTAACCCTAACCCTAAAACACAAACTCTAACCCTAACCCTAACTCTAAAACACAAACTCTAACCCTAATACAAACTCTAACACAAACTCTAACAAACTCTAACACAAACTCTAACCCAAACTCTAACCTAACCCTAACACAAACTCTAACAAACTCTAACACAAACTCTAACCCTAACCCTAACACAAACGCTAACAAACTCTAACACAAACTCTAACCCTAACCCTAACCCTAACCTTAAAACACAAACCCTAACCCTAACCCTAAAACACAAACTCTAACCCTAACCTTAACCCTAACCCTAAAACACAAACTCTAACCCTAACCCAAACTATAACCCTAACCATAACCCTAACCCTAACACAAACTGTAACACAAACTCTAACACAAACTCTAACACAAACTCTAACCCCAATCCTAACCCTAAAACACAAACTCTAACCCTAACCCAAACTCTAACCCTAACCCTGACTCTAACACAAACTCTAATACAAACTCTAACCCTAACCCTAAAACACAAACTCTAACCCTAACCCTAACCCTAAAACACAAACTCTAACCCTAACCCAAACTCTAACCCTAACCCTAACTCTAACACAAACTCTAATACAAACTCTAACCCTAACCCTAACCCTAAAACACAAACTCTAACCCTAACCCTAACCCTAAAACACAAACTCTAACCCTAACCCAAACTCTAACCCTAACCCTAACTCTAACACAAACTCTAATACAAACTCTAACCCTAACCCTAACCCTAAAACACAAACTCTAACCCTAACCCTAACCCTAAAACACAAACTCTAACCCTAACCCTAGGGATCCTAACCCTAACCCTTAGGGTTAGGGTTAGGATCCCTAGGGTTAGGGTTATGGTTAGGTTTTGGGGGTGGCTTATCAGTGTGTATTCTTGTGTTTTTCTATAAAAACGCATGCGTTTAAAAAATGCATGCAAACGCATGTGCTTAAAAACGCATGCATTTACACAGACATCAATACTTTTTTTGCCGCAAAAAAATGCATGCGTTTTTTTGCCGCAAAAAAAGCCGCTAAAATTACTACATGTTGCATTTCTGCAATACAACACATGCAGAGAAAAAACGCATGTGTTGCAAAAATGCATCAAAACGCATGCAAAAACGCATGCGTTTTTAATGTTAAGTATAGGAAAAAAACACATGCTTTTTTGCGTTTTTTAGCGCAAAAACGCAAATAAAAAAACGCAAATGTGAAACCAGCCTTATATAAACAAAAGGAAATTATTCCTAGCGCAGATATACCATTATCTATAATATACAGTACATAGTTGACACTATTTTGATCAAAAGAGCATAAGAGCCATCCCACCGTGACAAGGTGAACCTTGCCAGGATGGTCTAGTCTGCTGACATTCAGTGAGGTGAACTACAAGAGACAGGATTCATCTTGATTAGTCACCCCTTATTCGGATGGCTTTTATGGTCTTTTGATCAAAATAATGTCAACTCAGTACCCTAAGTCATTTACATCTAATATTTACTTTCGGAGTATTTGCTCATTTTGTTTTTATCTTAGGATTTGTCCGTTAAATGCCACAGTGTGAATGTGCACATACACAATTCACTTATACCAACACATGTTCTGGTTCACTTCTTTGCTTTTACTACTATACTACAGTATAGCCCAAAACTAGATATGTTCTTGTTCATCTGACCTATGAAATCAACACCTGATATTTAAATAATTGTGTGGCATGAACACGAAAATTACATAGCACAATATAGAATAAGGAGACACCACAAACTTTATTTTATCAATGGGGGAAAGTCAGCACATGGCTGCAGTCTTTACAGTACAATCATGTTCTATGGAAACACACTGTATGGAGATAGTTGATAAAGCATACTTTCTGAAAACTACACGTGTTAGCTGTAAAACCACAGGTTGGAGCTCTCTGGTTAAGATTATACCAAACAAACACTGAAACATTTCATATTTCATATTTTTAGGGAGCCCATTTATATGAAATATAGTCATTACTAACCTTTTTCTTTTGTTAATAATTTCAGTTTGGAGAAAAAAGATATATACTAGAATTTGTTGGTAACAAAGACAAAGTTTCTGTGTAAGCTGTGATCTTGGAAATTACTGATATTTTAATGACAGACCAGTACATAATCCTTATATATTATTTCTAAACACTCTATTTCGGTGATTACTTTGTATCGCCGTTCATACTGCACCCACACACACAAATGATACACCATTTGAAAGGTAAACTTGCCCCCTTCAGCAAGAAAATAGCCAAACAAACCACACATCCATGATGTGATCACAAAATACAGTTTAAACATTAATTTTCATAAACCTGTAGTAAGGAAAAATGACCTGCAGGTGGCACCGCACTACCTCAAAGCACACTACCACAAAGCTGTTACAGACATCAAATCCTAACATTTGCCTTGGGGGCTTTCCAGCTTGCCGAACTCCTTGGAACTCATTGCCCAGCCGATTTCAGGCACATTGGAGGATTGCACACTTCACTGCAGGCGAGTCACATATGCAAATACATTTGTAAGCATTCTCTGCCTATTCAATTGCACACTTGCTCCGTTTATACTCCACCGACACACACAAATGATGCACCACTTCAAAGGTCAATTAACCTGCAGATGGCAGTTGCCTTGGGGTCTTTCCAGCTTGCCGAAGTGCTTGCCCAGCCTATTTAAAGGCAAATTTGCGGATTGCACACTCCACTGCAGATGATTCACATATGCAAACACATTTGTATACATGCACTGCTTTTTCATTGATTACTTTGCCCCACACACACAAACAATACACCATTTGAAAGTTAAACCTGCCCCCTTCAGCATGAAAAGACACAAACAAACCACACATTCATGATTTGATCAATAAATACAGTTTAAACATTCATTTTCAGAAACCTGTAGAAAAAAACAATAACCTGCAGGTGGCACCACAACCTCAAGTTGCTCCGTTTATACTCCACCAACACACACAAATGATACACCATTTCAAATTACCTGCAGGTGGCATTTACCTTGGGGTCTTTCCAGCTTGCCGAAGTGCTTGCCCAGCCTATTTCAGGCAAATTCGAGGATTGCACACTTCATTGCAGATGAGTCACATATGCAAACACATTTGTAAACATGCACTGCTTTTTCAGTCAGGGCCGGAGTCAGCACCCGGCTCACCCGGGCAAGTGCCGGGGCCCTGAGCAGGCAGGGGGCCCAATTGCCATCAGGGATGCTGGCGTGCTATGGGAGCTTAGTGCCAGCCCCCAAGAGTGGACACCCCCCTGCCGCTATGGGCCCCGGCACTTGCGATACTTACCTCCCTGTTCAAGCGATGATGTAACCAGTGTGCGCCCTCTGCCTGAGCAGTTACAGCACAGAGAGCAGGAAGACGCAATACTGAGGAGTCCAAAGCAGAGCAGCGACAAGCAACGAGAGGTGAACATTTCATTTTTTTATATTTGGAGCAATATATGGGGACCATCAGAAGGGGCCCATATATGGAGCATTATATGGGGCTAATTCTATATGGAGTATCTTATGGGGCCAATTCTTTAGGGAGCATCTTATGGGGCCAATTTAATATGGAGCATCTTATGGGGCCAATTTAATATGGAGCACCTTATGGGGCCAATTCTATGTGGAGCTTCTTATGGGGCCAATTCTATATGGAGCTTCCTAATGGGGCCAATTCTATATGGAGCTTCTTATGGGGCCAATTCTTTAGGGAGCATCTTATGGGGCCAATTTAATATGGAGCATCTTATGGGGCCAATTTAATATGGAGCACCTTATGGGGCCAATTCTATGTGGAGCTTCTTATGGGGCCAATTCTATATGGAGCTTCTTAATGGGGCCAATTCTATATGGAGCTTCTTATGGGGCCAATTCTATATGGAGCTTCTTATGGGGCCAATTCTCTATGGAGCATCTTATGGGATCAATTCAATATGGAGCAGCATATGGGGCTAATTACAAATGGAGCAGTATATGGGGCCAATTACATATGGAGCAGTATATGGGGCCAATAATATATGAAGCATCTTATGGGACTAATTATATATGGAGCATTTGATATGGCCAATTATATATGGAGCATTATATGGGGCCCATTATACATGAAGCATCTTATGGGGCCAATTATTTTTGGAGCATTATATGGGGCCAATCATATACTGTAAGGAGCATTATATGGGACCCATTATGTAAAGAGCACTATATGGGGCCCAATCTGTATATAGCATCATATGGGGCCCATTCTGTATGGAGCAATATATGGGACTCAGTATACTGTATGGGGCCGATCATATACTGTATGGAGTATTAAATGAGGCCCATTATATATGAAGCAATAGATGGGGCCCATCATATACTGTATGGAGAATTATATGTGGCTCATTATTCTGTATGGAGTACTACATGCTCCCCATTATACTGTATGGAGCAATATATGGAGCTCATTATTCTGTTTGGAGCATAAAATAGGGCTCATTATTCTGTTTGGAGCAATATATGCGGCTCATTATTCTGTATAGAGGACTATGTGGTGCCAATTATACTGTATTAGATGGTAGCCTGATTCTAACGCATCGGGTATTCTAGAATATGTATGTAGTTTATTTATGAAGATTTTAGAATAATACATTGAATACACAGGATTCGGCCGGCCGTGACCAATTAGCGAAAGCGAAACATGGTTCAAATACCGTGCCAATTTGCGGCTGGACTGTGCCTGTTGCTGATTGTTCGCGGCCGGCCACGTAGTATATAGCGCAGCCACGTAGTATATAGCACAGCCCACGGAGTATATAGCACAGCCCATTTAGTATATAGCACAGCCCACGTAGTATATAACATAGCCCACGGAGTATATAGCACAGCCACATAGTATATAGCACAGCCCACGGAGTGTATAACAGCCCACATAGCATATAACTCAGCCACGTAGTATATAACAGCCCACACATACAGTATATACCACAGTCCACATAGTGTATAGCACAGCCCAGTAGTGTATAACACAGGCCATGTAGTATATAACAGCCCACGTAGTGTATAACACAGCCCACGTAGTATATAGCACAGCCCACATGGTATATAGCACAGCCACGTAGTATAGTGCACAGCCACGTAGTATATTGCACAGCCACATAGTATATTGCACAGCCCACGTAGTATATTGCGCAGGCCACGTAGTATATAACACACCCCACGTAGTATATTGCACAGCCCACGTAGTATATTGCACAGCCCACGTAGAATATTGCACAGCCACATAGTATATTGCACAGCCACGTAGTATATTGCACAGCCCACGTAGTATATTGCACAGCCCACGTAGTATATTGCACAGCCCACATAGTATATAGCAATGTGGGCATCATGTCCCTGTTTAAAAAAATAATTAAAATAAAAAATAGTTATATACTCACCTTCCGTTGGCCCCCGGATCCAGGCGAAGCATTTACCGATGCTCCTCGCGCCCTCTGGTCCCAAGAGTGCATTGTGGTCTCGCGAGATGATGATGTAGCGAGACCACTACATCATCATCTCGTGAGATCGCAATGCATGGAGCAGTCATTGGAGCGTGGCGAGGAGCGGGAAAGGCCTGTTCTGGATCCGAAGGGCCAATGGATGGTGAGTATATAACTATTTTTTATTTTTTTTATTATTTTTAACATTAGATCTTTTTACTATTGATGCTCCATAGGCAGCATCAATAGTAAAAAGTTGGTCACACAGGGTTAAGAGCAGCGTTAACGGAGTGTTACACCGCGGCATAACGTGGTCCGTTAACGCTGCCATTAACCCTGTGTGAGCACTGACTGGAGGGTAGTATGGAGCGGGCACTGACTGCGGGGAGTAAGGAGCGGCCATTTTGCCACCGGACTGTGCCCGTCACAGATTTTGCCACGACCAATCAGCGACTAGGGATTTCAATTACAGACAGACAGACAGAAAGACAGAAGTGTCCCTTCAGTTATATAGTAGATGGAGCACTATATGGGGCCATTATACTGTATAGGGCAATATATGGGGCTCATGTATATCGGACTATATTGTCCGGTTTCTGAGCTAATGTAGAATGTACAATACATATCACTCACGTAATGCAAGGAGTAAGTGAAATCGTTGGCATTGTACTATACCTACATTTCTCTGCGTATCTGTGCATTATGAATTGTGGTACGTGTTAAATGGGCCCACTGGGACTCTTTCACCCTGGGCCCATGAAAACCTGGAGCTGGCCCTATTTTCAGTGATTACTTTGCCCCACACACACAAATGGTGAATCACATATGCAAACACATTTGTAAACATGCGCTGCTTTTTCGGTGATTACTTCACCCCACACACACAAATAATATACCATTTGAAAGGTAAACTTGCCCCCTTAAGCAAGAAAAGACACAAACAAACCACACATTCACAATTTGATCAATAAATACAGTTTAAACATTCCTTTTCAGAAACCTGCAGAAAAAAACAATAACCTGCAGGTGGCACCACAACCTCAAGATATTTTTTAGCCTTTTTTTGGTTCAAGTCATTTTCTGAATGGCCTACCATTCATCCGCTTAGCAGATATATATCACATACTCCGTAGGGGGTGTAACTAATTATTTCTAGTTGATGTATATCAATTGCTTTGCTCAGTATGTGCTATATCTGATGAAATTCTTTGCAGATGGGGGGAGAAGGAGGGAAGAGCTCTGCCTCTAGCTACTCCCTCCTCCAATCTACAAAGAATATCATCAAAGGCAGCTGCCATCTTCTATTTCAGTAATGGGATAGTCTGTCCTCACTGAATGCAGATTTTATATCAGAAATGATAATTTTTATAATGTCTGATCAATTCTGGCAAGGAAAGAAGCTTTTTTTCTGATAAGATATATTACAAAGTTGTTTATTTTCATGTGTCACTTGATTTATGTAATACAAATGAAAATGATATTTACTCTTTTATAGTCACATGTAAGGCTGTAAGTTTGGATTGGGAGACCAGCGGTCAGTCTGGACATTGAGGTCCATATTCAAATGGGGAATTAGGCTTATGTGTACCAAGCTTAACAATGCCACTAGAAAACATTGTTTCTTTTATTACAAATATCACTTTTTTACCGATCCGAATATCTTGTTTTAGATGTCACATTTTTAAGCCTGTACATTTTTTAACTAAGCTAAACCAATAATTGCATTTGTTCTTGGAAATTGAATGCAAGATGTAAAAAAAATATTTAATGAAACTGATAAAACTGTATTTGCCTGCTCATGTTAAAGTAACTGGCTGCCTTCATACAACAGATTCTTAGTATAGTAACACATTGAGAGAAATTCCGTAATGTGTATTAGAAATGCTGCATGCTGAAAAATGTGTGTTTTAACATACAGCTCGTTCATGAATTTTATATTATAAATGAAGACTGGCTTAGAGAAGTTGTATTATGTAGCAAATTTTATTAAAGTTTTTGCATTTTGTGGCGCACGATATAGGTGTATACATCTAGTGTATATGTCAATAGTAGAGATTAGAGAACCCAAACGTAAAAGTTCAGGATTCTTACCAGAGAGTTAGCGTCTGGCACTAAACATCGAACCTGCCAGAAGACCGTTGCAATCTCCATATTTCCCAGGAGAGAGAGAGATAATTTTCCAGATCAAAAGTTTGGGTTACCATTTTTTTTCAATGGGGTTTGGTTTCTGGTTCAAATTTGAGTGCAGTTCTGGTACCAAAACAATAACTTTGGAATAAAGGATCCACTCATCCATAGTCAATAGTCATAGTGCTCATTCAGGTTGCTTCAATTAATTGTATGACAGTGAATACAAAGCTCTTATTGATAGGAAATAGGACTGCTAACTATCCTTTGGGGTTATGACTATCATTAGACAAGGGCCTCAAAAATCTCTATCTGACATGTGAATGGACAGAGCTTTGCACAGTAAGTGCTTAGGAGCCCTGCGATACAGGAGAAAAGCCAAAGGAACCTAAAGACATCTGATCTCCACCATCTGTGACGCATCAAGACACAGTATGCCATAACATTCTCAACGGTGAATGTTCCTTAAATTTCTCCGTGTCATTTGAATGCATTGGTAGGCAGTAAACTTATGCCCATAAATCTAATATATAATTGCTTAGAATACTACTTCCTGCAATTTGTGCCAACTTCCGTGGCTTTGTCCGGAGCTAATGTCCGGAGCTAATGTCCGGAGCTAATGTCCGGAGCTAATGTCCGGAGATTAATTGCCTAGAATACTACTTCCTGCAATTTGTGCCAACTTCCGTGGCTTTGTCCGGAGCTAATGTCCGGAGCTAATGTCCGGAGCTAATGTCTGGAGCTAATGTCCGGAGATAAGTGACGTCAACAGTGTCCAGTGTCTGATTGGTTGCCGCCTGCTGCGAGCGACCAATCAGAAACGTGCCGTACTGTGACACACTCCGCCCGCCATTTTGGTGTGATTTTTGAATTTTTACCTCACAGCAAGTTTCTACTGCGTGGAGGCGGGCCCAGTGACGTTGCTCTTCAAGCTCCTGCCGAATTTCATCAAAAAAATTATAATACCATTTACCAAAACTATATATATTTAGTTGTGAAGTGGTTCAGTGACATTTTCACACCAATTTTGAACTTTTGTTTGGTGTTTTCTCCATATACTGCCTATTATTTTTGTTCTTTCTTACTATTATTTATTAATTGTATTATTCTTACATTTGAATAAATAAAGTATATATGGATTCTAGACTCCCGATTCTTTAGAATCGGACTGCCATCTAGTAAAATATAAAAACATATTCTTTTCACACTTTGCCGAGATTCATTGCATCTTTTTTAAATGCAGATGTTGGTTTACATAATCAGGTTTTTACACAAGTCTAGATGTTATTATGAAAGGTTCTAATAATTCTGATCAGTAAAACGAAATTCTTTAAAGAAAAGCTCTGTTTCCATTGAATGACAACTGTGGATGGAAAGATCAGAATTCTGGAGAAATTCCAAGTATGGGGGTTGTGGCAAGTTATTCATTTTGCGACATTTGCCCTGACAAACACATGCTTGTTTTATTATTCCATGTACAACCGTAGAATACACCAAAGTTTTCAGAGTAGCAAAACATTTTAGCCTATTATCAAGCTCAGTTTTACTAAAAAGTGTTGTTAGATATTGAATTTTCAAGCAAAATGTGTTCAGTTTTTGCAATTTATTTGCACATGTGATCAACACCTCTGTGTTCCAGTCTTGTAGTCCATCTTGGCTAATCCAGTGTCTCATGAATATTCATTAAATCATGATAGTCATCCGAATCAACTTATCAAACCAACACATACGAGGTTGCAGCTGCACAATTACATTTCTGTAGTCAAATAATTGTTTTTTAAATCTGGTGAGTTTATTGCACACATATTTTAACAGTCATTGAATTTCTGGTGCATCTGATTCCAATTTTCACAGCACAGAATGGATACATTACAGCCAGGGTAACAGTGGCTAATATTTTTATGTTTGGTGTCATGCAAATATATAAATGTAAAAATAAGTGCAATAAATCCTAAATATGAATACCTGACAAAACACATGATTGATAGTGCTCAGGCAGTGTCACATGCAGCTGTTGTCTTGCAGATTTACACTGCAGCAGGTGGCTGCTACTGCCTTCTTTCCATTGTTTTCCTGCACAATTATTTAGTCTTGCAGGGAAACACTTATTTTAATTGGTTGAATGTAATGGCTGTATGGGCTTGCAAATGAAACAGCTCTTTGTTTGCAAGATTAAGTAATTGTTTGGGGAAACAATGTAAGGCCTCCTTCACATTTTCAGCATTTGGTCAGTATTTTACATCAGTATTTGTAAGCTAAAACCAGGAGTGGGTGATAAATACAGAAGTGGGGACGTGTTTCTTTTATACTTTCCCACAGATTTTTCCACTCCTGGTCTTGGCTTACAAATACTGAGGTAAAATTCTGACCAAATACTGAAAATATGATCGTGACCTAGTAGAAACACTTCATCACGTCTGTATTTATCACCCATTCCTGGTTTTGGCTTAGGACGGCGTCACACTAGGCGTATGAAAATACAGTCCGTTTTTTACGGCCGTAATACACAGAAATGTTCCCAAAATAGTGATCGGTATGTCATCCGTAGGCAGAGTGTGGCAGCGTATTTTGCGCATGTCATCCTCCGTATGTAATCCGTATGGCATCCGTACAGCGAGATTTTCTCACCGGCTTGCAAAACGGACATACAATATATCCATGGGCTCAAATATTCTTTAAAACATATATACAGTCTATATATATATATATATATATATATATATATATATATATATATATATATATATATATATATATATATATGTCAGTGAGACACACACACATATTCCTCACTAATAATGTTAGAAGTCTATGTGTGCAAAATTTGGGGACTCTAGCTGTTAAAATAAAGGGTTAAATCGCGAAAAAAACTGTCATGGGCTCCCGCACAATTTTCTCTGCCGGAGAGGGAAAGCCGGTGACTGAGGGCAAATATTAATAGCCTAGAGAGGGACCATGGTTATTGGCCCCCGCCCCTGGCTAAAACCATCTGCCCCCAGCCACCCCCGAAAAGGCACATATGTAAGATGCGCCTATTCTGGCACTTAGCCACTCTCTTTCCACTCCCATGTAGTGGTGGGAAATGGGGTAATAAAGGGTTAATATCACCTTGCTATTGTAAGGTTACATTAAGTCAGGTTAATAATGGAGAGGTATCAATAAGACACCTATCCATTATTAATCAAATAGTAGTAAATGGTTAATAAAACACACACACATTAGGAAAAAATTATTTTATTGAAATAAAGACACAGGGTGTCTCAATCCAATTGAAGACCCTTGTCACCTTAAACAAAGTTAAAATAAAAAATCAACAATATCCCATACCTTCCGTCGTTCAGTCTTGTCCCACGCTGTAAATCCATCTGAAGGGGTTAAATAATTTTACAAGCAGAAGCCTGCTAATGCAGCCGCCCCTGCCTGTAAAATCTGGTGAATGAATGGAAAGCAGGGGAAAGTAGCATTGTAGACTTGCGGTGCTGCGTCCCCTGCTGGCATAACCTCAGATGAACTCTAGCGTGGGAATTTTTCTGTATATTTTCTCATGCTCGAGTTCATCTGAGGTTATGCCAGCAGGGGGCGCAGCACCGCAAGTCTACAATGCTACTTTCCCCTGCTTTCCATTCATCCATAAATTATAGTTGCCTAATAGGTAAATTAAAGGGAACCTGTTATATCCCAAAACACTAAGCATTCAACAATCCCTTGGTATGCTGAAGAAAATGAAGATAAGACAATATAGACTTTTCAGATTTGCAGCATTTCCTTGTAAGATTATGAGCATTAACTTGCAGAAATGCTGACACAATCAGGTAATCCCAGTGTAGCTATTTTAAATTAGGAAAAAATTAGAAGCTCATTAAAATAGATCATGCCTAGCATAGCTGTAATTGAAATCTATATTAGTGACCAATTTATTGCTATATTGCCATTTTATTATGCTTCAGGGCTCACACAATTGAGTCACCATTCCAGAATAGCTTGATGTTCACTAATCATACACAGACGACATATAAAAATAAGGCCAGAGAACTGCAACATTAATCCATTTAAATACAGCCTAACCTGTAATTAATGGACTACATAGACAATGAGATTAATAGAATTATAATATGCAAAAAGAAAAATCACTTGCATTCAGTTGTAATAAAATAGATTACCTAATGGAGAACATAATGGCTTTTGCTTAATGTGCATTTTACTCAATGAGTCTTTTGCCATAGGAAATTGTAAAACATGTACTAACTAATCATAAGTAAAAAATAATAAAATAATGAAATAAAACACAATGAGATTAGCTATACAGTTCTGAAACACCAACATTCTAAAATGAATTATTGTCTTAGATTATATATTATAAGTAGTGTTGAGCGATACCGTCCGATACTTGAAAGTATCGGTATCGGATAGTATCGGCCGATACCCGAAAAATATCGGATATCGCCGATACCGATATCCGATACCAATACAAGTCAATGGGACATCAAGTATCGGAATGTATCCTCATGGATCCCAGGGTCTGAAGGAGAGGAAACTCTCCTTCAGGCCCTGGGATCCATATTAAAGTGTAAAATAAAGAATTAAAATAAAAAATATTGTTATATTCACCTCTCCGGCGGCCCCTGGACATCAGCGGGAGGATCCGGCGTCCGGCACGGCTTCTTTCTTCAAAATGCGCGCCTTTAGGACCTGTGGAATGACGTCCCGGCTTCTGATTGGTCGCGTGCCGCCCATGTGACCGCCACGCGACCAATCAGAAGCCGCGACGTCATTCCTCAGGTCCTAAAAGGCGCTCATTCTAGGACTTTAGCTGAGGAATGACGTCGCGGCTTCTGATTGGTCGCGTGGCGGTCACATGGGCGGCACGCGACCAATCAGAAGCCGGGACGTCATACCACAGGTCCTAAAGGCGCGCATTTTGAAGAAAGAAGCCGTGCCGGACGCCGGTTCCTCGCGCAGATGTCCAGGGGCCGCCGGAGAGGTGAATATAACAATATTTTTTATTTTAATTCTTTATTTTACACTTCCGATACCGATACCCGATATCACAAAAATATCGGATCTCAGTATCGGAATTCCGATACCGCAAGTATCGGCCGATACCCGATACTTGCGGTATCGGAATGCTCAACACTAATTATAAGGCAAAATAAATAATACCATTAATTGTAAAAAATTCATTTCTAAAAATGAAATTAACTTGGAGCATGCTAGCACTTACTATGCATTAAAGAAATTTCAGGATACAAATTCATATCTACTTTAATTTACAAATCCTCAAATCTTGGTTTCCAGCTTTTCTTAATTTGACCAGAATGTCGGCACAGTGTAACCCGCTCTGTCTGGTTAGACATATACATACAATAACATGGAAACAAATGCTGTCCTCCAAAATAATGGATAGCACTCTTCCGATTATTCCGGTCGTCTGCATGAGCCCTTACAGTTATACATCCCGACTATTTAGTTTGTGTGTTCAGGATAATGCTGCCTCTACTAACATTCATTAATATATTGGCCCTATGATCTCATGGGCTCTCCATTTTTCTGCAATCACATATAATGGCCCCAATTCATGAAACCTTAGGAAAAATTCTGTTGTAATCTGCTTTGAAAAACCACTAAATTTTTGCGCAACTAATTTTGCAACTTTTTGCAATTTTGCGCAAGTTTATCCCAGCTCCAGCAAAGTAGGCAAAGTGATGGCACAATGTAGAAATTGTTGAAACATGATTAACACCAGAAAGCTCAGGGATTGGAGGATTGGAGTTAGTCTTGTGGTGCAGCTCTCGGAAGTGCACACCACTTCTCAGACACTCCTCATTCATTAGGAACTTTGTGCTCCATAATGAATCAAGAGCATCTGACTCCAACACACCCTCTCATCAAGACCCAGAAAATTGCAGGTCTCGATGAATCAGTGCAAGTCTTTAGTATTTACCTTTTTAGACTGCAGTGTGTGTTTTCCTTCCTATGCTCACTCTGAAACACTATAACTGCAGCAAACTTCCTGTTAGGGCTAGCGGAACGCACCGAGTAAATATAGATGTTTTATTGTTATAGATGCGTTTGCAGCCCGGGGTCCACCGTGCAGGAGAACCTGCTGCTAGCAAACGGTGGCACTATATGGCGGTATGAACTAGCTCTGTTATTTCACAGAGTAGCCGTGCAAGCATTGTACTGCACCCTGTTAGACTTCACAGAGGTCCAGGCTAACTACCCAACTGAGAGCCGGAGGTGCCAGCATTCTAGGGGCTTATTTCAGCCAGGTCCCTGAATACACACAAACACAATCTCATCGCCGAAGGTGCCAGCATTCTAGGGGCTTATTTCAGCCAGGTCCCTGAACACAATCTTACATGACCACACTGGCGCAAAGCACAAATCTTAGAAAGATACCAGCCATGCGGACATGCGAGCTTTAAATAGTTGCAGCAAGTACATGACCTTCCTAGAAGGACCAATGGGAGGCTGCCACAGAGCCTGAGCACCTACAGGACCTTCCTGAAGGACCAATGGATTTAGCTGCAGTATCTGAACATGTGACCCTTGATCTCCAGTGAGAGATCTTACTCTGGGCATGCTCAGAATGAGAAAAGCAGGACTTAGTCCTAGAAGCGTCTGCTCGCCGCTGCCCAGCACTGGCTTCAATGGCAGAAGCAGGAAAAGCAGCAGTAACTCTTTGTACTGAGTCAGACTGAGCAAGGGATCGACGTCTCTGCTGAGCAGGCTCCACTGTGGCAGGAGAAGAATGGGAGACCGCAGAGGAGATGGCCCGAGATTCCTCTTGTGCAGAGGCGGGAACCCGACCCCTAACACTTCCTTCCCCGAATACTTTGATGCTTTCCTCCCTCTCAACTCTCTGATCTTTTTATTCTCTATGAAATATTCTGCAGGATTTTTTTTTTTTAGAATGCTGCATTGTGCCATTCCTGTGTTCTTTTTCTCTTGAATATGCATTAAGGGTAAGAGGACTAGGTCCCTCTCAAGTGGAAATCTTAAGATTATGCATTTGTCTAATTAGCCACTTAAATATTTTTAGAGAGTAACAATTTGTGTTGTGTATATAAACCGAGATCTTTTGAAAATTTTGCTTCCATTTTTTCATCATTTATATATCAATAACATATTTATCCACCCTGTGATTTCCATAGTTCCGCTCCTTTTTTTATTGGTATTGCAATTCCAAAGTTGAGGATTGTGCTTTATTGTCATGAATAATTTTTTTAATTCATTTTTTGTTCCACATATGGGGCTTAACTGTGCTAGCACGACTTTATGTTTTTTTCAGTTTCATCTAAGGACAACATTTTCAAAATAAAAAAATACAGCTCTCCATCTTTTTATCTTTGCTTAATGTAATTACTTTAATACATAAATTTTTTATTAAATAACATTTTCTCACCTGAAGTATGTGTATTTTGCCTATGATACAGTACATTATCACTAAAACACCCGAGAATTATTGTAAATTGTTCCTCTCTTTCTTCTAATATATGGGATCTCTAAATTGGAACAATGCAAAATTGTATCATTATATCTGTACTAGAAAATTGGAATTAAGTCACAAAAATTGCTGCAAGTGGTTTTTGCATAAAAGTTTGCGATGTTTCATGCCCTTTTTTGCCAGCTGTCACTATGACTTAATAAAAGAGGGCATAGCTGACTACTTCTCAACTATAGTCTATCTTAGAAATCTGGCACATATTGCAGCTAAAATTTATGATGGCACATAGTAGTTTAGACAGCGTAGTGAAGTGGATTTTATTTTCTTACATAGGCAAACAGATGACACAAAGATACACCCTGTTTATTAAGAAGAGTTTTATAAATAAAGGACAACCTTGTACAGCAGATTTTCACTTCAAAACTGGTATATTAAATGCCAGTCTTGATAAATTTTTCCCAAAGTGACCTGTGCGCAAAAAACATTTTTTACCTGTTAAACAATAGATGAAGCAAAATTGGGAGAGAAAAAACACATCAATGCTGATTTATATGTGTGAAGGTCATGTAACAACATTTTTGAAATGATAGGCGCTATTACGTGGGTGAAAAAGAAGCCCTTATAAAATAAATCTATGTCTTAGAAGATGCTCCCTATGATAAAAATGAATGAGAAGGATGAACTTTATCTGTATATATATATATATATATATATATATATATATATATATATATATATATATATATATATATATATATATATATATATATATATATATATATATATATATATATTTTCACTGCTCAAAAAAATAAAGGGAACAGTAAAATCCCACATCCTAGATATCACTGAATGAAATATTTCAGTTGTAAATAATTATTCATTACATAGTGGAATGTGTTGATAAAAGTAAAACCTAAAAATTATTAACATAAATCACAACTAATATCCCATGGAGGTCTGGAGTGGGAATGATGCTCAAAATCAAAGTGGAAAATGAAGTTACAGGCTGGTCCAACATCAGTGGAAATGCATCAAGACAAGGAAATGATGCTCAGTAGTGTGTGTGGCCTCCACGTCCCTGTATGAACTCCCTACAATGCCTGGGCATGCTCTTGATGAGGCTGCAGATGGTCTCCTGGAGGATCTCCTCCCAGACCTGGACTAAAGCATCCGCCAACTCCTGGACAGTCTGTGGTGCAAAGTGACATTGGTGGATGGTGCGAGACATGATGTCCCAGATGTGTTCAATCGGATTCAGGTCTGGGGAATGGGCGGGCCAGTCCATAGCTTCAATGCCTTTATCTTGCAAGAACTGTTGACACACTCCAGCCAATGAGGTTTGGCATTATCCTGCATTAGGAGGAACCCAGGGCTAACCTCAACAGCATATAGTCTCACAAGGGGTCTGAGGATCTCATCTCGGTACCTAATGGCAGTCAGTCTACCTCTGGCAATCACACAGAGCGCTGTGTGGCCCTCCAAAGAAATGCCACCCCACACCTTTACTGACCCACTGCCATGCCAGTCATCCTGAAGGATGCTACAGGCAGCAGATTGCTCTTCACGGCATCTCCAAACTCTGTCACGTCTGTCACATGTGCTCAGTAGGAACCTGCTTTCATCTGTGAAGAGCACAGGGCACCAGTGGCGAATTTGCCAATCCTGGTGTTCTGTGGCAAATGCCAAGCGTCCTGCACAGTGTTGGGCTGTGAGCACAACCCCCATCTGTGGACATCGGGCACTCAGATCATCCTCATGGAGTTGGTATCTAAATGTTTGTGCAGACACATGCACACTTGTTGCCTGCTGGAGGTCATATTGCAGGGCTCTGGCAGTGCTCCTCCTGTTCCTCCTTGCACAAAGGCTGAGATAGTGGTCCTGCTGCTGGGCTGTTGCCCTCCTAAGGCCCCCTCCACATCTCCTGGTTTACTGGCCTGTCTCCTAGTAGCGCCTCCAGCCTCTGGACATTATGCTGACAGACACAGCAAACTTTCTTGCCACAGCTCGCATTGATGTTCCATCCTGGATCTACTGCACTACCTGAGTCACTTGTGTGGGTTGTAGAGTCCATCTCATGCTACCATGAGTGTGAAAGCACAACCAACATTTAAAAGTGACCAAAACATCAGCCAGAAAGCATTGGTACTGAGATGTGGTCTGTGGTCCCCACCTGCAGAGTCACTCCTTTATTGAGTGTGTCTTGATAATTGCCAATAATTTCCATCTGTTGTCTATTCCATTTGCACAACAGCATGTGAAATTGATTGTCAATCAGCGTTGCTTCCTAAATGGACATTTTGATTTCACAGGAGTTTGATTTACTTGGAGTTATATTCTGTTTAAGTGTTCCCTTTATTATTTGTAAAAAAAAAAAAGGGATAAAAAGGTGGATTAACTCTGCGCTGCTTGTAAGATAGAAGCTCAAATGGCTATTCAGATGAAAAATTGGCTTTATTCAACGCCTTTCGGAGTACTATGACTCCTTCATCAGGAAACAACAAAAGTATATATATATATATATATATATATATATATATATATATATATATACACACACATCACATGATTAAAACTGACTAGCTGAATCCTGTAAAAGCAGGAAATCTCTTTTCCCTGCATGAGTCATCTCCCTCTTCAACTCCAGACCAAGCTGCTCTGCTCTTCACCCTGCCAGGGACTTTTGCAGTGATGACTCATGTAGGGAAAATAAACTTCATGTTTCTACATAGAGCTTATAACTATTCAGCTTGTCAGTTTTTAGTCAAGTGATATAGTAAACTTAATGGAAAAGAGAGGAATTATCTGGGTAGGAAGAAAAAATAAGCAATTGTAAGTACACAGTGGTATATTAATATTAATATGATGACCGCAATAAACTGTTAAACTGTAAAGCGCTGCAGAATATGTTGGCGCGATATAAATCAAGATTATTATTATTATTATTATTATTATATCAAGAGTATTAAAATTTTGATGGGAGTACTTCTTTAATGTCAGTGCTGCTGCATATACTAAATATGCATAAAGTAACTAATATTTTTGGAGTGCACAGGTAGACTGATATCATCTCTTATAAAACAAAAACAAAAGAAACAGCAACAAAAAAAATAGCTGCAACAAATAAGGAATGTCGATTTGCATGCAGAGAAGTCTTGTATAATATTGATTTACATGCAAATAATTATGTTGCTCCACCAAACTGAAGCAAACGACTTTAGTTTCATACAATATGCATTCAGAAGGCTGATAAATAGAATAGATAAGTTTGAAGAAGTCCAAATGTGAGCAGCTATTCAAAGCAAATATTAACTCAATAAATTGAGAGAAACATTGCATAGTTATCAAGGGTATAACGGTTGGGAAAATGCAAATAATTTTATCTAAAAACAAACATGCGACAACTCATTTCAATGAAGTTGTTTAGCAAGTCAGATGAATTGTTCGTGAAATAGTTAGCTATTTAGAATTACGTTAGCAATTTTCTTGAAAGTCAGAATGTATCGTGGCATGCAATATGCCATCACTTTCATTATGTTTCTTTGTCATTGTGATTTAAACGTGGCTTTTAGTCTACAAAAAAAAATTCACACATTACAAATTGCATTGATTAAGTAATGTGAATGTTTATAGTCGCCAAGGCATAGGCCTTTGGGGCTGACAATCTGCCAATGGTCATAGTCACCAACAGGCCTGCAAAGAGGCATAGACTATTAAACAGTGGATGAGATCTCATTATCAGATGACAAATATTACTATGAAATTGTGACCACAGTGACATTTTTACTAGTCTTCCAATATTTTCCTGATAAAATCCATGGTACCAAAAAGAAAACTGTAACTAGTAAAAATAAGTTAATAAAAACATCTCTACAGTACTAGAGTTTTATTGCTAAGGTAGATACTTTATTAAACTATATTACCTACCAGAGAAAAACAGCAATGTCAAATCAGGATAAAAAGATGATTATAATGTGTCTTTATTGATTGTTGTCTTTTATTCTGTCTTGACAATGGCATTTTATGGTTGAATGGTCCACTGTTTTTGCCTGAGATGTGATATGCTTTAATAAAGGATGTAGAAAAGGAATACATCTCATGTGCCTTGGATATAGTCTCATTGGATTTTCTGGATGTTTAGTGGAGAGCCATCCCAAATCAACATGAAGCAATAGATGAAGTACAAGGAATTTTGCACCTGAGGGGCAAAGTTGTCACCACTCCAGGGAAGATTCAGCAAATGTAAAGCAGTAATGCCATATGTCAAGAATACACAGCTGGAAGGGGGGGTCACGCAGACCACTACCACTAGTATTACTTCATCAGGAGAACACTACTCTGCAGCCTCCAATCGTCACGACAATTACGCAACTGACTAACGATTAGCAGAGGAGGCCACATATATTTCCACTATTAGGCCGATTATTTGGGAACTCGCAGTGAGCATATTGTATATATATATATGCATATATATATATATATATATATATATATATATATATATATATATATATATATATATATATATACACACAGTGGGGCAAAAAAGTATTTAGTCAGTCAGCAATAGTGCAAGTTCCACCACTTAAAAAGATGAGAGGCGTCTGTAATTTACATCATAGGTAGACCTCAACTATGGGAGACAAACTGAGAAAAAAAAAATCCAGAAAATCACATTGTCTGTTTTTTTATCATTTTTTTTGCATATTATGGTGGAAAATAAGTATTTGGTCAGAAACAAACAATCAAGATTTCTGGCTCTCACAGACCTGTAACTTCTTCTTTAAGAGTCTCCTCTTTCCTCCACTCATTACCTGTAGTAATGGCACCTGTTTAAACTTGTTATCAGTATAAAAAGACACCTGTGCACACCCTCAAACAGTCTGACTCCAAACTCCACTATTGTGACGACCAAAGAGCTGTTAAAGGACACCAGAAACAAAATTGTAGCCCTGCACCAGGCTGGGAAGACTGAATCTGCAATAGCCAACCAGCTTGGAGTGAAGAAATCAACAGTGGGAGCAATAATTAGAAAATGGAAGACATACAAGACCACTGATAATCTCCCTCGATCTGGGGCTCCACGCAAAATCCCACCCCGTGGGGTCAGAATGATCACAAGAACGGTGAGCAAAAATCCCAGAACCACGCGGGGGGACCTAGTGAATGAACTGCAGAGAGCTGGGACCAATGTAACAAGGCCTACCATAAGTAACACACTACGCCACCATGGACTCAGATCCTGCAGTGCCAGACGTGTCCCACTGCTTAAGCCAGTACATGTCCGGGCCCGTCTGAAGTTTGCTAGAGAGCATTTGGATGATCCAGAGGAGTTTTGGGAGAATGTCCTATGGTCTGATGAAACCAAACTGGAACTGTTTGGTAGAAACACAACTTGTCGTGTTTGGAGGAAAAAGAATACTGAGTTGCATCCATCAAACACCATACCTACTGTAAAGCATGGTGGTGGAAACATCATGCTTTGGGGCTGTTTCTCTGCAAAGGGGCCAGGACGACTGATCCGGCTACATGAAAGAATGAATGGGGCCATGTATCGTGAGATTTTGAGTGCAAACCTCCTTCCATCAGCAAGGGCATTGAAGATGAAACGTGGCTGGGTCTTTCAACATGACAATGATCCAAAGCACACCGCCAGGGCAACGAAGGAGTGGCTTCGTAAGAAGCATTTCAAGGTCCTGGAGTGGTCTAGCCAGTCTCCAGATCTCAACCCTATAGAAAACCTTTGGAGGGAGTTGAAAGTCGGTGTTGCCAAGCGAAAATCCAAAAACATCACTGCTCTAGAGGAGATCTGCATGGAGGAATGGGCCAACATACCAACAACAGTGTGTGGCAACCTTGTGAAGACTTACAGAAAACGTTTGACCTCTGTCATTGCCAACAAAGGATATATTACAAAGTATTGAGATGAAATTTTGTTTCTGACCAAATACTTATTTTCCACCATAATATGCAAATAAAATGTTAAAAAAACAGACAATGTGATTTTCTGGATTTTTTTTTCTCAGTTTGTCTCCCATAGTTGAGGTCTACCTATGATGTAAATTACAGACGCCTCTCATCTTTTTAAGTGGTGGAACTTGCACTATTGCTGACTGACTAAATACTTTTTTGCCCCACTGTATATACATTAGATTCTAATGCATTTAATATGTATATTCCTTGATGCAATCATTGCCAACTCCACGATAACCAAAGAAAAAATATTAGCTACGACCACTAATAGTCTTACCCATTACAGGTAGCATATGGCTTCCGGCTACGGTTTACAGCATGGGTGTCAAACTGCATTCCTGAAGGGCCGCAAACCATGCGTGTTTTCAAGATTTCCTTAGCATTGCACAAGGTGCTGCAATCATTATGTGTGTAGGTGATTAAATTATCACCTGTGCAGTACAAGGAAATCCTGAAAACATGACCTATTTGCAGCCCTCGAGGAATGCAGTTTGACACCCCTGGTTTACAGAGCAAAATGAACAGAACTATTACATTTCATATTTAATCCAGAAAGATAGGTAGTGTTTATAAAAAAAATTAAATTTTTTTTACAAATGTGACAAAACAATATGATATATACAATTACACAAAATAAGAAGGGATAACAAAAGAAACTTAATAACCTTGATGTCACGGATAAAGCTCAGAGCTTAGCAGTGGGAGGTGCTCAAGGAAAATGGACAGAACATTCAGCAAACTGTGCCTCCAAGTACACACAATTGTTCCAAGCCCAGTTTCTGCTTCTTTTTAGCTCCTAAGTTACGCTCACACACCTCCCCTTGATGACCACATGTTGGTCAATTGGGGATGTTCCCCACCCTTCATGATTTTATGAAATCCCCAAACTTATGAGATATCTTCACCTCTGAAGGTGTCCTGCAGTAGACATTGCCATCATATTTTTTAGCATGATTTTACCGTTAAATGGACCCCAAATATGACAGATATATCCCTATCAGACCATTAATCAATTGGAGGTGTCCTAGTGGCCCTACATTGATGTGAGTCAATGCGTCACGTCGGTCACTTCGCAATGACGTCTCAAATCTACATCTCATACATATCGGATCAAAGTAAAACCCAATAGTCGTAGGTGAACAATTTAGACACCATCTTGGAGAGATTCTTTCATCATAGGAGCTTCTGCCTGAGAGAGCTTTCCTCTCCTCCTCTAGCAAACACGTCTTGTTATCTGGTTCCCAAAGAAGACTTTTTCTGTGCTACTGCCTGTACATCACAGGGAGTCTCGGCCTCAAAGAGGTCATAGCGTTTTCTCTTTCTCTGTTTTCCCTATGTTAAGTGGTTTCTCTATTTCTACTGTAGGTCTAATCAATGCCAGATGTGCTATGTGTAATTTTATTTTAAAAATGTTTGAGTGTTAACTCTTTCTCCCTCTGGAGATAATGTATGGATTTTAATTTTTCCTATGACACCATATTAAACCAAAAAAGAAACTTAAATTATAGATGCTTTCGCTGGTATAGTATGTGTTCTTGGAGGAATCCTGCAGAGATCAAAAGGTTAACCTCTTGATTGTCAGTTTCCATCTTCAGCTGGTGGCGAACTGAAGTTCAACCCTCTTAGCCAAGGGGCAAGCTTAATCTTATTTCTTACTACCTGGCACTAACTTCTTTTGATTGACTGACAGCTCACTGGCTTTAATATACAGCCGGTGATCTGTCAGACAAACAGAGGCAGGGAATTGAGCCAGGAGATAGAGGCTTGGGAACTGCTCCGATCACATCCAGAGCACTTAAGCCTTGCATATGGATTAAAACATGGATATTTCAGTTTTGGACTGACAATATAAATAAAAATATAGATTGACTTATCTTTAAAGGAGTTACATGACAATATAAGCAGTGTTGTGGGGTTGATCAACATGACCAGATGTCCATTAAATTTTAAGAGTTTCTTAGGCGCATTTAGTCATGAAAGATAAAGTAGTTGAAGAATCTGCTCAAATATCCATTATGGAGTTATCAGTCTTCATTAACATAGTTATTTCTAAAAATGATAAAATTTATGTATGGAAAGTTTGTGTCATCTTATAGCTTTTTCTGATAATATAAATGTGGCACATTTTCATTTCATAGATAATTAATTTTTACTTTATCAGATTTTTCAGCACTTCTTTTAATTAGTAATCACATTTTTACCATATCTAAGTCATATCTAACGTGAATTTCTAATTGCATTTATTTCCATGTATAATGGATGGATTGAGCCTAATATGACTGAGATCAAAGGAAATGTTTTATTTTATTCTTTTCTTTGCGGTTATAAGTGGCAATTTTATCAACACCTGCAAAGGTAGTGTTAGGGCTAGCGGAACACACCAAATTATTAGAAAGATAGAGTAAGGTGCGTTCGCAGCCTGGGGTCCACTGTGCAGAGATGGAACCTGCTGCTAAGTAATGACGGACTATATGGCGGTACAATATGAATACACACACGGGTTAACTTCACCCAGTATGAAGAAAGCGAACCCTGTTACATCACAGGGCCACGGTACCACACAAAGAGTGCAAGCAAGGAGTCACAGAACTCTACCCTTAGACTTGGGATTAGAGTACAACTAGACCTCTTGCGCTCGACACCACAACTGGGGTGTCAGCGTAACTGAAATAATAATTTAAATGCACGGGAGTGCCTGTGGTGTCGCTGTGGCGGACGCCACTAACCACCCAGGCTTGGGCAAGGAAAGCGCTGTGAAAGCCCATGGCGCCACACTGGCGGTCACAGCAATTTGACGCTGTTTTGTGTGTCACGTGCTGATAGCAAGTCGGGCGCTAGATAGCAATCATCCACCTTACATAAGCAGTCATACACAAGGGAGGGGATAATTAATGAGCGACTTTAACACGTCAACACACACACACATGTTTACAAGTGTACACTAGCACATGGCCGAGTGGCAACGCGAACCTTTTATAGCGGCAGTGCTACAAGACCTTCCAGATGGTCCAATAGGAGCCACAACAGGACCTTAGCATGTGACCCCCGACCTCCAATGGGAGGTCGTCCCGTGGGCATTCTCAGTAAGGGAAAAGCAGGACTTAGTCCCATAAAGACCTGCTCGCTGCTGAACATTGCTGGCTACAAGAACAGAGCCTGGAAGGGCAGTAGTAACCAGTTGTCCAGCATCAGCCTGAGCTAGATGCTGGGACTGACGTCTCTGCTGAGCAAACTCCACTGTGGCTGGAGAAGAATGGGAGACTGCAGTGGAGATGGTTTGAGATTCCCCCTGTGCAGAGGTGGGAACTTGACACCTAACAGGTAGATTGATATTAGATAATTAGAACGATTGTACTGTATGTATTTGTGTTTTATTTATATTTTTGCTATTCTTTGGCTGTCAAATTAATTAATTAATTATGAATACTGAATAGATTTAGGTGTAACAGCGCATTGGGTCCTAGGAGTCAGCCACAAATTATAAAGTACAAAACAGAAACTAATAAATAATTAAATAAGGAATTAGTATCCGATACATGGGACACTTCTGGGAACATGGAGATAATTATACATTATACAGCTCATTTATCAACAATGCTGGGAAGCATTCCAGGTTTCACTGTCCTCCATGGGGAAAGTGAACAGACTGCATTACAGGTTATCTAAGACTTACATTCTTGGCACTCTATTAACAGTTCAAGTAACAGGTACCACTCAAGGGCACACATTGCAAACATTTTTGGGATTCAATAACTCTCTAAATATGTTTATATGTGTTTTTTCAATGCGTGAATTGTCATACCATACATGACTGCTGTTTGAAAACATTCATATAGACTGTTAATATCACTTGCAAAGTTTTAACCCCATTACAACCCCCAAGGTGGTTTGCACGTTCACGATCAGGCTAATTTTAACAATTCTGACCAGTGTCAGATTATGAGGTCATAACTCTGGAACGCTTCAATGGATACCACTGATTCCGAGACCCTGCTTTTGTGACATATTGCACTTCATGATAGAGGTAACATTTATTCAATAAAACTTGCATTTATTTGTTTATTTGTGACAAAAACTGGAAATTTTGTGAAAATAAAAAAAAAAACATTTTCCCAACAAAAATATTTTTTAGTCCCAAATTTTGCATTTTCATAATAGGAGAAATTGCACCATACAATTTGTAGTGCAATTTCGCTTGAGTACTCCAATACACTATATGAGGGAGAAAGCTACTGTTTGGGTGTACAGCAGGGCTCAGAAGGATAGGAGCATAATTTGACTTTCTGAATGTAAAATTTCCTGGAATCATTAGCGAACGCCATGTCACGTTTGGAGAGCCGCTGATGTGCATAAACAGTGGAAACCCCACACAAGTGACCCCATTTTGGAAACTAGACCCCTCAATGAATGTATTTTGATGTGTGGTGAGCACCTTGAACCCTTAGCTGCTTCACAGAAGTTTATAAGGTTGAGCTGTGAAAATAAAAAAAATTACAATTTCCCCACAAAAATGTTATTTTTGCCCCAAATTTGGCATTTTCTTGAGGGTATCAGGAGAAATCGCACCATGCATTTTGTTTTGCAATTTCTCCTGAGTATGCTGATTCCTCATATGTGGGAGAAAACTACTGTTTGGATGCACAGCACGGCTTGGAAGGGAAGGAATGTTGTTTGACTTTTTGAATACAAAATTTGCTGGAATCACTAGTGGATGCCATGTCCCATTTGGAGTGTCCTTGATGTTCCGAAACAATGGAAACCCCCACAAGTTACCCCACTTTGGAAACTAGACCACTCAAGGAATGTATTTAGGTGTATGGTGAGCACCTTGATCCCCCAGGTGCTTCATAGAAGTTTATAACATTTAGCAGTGAAGATAAAAAAATAAGATTTTCCCCACAAAAATGCAAAATTTGGGGCTAAAATAACATTTTAACATGTAATCGGGAAGTATTTTTCAGACACAGTGCAAAGCTCAGAAGGGAAGGAGCTCCATACTATAGTGCAGATTTTACAGTTATGGTTTGTGGATGCCATCACACACTGGCAGAGCCCCTGAGTTGCCAGATAAGTGGAACCCAAAAGTGACCCCATTTTACAAACTACACCCTCTCAACTAATTCACCTATCTGGTATCTGGAAAATACCTTTAACTCTATAGGTATTTTCCAGAAGCAAGCAGCAGTGGATTTTGCCAAGTGAAAATTACAATGTGCCGCTGTAGTGACCAGTAAGTTGAATTTGCCAGTATGTTATGCCCAGCTCATGCTTCTGGAGACACACACTAGTAAATTTGGCAGGCTCTCATCAGCACAGAAATGCCAAACGTGTATGCTATTTGTGGTTTAGGCACACTGTGGCGATCAGAAGGGAGGGTGGCATTTGGATTTGTGAGAGCATAATTTGCCGAAATTCTTTTGAGTGGTGAGTAGCCATTTTGCTTTCCCAAAGTCTAAAGTAGCGTGGAAGCCCTCTATATTTCCATTGACAGATGATGGACCTGAGTGGTGATGTGCTTTATTTTGTGAATTGAATTGAAGATTTTGTTAAGAACATTTTACATAACATTTAGGATCACATTTAACCGGCGTTCTACGCTTAGCACTTACTATGGGGTTTCCATTAAAATCTCCAAGTGACATAGTAACATAGTTATTAGGGTTGAAGGAAGAGTTTAAGTCCATCTTGTTCAACCCATAGCCTAACCTAACATGTCCTAACATGTTGATCCAGAGAAAGGCAAGAAAACCCATGTAGAAAAGAGTAAGCTCCACATTGGGGGAAAAAATTCCTTCCCGAATCCACATACGACAATCAGACTAGTTCCCTGGATCAACGCCCTATCAAGGAATCTAGTATATATAACCTGTAACATTATACTTTTCAAGAAAGGCATCCAGTCCCCTCCTAAATTTAAGTAATGAATCACTCATTACAACATTTTACGGTAGAGAGTTCCATAGTCTCACTGCTCTTACAGTAAAGAATCTGCGTCTGTTGTTATACTTAAACCTTCTTTCCTCCAGACGTAGAGGATGCCCCCTTGTCCCTGTCTCAGGTCTATGATTAAAAAGATCATCAGAAAGGTCTTTGTACTGTCCCCTCATATATTTAAACATTAAAATAAGATCACCCATTAGCCTTCGGTTTTCCAAACTAAATATCCCCAAGTGTAATAACCTATCTTGGTATTGCAGACCCCCCAGTCCTCTAATAACCTTGGTCGCTCTTCTCTGCACCCGCTCTAGTTCAGCTATGTCTTTCTTATACACCGGAGACCAGAACTGTGCACAGTATTCTAAGTGTGGTCGAACTAGTGACTTGTATAGAGGTAAAATTATGTTCTTCTCATGAGCATCTATGCCTCTTTTAATGCATCCCATTATTTTATTTGCCTTTGTAGCAGCTGCCTGACACTGGCCCCTGAATATGAGTTTGTCATCCACCCATACTCCCAGGTCTTTTTCATTGACGGTTTTGCCCAGAGTTTTAGAATTAAGCACATAGTTATACATCTTATTACTTCTAACCCAAGTGCATGACCTTACATTTATCCCCATTAAAGCTCATTTTCCATTTATCAGCCCAAGCTTCTAGTTTACATAAATCCTCCTGTAATATAAAATTGTCCTCCTCTGTATTGATTACCCTGCAGAGTTTAGTGTCATCTGCAAATATTGAAATTCTATGAGGCAGCAGAGTTAGTCTGGACTCCATCTGTCCTCGGTTCAGTGTTGACCTTATTTTCAAAAGTGCACAAAACTGTGGCCAATGCCACTTTTCTGCAATCTAAGGAATCATCTGCTGTAGGTTCCATCTGAATCATGTATTTCAAAGATTTACACTTAAGCGCTAAGCGCAGACCACACAGGATAAATGTGCACTGAGCCTTACTGCGATCTTTGGGAGGCAGAATGAACAAAACAGCAGGTGACAAATTGGTTTCATTTACTTTTACAACACTCCTCCTGCGGTATAAGTGATTAGACAACTTTAATCTTCGGGTCTGTGCGATTACAGCGATACCTGATTTATATCCGCTTTTTATGTTTGGCTGCTGTCACACATTAAATAATGCTTTTTATTGCAAAAACTACTTTTTGCACCACCATATTTTGAGAGTTATAATTTTTCCATAATTCGCCTTTGAGGGCTTGTTTTGTTGCGGGACAAGTTAACGTTTTCATTGGTAGCATTTTCAGACACATGACATTTTTTGATCGCTTTCTATTCTGATTTTTATGAGGCAGAATGAACAAAACCAGCAAATCAGGATTTTTTTTTTGGGGGGAGGGCAGATTATGTCGTTACATTTGTGGTAAAATTGATGAGGCAGTTTTATTCTTCAGGTCAGTACACATACAGCTATACCACAGTTATACAGTTTTTTCCTATTTTGGCGCTTTACACAATAAAAACTATTTTATAGAGAAAATAATTCTTTATTCTGAGAGCTATAACATTTTCCTTTCCCACTCATGGAGCTGTATGATGGCTTGTTTTTTGCGGGACAAGATGACATTTTCAGAGATACCATGTCTATTTCTATTCAATGTTTGGTCATGCTTTATTACACTTTTTGTTCAGCAGTATGATGATAAAGCATTGTGTTTTGCCTTTTTTCAATTTCTGCCTTTTTTCATTTTTTTATGGTGTTCACTGAAGGGGTTAACTAGTTTGACAGTTCATCGGTCGGGTAGTTGATGCAGCAGTATCCCTATGCTATGCAATATGTTAGTGCTGCACTGACAGACAAAGTTTCTGATCATGCTCTGAGCTGTTATGACCTGGTGGTTAGGACAATAATGGACCTGGTGGTTAAGAGCACACGGAATGACCTGATAGTTACTAATAATACAGGACAAGCTCTGGGACGTGGGAACTCTGCTGACCGCAGTCCCTAATCCTATCACACACACTAGAAATAGCCGTGGATTGCTCCTAACGCTCCCTATGCAACTCGTCACAGCCTAAGGAACTAGCTAGCCCTAAAGATAGAAAAATAAAGCCTACCTTGCCTCAGAGAAATTCCCAAAGGAAAAGGCAGCCCCCCACATATAATGACTGTGAGTTAAGATGAAAATTACAAACACAGAGATGAAATAGATTTAGCAAAGAGAGGCCAGACTTAATGAACAGACCAAGGATAGGAAAGGTAACTTTGCGATCAGCACAAAAACCTACAAAAGTCCACGCAGAGGGCGCAAAAAGACCCTCCGCACCGACTCACGGTGCGGAGGCGCCCCTCTGCATCCCAGAGCTTCCAGCAAGCAAGACAAAAATCAAAATAGCAAGCTGGACAGAAAAATAGCAAACAAAAGAAAAACAAGCAGGAACTTAGCTTCTGCTGGGAAGACAGGTCACAAGAACGATCCAGGAGAGAACTAGACCAATACTGGAACATTGACAGGTGGCAGGGAGCAATGATCTAAGTGGCGTTAAATAGAGCAGCCAGCTGACGAATTAACCTCGTCACCTGTGGAAGGAAACTCAGAAGCCGCAGCCCCACTCACAACCACCAGAGGAAGCCCATGGACAGAAGCAGCCGAAGTACCATTCATGACCACAGGAGGGAGCTTGACAACAGAATTCACAACAGCACCCCCCCCTTGAGGAGGGGTCACAGAACCCTCACCAGAGCCCCCAGGCCGACCAGGACGAGCCAAATGAAAGGCACGAACCAGATCGGCAGCATGAACATCAGAGGCAAAGACCCAGGAATTTTTGCAGACTCTTCACAGATGTCGGCTGAGTCCAATCATAAATGGCCTGGACTTTAACAGGGTCCATCTCGATAGTAGAAGGGGAAAAAATGAAACCCAAAAATGAAACCTTCTGAACTCCAAAGAGACACTTTGACCCCTTCACAAACAAAGAATTCGCACGAAGGACCTGGAACACCATTCTGACCTGCTTCACGTGAGACTCCCAATCATCCGAGAAGAACAAAATATCATCCAAATATACAATCAGGAATTTATCCAGGTACTCTCGGAAGATGTCATGCATAAAGGACTGAAATACTGATGGAGCATTGGAAAGCCCGAATGGCATAACCAGGTACTCAAAATGGCCCTCGGGCGTATTAAATGCTGTTTTCCATTCATCGCCCTGTTTAATACGCACAAGATTATACGCACCACGAATATCTATCTTGGTGAACCAACTAGCCCCCTTAATCCGAGCAAATAAATCAGACAGCAGAGGCAAAGGGTACTGAAATTTGACTGTGATCTTATTAAAGGGAACCTGTCACCCCGTTTTTTGAGATTGAGCTATAAATACTGTTAAATAGGGCCTGCGCTGTGCGTTACTATAGTGTATGTAGTGTACCCCGATTCCCCATGTATGCTGAGAAATACATTACCAAAGTCGCCGTTTTCGCCTGTCAATCAGGCTGGTCTGGTCAGGTGGGCGTGTTCACAGCGCTCTTTTCTTCCCCAGCTTTCCGTTGGTGGCGTAGTGGTGTGCGCATGTCCAGAGTTCCGACTTCCCTGCGCCCACGTGAAGACACAGCGCGCGATCTGCGCTGTAATCCCTTGCATCGGTGGGGGCGGCCATCTTCCTGTGGCCGCGCGTGCGCAGATGGAGTGCTCTGCTGCACGGGGCTTCAGGAAAATGGCCGCGGGCCGCCGCGCGTGCGCATTAGAGATCGCGGCCGCCATTTTCCCAAAGCCGAGATGCAAACTTTGGGAAAATGGCCGCCGCGATCAGGGAAGCCGGAACTCTGGACATGCGCACACCACTACGCCACCAACGGAAAGCTGGGGAAGAAAAGAGCGCTGTGAACACGCCCACCTGACCAGACCAGCCTGATTGACAGGCGAAAACGGCGACTTTGGTAATGTATTTCTCAGCATACATGGGGAATCAGGGTACACTACATACACTATAGTAACACACAGCGCAGGCCCTATTTAACAGTATTTATAGCTCAATCTCAAAAAACGGGGTGACAGGTTCCCTTTAAGAAGGCGGTAATCAATACAAGGTCTCAAAGAACCATCCTTCTTGGCCACAAAAAAGAACCCTGCTCCCAATGGTGACGACGACGGGCGAATATGACCCTTCTCCAAGGATTCCTTTATATAACTCCGCATAGCGGCGTGTTCTGGCACAGATAAATTGAACAGTCGGCCCTTAGGGAACTTACTACCAGGAATCAAATTAATAGCACAATCTCAATCCCTATGAGGAGGTAGGGCACTGGATTTGGGCTCATCAAATACATCCCGGTAATCCGACAAAAACTCCGGGACTTCAGAAGGGGTGGATGACGAAATAGACAAAAATGGAACATCACCAATAATCTAGCAACTTTGCTAGTTCTGGTGACCCGGATGTTGTCTTGATGACATTTGGTCACCATGGCAACAATCGAGACCCCAAGTGACGTTGCAGGGTCTCCAATCCAAGGGTAGAGGGGCTGTCATCCCTCTGCCGGCTCCAGAAATGTTGCGATCAAGTTCTTTAGCAGCATTTAGGGGGATAAAGTGCCGGGAGTGGTGCGGGAGTGCTGCTGGCACTAATTTCTGATTCTTGGTGGTGATCCCGTGTGCGCCCCAAATCGTTGACACATATCCATATACACTCCAGGTCAATAAGACCCAGGTCACAGGGACGTATGGATACATCTAAGGTGGGAAAGGGGTTAAAAAACCTTATTAATGCACAAGATTGAGTAATAGTCTATTCCTCTTTGTGAATATTCTGCATTTTGAATTGTTTACCAGATAGGAAAACAAATGTGTACGTATGCATTAATATTTTCACCATTTTCAACACTGAACTAAGGTGGTACAGAATAAAGGTTACACCTGCACATTGAGAATCCTATCTAATCTAATTAACATTCCTACTTGGCTACATGAATATTTTGTTCATTATTCACCTTTACCTTGAGGTAATTTTGTCTGTGGCTTGTTGTCGACATAACTGAATATCGCTACATTTTAGCAACATGGCCAAGCATGTGCACAAATTCTTTTTTAATACAGCTGTCACAGGCAGTGCTACCGGAGAGCAGGCTAGCAGGACAGGCAGGCACGAAAGCTGTGCTAAAAATTAAGAAATACAGAAACGTTGGCACACTGGTTAGGCAAGAAGGCAGTCAGAGGTAAATTTGGGGTCAATAACAGGATACACACTAAGGGCTCTTTTCCATTTGCGAGAAACATGTCCGTATCTCACATGTGAAAACCAAGCTCTGGCGCTGGCACTTGGGAGTGGAGCGTGCCGCTCCATGTATTACTATGCAGCCGCACTCTCTGCTCACAAGTGCCGGTGCCATAGCTTGGTTTTCACATGCGAGACACGAACTTGTTTCTCGCAAATGGAAAGGAGCCCTTACAGAAGACACCAAGGAACCAGCAACAAGGCTAACTGTAAAGCCATAACTGTCAGAAATGAGGTAATTGCTGAGGGTTTAAATAGCAAGGAACCCCGCCCATGGCTCCAGCAGAAAATGAAACAAAGTTCACCCCCGAAAGTACCAGAACAAAAAGAGAAAATAGAAATAACACTAGTTTGGCAGGCCTAGGTTTTAGCTGAGCAATGCCTACGCTGCCCAGCGAGAAGCATTTGCAATACTAAAGCAGGATGGCACCATTGAAGCTCTAAAAAACTATAGGGAGAAAAATACTTTATCTAAAAAACTAATTAAAGCTGCCAAAAAGGAAACAGAGAAGCACATTGCTAAGGAGAGTAAAACTAATCCCAAACTGTTCTTCAACTATATCAATAGTAAAAGAATAAAAACTGAAAATGTAGGCCCCTTAAAAAATAGTGAGGAAAGAATGGTTGTAGATGACGAGGAAAAAGCTAACATATTAAACACCTTCTTCTCCACGGTATTCACGGTGGAAAATGAAATGCTAGGTGAAATCCCAAGAAACAATGAAAACCCTATATTAAGGGTCACCAATCTAACCCAAGAAGAGGTGCGAAACCGGCTAAATAAGATTAAAATAGATAAATCTCCGGGTCCGGATGGCATACACCCACGAGTACTAAGAGAACTAAGTAATGTAATAGATAAACCATTATTTCTTATTTTTAGGGACTCTATAGCGACAGGGTCTGTTCCGCAGGATTGGCGCATAGCAAATGTGGTGCCAATATTCAAAAAGGGCTCTAAAAGTGAACCTGGAAATTATAGGCCAGTAAGTCTAACCTCTATTGTTGGTAAAATATTTGAAGGGTTTCTGAGGGATGTTATTCTGGATTATCTCAATGAGAATAACTGTTTAACTCCATATCAGCATGGGTTTATGAGAAATCGCTCCTGTCAAACCAATCTAATCAGTTTTTATGAAGAGGTAAGCTATAGGCTGGACCACGGTGAGTCATTGGACGTGGTATATCTCGATTTTTCCAAAGCGTTTGATACCGTGCCGCACAAGAGGTTGGTACACAAAATGAGAATGCTTGGTCTGGGGGAAATTGTGTGTAAATGGGTTAGTAACTGGCTTAGTGATAGAAAGCAGAGGGTGGTTATAAATGGTATAGTCTCTAACTGGGTCGCTGTGACCAGTGGGGTACCGCAGGGGTCAGTATTGGGACCTGTTCTCTTCAACATATTCATTAATGATCTGGTAGAAGGTTTACACAGTAAAATATCGATATTTGCAGATGATACAAAACTATGTAAAGCAGTTAATACAAGAGAAGATAGTATTCTGCTACAGATGGATCTGGATAAGTTGGAAACTTGGGCTGAAAGGTGGCAGATGAGGTTTAACAATGATAAATGTAAGGTTATACACATGGGAAGAAGGAATCAATATCACCATTACACACTGAATGGGAAACCACTGGGTAAATCTGACAGGGAGAAGGACTTGGGGATCCTAGTTAATGATAAACTTACCTGGAGCAGCCAGTGCCAGGCAGCAGCTGCCAAGGCAAACAGGATCATGGGGTGCATTAAAAGAGGTCTGGATACACATGATGAGAGCATTATACTGCCTCTGTACAAATCCCTAGTTAGACCGCACATGGAGTACTGTGTCCAGTTTTGGGCACCGGTGCTCAGGAAGGATATAATGGAACTAGAGAGAGTACAAAGGAGGGCAACAAAATTAATAAAGGGGATGGGAGAACTACAATACCCAGATAGATTAGCGAAATTAGGATTATTTAGTCTAGAAAAAAGACGACTGAGGGGCGATCTAATAATCATGTATAAGTATATAAGGGGACAATACAAATATCTCGCTGAGGATCTGTTTATACCAAGGAAGGTGACGGGCACAAGGGGGCATTCTTTGCGTCTGGAGGAGAGAAGGTTTTTCCACCAACATAGAAGAGGATTCTTTACTGTTAGGGCAGTGAGAATCTGGAATTGCTTGCCTGAGGAGGTGGTGATGGCGAACTCAGTCGAGGGGTTCAAGAGAGGCCTGGATGTCTTCCTGGAGCAGAACAATATTGTATCATACAATTAGGTTCTGTAGAAGGACGTAGATCTGGGGATTTATTATGATGGAATATAGGCTGAACTGGATGGACAAATGTCTTTTTTCGGCCTTACTATGTTACTAACTACGACCTTAAACCCTTCCGACATGCCCTGTACTAGTACGGCGCATGTCGGGTTCCCTGCTTTGATGTGGGCTCCAGCGATGAGCAGACATCAAAGTCGTGACATGTCAGCTGTTTTGTACAGCTGACATGTGCGCGCAATAGCGGCGGGTGAAATCGCGATTCACCCGCCACTATTAACCTGTTAAATGCCGCTGTCAAATGCTGACAGCGGCATTTACCCGGCGTTTCTGGCCGCGCGGCCGGAAGTGAGTGCATCGCCGACCCCGTCACATGATCGGGGGTTGGCGATGCATCAGGATGGTAACCATAGAGGTCCTTGATACCTCTTCGGTTACTGATGCCGGCCTGCTGTGAGCGCCCCCCTGTGTTCGGTGCTCATAGCAAGCCTGCATTTCAGCTACATAGCAGCGATCTGATAATCGCTGCTATGTAGCAGAGCCGATCAGGCTATGCCAGCTTCTAGCCTCCCATGGAGGCTATTGAAGCATGGCAAAAGTAAAAAAAAATGTTTTTAAAAATATGACAAAAATAATAAAATATAAAAGTTTAAATCACCCCCCTTTCGCCCCATCCAAAACAAAATTTAAAAAAATCAAACAAATTTGGTATCGTCGCGTTCAGAATCGCCCGATCTATCAATAAAAAACAGCATTAACCTGATTGCTAACCGGCGTAGCAAGAAAAAAATTCGAAATGCCAGAATTCCTTTTTTTGGTCACCACGACATTGCATTAAAATGCAATAACGGGCGATCAAAAGAACGTATCTGCACCAAAGTGGTATCATTAAAACGTCAGCTTGGCACACAAAAAATAAGCCCTCACCTAACCCCAGATCACGAAAAATGGAGACGCTATGGGTATCTGAAAATGGTGCTTTTTTTAAAGCAAAGTTGTTAATTTTTTTTCACCACTTATATAAAAAATTACCTAGACATGTTAGGTGTATGTGAACTCATAATGACCTGGAGAATTATAATGGAAGGTCAGTTTTAGCATTTAGTGAAGCTAGCAAAAAAGCTAATAAAAAAAAGGGTGGGATTGCACTTTTTTGAAATTTCACCGCACTTGGAATTTTTTCCCATTTTCTAGTACAAGACATGGTAAAACCAATGATGTCGTTCAAAATTACAACTCGTCCCGCAAAAAATAAGCCCTTGCATGACCATATTGATGGAAAAATAAAAAAGCTATGGCTCTGGGAAGGAGGGGAGCGAAAAACGAAAAAACAAAAAAAAGTACTCACACAGATTTTACAACATTACTGAAAGCAATGATTGAAAGCTGGCTGGATCACTACAGCTAACGCTAGTGCCCTTGCCCTCTTCTGATGTTCCTGCAGCATTGGACAGTGCACAATTCAGTTTAGCATTCATTGATGCCACTGGTCAAAACTGACAATCCTCAGGAGAACACTGACCCCAGAAAACAGGAAGCCAGAAGCATAGAGAATGGTGGTCTTGCAAATATGATAAATGGGAACAATCTATTATGAATTTGGCTCCATCTTTGTGAAAAGTTTGCTTTGATGAGTATGCCCATTTCAAAACTTTATGGCACATATACAAAATATCACTTAGATGATTGATAGATACAAGTCCTTTTGGAACCCACACCTAACTCAATAACATTGCTCTTGCAACATTAGTGTATATGGAGAGGTGACTGGCTGACTGCACATGTGCGGCCTTCTTCATTAAATTGCATGGGAGCTCTTTAAAAAAAAAAAACTAAACAAACATGCAGTTCCCATAAAAATGAAAAAAAGAGAGCTTATCCATGGCCAAGTATACCTTAAGTCACTGAAGTTAAAGAGAGGGACCCTCTCATAAGGTAAGTTCAGGTCCTAAATTATTTCCTGCACTAAATATATTGTGTGGATATTTATTGATAGAACTAACAGAAAAAAATTAAAAAAAAAAATGTATTGATAAAAACTGTTGATTATGTCTTTTGGATTGATACCATGAACACAGTAGTAGCTTTAACATTTTACAGTAAAATAGAAACTTCATTTCCAAAAATTGCATTGTTTTGGTCAGACCATTTCCAGATTTTTTTCATTACTTTTATGTTAGCGGATTTAGTCGAAGCATTAAGCGATGTGTTTAACTTAACGTGATATGCCACAGTAAAAGAGAGAGAGACTCAATTTCTTCTCAACTTGATTCATTTGCCATACATGTGTCATCTAAAATAGACTGTTTGAAATATATCCCTGATTCAACAGTTACACCTGTCATATAAAGTGATATCTGATGATAACATCTTTATTAAATTGTCAATGTTTAGTCAATCATTCTGATTCATGCCAGGAGCACAGACAGAAAATACCCAGTTTACAAGGGAATTAAAAATATTGGACTATTTCTCCTAACAGGAACTTCTTCATACATGTTTGTATTTAGCACATATATAAAAATAGTGATATTAAGTGTTAATTTACCTTCATTATACACATTTTCTACTACTAATTTCACCCCTTTCATATGTCCTAACTCTTCCTAACTGTCACTTTTCTAATATATTTCTATTATCTGTGCTGCTCCTGTAAGTTAATTTCTATATGGGTCATCCAGTCTTGTGTTGTGATTCTAGCTCTGCTACTTTTGGTCTGGAAACCAGATTCGGATGAACAGAGCATCACACTTCATTGGCGGGACGAGGCTACAACTCTGAGTAACAGCAGTCTGAGCATGCATGTTCAGATCACACGCCACTCTCCTCCTCTGCCTGTAAAGCGACAGCAGAGGCAAAACTATTAAAATATAACGTTTAATGCAAAATAAAAAGCCTTTTGGCTATAGAAAAACAGGCAACCACATACTGTACACATATCACAATGTCCGAAGTTAGACATATAATGAGAGACTACATACCCTATGTGTCGTAAATCAAATCATCCATGTGTTGTACAGTCAAAGTAGAATGATATAAAGATCTTCAACCTTCAGTAATAATATACAAATAAAAAGAACCATCTCAACCAAAAGATTCATGCCTCAAGGTCCTGGGGATGTTTCTAAAAAATCCTGTGATATAACTTCATACAAAATATTTTCTTTGCCACATACTTGAACGTCTATGGGAACACCTGTGGCAAGTTCTCCTATAGGATAAATCACAGGATTTTTGAAGAACCTTCCTAGGACCCTCAGGAGTGAATTGTTTGGGTGCAATTGCTCCTTACATTTAGGGTGTGTAGTCAAACATTGCATGTCTAGCTTTGTGGTATGCACACGATGAGTAAAATGAGTATTGAACACATGCTCAATTTCTAAGTGAATAGATTCATAAAGGTGTTATCGACACATAGAGGGGCATCACGCAGATCCCTGTGCGCTTCCATCAGAATAACATGATGTGCTCACATTATTCTCATAGTCTCCATGGAGACACCCAGATCCAGGATGGTTGCGGGGACTTCCGGGTCCTGCAGTGAGGTAGCTTGCGAGTGCCTGCTGAGAACAGGGGCCTCCTTCATTGCCTGTCAGATCGCTGATCTGACACAGTGCTGTCCAGTGTCAGATCAGCGATCTGATGAAATATAGGGATGTCCCAACCTGAGACAATGTTATAAAGTTAAAAAAAATTAGAATGTGTAAAAATATATATTTTTTAAATTCCCAAATAAAGAAAAAAAATCTTTTACAATAAATCCATTTATGTAAATGAAAAAAAATAAAGTATACATATTTGGTATCACTGCGTCCGTAATGACCAGCTCTATACAACTGTTCCACTAGTTAACTCCTTTAGTGAACACCATAAAAAAGAAGCAAAAAACAATGCTTTATCATCATTCCACCGAACAAAAAGTGCAATAAAACGCGATCAAAAAGACAGATGCAAGTAAAAATGAAACCACTAAAAATGTCATCTTGTCCCGCAAAAAACAAGCCACCATACAGCTCCATGAGCAGAAAAATAAAAAAGTTATAGCTCTCAGAGTAAAGAGATGGAAAAATATTTATTTTTTCTGTGAAATAGTTTTTATTGTGTAAAAGCGCCAAAACATAAAAAGAAATGTGAGGTATCGCTATAATCGTACTGACCCAAAAAATAAAGCTGCTTTATCAATTTTTCCACATGCGGTACTGTGTAAACATTCCCCCCAAAAGAAATTTAGGAATTGCTGGTTTTTGTTCATTCTGTCTCACAAAAATCAAAATAAAAAGCGTTCAAAAAATGTCACGTGCCTGAAAATGGTACCTGTAAAAATGTTAACTCATCCCGCAAAAAACAAGACCTCATATGGTTCTGTGGGCCAAAATGTGCAAAAATTATAGCTCTCAAAATGTGGTGATGCAAAAACAATTTTTTGCAATAAAAAGTGTGTTTTAGTGTGTGACAGCTGCCAATCATAAAAACCCGCTATAAAAACCAGCTATAAAAAGTAAATCAAACCTCCCTTTATCGCCCCCTTAGTTAGGTAAAAGTAATAATATAAAAAAGTGTTTATTTCCATTTTCACATTAGGGTTAGGAATAAAGTTAGAGTTAGGGTTGGGGCTAAAGTTAGGGTTAGGGCTGTGGCTAGAGTTGGGGTTAGGGTTTGGATTACGCTTACAGTTGGGGTTAGGGTTGGGATTAAGGTTAGGGGTGTGTCAGGGCTAGGGGTGTGGTTAGGGTTGGGATTAAGGTCAAGATTAGGGGTGTGTTGGGGTTAGTGGTGTGTTAGGGTTAAGGGTGCGGTTAGGGTTGGGATTAGGGTTGGGGTGTGTTCGGGTTAGAATTGGAGTTAAAATTGGGGGCTTTCCACTGTCTAGGCACATCAGGGGCTCTCCAAATGTGACATCGCTTCAGATCTCAATTCCAGCCAACTCTGCGTTGAAAAAGTAAAATGTTGCTCCTTCTCTTCCGAGCTCTTCCGTGCACCCAAGCAATGGTTTACCCCCCACATATGTGGTATCAGCGTACTCAGAACAAATTGGACAACAACTTTTGTGGTCCAGTTTCTCCTGTTACCCTTGCGAAAATATAAAACTGGGGCTAAACAAAAATTCTGTGTAAAAAAATGATTTTTTATTTTCACAGCTCTGCGTTATAAACTTTAGGGGTCACTTGTGGGGGGTTTCTACTGTTTAGGCACATCAGTGGCTCTGCAAATGTAACGTGACGCCCGCAGACCATTTCATCAAAGTCTCCATTCCAAAAACACCACAACTTCCCTTCTGAGCCCCAATGTGTGCCCAAACAGTAGTTTTCTCACACATATGGGTTATCAGCGTACTCAGGACAAATTGCACTACAACTGTCAGGGTCCAATTTTTCGTGCTACCCTTGGTAAAATAAAAAATTGGGGGCAAAAAGATCATTTTAAAAGAAAATATGATTTTTTATTTTTATGTCTCTACAGTATAATCTAATGTGAAGCACTTGGGGGGGGGGGGGGTTCCACTGTTTAGGCCCATCAGGGACTCTCCAAACTCAACATGGCATCCAATCTCAATTCCAGCCGATTTTGCATTGAAAAGTCAAACGGCGCTCTTTCCCTTCTGAGCTCTGCCGTGCTCCCCAACTGTGGTTTACCTGCATATAAAGAGTATCAGCGCACTCAGGACAAATTGTGCAAAAACTTTTGGGGTCCAATTTCTCCTGTTACCCTTAGCAAAATAAAACATATTGGATTTTTTGTGAAAAAAAGTTAAATGTTTATTTTTTTTAAACATTCCAAAAATTCCTGTGAAGCACCTGAATGGATAATACACTTCTTGAATGTGGCTTTGAGTACCTTGATGGGTGAAGTTTTTAGAATGGCGTCACTTTGGGGCATTTTCTGTCATATAGGCCCCTTAAACTTTTTTGTCTGATATGACTCTCTAATTTCAGGGCATAAAAGCTAAAAAAAAAATGATGTTACCACTATCATAAAGTACAATATGTCTTGAGAAAACATTGTCAGAATCACCAGGATCCATTGAAGCATTTCAGAGTTATAACCTCATAAATTGACAGTGGTCAGAATTGTAAAAATTTGCCCTGTCATTTAGATGAAAACAGGCTTCGTCTCAAAGGGGTTAATTCACCCATTATATGGGGTTGTTTTTGGTATTGACAAGAAGCTTTTATATATTTTAAATTAAAGTTAAGTTTTCATAGTTTTATCTCTGCTTTTGACAAAAATATGATAGGTTCCTTATCCAGGTATTGGAATAAATCTATTATTTGGAGTGCCATGAAATTAGCTGACAAGCACTGCAATGTGCAGCTGACCATTAGAAAGCATATAACAGGGTTCTCAGCTGAAAGTATGGTATTTCAGAGGATCATCAGGATCCAAGCAGAGAGGAGATGGAATCCTGAAGTGAGTTTGAATTCGGGAATGCGTGGTGCAGAATAACTTTGTTAATCCCTTGAAATGTAGATCCATTAGCTGAGAAAACCTATAATATGTAGTGATGAGCGAGTGTACTCAGTGCTCGGTTTTTCCCGAGCATGCTCGGGTGGTCTCTGAATATTTATGACTGCTCGGAGATTAATTTTTCATCGCCTCAACAGCATGATTTACAGCTATTAGCCAGATTGATTACATGTGGGGATTACTGTTGTGAATTCTACTCTTGGGCTCCCTCCGGTGGTTATGAGTGGTAGTGCTGCTGTCTTTGGATCGCAGCATTTATCAGGTGTGTTCACTTATTGCAATTTGGACTGGGCTATTTTGTCTTCCTTGATCCTTTAGTCTGTGCCAGTTGTCCATTGTTTTTGGAGGATTCACATCCATACCTGGTCTCTCCTGTTTTGCTGTTCATTTCAACTAAGATAAGTTATGGCTTGGTTTTTGCTGTCCACGTGCTGTGGGCCTTATAAGTTCAGTGCATTTTCATGTTTTGTCTTGTCCAGCTTGTCTGTGTAAGGATTTTTGCAGCCAAGCTGTATCTCTGGAGATGCAGATATACCCTCCATGTCTTTAGTCAGATGTGGAGATTTGAATTTTCTGTGGTGGATATTTTATAGTGTTTTAATACTGATCGCATAGTACTGTGTCCTATTCTTTCTTTTTAGCTAGAATGGCCTCCTTTGCTAAATCCTGATTTCAGTCTGCGTATGTCATTTCCCTCTCCTCTCACAGTCAATATTTGTGGGTGGCTGTCTATCCTTTGGGGATTTTCTCTGAGGCAAGATAGTTTTCCGTTTCTATCTTTAGGGGAAGTTAGTCCTTAGGCTGTGTCGAGGTGTCTAGGGAGTGTTAGGTACATCCCACGGCTACTTCTAGTAGCGGTGCTAAGTTCAGGGTCTGCGGTCAGTACAGGTACCACCCTCTCCAGAGTATGTCTCATGCTGCTCCTAGGCCACCAGATCATAACAGATTACCTAGCAACCAGGCATCCCCACATGTACTCAGCCTGACTAATAGCTGTAAATCATTCAGCTTCCATGATGAAAACGAAATCTCCGAACACTAAAAAATACTAGGAGGTCACACTCGCTCATCACTAATGATATGCTTTCTAATTATCAGCATCACATCACAGAATTTGTCAGCTGAAGAGATGGCACTCCAAAGCTTTGGTAAGATCCAGGCAGAAGAGGAGAGTGAACCTCTTTATCTTTGAATTTTTACAATTTTGTAGTTGAGAAATCCCTGTTGAGAAAGCTAACCGCGAAACGCGCGTCCGGGGGCCATCGGGTGCAGTGCGGTTTATCCCTCTGATCTACTTATGGGTAAGCACGTGTCTTTATAGACGTCTTTGGGTCACCACTATGGGAAAACTATGCCGTGCATTTGGCCGGAGCCAGTGTATGATTTTAGGACCCTCTTCTTGACATATATATTGATTTTGTGTATCCCAGAGATGAACAGTGTCGACCGCATGTAACCCGATGTACTGATATATTTCCTCTGCCATACCTTCCTGTTTGGTATATACTGCATACAGCAGATATACACCTATAATTGTCATGTGTTATTGATTAATACATTTTGTATTCATGTTTTAACTATGTGGTTTGGGACTTTATTACTCCATTTCTTTTTGTTTCTATACATCCGGAGTTGTCCTTTCAAATGGATACCCTTGTTGTGTCCGGGGAGAGTTATACACTCTCAGGTATATTATAGACTGGTGCTTTGTGATTATATATATCCTTGTTGTAATATTTGTAGGAAGGCAAAAATAGTTGTGACCGTTGCAGCGTTGAATCGATAAAAAATATTAGCAAACAATAGGATAAACTATTAGAACTTTTCTTATTTAAATATGCACTGCTTTCTCAAGTTACAATATTAAAAAGATTTTCCTGGTTTTCCAGAATTTTCTGTAAGATTTCTGTTGATTAGTAAAATTAATTTAAAGTTACAATATTTTTCAGCTACAATATAATTCCCAAAATGAATCTAAGGGGTTTTGTGGGCTAAGAACATAATTCTTTACATAAACCATAATATTTAATTAACAGAAATCCTATTCCAGGACTCCAATCAATTAAAAAAAATGTAGTTGCTGTAGTGCTCTAATAAGTCCCAGTTTTGTTCATTAGCTGGTCTAAATGCGCCAATGTGCAGTGTATTGCAGCTAAGTCCCATTCAATTGCTTGTGCAAATGGATTTTGAAATCCACAGGCTTTAATTTCTGCTGTTTGGCAGAAATAGAGTGCAGAAAAAATAAGTGAACCTAGCAAACTAATACCCACTCAGCTTATTTCTAAAGCAGCAATTTTCTCTGTCACTTATATAGTTAACAATGATCATCCAATCTACACATAAAGGTTAGTAGTACTGTAAATTGTAACATTTAACAATGCTGCACTAGATAATGTGATTCTTTGATTTGCAGTGATCAATCTCATTGAAAAATATTTAGAACTAGCTGAAGAGCCCGGCGTTGCCTGGGCATAGTAAATAACTGTGGTTAGATATAGCACCTCACTTGTCTTATTTTCCCATCACGCCTCTCATTTTCCCAATCACATCTTTAATTTTCCCCCTCACATCTCTCATTTTCTCCCTCACACCTCTCATTTTCTCCCTCACTCCTCTCATTCCCGCCTAACACTTGTCATTTCGACCTCACATCTGTCATTTTCCGATCACTACACTATTTTCCCTCACTCCTCTCATTTTGCACTCACACCTTTTCATTTTCACCTCACACCTCTCATTTTCACCTCAGTATATACATGTTTGTCATTTCCCTTATATATAGTATACACCTGTATGTCATCTCCTGTATATAGTATATACCTGTATGTCATCTCCCCTGTATATAGTATATACCTGCTGTGTGTCATCTCCCCTGTATATAGTATATACCTGTATGTCATCTCCTCCTATATATAGTATAAACCTGTATGTCATCTCCTCCTATATATAGTATATACCTGTATGTCATCTCCTCCTATATATATATATACCTGTATGTCATCTCCTTCTATATATAGTATATACCTGTATGTCATCTCCTCCTGTATATAGTATATACCTGTGTGTCATCTCCCCTGTATATAGTATATATCTGTGTGTCATCTCATCCTGTATAGAGTATATACCTGTATGTCATCTTCTATATATAGCATATACCTGTATGTCATCTCCTCCTGTATATAGTATATACCTGTAGGTAATCTGCTCCTGTATATAGTATATACCTGTGTGTCATCTCCTCCTGTATATAGTATATACCTGTATGTCATCTCCTCCTGTATATAGTATGTACCTGTATGTCATCTCCTCCTCTATATAGTATATACCTGTGTGTCATCTCTCCTGTATATAGTATATATCTGTGTGTCATCTCCCCTGTATATAGTATATACCTGTGTGATCTCCTGTATTAGACCTTGTTAACACGTTATTTGCTCAGTATTTTTACCTCAGTATTTGTAAGATAAATTGGCAGCCTGATAAATCCCCAGCCAACAGGAAGCCCTCCCCCTGGCAGTATATATTAGCTCACACATACACATAATAGACAGGTCATGTGACTGACAGCTGCTGTATTTCCTATATGGTACATTTGTTGCTCTTGTAGTTTGTCTGCTTATTAATCAGATTTTTAATGTTTGAAGGCTAATACCAGACTTGTGTGTGTTTTAGGGCGAGTTTCGTCTGTCAAGTTGTGTGTGTTGAGTTGTGTGTGGCGACAAGCATGTAGCGACTTTTGTGAGATGAGTTTTGTGTGGCAACATGCGTGTAGCAACTTTTTGTGTGTCGAGTTGCATGTAACAGGTTAGTGTAGCAAGTTGTGTGCAGCAAGTTTCGCGCATGGCGAGTTTTGGGCGTGGTGAGTTTTATGTCTGGTGCCTTTTGAGTATGTGCAAGTTTTGTGTGAGGCAACTTTTGCATGTGTTGCAACTTTTGTGCATGTGGCAATTTTTCCGCGTGTGCAAGTTTTGCGTGTGGCGAGTTTTCCATGAGGTGAGTTTTGCACTTGTGGCGAGTTTTGCGTGAGCCTAGTTTTTGCATGTGGTGAGTTTTGCGCGTGGTGAGTTTTGAGCGGCGACTTTTGTGTTTCGACTTTTATGTGGCGAGGTTGGTGTATGTGTGGTGAAATGTGTGCTGAGGGTGATATGTGTTCAAGCACGTGGTAGTGTGTGGCGCATTTTGTGTGTGTGTTCATATCCCCATGTGTGATGAGTATCTCATGTCGGGGCCCCACCTTAGCAACTGATCGGTATATACTCTTTGGCGCCATCGCTCTCATTCTTTAAGTCCCCTTTGTTCACATCTGGCAGCTGTCAATTTGCCTCCAACACTTTTCCTTTCACTTTTCCCCCATTATGTAGATAGGGGAAAAATAGTTTGGTGAATTGGAAAGCACGGGGTTAAAATTTCACCTCACAACATAGCCTATGACGCTCTCAGGGTCCAGATGTGTGACTGTGCAAAATTTTGTGGCTGTAGCTGCGACGCCTCCAACACTTTTCATTTCACTTTTTCCCCATTATGTAGATAGGGGCAAAATTGTTTGGTGAATTGGAACGCGCGGGGTTAAAATTTCACCTCACAACGTAGCCTATGACGCTCTCAGGGTCCAGACGTGTGACTGTGCAAAATTTTGTTTCTGTAGCTGCGACGCCTCCAACACTTTTCCTTTCACTTTTTTCCCCATTATGTAGACAGGGGCAAAATTGTTTGGTGAATTGGAAAGCGCGGGGTTAAAATTTCACCTCACAACATAGCCTATGACGCTCTCAGGGTCCAGACGTGTGACTGTGCAAAATTTTGTTGCTGTAGCTGCGACGCTTCCAACACTTTTCCTTTCACTTTTTTCCCCATTATGTAGATAGGGGCAAAATTGTTTGGTGAATTGGAACGCGCGGGGTTAAAATTTCACCTCACAACGTAGCCTATGACGCTCTCAGGGTCCAGACGTGTGACTGTGCAAAATTTTGTTGCTGTAGCTGCGACGCTTTCAACACTTTTCCTTTCACTTTTTTCCCCATTATGTAGATAGGGGCAAAATTGTTTGGTGAATTGGAACGCGCGGGGTTAAAATTTCGCCTCACAATATAGCCTATGACGCTCTCGGGGTCCAGATGCGTGACTGTGCAAAATTTTGTGGCTGTAGCTGCGACGGTGCAGATGCCAATCCCGGACATACACACACACACACACATACACACACACACACATACACACATTCAGCTTTATATAGTAGATTGAGAGTCCTCAGTAGTTGATACCTTTTAACGGCTAACTGAAAGATGGTAACAAATTGCAAGCTTTCGAGACTACTCAGGTCTCTTCATCAGGTATAGACTAAACGAAATTCTGAATAATCACATATTTATACACAACAAATCACAGAAAAAAAACATGGATAAGACAGGTGACATGAAGCAGAATTACCATGAGTGATAACAGTTATGTCCATAAATATTGGACCAGTTCTTAGATAAGGAATATTTTATTGTCCTCTGATTGGGGTCTGGTTCTGTTGTGATGACCCCACATGGTCTGAGGGGCAAGTTCCTTAGTTCCTTAGTTGATGTAAAAAGACATAAATCCATGCGACACATTCATTCCTGCACTAAGACTGTCAAAGGTCATCATCAGTTTATATTCCCATATTCTTCGGTCTCTTTGAGATTTGAAATTACCCTTTAATACATGTTATGATTGGGGAGACAAAAAAATGTTTTGCCACAGGTAGATCCATTCTTTTTTCTCTTATTGTGTGGCAGTGAGAATTGATTCTTGTTCTAAGCTTTTGTCCTGTCTCCCCCACATACAGACCCCCAGTTGGACATTTTAGTACAAATTATTAGGTACAGTTAGCCATTAAAAGGTATCAACCACTGAGGACTCTCAATTTTAAATATTTTTCTATCTACTGGCTAACACGGTACCAAGATATATATCTTTCCAAACTCATTGAAAACATTTAAACATACAGCATGTGCCATAGGGCAGCACTGTCTGTATCATTCATATTAGGTAAAGTCATTTGTAGGTAAATATTAACTCCTTCACAACCTTGGACGTATACGTATACCAATGTCACCTCCCCATTTGCTGCACGCTCTAGCGATGAACCTGCAACTTTTTTGCACATCTCAGCTGATTTCATTAGCTGATGTTTCAAGACTTTTGATCTATTACAGCCTTTTCATTTATAACAGTCTTTTCTTAGCTACTATATCTTGAAACCACACAACACTACTATAAAGTATTTTATTTGCAAAGTGCTTCAAAATGTGTGTGTAATATAGTTTAAATATGCTAATACTTATCAATTCATATCTTTTTTGGTTTCCATTGTAGTTTTTGTCCTCTTATCACTCAGGGGACCTCTATTCCGACTCAACAAATCACATGTAATCAAGGTGCTGTTACAATGTAAGTCTATGGATCAGCAGAAACAGGCTCCATTGACTTAAATTGTAAAAGTGAATTCCAACTCACACATAAAGCCCAGTGTAAGCAGACAAGATGGAATTGCAGCCAGGTGAGTGAGAAGGGGTCTTACACATTTTCAGAAGTTTAACTAATAAAAATATTGTTTGGAGTGCTTCTTTTGCTACCAATTACTATTAGAGATAAGAGAGAGGACATTTTGAAATTCAAATTTGCCAGCTTCACCAAATTTATCCAACAATTAGGTTTGCGGAGGATACAATTTTGAAAACCTCAATTCTAAAAAGCTGGCCATTTCTCAGAAAATACACATAGGGATAGGAGAGTAGGTTCTGCTGATCATAAGAGCTTTCACTATGCAGGAGAGAGAGGACACAGCTAACCATAAGAGCTTACACTCTACAGAAAAGGGTAAGAACTCAGCTGGTTTTAAGAGCTTATAGTCTAGAGAAGCAAGATATAGAAAGAGGATCTCACTGATCATAAGAGCTTACCCTGTACAGAAAAGAGAGAAAGGATCCCACCACCTATAATCGCTTATACTCACTAATGTGAGAGAGAGTACTCAGCTGATCATAAGAGATTACATGTGACAACACAGATACTGAAAGAAGTCCCACTTATAAGAGCTTACACTATACCGGAGAGAGAAAGAATCCTGCTGATCATAAGAGCTTACACTATACAGTAAAGGGATGGGAACTAGCTGATGACCATACGAGCCTTCATTCTCCAGGAGAGAGGACACTGCTAACCATAAGAGCTTATCCTCTACAGTAGAGGGAGAGGACTTGATTGGTCATAAGAGATTATACTGTATAGGAGAGAGATAAAGAAAAAGGATCCCAATGACCCTAAAGGTACCGTCACACTCAGCAACTTTGCAAAGAGAACGACAACAATCTGTGACGTTGCACCGTCATGGATAGCGATCTCGTTGTGTTTGACACACAGCAGCGATCTGGATCCCGCTGTGCCATCGCTGGTCAGAGCTAGAAGTCCAGAACTTTATTTCGTCACTAGGTCGGCGTGTATCATCATGTTTGACATCAAAAGCAACGACGCCAGCAACGTTTTACATGGAGCTAACAACCAGCGAGAATGAGAAGTGAGTCGCCATTACGTCACTGGATCACTCCTGCATCGTTCTGGAGTTGCTTTGTTTGACGTCTCTACAGCGCCCTAAACAGCGACGCTCCAGCGATCTAGTTTATGTCGGCTCTTGTCTATATCGCTGCAGCGTCGCTGAGTGTGACGGTACCTTGAGATCTTATACTGCACAAGAGAGGTTGAGAGAGGACTTTGCTAACTATAAGAGCTTATACTCCGTAGGTGAGAGAGAGGACTCCACTGATCATAAGAGATTACATTTTAAAACAGAGAGATACAGAAAGAGGCCCTGCTGATCATAAGAGCTTAAACTCTACAGAAGAGAAAGCCTCTCTGATCTTGAGAGTTTTCACTGTATAGGAAAGAGAGAGGACAGAGTTGATTATAATTGCTGATACTCTACAGTAGAGACTCACTGACCAAAGAGATTACACACTAAAAAAGAGAGAGAGGACTCAGCTAATTATGAGTTTACATTTGACAGGAGAGATAAAAAAAAGAGAGGACCCCGACAATCATAAGAGCCTACATTCTACTGGACAGAGAAATACAGAGAGAGGACCCCACTGATCATAAGAGCTCACACTCTACAGGGAAAAGCGAAAAATAGAGAGAGAGAATACCCTGCTGATGGTAAGAGCTTGCACTCTACAGAAAAGTGAAACTTACCCAGCGACTCTGGAGTTAGAAAATGACTCTGCTGTACAGCTTGTTCTTCTCTGGGAACTGCTGATCTGTGATGGCCCCGGTACCAACCACTGTTGTATAAGGTATATTAATTCAGTAGGTGTCATAGTTTCAGAGCAAATTCCAACACTTTAAGATTTGATTTGTGGTTATGGGAAAGCCAGCGCAGCCACGCATTAATCCGTTCTCTAATGTTTCAGCGGTGCAGAAAATGGTGAAAGTGTTTAAATTCATGCTAAACCATGAATTTCAGGAAATTTGATTCAACCTCAGTCCTATCGGATCGATCTTCTCATTTCTTATTTCTATCACTAAACAGCTAGATAGAGCAATGTCAAGCTAAAACCTTATCAATTATGATACAATAGCCTACCAGGCTAATAAAAAAGCAAGTTACAGAGTCTTTGTATTTTCACACAATGTGCAATTCACTTTATCTACAAATTGTATTGTCTTGCCACAGAAAAATAATTCCAAAGTGCCATCAATTAGATGTATAGTTTCTGTGAAACTTTATGTCCACTCTTGTCAAGTGTAATGTGTGGAGCAGAGTCACTAAGATAGATTAGAGGAACTGGGGGCAGGTCTTCATCTTTCTGCTCCTGCTCTCCTGTCTGTGAAACTGCCCACAGGCATAACAGAGAGGTGGAATTCTAGTTCGTGGCAGACAATCCATTGAACAGGCAAAATGTACACTTGGGAATAAGGGAACTGATGTTTCTTTCTTTACAATACTGGCAGAATAATAAAACCAAAAAATATTGAAATATGAGAGTCCTAGGTGGTTGATACCTTCTAATGACTAACTGAAAAGATGGCAAATAGCAAGCTTTCCAGACTACCCAAGTCTCTTCATCAGACATCAGGAAGAGAAACATGGCATGAAACTTGGACAAGTCCTAGACAAACAATCTGGTACAATATGTACAACAAAAGCAGTTTAAACCTGATGCAGGTTATGAGAAGAATTATACAAGGATTTTTTTTCCTTTTGTAGTGTGAAAGGTCAGGTATATTTTAAAGTAGTTTTCCTACAATGATTGTGAGACTCCTATTGCTGCTCCTTACTGCTGCCTCTGAATATTTGGTAAAAGATGCATAGCGCTTCTCTATTTAAATATGATACTGTAGATATTTAAATGAATTTTTACCTGTCCGATGGGTGGCGTTTCATCACTATGTCCCGGAAGTATTTTGCTGTGTTGCGGGACATAGTGCGCAGATGCATACGCAGTAATGCTTTTTGGCTTTGCCCGCATTTGGGCAAAGCATACTGCGCGTGCACGAACTAAGATTGCATTGCGCAAGCACCAACTATGGTGCACACGTACTCTAATTCACTAACATATTGCAGACAACAGGGACGGATGGGGTGGAGAAATGAAGATGAAACGCCACCCATCGGACCAGTAAAAACTCATTTAAATATCCCGCCAATTTGAGGTGACAGGTTCCCTTTAATGTCTATGGAATTGAAGCCCTAGAAATATTGGATGAAGAGGAACATGGGTGCTTTATTTAAAATTCTCTACTCCAATTTATTGAGAAGTAATAAAGCACTCGGGAACCTATTAAAATTAATCCTAGATTACTGTGATCACTACGCTGCAGTAAGCTAACAAACAGCCCATAAGTCCTTCTCTATGGCAATGGGTAATGATCAATCTGGGTGCTACTTCTGGATAAATATTGGTTACCATTGCCATGTTTTTTCATGGGAAGTGAAACTGAATTGAAGTAATAATTAGATCTTTGGAATCTTGCTCTCTTCTGCTACCTACACATTATAGTTGAGTGCGTGAGAGTTAGGTTGAGTCTCTTTAATTAATACATTACTCATCACATATTAGTTCTATTTTTTCATGGCTTATTCAAATAAATTACTATATTAGTAATTGAGTTTTATGATGTAGCTATTACATATCAGTTATTTGCATTTAACTTGCCTAATAGCAATGATGAAGACACAATATTGCCGTGGATGATTCAATTAAACACACTCATGCAATGTTACGGTACTTGGTGGATGCTAATTAAAACACTTAATTTTTGGCATTATCAGTACTTTTAATGGTTGGTGACTCATTGTGCTCAGAGTTATGAAGATATTGCAAGAAATTATTATAGATGTAAAGAATTGCAACCTGTCATTCATTGAACGTAATGTACAAAGCCGCAATCACCCTTATCTGATGAATTTTGAAAAAACTGCATTAATGAGACCTCTGTATGGCATCTCACTCTTCACATGAATGATATTTATGAGTTTGATGCCACTATTTAAATAGTTGCAAATTACAAGAAAAATGAATAATGAAGATTATGGTAAAATATCAGTCCATTATCGAAGAATAATTGCGAGAGATATTGCAAACAAGATCTCATTTGTTGTGCTAGTTCTTTCCCTTGCTGTGATTAAAAACTAATACGTTAGCTCACTTTATATAGTAGTATGTAAATATAAAGGACTCGTCTGAGATTTGGATATTTCCTACGCCTGTAGAAATGGAAAAATAAAGTGTCAATTTTATCTATTGTTAAAATTTTCCTACTGACTTATAATTCAACTTCTTATTAGGCATAAGCAATTTATAGTCCTCAGCGATGTTGTATCCACAATGATATCCTGCAACGGTATAAAGTGTAAGCTGCAAAAAGTAAAACTTCAAAATAATCATATTTGCTAACTTTAGCGTGTGGAATCCGGAAGATGGGCTGTCTTGTGGAAATAAAAATTTTCGGTAAGGAAATTTTTGGCCATAGCTACTCCATGGCTCAAGAGTCTTAAATAACTGACTACAGATAGGTTTTTTGGCAGGTTCTTTAGGGTATAAGTGATTACCAGGGGTCTTTCCTTGAGAGGGAGCTTTTGAGACTTGCGTAGTTTGTTGGCAAATACTGCATGTGTGTGGTGACTAAATCAAAGTGTGGAGTGGAATTCATCATTGACCCTGTCCTTTGAGTAGTTTCCAATCAGTGGGCAGTTCATGCACTCAATATTGAACTAAAATTAAAGGATGAAAAAACAGGTGCCACGGTACTATAAAATCAAATGAAGAGTAGTCAGAACAAAAACTAATTTGAACCAAGAAATGAGGCAAGCTGAAATAATTAACCAAAAGACAAGACAGGTCAGGTACACAAAGCTAGAAGTGAGGAAAATATAATGGCCAACTTGATTTACTTATACGCTCTGTGACCATCAACATGAGCCATACATGAGATGGCTGTAGTCACGAGGTGGGGGTATCTGCGGCATGAAAGTGGTATCTTATTAAGAAAAGGCAATACCTACTGAAACTTTGTCTACTGTGTAATTACAATATATTACACCAAAAAACGAGGGGATGCTGAAGCATGAGGGTAAGAAAAACCATATGACCTCTTCATTAAATTCATGTGACACGGGAGGGAAGATTGGAATTTAGGAAACTTGTGTTCTTCTGGTATTATACTACTGAATACTCTGGAAATAGATTTCTTAATAAGTTACCCAATGCCTCTCACAACTATATTAGTGAAGTACCGTCCAATAGCGCTGTCAGCCATCATCCTGCACACTACTCACAATGTCTGGAAAGAGTAAAATGTTAAGGTTGGCATGTTCTTGATGTGTGAAATAACTTAAATGTTATATGTTGACCTCTTAATAAAGCTATGATTATCACTGCATTCTGAGTGCTGTGGTTTTCTATACTGCCTTGTGAAGTAAGTAACACTGTTGATCTAGCATCAATGGCTGCCTGTCAAGTATTAGCTGGTTTCATGTATGCCCAGCAGGTACTGTACATCTTCAATTAATTCATGCTGGGCATACTCCAGTCCTGCCAATACTTGAAAAACAGACATTGTCCACATATCACACATATCAGTAGTGGTACTCATTTCCAGATGTGAGCAGTTTAAGGAACTAGATATGATGAGGATAGAATGGCAATAGACAAGCAAATCTTAACAAAAATTATATATATATAATAAGTGAGAATCTTTTGAATTCCTGTGACTCCCAACCCTAATAAATTGATGCAATCACCTTTGCAGATGAGTTAAGGTTTATTCACCTTCATCTTCAAAATGCAAATCACTTTGTATTTCAGTCATTATTCTGGCAAATCAATTATACAATTCCCATTTGTAAACAGTGTAAAAAAATCAGAATGATTGAGATAGAAGTTCTTACTAAAAACATCAGAATATGGTAATTTTTGTCCATTTGAAATAGGTGTACGTTTACATAACTCAATTTTTTTTCTTTTGAGATTGAAGGTCAACAGTGCATCAAGGTAGGAAGCCAAGATATGACCTACCAGTAGGTCATATGTTTGTAAGAGGTTAAGAAAATATTGTCTAGGATTTACTAACTGAAATGCCCCATAACTGTGGTGAAAATTGTGTCAACAAAGAGTATATGTGGACAACCCAATGTTTTATCAATTTTTAACAGCTTCCATGACGGCATTAACCCTGCTGTTCTGTTCGGTCTGGGGAGACCTATTTTGAACTTTGGTATTTTTTGGGGTGTTCAAGATGCGGTTCTGAAACTTGTGGTTGATTGACTTAAATGAGGATGGGTCGGTCGGCCACGGGTTTCAGAGCCGCATCTTGAATATTTTAAAGAATATTGAAGTTCAAAGTCGGTCATTTTTGACCAACAGAACAGCAGGGTTAAAGAGAGTTTAGATATACAGGTATGGATAAAGGGGTTGTAAAGTATTAATTTTTATACAGCTTACACCATTCCATGTGCCCCTGTACATCCTCCTACTCATCACTCTATAGTGTTCATAAGATCTAGCACTATTTGGATACACTGGTATTTTATTTGTAAGGTCTTAATGGGACCATAAATATAAAAGTCTAGCCTTGTAATCACATTATAAAATGCTTCAATAAATTTAATCTGTTTAAGTCTTGTAGTGCTTTGTTTCATGTTCCTAATTCCCTACCTAGATTTTTCCCATGTTGGTCACAGCTCAGTTCGAGATATCTATGACTAATGAGGGGGAAAACTTTTAAAGTGGTTTGAGTGTTGTATAAATGAGAAATAAATGAAGTTTAAACAAACATGACAACTAACCTTAAATGACTTTGCAAAGAAAAATGTAAAATACTTTACATAATGTGCCACATCCTTATCAATGCTTGATAGATATAAGTCAGAAAATCAAATTTTCTCCAATCATCAACTTTGCAATGTATATTCAGATTGAAAATGCAGGAAAATTCACAGTAATTAGGAATATCCAAAGTATTGTCAGAGAGAAAAGACTAAAAGAGTAGATAAAGATTAAAAAAAAAACAAGTCCTTTTCAAAGGCCTGTAAGTTTCTACACAAAGGTCTGTACATATTAAAAATGCCACTGTTTGGTAGCCCAGTGAAGGCCCATGTTTTACCCAGCAATGGTCCTTGTGGAGGAAACCTTTCTCAGAGATCCATTGTTCTCATAAGTCTTGATGACAGGACATTCTGCAGTCACATGCTCCTGATTCAATCAAGACAATCGGACAAGCATCGTGCACCTCCATGTACGCCTCACCATCAATCTGACTCAAGTCACTGACTAGAATAAGAGCAAAAGGAATGCCACTGATAGTTGTACATTTGACAAGCAAGAGTTGACATGTCCCCACCCCAGCTCTACCCACTTTGTTGGAGCTGAGCAAATATGACATGAACACCATAAGTCACAACATTTTAGGGTAGCTTTGTCTTGTGACAATATTGCAACTTTTCAAAGCTTGCTATTTCAGACATAAAACTTTAATGAATCAGGCCCTTTGTATCTCTATATCACAGGAGGCATTTTGAGGTGCAATATATTAGCACTAGCTGAAGAGCCCGGCGTTGCCTGGGCATAGTAAATATCTGTGGTTAGTTATAGCAACTCACTTCTCTTATTTTCCCATCACGCCTCTCGTTTTCCCAATCACATCTTTCATTTTCCCCCTCACATCTCTCATTTTCTCCCTCACACCTCTCATTTTCTCCCTCACACCTCTCATTTTCTCCCTAACACTTGTCATTTCGACCTCAGGTCTGTCATTTTCCGATCACTTCACTATTTTCCCTCACTCTTCTCATTTTGCACTCACACCTTTTCATTTTCACCTCTCACCTCTCATTTTCACCTCAGTATATACATGTTTGTCATCTCCCTTATATGTAGTATACACCTGTATGTCATCTCCTGTATATAGTATATACCTGTATGCCATCTCCCCTGTATATAGTATATACCTGCTGTGTGTCATCTCCCCTGTATATAGTATATACCTGTATGTCATCTCCTCCTATATTCAGAATATACCTGTATGTCATCTCCTCCTATATTCAGAATATACCTGTATGTCATCTCCTATATAAAGTTTATACCTGTATGTCATCTCCTCCTGTATATAGTATATACCTGTGTGTTATCTCACCTGTATATAGTATATATCTGTGTGTCATCTCCTCCTGTATATAGTATATACCTGTATGTCATCTATATATCATATACCTGTATGTCATCTCCTCCTGTATATAGTAAATACCTGTAGGTCATCTGCTCCTGTACATAGTATATACCTGTGCCATCTTTTCCTGTATATAGTATATACCTGTATGTCATCTCCTCCTGTATATAGTATGTACCTGTATGTCATCTCCTCCTCTATATAGTATATACCTGTGTGTCATCTCTCCTGTATATAGCATATACGTGTGTCATCTCCCCTGTATATAGTATATACCTGTGTGTCATCTCCTCCTGTATATAGCATATACCTGTATGTCATCTCCTCCTCTATATAGTATATACCTGTGTGTCATCTCCCCTGTATATAGTATATACCTGTGTGTCATCTCCTCCTGTATATAGTATATACCTGTATGTCATCTCCTCCTGTATATAGTATATACCTGTGTGTCATCTGCTCCTGTATATAGTATACACCTGCTGTGTGTCATCTCCCCTGTATATAGTATATACCTGTATGTCATCTCCTCCTATATATAGTATATACCTGTATGTCATCTCCTCCTGTATATAGTATATACCTGTGTGTCATCTCCCCTGTATATAGTATATATCTGTGTGTCATCACCTCCTGTATATAGTATATACCTGTATATCATCTCCTCCTGTATATAATATGTACCTGTATGTCATCTCCTCCTCTATATAGTATATACTTGTGTGTCATCTCCCCGTATATAGTATCTATCTGTATGTCATCTCCTCCTGTATTAGACCTCGTTCACACGTTATTTGCTCAGTATTTTTACCTCAGTATTTGTAAGATAAATTGGCAGCCTGATAAATCCTCAGCCAACAGGAAGCCCTCCCCCTGGCAGTATATATTAGCTCACACATACATATAATAGACAGGTCATGTGACTGACAGCTGCCGTATTTCCTATATGGTACATTTGTTGCTCTTGTAGTTTGTCTGCTTATTAATGAGATTTTTATTTTTGAAGGATAATACCAGACTTGTGTGTGTTTTAGGGCGAGTTCCGTTTGTCACGTTGTGTGTGTTGAGTTGCGTGTGGTGACATGCATGTAGCGACTTTTGTGAGATGAGTTGTGTGGCAACATGCGTGTAGCAACTTTTGTGTGTCGAGTTGCATGTGACAGGTTAGTGTAGCAAGTTGTGTGCAGCAAGTTTCGCGCATGGCGAGTTTTGCCTGTGGTAAGTTTTATGTGTGGTGCCTTTTGAGTATGTGCAAGTTTTGTGTGAGGCAACTTTTGCATGTGTTGCAACTTTTGTGCATGTGGCAATTTTTCCGCGTGTGCAAGTTTTGCGTGTGGCGAGTTTTCCATGAGGTGAGTTTTGCACTTGTGGCGAGTTTTGCGTGAGCCTAGTTTTTGCATGTGGTGAGTTTTGTGCGTGGCGAGTTTTGAGCGGCGACTTTTGTGTTTCGACTTTTATGTGGCAAGGTAGGTGTATGTGTGGTGTAATGTGTGTTGAGGGTAATATGTGTTCAAGCACGTGGTAGTGTGTGGCGCATTTTGTGTGTGTGTTCATATCCCGGTATGTGGTGAGTATCCCTTATCGGGGCCCCACCTTAGCAACTGATCGGTATATACTCTTTGGCGCCATCGCTCTCACTCTTTAAGTCCCCTTTGTTCACATCTGGCAGCTGTCAATTTGCCTCCAACACTTTTCCTTTCACTTTTTTCCCCATTATGTAGATAGGGGCAAAATTATTTGTTGAATTGGAACGCGCGTGGTTAATATTTCGCCTCACAACATAGCCTATGACGCTCTCGGGGTCCAGACGTGTGACTGTGCAAAATTTTGTGGCTGTAGCTGCGACGGTGCAAATGCCAATCCCGGACATACACACACACACACACACACACACACATACACACACACATTCAGCTTTATATATTATATATTTGTTTCTCTGGGCTCTGTAATACCAGGTGGTGGGAAAGGTCAAACAAAAATAGTGCAATTGAATGTTTAACCCCTTACCAACATATGGCATACTGGTAAGTCATGTTAAGTCCCTGTCTCTGATGTAGAATCATGATCTGAGACTGCATCTTCTACGGCAGATGATGGCTGAATTATTTAGCACTAACAGCCCCAAGTGTAGGAGAACCCTGTCCACAGCTGTTAATATGTTAAATGCCAATGTCAAGCTGAGACAGGAATTTACAGCATGCCACCCAGGGGCGCTCCTGCTGGATGCTATTGGGTTAACTTGACAGCCGTAGGTCTGCTGAAGACTTTCATAGCAGACTATGTTCTTTGTTATACACCAGTACTTTGGTTTTGATGTATAGTACAATTGATGATTACAGTTCAAGTCCCTATTGGGATAAGAAAATTTTAGTAAAATGTAAAGAAAAAAGTTTTTTTTAATGCGAAATATATATATATATATATATATATATATATATATATATATATATATATATATATATATATATATATATATATCAGCTGTGAGGGGTTGACTCACTCGGCTGCTTGCAGAGGTAGACACAGGAATGCTTCTTGGGTAAATCGCCTGCTGGTTTATTATGCTACAGCATAAACCAACGGAAAAACAGAAAGTTAAGTCTATCAGAGTCCCACTGCAGCTAACATCTGAATATTTTCCTCTCCAAACACGCATTACAAGGAAAAAAACAGCTGCTGCACATTTCACATCCCCAACCACACTCTTGAAGTGGAGATATGGTGAGTAGGCGTCCCACCCATCTCTCACCTACTTACAAAAAACCCAAACCCTTGTAATGGCTGGTTAACCCCTCAGCACATAGCATGCTGGAGAGAAACGTATGGGTTTCACATCATGGAAAGAAGAAATTTTCGTGACACATATCTCCACTCACATACAGTGTCAGTGACCCTGTCACACAGCATTTGAGACATTTTATACCCCATTAAAAATAGATAAAAATATTTTAAAAATAGACATACGAGGTTAAAATATATTTGAAAGTCTGATCTTTCAAAATCTAAACCAAATTAACCAAATCATTAAACGGCGTACAAGAATAAAAAAGAATTGCAGTTGTTCGGTCACTGCAATACTTGAAAAAAATGCAATAAGAGGCAATCAAAACATAAAATCTGCCCAAAAACGATTTCAATAAAAATGTCGGCTTTTTTTTTTACAGATTTTCACTGCACTGCAGGGTAATCAATACAGAGGAGGACAATTTTATATTACAGGATGATTTATGTAAACTAGAAGCTTGGGCTGATAAATGGCAAATGAGCTTTAATGGGGATAAATGTAAGGTCATGCACTTGGGTAGAAGTAATAAGATGTATAATTATGTGCTTAATTCTAAAACTCTGGGCAAAACCGTCAATGAAAAAGACCTGGATGTATGGGTGGATGACAAACTTATATTCAGTGGCCAGTGTCAGGCAGCTGCTACAAAGGCAAATAAAATAATGGGATGCATTAAAAGAGGCATAGATGCTCATGAGGAGAATATAATTTTACCTCTATACAAGTCACTAGTTCGACCACACTTAGAATACTGTGCACAGTTCTGGTCTCCGGTGTATAAGAAAGACATAGCTGAACTGGAGCGGGTGCAGAGAAGAGCGACCAAGGTTATTAGAGGACTGGGGGGTCTGCAATACCAAGATAGGTTATTACACTTGGGGCTATTTAGTTTGGAAAACGAAGGCTAAGGGGTGATCTTATGTTAATGTATAAATATATGAGGGGACAGTACAAAGACCTTTCTGATGATGTTTTTAATCATAGACCTGAGACAGGGACAAGGGGGCATCCTCTACGTCTGGAGGAAAGAAGGTTTAGGCATAATAACAGACGTGGAATCTTTACTGTAAGAGCAGTGAGACTATGGAACTCTCTGCCGTATGATGTTGTAATGAGTGATTACTTCATTACTTAAATTTAAGAGGGAACTGGAAGCCTTTCTTGAAAAGTATAATGTTACAGGGTATATACACTAGATTCCTTTATCCAGGTAACTAGTCTGATTGCCGTATGTGGAGTCGGGAAGGAAATTTTTTCCCCAGTGTGGAGCTTACTATTTGTCACATGGTTTTTTTTTGCCTTCCTCTGGATCAACATGTTAGGGCATGTTAGGTTAGGGCATGTTAGGTTGAACTAGATGGACTTAAAGTCTTCCTTCAACCTTAATAACCATGTTACCATGTTATATTTTTTTTCTCTCCTTAAATAAATATAGTGTTCCTACAAAAAACATGGAGTTCAATTCCATCAACACAGAATAAAATAAAAAAAATTTTTTGTGTCAATACAAGGCATGAATCAATATAAAAAAATCATAAAATGTCAAAAGACTTGTTACAGACCCCTGTTGAAGCCCATGTGAAATGCACGTGGGGCTTCAAGTATAGCTCATCAGACAGGGGATAATATGGGTATATGAGAACTATACATGTGACTACACCTATCAATGGTTCCATAATGGATTTGAGTACTTTTGCTAGACGTGTGCTCTCCCTTCATTAGCAGATCCTTTTGCCGAGTAAGGCCATGTGCACACATTGTGGAAAGTGGTGCGGATTTTTCTGGACTGAGTTTGGTAAATCCGCAGGTAAACCGCACTGTGGATTACTTGCGGAATTACAGTGTATTTACTGCGATTTTTTTGCGGATTTTGTGCGGATTCCACCTACGGTTTTACACCTGTGGATTCCTATTATTGAGCAGGTGTAAACCGCTGTGGAATCCGCACAAAGATTTGACATGCAGAGGAATAAACAATGCTACATTTCCGTGTGTTTTTTCTGCAGCATGTGCACTGCGGATTTGGTTACCATAGGTTTACATGGTACCCTGGAAAACTGCTGTGAATCCGCAGCAGCCAATCCGCAACGTTTGCACATACCCTAACACTCTTTCATACTGGTATTTCTAATAAAAACGGTGGCATCTGTGTATGTTACATGTGCACACATTATACATGTATGGTACTACAGTGAGTAACTTTACACTGTAACGACAATCATGGTTATATTATGATAGAGATGCACATTGTTCTCATACCCAGGTAAATTTCTGATGATAAGCTGTCCTATACGTCTGAGCCATTTTCTTTTTACTTTTTGTGTTTTTTTTGTCATATTGATTCATGCCTTGTATTGATACAATAAACTTTTTTTTATTTTATTCTATATCGATGGACTTGGACTGCATGGTTTTTGCAGGAACTCTATATTCTGGGAGTGTCCTTAGGGATTGCATGCTGTTGCCATTTATGTATGTTTGGCCATATTGATACTGTATCATGTTATTGGTTCAGTTGATATTAATTCTTTAAATAAATAAAATAAGTATATCTCGGTCATTTTTATCATATAATGAACGCTGTAAAAAGAAAACCCCCAAAACTATAATATAACTGCTTTTTTTCACTTTCCAATACATCACTTGATAAATTGGACGGTGTCATTTAAAAGTAAAACTTGTCCCCAATAAAAACAAGCCCTAATACTGCTATGTCGAAGAAGCAATAAAGAAAGGTATGGGTCTTGAAAGAAATGAAGGAAAAACACAAAAGTCCAAACACAGAAATTCAACAAGTTGGGAAGGGGTTGATGATACAGTAGCATTGACCCGTGGAAGCGCCATATCGGGCGCGAAACATCCGTCGTCGGCACCTGCACACTCTTTTCACAGCACAACCCCGAGCCATGAAGGTTTTTTAAGTGCTTGAATAAAGGATTATCCATTTCTAGGATCAGTGAGTGCTATTACCTTCTTTCTTCTATGGACTTGGTATGCATCTCTGACATTGGGCTTAGGCACCCGAGATCCGAAGGCAGTCTTCTGTGGCGACCAGAGGTGCAACGCACCATTATTCATATGTGCTGGCGGTGCTGTCTATTTCTATTTTTTTCTTTGATGAATATACTGTAACATTGTGTTTTTCTCATTTAAATCTGTTAGCAATAATCAAAAGCACAAAAATGCAAATGAAGGCTTTTTAGCCTATACTTAATATTTTTATTTATATCTATCAATACTTTTAACACTGAGTAACAGACTGGCAAGATATTATTTTTTACAAGTGTGGAATTTACATTAAACTCTTTGGCAGAATGAACTATAAAATTTGTTATATTCATTTGTACTGTAATTTTTATGATTAGTAAATTCTATTGACATAAAATTAGGCCCAAAACTTTTGAATCAAAGTATCTTTACTAAGATCTTTTCACAGTTAATAGGATATTCTAATGTTAACTTATTATAAAGTTTGCTTAGACAAAAGATAACATTAAAGATAGTGGTAGTGGAAAGAAACAGTTGTATTGCCTGTACTTTCAAAGTGATTAGATTTCTTTTCAGCTAGACACTTTTAGGCTATGTTCACACTTTGCGGATTCCACTGCGGATTTTTCCGCAGCAGAATTCCAAAATCCGCAGTGAAAACCCGTTGCGGTTTTTACTGCGGATTTATCGCGGTTTTGACTGCGTTTTCTTCTGCGGATTTTCATCTGCAGTTTTCTATTGGAGCAGGTGAAAATCCGCAGAAAAGAAGTGACATGCTGCGGAATGTAATCCGCAGCGTTTCCGCGCGGATTTTTCTGCAGCATGTGCACTGCGTTTTTTGTTTCCCATAGGTTTACATTGTAATGTAAACTCATGGGAAACTGCTGCGGATCCGCAGCGGTCAAATCCGCTGCGGATCCGCAGCAAAATCCGCAAAGTGTGAACATAGCCTTATAGATTTTACAATTAAAATTAGAATTCGTTACTAAGTTTAACATATTCTGTTTGATTCAAAATGAATTGTATCTTGTATCTGAATGTTTGGATTGATGATCTTCTTGTATTCACTCTACAACTGGAAATAATTATTAATTAACCATTTTTTACATTATTTGGTGTGGTAACCTAAACAGTAATGATCATTAACCCCTTCCTGATATTGGAAGAATCCTTATGTCAAGGTCAACTGATACCTGGTACTTAGTGCAGGAGCGGTGCCAGCATCGCTCCCGGCACTTTAGCTCCTATATACTGTGATTGAATATGTAGCAGACAAGCAGAGGGAGGGAGCTCCCTCTGCTCTCTGATCAGTGACCTCATGATGTCATTGCGAAGGGCCAATCATTGCTATGGTGGCCTGATGTCGTCATGACATCCTACAACATGTTCCCACTTTGCTATGCTTCATAAGTGATCAGACTGCAAAAAATGAAAGTCTCATAGTGGGACAAAGCAATAAAAATTGAAAAAAGTTGAAAAATTAAAAAATATATATTTTTAACCAGTGGCCAACATCAGGTGTAATAGTACGCCGATGTCAGACTCTCTCCCTTTAAGGTGGGCTCCGGTGGAGAGCCCACATCTTTCCAGGAACATGTCAGCTATTTGAGCAGCTGACATGTGCCCGCAATAGCTGCGGGTGAAATAGTGATCCATCCGCTCAGTGGTTAGCACTGAAGCCTTGCAGTGCTAGAGTTCTGGGTTCAAATCCTACCAACGACAACATCTGCAAGGAGTCTGTATGTTCTCCCCATATTTGCATGGGTTTCCTCTGGGTTCTCCGGTTTCCTCCCACATTCCAAAGACATATTGATAGGGAATTTAGATTGTGAGCTTCATCGGGGACAGTGATGATATTGTGTGCAAAATTGTAAAGCGCTGCGGAGTATGTTGGCGCTAGATAAATAAAGAGATTCAAATGAAGCACATAAAGGGTTAATAAACTTCTTGAATGATGTTTTGAGCACCTAAATGGGTGCAGGTTTTAGAATGATATCACTTTTTGGTATTTTTTGTCACAGAAACCCCTCAAAGTAACTTTAAATGCAATGTGGTCCCTAGAAAAAATGTTTTTGTAAATTTGGTTGAAAAAATTAGAAATTGTTGGTCAAATTTTAACCTTTATCATTTCCTAACAAAGTATAATTATGTTTCAAAAATTGTGCTTAGACAGTAAAATAGACATGCGAGAAATGTTATTTATTAACTAGTTTGTGTGACATGACTCTCTGATTTAAGTGCATAAAAATAAAAAGTTTGAAAATTGCAAAATTGTCAAAATGGTCACCAAATTTCTATTTTTGTCATAAATGAACGCAAGTCATAATGAAGAAATTTTACCACTATCACGAAGTACAATATGTCCTTAAAAAACAGAATCAGTGGGATTAGTCTCAGAATCAGTGGGATCCAGTGAAGCATTCCAGAGTTATTACCTCTTAAATTGACACTAGTCAAAATTGTAAAATTTGGCCCGGTCATGAAGGTGAAAACAGGCCTGGGGGCTGAAGCGGTTAATATATACACTTGTGCTGGTATCCTTTGTTAGACCAAACTGTTATTGTCATAATCATAGTTTTAAGATTAAAAGAAGACACAACTCTATTGAGTCCAACCTACAAAGTAACCAGTTGATCCAGAGGAAGGCAAAAAAGCCATGGCAGATGTTAATTACTCCCTTTGTTAAGGTTGGTGGATTGCACTTAATATGAATTATAATGAAGTGCGATCGCATCCCGGGGTCCACCGTGCAGAGATGGAAAACTGCAGCTAAGGTGAACACTGACGGAGCACACAGCGAAAAATAGCTAGCTCGCATTGAGTTAAACGTCACTCAGTGTACAGAACACAAGACTGTGTCACTCGCACACAGTAACAGAAAAGGTGCTCTGCAGTAGAGCTGTGTCATTCGCACACAGTAACAGAGCAGATATTATTATTATTATTATTATACATTTTTATAGCGCCATTTATTCCATGGCGCTTTACATGTGAATACGAGGCAAATATAGACAAATACATTAAACATGAGCAGATAACAGGCACACGGGTACATAAGGAGGGAGGACCCTGCCCGCGAGGGCTCACAGTCTGCAGGGGATGGGTGATGAAACACTAGGAGAGGATAGGGCAGGTTGCGCGGCGGTTCAGTAACTTCAGGATCACTGCAGGCTGTAGGCTTGTCGGAAGAGGTGGGTCTTCAGGTTCTTTTTGATGGTTTCTATGGTAGGCGAGAGTCTGATGTGTTGGGGTAGAGAGTTCCAGAGTATGGGGCAAGCACGGGAGAAGTCTTGGATGTGGTTGTGGGAAGAAGAGATGAGAGGGGAGTAGAGAAGGAGGTCTTGAGAGGATCGGAGGTTGCGTGTAGGTAGGTACCGGGAGACCATGTCACAGATGTATGGAGGAGAAAGGTTGTGGATGGCTTTGTATGTCATTGTGAGGGTTTTGAACTGGAGTCTCTGGGCGATAGGAAGCCAGTGAAGGGCTTGACATAGGGGAGAGGCTGGGGAATAGCGGGGAGACAGGTAGATTAGTCGGGCAGCAGAGTGTAGGATGGATTGGAGCGGTGCCAGAGTGCTAGAGGGGAGTCCAGAGAATAGGAGGTTGCAGTAGTCGAGGCGGGAGATGATAAGGGCATGCACTAGCGGTTTTGCGGTGTCGCGGTCAAGGAAAGCACGGATCCGGGAAATATTTTTGAGTTTGAGACGGCAGGAGGAGGCAAGGGCTTGGATATGTGGCTTGAAAGAGAGGGCAGAGTCGAGGATCACCCCGAGGCACCGGGCGTGTGGGACTGGGGAAAGTGAGCAGCCATTGACATTGATGGATAGGTCTGGTGGAAGGGTAGAGTGAGATGGGGGAAAGATGATGAATTCTGTTTTGTCCATGTTCAGTTGTAGAAAGCGAGCAGAAAAGAAGGTTGAAATATGGGACTAAACAAGAACTCTGTTAACCTCACAGGAGAATGAAACCCTCACAGGGGCATGGGAACAGGTAGTGGACACAAACACAGCATGTGCACACACAAGAACTCCTCTCCGGAGGTGCTGGAATTCTAAAGGCTATACGCTTGCCCTGAATTCACACAAACTCCTCTCTGGGGGTACTGGTATTCTAAAGGCTATATGCCTGACCTGAGCACACACAGACAAGTTTACACTACTGTAGTGTTCCACACACATATGATATAAATGATCTGAGGCTGGTTTCACATTGGCGTTCGGCTGGGCTGTGGATGGGTGCGTACTTCCTCCCTTCTCCCTCCATTAAGCTCTGCCAACGCTCTGCCTACTCCGCATGTATCCTGCATACCTATCTTTAACATTGGCTACGCAGGGACATGTGTTGCATGCGGATGCGGCCACATGCTACGTTTTGAAGTGTCCGGTCACCACAGGGAAACGCAAAATCAAATCAAGCCAAAAATGAACTCTAGTCTCTGACTGAATTAACATTTCTTGAAGTGGACCACAGCAGTTATAGTATGCACCAAATTCATTAAAAGATGTACATAATGTTAGTCTTGATGAACTGGGCCCAGTTTGTCAGACTGGATGTGTCACTGAGTATGTGCAATGCCATCCTTATACATTCAAGTGGTATTACTTTGAACTACAGAGGCTTGCAGCAGAAATCAGCAGATTGATCAGTGTATGATCAACTTTGAGATGAGTTTAATGAAATTTGCCTGTTGCTGTGAATTCGAACATTTTGTGATTTGATTCATGAGGATTGCTCTACTATACATCATACACACTATGCATCCTGGGCCTCCATAACATCTCAGCAGTGTCACAGGCTGATTGCCTCCATGCCACGCCGCATTGAAGCAGTCATTTCTGCCAAAGGATTCCCGACCAAGTATTGAGTGCATAACTGAACATTATTATTTGATGGTTTTTTTGTTTGTTATTAAAAAACACTTTTATTTGATTGGATGGGTGAAATATGCTAATTTATTGAGACAGGTTTTTTGGGTTATCAGGAGTTGTATGCCAAAATCATCAGTATTAAAACAATAAAAGACCTGACAAATTTCAGTTGGTGGATAATGAATCTATAATATATGAAAGTTTAATTGTAATCATTACATTATGGTAAATAATGAAATTTAACACTATATGCTAATTTTTTGAGAAGGACCTGTATATGCATGAGGTTATTTAAGATACTGCCATATTTTGCCTGGCAAAACTACAAACCAAATTTTGAGGCAAAATTCAACAAACCTTGCAAATCAAAATTTCAAAAGATCTGCTCAACTCGGGTCACTGGCCAGGTTGGAACTAAATCTGAAATGGCTAAAAAGAGCAGAGTCTCAGTGTGCTAATGCAAAATGTTTAAGCTGAAAAATGTTACATATTTTTAGGGGGGAACAATCAATTCTATTATTTAAAAATTATATGTCTAACAAACATTAGCTTTAGTGTGTTTTTTTGTATTTATCTCATACGGTGTTTAATTTTTATGTATCAGGTGAATTGTAACAATGATAAAGAAGTTCATGACCAGGCACAATTTGATTTGCTAATACAAGGAAGTTCAAGTATTATAAACTTCTTTTTTCTCATGTGGTTATTCAAATAATGTTTGCATCCTTTCTTTCAGTTTGGGATTTTTTTTGTCTTCATATTATTGTTATTTTAATATTTTGTGATATCTAAGAAAAATGTAAAACAAGGAAAAAATAGTTTCTGCTTTTAAACTGTGTTCCTATTATTTGTTATTCTCTTAATAACACAATGTGCCACTAAAACATTTTCTCATTTTTATATAGATTATATATCATTAATATAAGAAATATATAGTTATATTTCATTAGGGGGTGAGCCTCAAAGCTGTGTTATCTGCTAATGTTTTGATTATTTTTTCTTTGTTTTGTATTTATTGTTTTAGTTTCTTTATTTTACACATTTGGAGTTTTATTAACATTTTACTTTTTTTTGTTAATTGCTGACTTTTTTTACTCTTTTTAGTGAGAGTATATCCCCCAAACATGCACTGCAGGGCCAATATGGGTGTCACAATACTGTTGTTGGGAGTCCCAGGACCAGAGGCTCCTTCCCAGTCACTAACGCTATGGGGCTTCTTAGCTCTCCCTGCTCCCTGGATTTCTTCTGATGGTGAAGACATGGGGGCAGTTTCCTTGCCTTAACTTCCAAATCTGCCTCAGTCTGTACCCCTCCCCCACCCAGGTAAGAGGGAAGCAGTAGTGTAGTGCAATATTACAACCAGATGTAACACGGTAATATGAACAGGGTTAATGAAAAATATGTTATATACAAATACACACACATATTACAGAGGTATGCACCAGGGAGTAGAGGATGGGGTGAAACTAAACTAGGAGAAGAAAGAGAATTATCACACATTTAAAGCCAAGCGATAGTCACAGAAAAATCAACCAAATACCTTCTCCAATAACCACCAACAACCACCAACCATGCATCAAAAGCCTGCTCTGACAGTGTGAGTTAGTCAGGGCCCAGATTATAAAGGAGATGGGAGTGGCTAAAAGTGCACAGCTGAGAGCCTTAATGCAGGAAAGCTTTCAAGAGCTCTCATCAGAACAGATTAAAACCTGCTGTACCTAAGGAAATGTATATCATTTAATGTGAGGGTGGAGTGTTTCTATTCAGTGCAGGGGTAGGAAAAAACAGATGCTGCGGTCCTTCTGACTCCTCTCTGTTGCCGTAATTCTGTGACAATGGGTATACCATCATAGAATATTTCAGTATATTTAGGTATACAGTGATTAGGAGGGCAAAAGGGTAATAAATCACTTTACCTTCTCTGGTATTGGGAGTATGACTCTTTGATCCTACATTACACAATATCCGTGTATCTGTAGACTCAGATAGGACATTCAGAAACATTCTTGCAGAGACCTATGCAGATCAGCCAGGCTTTTTAAGGTGTTCATCAGCCAGCAGGCAATTAAGAACATAGGTGCAGATGTCTGATATAGCTAAGTAATAAAGTCACTTTATCTATGGATGTGATTTGTGGCATGGAGAGAGCTGGTGATGACTTGATAAAACGATAGGTGTTCAATTTTTTTTGGGGGGGTTGGTTTCTCTAAATTGCAGTTTAACATTAAATGTGTCAAAAACTGCACCTTATTAAGAAGCTCAGCACAGCTCACTTGGCTGTTTCTGTAATTCCAGCCACCAGTTGTATGAATATATGGAGAAATGTTCCTTTGGCTGACATGAGAATACCCTTTTAATGTTTTGCTTTTATGTAACTCTCCAGCTCAGTGGTTACACGTTGATTGTAAAGGTATAAAACTGTGTCTATATTTTGTATGAATATCTTACAGATCTGCAATTCACCACACAGACTGCCATGGGCATATTTGGATGGCTTCAATGTTTTATTCTGATTTTATTCAGATATAATTTATAGTGTGCATAAATTCTAATGATGCCTTTTCACATGATTTTTAATTTTTGTACTTCATTATACTTCATGATTACAGAAGTATATGAAGTACAAAAAAAAGAAAAACTTTTTCTGTTCTTGTAGTGGTTTCACTATATTGCCTTGACACAGGTGGTGACCGGTATTTTTATATATTAATTTTTAGCTTATGGGTATTCTATTTTAGTACTTCCTTTTCATAAATAATACCTGGTGTTTTATCCTGTGTATATTTTATACTATTTCATTATTACAGGAATAATCCAGAATTAATAAAAAAAAATCTGTTTTTTTTTTTCTCCAAAGGCTGTCTCTGTTATGGAAGTTTAGCTCAATTTATTAAAAGAGAACCTGCCAGGAGATTTCTGCTGCCCGAACCACAGGGGGCGTCAATTAGACGCTGTGTGCATTTTTGAAACCTTGTCTGTTTTATTCTAAAATGCTGTGGTGTTTAAAAGAAAGAAAACATACTTTGAAAATTTGACTGAGGACCATGAATCTCAGATGTTTAGTCTAAGTGGCAGGTCCTCGGTGGCTTCTTCCCAACCACTCAACTGGACTGCCAGGTTTCTCCCTCAACACACATAAGGATAAAATCTATTGGTCTAGAAAAAGTGTGTAAGGGTTGGTGGATCGCTCTAGATATAAATTCAGATGAAGTGCGATCGCAACCTGAGGTCCACCGCACAGAGAAGCAAAACTGTAGCTAGTATGAACAATGGCGGACTAAGACAGTTATCTCGCATTGAATTAAATGTCACTCAGTGTATTACACATGAGACTATGTCAATCGCACATAGCAACAGAAAAGATGCTCCTCAGTAGAGCTGTGTCACTCGCACACAGTAACAGAGCAGGTATGGCGCTAAACACGAACCCTGTTAACTTCACAGGAGAGCGCTATCCTCACTGGAGCAAGGGAACAGGTAATGGACACAAACACAACGTGAGCACAAACAAGAACTACTCTCCGGGTGGTGCTGGAATTCTAAAGGCTATACGCCTGCCCTGAGCACACGCAGACAAGTCCACACTACCGATAGGTTCCACACACTCACAAAACATAAATGATCTTAGCGCATAGACTGTGCCAATCAGATAGGACCTAGCTTGCGGGCTAATCTGGAGCTGGCACAGGACCTGAGCAGCTAAAGACTGACCACCAATGAGAGGTCGCCACCTCACGAGCATGCTCAGTAGAGCAAATCCTGGACTTAGTCTCAGGAATGACTGCTCGCTGCTGTCTATTGTTAGTTACCATAGCTGAACCTGGAGAGGCAGCAGTAACAATGCGCACAGCCCGAGTCTGAGCAAGATGCTGAGACCGAAGTTCTTGCTGAGCATCATCTACTGATGACCGCAGGAGAAGATAAGGCTTGGGATCCATCCCGTGCAGAGGGAGAATCCTGGTGCCTAACAAAAGGGTTGGAAAAATGCTGCAGACCAGACTCTTGGACCAGTTATCAGAGAGAATTTTCAAAATATGTTTCCTCTTAACCCCTTCCCGACCTTTGACGCATACGCTGCGTCATGAAAGTCGGTGCCATTCCGACCCATGACGCAGCATATGCGTCATGGAAAGATCGCGTCCCTGCAGGCCGGGTGAAAGGGTTAACTCCCATTTCACCCGATCTGCAGGGACAGGGGGAGTGGTAGTTTAGCCCAGGGGGGGTGGCTTCACCCCCTCGTGGCTACGATCGCTCTGATTGGCTGTTGAAAGTGAAACTGCCAATCAGAGCGATTTGTAATATTTCACCTAAAAAACTGGTGAAATATTACAATCCAGCCATGGCCGATGCTGCAATATCATCGGCCATGGCTGGAAACACTTATGTGCACCCACCCCACCCCTCCGATCGCCCCCCCCAGCCCCCCGATCTGTGGTCCGCTCCCCTCCGTCCTGTGCTCCGCTCCCCCGTCCTCCTGTCCGCTTCCCCCGTGCACCAATCACACCCCCCGCGCTCCAATCAAACCCCCCCGCACTCCGATCCCCCCCCGCACACAGCGACCCCCCCCCGTGCTCCGATCCACCCCCCCCGCACAGCGATCCCTCACCCCGTGCTCCAATCCTCCCCCGTGCTCCAATCCTCCCTCCCGTGTTCCGATCCACCCCCCCATGCTCCGATCCACCCCCCCGTGCTCCGACGCCCCCCCCGTGCCCTGATCTCCCCCCCCTTATACTTACCTGGCCGCCCGAGGTCCGTCCGTCTTCTTTCCTGGGCGCCGCCATCTTCCAAAATGGCGGGCGCATGTGCAGTGCGCCCGCCGAATCTGCCGGCCGGCAGATTCGTTCCAGAGTGAATTTTGATCACTGAGATATAACCTATCTCAGTGATCAAAATAAAAAAAATAGTAAATGACCCCCCCCCCTTTGTCACCCCCATAGATAGGGACAATAAAAAAAATAAAGAATTTTTTTTTTTCACTAAGGTTGGGGTAAGAACTAGGGGTAGGGTTAGGGGTAGGGTTAGGGTTAGGGGTAGGGTTAGGGGTAGGGTTAGGGTTAGGCAGCATTTTCTGCAGCGTGTGCACATACCTTTAGAATTAGGCTATGTGCACACGGTGCGGATTTGGCTGAGGATCCGCAGCAGTGTTCCATCAGGTTTACAGTACCATGTAAACATATGGAAAACCAAATCCGCTGTGCCCATGGTGCGGAAAATACCGCGCGGGAACGCTGCGTTGTATTTTCCACAGCATGTCAATTCTTTGTGCGGATTCTGCAGCGTTTTACACCTGTTCCTCAATAGGAATCCGCAGGTGAAATCCGCACAAAAAACACTGGCAATCCGCGGTAAATCCGCAGGTAAAACGTAGTGCCTTTTACCCGCGGATTTTTCAAAAATGGTGCTGAAAAATCTCATACGAATCCGCAACGTTGGCACATAGCCTTAGGGTTGGGTTGGAATTAGGGTTGTGGTTAGGGTTAGGGGTGTGTTGGGGTTAGGGTTGTGGTTAGGGGTGTGTTGGGGTTAGGGTTGTGATTAGGGTTATGGCTACAGTTGGGATTAGGGTTAGGGGTGTGTTGGGGTTAGTGTTGGAGGTAGAATTGAGGGGTTTCCACTGTTTAGGCACTTCAGGGGGTCTCCAAACGCAACATGGCGCCACCATTGATTCCAGCCAATCTTGTATTCAAAAATTCAAATGGTGCTCCCTCACTTCCGAACCCCGACGTGTGCCCAAACAGTGGTTTACCCCCACATATGGGGTACCAGCATACTCAGGACAAACTGCGCAACAATTACTGGGGTCCAATTTCTCCTGTTACCCTTGAGAAAATAAAAAATTGCTTGCTAAAACATCATTTTTGAGGAAAGAAAAATGATTTTTTATTTTCACGGCTCTGCGTTGTAAACGTCTGTGAAGCACTTGGGGGTTCAAAGTGCTCACCACATATCTAGATAAGTTCCTTGGGGGGTCTAGTTTCCAAAATGGGGTCACTTGTGGGGGGTTTCTACTGTTTAGGCACACCAGGGGCTCTGCAAACGCAACGTGACGCCCGCAGACCATTCCATCAAAGTCTGCATTTCAAAAGTCACTACTTCCCTTCTGAGCCCCCACGTGTGCCCAAACAGTGGTTTACCCCCACACATGGGGTATCAGCGTACTCAGGAGAAACTGGACAACAACTTTTGTGGTCCAATTTCTCCTGTAACCCTTGGGAAAATAAAAAATTCTGGGCTAAAAAATTATTTTGAGGAAAGAAAACGTATTTATTATTTTCACTGCTCTGTGTTATGAACTTCTGTGAAGCACTTGGGGGTTCAAAGTGCTCACCTCACATCTAGATAAGTTCCTTTCAGGGTCTAGTTTCCATAATGGGGACACTTGTGGGGGGTTTCTACTGTTTAGCCACATCAGGGGCTCTGCAAACGCAATGTGACGCCCACAGAGCATTCCATCAAAGTCTGCATTTCAAAACGTCACTACTTCACTTCCGAGCCCCAGCATGTGCCTAAACAGTGGTTTACCCCCACATATGGGGTATCAGCGTACTCAGGAGAAACTGGACAACAACTTTTGGGGTCAAATTTCTCCTGTTACCCTTGGGAAAATAAAAAATTGCGGGCTAAAATTCATTTTTGAGAAAATAATTTTTATTTCTTATTTTCATGGCTCTGCGTTATAAACTTCTGTGAAGCACTTGAGGGTTCAAAGTGCTCACTACACATCTAGATTAGTTCCTTTGGGCGTCTAGTTTCCAAAATGGGGTAATTTGTGGGGGATCTCCAATGTTTAGGCACACAGGGGCTCTCCAAACGCGACATGGTGTCCGCTAATGATTGGAGATAATTTTCCATTTAAAAAGCCAAATGGCGTGCCTTCCCTTCTGAGCCCTGCCGTGCGCCCAAACAGTGGTTTACCCCCACATATGGGGTATCTGCATACTCAGGACAAACTGGACAACAACATTTGTGGTCCAATTTCTCCTATTACCATTGGCAAAATAGGAAATTCCAGGCTAAAAAATCATTTTTGAGAAAAGAAAAATTATTTTTTATTTTCATGGCTCTGCATTATAAACTTCTGTGAAGCACCTGGGGGTTTAAAGTGCTCAGTATGCATCTAGATAAGTTCCTTGGGGGGTCTAGTTTCCAAAATGGGGTCACTTGTGGGGGAGCTCCATTGCATAGGCACACAGGGGCTCTCCAAATGCGACATGGTGTCCGCTAACAATTGGAGCTAATTTTCCATTCAAAAAGTTAAAAGGCGCGCCTTTCCTTCCGAGCCCTGCCGTGTGCCCAAACAGTGGTTTACCCCCACATATGAGGTATCGGCGTACTCGGGAGAAATTGCTCAACAAATTTTAGGATCCATTTTATCCTGTTGCCCATGTGAAAATGAAAAAATTGAGGCGAAAATAAATTTTTTGTGAAAAAAAGTACTTTTTCATTTTTACGGATCAATTTGTGAAGCACCTGAGGGTTTAAAGTGCTCACTAGGCATCTAGATAAGTTCCTTGGGGGGTCCAGTTTCCAAAATGGGGTCACTTGTGGGGGAGCTCCAATGTTTAAGCACACAGGGTCTCTCCAAACGCGACATGGTGTCCGCTAACGATGGAGATAATTTTTCATTCAAAAAGTCAAATGGCGCTCCTTCCCTTCCGAGCCTTACCATGTGCCCAAACAGTGGTTTACCCCCACATGTGAAGTATCGGTGTACTCAGGAGAAATTGCCAAACAAATTTTAGGATCCATTTTATCCTGTTGTCCATGTGAAAATGAAAAAATTGAGGCTAAAATAAATTTTTTGTGAAAAAAAAGTACTTTTTCATTTTTACGGATCAATTTGTGAAGCACCTGGGGGTTTAAAGGGCTCACTATGCATCTAGATAAGTTCCTTGGGGCGTCTAGTTTCCAAAATGGGGTCACTTTTGGGGGAGCTCCAATTTTTAGGCACACGGGGGCTCTCCAAATGTGACATGGTGTCCGCTAAAGAGTGCAGCCAATTTTTCATTCAAAAAGTCAAATGGCGCTCCTTCCCTTCCAAGCCCTGCCGTGCGCCCAAACAGTGGTTTACCCCCACATATGAGGTATCAGCGTACTCAGGACAAATTGGACAACAACTTACGTGGTTCAGTTTCTCCTTTTACCATTGGGAAAATAAAAAAATTGTTGCTGAAAAATCATTTTTGTGACTAAAAAGTTAAATGTTCATTTTTTCCTTCCATGTTGCTTCTGCTGCTGTGAAGCACCTGAAGGGTTAATAAACTTCTTGAATGTGGTTTTGTGCACCTTGAGGGGTGCAGTTTTTAGAATGGTGTCACTTTTGGGTATTTTCAGCCATATAGACCCCTCAAACTGACTTCAAATGTGAGGTGGTCCCTAAAAAAAATGGTTTTGTAAATTTCGTTGTAAAAATGAGAAATCGCTGGTCAAATTTTAACCCTTATAACTTCCTAGCAAAAAAAAATTTTGTTTCCAAAATTGTGCTGATGTAAAGTAGACGTGTGGGAAATGTTATTTATTAACTATTTTGTGTCACATAACTCTCTGGTTTAACAGAATAAAAATTCAAAATGTGAAAATTGCAAAATTTTCAAAATTTTCGCCAAATTTCCGTTTTTATCACAAATAAACACAGAATTTATTGACCTAAATTTACCACTAACATGAAGCCCAATATGTCACGAAAAAACAATCTCAGAACCGCTAGGATCCATTGAAGCGTTCCTGAGTTATTACCTCACGAAGGGACACTGGTCAGAATTGCAAAAAATGGCAAGGTCTTTAAGGTCAAAATAGGCTGGGTCATGAAGGGGTTAAAAACTTCAAAGTTTTTGTGTAAAACATGGCAATACTAATGCAACCAATTTCTGATTTGTGTTTCTTGTGGCTTGGGTAGCATAAATCTTCTGTTAGGTTTCCTATAGGTGACAAAAACAGATATAGCCTATTTACCGTATGTAATAATTATTATTATTATTTCTATAGCGCCAACATATTTCGCAGCACTTTACAATCTAGAAGGGACTTGTACAGACAATATAAGTTTAAAAGTGAGGGTCCTGCTCGTTAGCTTATAATCTATGAAGAAATAGGGGAGACATGAAAGGTAAATGGTAAAAAGTGCTTGTATTGTATGGTCCAGCCATTGATATAATAAATAACGTTGCATTACCGAGTCACCAGACAGTATGTGTACAGACTCCCTCTTTCATGTGGACTCCGACACTGAGCCCACATCTTTTCCGGCCAATGTCATGTCATTTGATTTCAACAGCTGACATGTGCTCCTAACAGTCGCAGGTGGAATCTTGATCTACCCGAGACTGTTAACCTGTTAAATGCCACTGCAATCTCTGACAGTGGTATTTGACACGATCGCGCCCAAATCACGCTATTAATACCGTATATAGGCACACGTGTCACATGACTGTGGGTTGCCGATGGGTTGTCATTATAACCTGAAGTCTGAATAGCTGTGAGCGCCACCCAGCAGTCACCGTTCATAGCAAGTGAGCATTTCTGCTGCACAGAGCAGGGCTGCGAATGATCGCAGCTTCTAGTCTCCCGTGGAGACTATTGAAGCAAGTGTAAAGTAAAAAAAGTTTTAAAAAATATAAAAAAATCTAAAACATAGTTTCAAACAACCCCCATTCGCCCCATTCAAAATAAAACAATTTAAAAAAAATACACATATTTGGTATTGCCGCATTTAGAATTGCCCAATCAATCAATATATAAAAATAATTTATCTGATTGGTAAACGTCATAACGAGAAAAAAGTGAAAACGCCATAATTACACTTTGTTGGTCATCGCAACATGCAACATTGCATTAAAATGTAATAACCGGCAATCAAAACATCGTGTCTACATCAAAATTGTATAAATAAAGGCATTAGCTTGGCATGAAAACAATAACTGGCCCCAGATCACGAAAAATGGAAGCACTACGAGTCTCAGAAAATGACACCATATTTTTAACTTTGGATTTTTTTTCACCACTTAAGTGAAAAATAACCTAAATACATTTGGTTTCTACAAATTTATAATGGCCTGGAGAATCATAATGGCATGTCAGTTTTTATATTTGGTGAACATGGCAAAAAAAAACCAATTGTGGAATTGCACTTTTTTGTAATTTCACCGCACTTGGAATTTTTTTGCCATTTTCCAGTACACGATATTTTACAACCAATGGTGCTGTTCAAAAGTACAATATGTCTCTCAAAAAATAAAAAAGTTATGGCTCTGAGAGAAGAGGAGCAAAAAATGGAAATGTAAAAACAAAAATGAGCTGCGGCATGAAGGGGTTAAGAGCATGGAGGGTGTGGGATCAGATGATACAAAGGACAAGATTTGATGGAAAATTTTGGATGGGTAAAACGGTGTAGTTAGATAAGTGTGGTAAGGTGATAGGCCAGTCTAAAGAAGTGCGTTTTTAGGGTGTTTTTAGGCATTTAAATTAATTGTCCTAGTCAGTGCATTACAAAGAATTGGCGCAGCTCACAAGAAGTCTTGGAGATGGGAGTGTGAATTTAACTTTATGAAAAATGTTATTCTTAGGCCATTAGTGGAACAGAGAACATGGGTAGATGGTAAATGCTTTTTAGGAAAAATAACTAGTTAAAGCTATCCAGCTGTTTTTTTTGTTAATAGTAAATGTACAATGGCAAAAAAACATTATATCAACTTTACCTCAAGGTTAGAAAAAAAAAATCTTTCATGCTGAAAAAAAAAAAGAATATGAAAACATGCTTTTTACTAAATGGTGCTTAGTGTGAAATAGGATTTTATCCTGCAAACACCAATTTGTGTTTATGAATATGGAGATATGCTACAGAACATGACAGCTTCCTAGGAATTGGCAGCAAACCTCTTTTTTTTATTAACCCAGCCTTGTAAAGTAGGCAGTTTTACTTCTAAAGTACCCTTTTAAGTTATTGCACATTTTAGGAACCTTGATTCTATAAATCTGTGGCAACAAACCTGACATCTATGAGATATTCACTTGATGGATATCGTAACTTTAATAAACAGATGGCTGAATAAATACTTTATGGGGGGGACTATATTCAGGCAGTCAATATTAAACTCATCTGTTTAGCAATTCCCACATAAAGATGTCGGTATAAAGGGATGAGGTGAATAGTTAACATTGCTGAAGTCCAAATAAAATATAAATTAGACAAGCGATCAGACAAGTAGAAAGGCTCTCAGATACCGAGAGAGCATAAAACTACAGAATCAATACTGACAGTTGACCTCTAACCTATAGCTTCTTGATGGCATAATTGAATGTCTGCAGACTGATACTGACAAGGATGATTTTGTGTGTGTGCTATAAAAGGTCTTCACCTAAGGCAGCATTCTCTAGTTTTGTAAGTCAGGCAGCGAACATATCATATTAGAATGTCAGAGTTCTACCCACATAAAAAAAATTCAGACTTTAAAAAAAAAAAAGATTTAACTGAAATAATAATTGGTAATGTACAGGATACATGTGTATGTTTATTTTTTTCCTATTATTATACAATGTCACAGCTATAAGGGGTTCAAATGTAAAGTCGGGGTCACACTTGCGAGTGTAATGCAAAAAACTCGCATAAGTCTCTCACATCAAACCCGGCACTGCCGCCGGCTCCTGGGAATGGAGCGTTCAGCTGCATAGAAATACATGCAACCGCATGCTCCGGTCCCGAGTGCCTGCGGCAGTGCCGGGTATTGATGCGAGAGACTCGTGCGAGTTTCTCGCATTGCACTCGCTAGTGTGACTCCCGCCCAACAGTTACAATTGGGACCTGATGCTTGAAATTGTCCAAAGGTTCATCTACCAAAGAAGACATCAGTAAATTCCACCTTGTATGTGGAAAGACCGTTACAGATTAGGCGTTAACACCCAGGAGCTTCAAATTATGATAAAAAAGGATAACCCAGCTCAACGGACATGCAGTCTTCTTTATAGGTAACATACAGTAGAAAACTAATAAAAAATTCATATTAAAATAAAAGATGATATCATGATACCAAGGGTGCTGTGGCCCCTTAAATGTATATATGTCAACGTTTATTTTAATACAAATGTTTATCAGTTGTCCTCCGTATGATACCTATGTAAATAATGAAGATTGCATGTCTGTTGGGATGGTTTATCCTTCCTTTACTACAGTTTCCTCTTGCCAAGGCAGAACTGCTATCCATCCTCCAGACTGCTTGAGAATATCTTACGGTTAGCTGGAAAATTATTTTTCTATCTTCAAATTATAGCTATGTCATTATGTCTGACAATTACGTTCAACTTTAAAAATGTATCATTAAAAACGTGAGAAATAAATCAAATATACAAGAAACCCAATTAAGTCCAAATTTAAATTGCTATATTTCAGTGTCAATATATAGAATGCAATAATTTGACTTATTGTGATTCTAATGATTCGAAAATACTGTGTCATAGGCATATATAAAGCTGTAATTTTGGGTCAGGATGGGTATTTCTTTTCTTACAGAAATCATGAAATACAGCCATCTGAACCTGTAAAGATAATTGCTACTCAAAAAATTATTTCTATAGATTCTATCTATTATCTGCATGGTTACAATATTATTCTGCATGGTTACAATATGTCCAATATCCCATACTGTTTTTATAAAGGTCAGCTCATCTGTGAATAACACAGTAAACATTGCTCTATGGACATGCTTTCTTTTTTAATATAGGTCTATTCTTCTGCATGAGAATGAATATCAGCACTAGGTTACTGTATTGAATCAATGAAAATCCATTTATATGAAAGTCCTAATATAAACAGAAAATCTTTATTTCATAAACCTCCATATGAACTCTTATAAAATGAGGCATCTTCACCAACAATATTATTAAAAAAGAAAGATAGACCAGTCTCTTTGCTAAAATGAAAAGCTAATAGCAAGCACAAAAAAGCAGCATTCACAGGCATGAAGTAAGCATGCTTTTGCCACATGAAGGTGGGGTTAATACATTAATCCCTTGTCGTAAGTGTAAGTAACAAGTTAAATAAGCGGTAATCAAAAATAATAAAATTAAATATGTACAAAAGCTTATGAATGCTTAAAGAGAATCTCTCAATAGGATCAATAGGATCATTCCTTTTAAACTATACCATGTACAGAGATAGTTACTTTCTTCACACTGGTAACTCCTCTATTTATTTAAAACAAGCTCTTGAGGCAGATTCTCAAGGAGATCTGTGTCGGGCCCATAGATTTACAGCTCATTTACATAAAAGAAAAACACAGATTTCTCTGGAATAAAGGTACCGTCACACTAGACGATATCGCTAGCGATCCGTGACGTTGCAGCGTCCTCGCTAGCGATATCGTCCAGTGTGACAGGCAGCAGCGATCAGGCCCCTGCTGTGCTGTCGCTGGTCGGGGAAGAAAGTCCAGAACTTTATTTGGTCGCTGGACTCCCCGCAGACATCGCTGAATCGGCGTGTGTGACACCGATTCAGCAATGTCTTCACTGGTAACCAGGGTAAACATCGGGTAACTAAGCGCAGGGCCGCGCTTAGTAACCCGATGTTTACCCTGGTTACCATCCTAAAAAGTAAAAAAAACAAACGCTACATACTTACCTACCGCTGTCTGTCCTCGGCGCTCTGCTTCTCTGGTCTGGCTGTGAGCGCCGGGCAGCCGGAAAGCAGAGCGGTGACGTCACCGCTCTGCTTTCCGGCCGCTGTGATCACAGCCAGACCAGAGAAGCAGAGCGCCGAGGACAGACAGCGGTAGGTAAATATGTAGCGTTTGTTTTTTTTACTTTTTAGGATGGTAACCAGGGTAAACATCAGGTTACTAAGCGCGGCCCTGCGCTTAGTAACCCGATGTTTACCCTGGTTACCGGGGACCTCGGGATCGTTGGTCGCTGGAGAGCTGTCTGTGTGACAGCTCTCCAGCGACCAAACAGCGACGCTGCAGCGATCCGGATCGTTGTCGGTATCGCTGCAGCGTCGCTTAGTGTGACGGTACCTTAAGACATTAGATCACAGATAATAAATTATCATTTTATTCAACATTCAATGACCTGCCCATATAGATTGCTTAGGAAGGTGGATCCTACAGACAGATTCCCTTTAAAGAAGCACTCCCATCTATTTTTTTTATTAAATGCATGTACGGGTGCTTCTCACAAAATTAGAAAATCATCAAAAAATTAATTTATTTCAGTTCTTCAATGCAAAAAGTGAAACTCATATATTATATAAAGTCATTACAAACAGAGTGATCTATTTCAAGTGTTTATTTCTGTTAATGTTGATGATTATGGCTTACAGCCAATGAAAACACAAAAGTCATTATCTCAGTAAATTAGAATAATTAACAAAACACCCTACAAAGACTTCCTAAGCATTTAAAAAGGTCCCTTAGTTTGTTTCAGTAGGCTCCACAATCATGGGGAAGACTGCTGACTAGTGTTGAGCGATACCGTCCGATGCTTGAAAGTATCGGTATCGGATAGTATCGGCCGATACCCGAAAAATATAAATGTATCCTGATGGTTCCCAGGGTCTGAAGGAGAGGAAACTCTCCTTCAGGCCCTGGGATCCATAGTGAGGTGTAAAATAAAGAATTAAAATAAAAAATATTGATATGCTCACCTCTCCGGCGGCCCCTGGACATCACGCTGGTAACTGGCCGGCTTCTTTGTTTAAAATGAGCACCTTTAGGACCTGCGAATGACGTCGCGGCTTCTGATTGGTCGCGTGCCGCTCATGTGACCGCCACGCGACCAATCAGAAGCCGCGACATCATTCGCAGGTCCTCAATTCCTAGAATTAGGAGTTTAGTGAATGAGAATGACGTCGCGGCTTCTGATTGGTCGCGTGGCGGTCACATGGGCGGCACGCGACCAATCAGAAGCCGCGACGTCATTCTCAGGTCCTAAAGGCGCTCATTTTAAACAAAGAAGCCGGCCGGTTACCAGCGTGATGTCCAGGGGCCGCCGGAGAGGTGAATATATCAATATTTTTTAATTTAATTCTTTATTTTACACATCCTTATGGATCCGATACCGATACCCGATACCACAAAAGTATCGGATCTCGGTATTGGAATTCCGATACCGCAAGTATCGGCCGATACCCGATACTTGCGGTATCGGAATGCTCAACACTACTGCTGACTTGACAGATGTCCAGAAGGCAGTCATTAACACACTCCATAAGGAGGGTAAGCCACAAAAGGTCATTGCTAAAGAAGCTGGCTGTTCACAGAGTGCTGTATCCAAGCAAATTAATGGAAAGTTGAGTGGAGGAAAAAGTGTTGTAGAAAAAGCTGCATAAGAAACCGAGATAGGCACAGCCTTGAAATGATTGTTAAGAAAAGGCCATTCAAAAATTTGGGGGAGATTCACAAGGAATGTACTGCTGCTGGAGTAATTGCTTCAAGAGCCACCACACACAGACGTATCCAGGACATGGGCTACAAGTGTCACAATCCTTGTGTCAAGCCACTCATGTCCAATAGACAACACGAGAAGCATCTTACCTGGGCCAAGGAGACAAAAAACTGGACTGTTGTCCAGGTGTTGTTTTCAGATGAAAGTCAATTTTGCATTTCATTTGGAAATCAAGGTCCCAGAGTCTGGAGGAAGAATGGAGAGGCACAAAATCCAAGCTGCTTGAGGTCTAGTGTGAAGATTCCACAATCAGTAATGGTTTGGGGAGCCATGTCATCTGCTGGTGTAGGTCCACTGTGTTTTATCAAGACTAAAGCCACACTGCCAAAAGTACAAATACCTGGTTCAAAAACAACAGCATCACTGTGCATGATTGGCCAGCAAACTTGCCTGAGCTTAACCCCATAGAGAATCTATGGAGTATTGTCAAGAGGAAGATGAGAGAAACCAGACACAACAATGCAGATGAGCTGAAGGCTGCTATCAAAGCATCCTGGGATTTCATAACACCTCAGCAGTGCCTAAGGCTGATCGCCTCCATGCCACGTCGCATTGATGCAATAATTGATGCAAAAGGAGCCCTGACCAAGTGGTGACTGCATTTGCAGAACATTCATTTCCGTAGGCCAACATTTCAAATTTTTAAATCATTTTTCAAGCTGGTGTTATAAAGTATTCTAATTTACTGACATAATGACTTTAGAATTTTCATTGGTTGTAAGCCATAATCATCAACATTAGCAGAAATAAACACTTAAAATAGATCACTCTGTTTGTAATAACTCTATATAATATATGAGTTTAACTTTTTGTATTAAAGAAATGAAATAAATTAACTTTTTGATGATATTCTAATTTTGGTGAGAAGCACCTGCTTATATGCATGTAATGTAGAGTTAGTGGTTTAATATACTCACCTACCGCTAATCTCTCTGGTATCCATCACCATTCTGCTTTGCTTGTCAGTCATGTCACTGTTCTGCAGACCAGGTCACGCAACACACAGTGACTTTTATAATGAAAGCCAAAGAGGAAGATAGTGACTGCCATAGCTCCAAGTCTCAACAGGGAGAATTGGAAATATCACCGACAACTCCCAGCAGCAGGCTGGGAGTCCATAAATACCCAGGTCCAGGTGTGTCAATTAGAGCCAGAGAAAGGCTTTCACTGGGTCAAAGAGTCAGAAGGGTTAAGAAGGTGTCTGCAAAGCCAAACGCAGAGACCTTCTACAGCTAGATGCAGTGCAACTGTCTGCAGCTTCTGACATACCCGTAACAAATTAAGAGGTCTCGCTATAACACTTAAGAATTTTGCTGACAGCAAATGGAGCAATGAACCACACCAACTTCCCACAACCCCGATGTTCCGACCTGATTCCCATTTTTGCATTCTGGCTGCCTAATTTTTTCTTAAAGGGACTCTGCATGCAGCCAGCGGGTAAGGAAAGGGTGAACAAACACCCGAAAACCCCGCCCCTATGGCTGAAGATTGTTCCCTCCAAATTCAGGTGACAGAGACCCTTTAAATAAAAAAGCAGCCACAGAAACATTGCACTTAGATATACTTAAAGACAGAGTAACATGTATAACATGTACTTAAGTGTATGGTTATCTCTCCAATCCATTTTTATGCATGTAAGCACTGGCTAAGTGACACAAGATTGATTCCAGCTACTTAGTTTTCACAATTGTGCTATTTGTTGTGTAGTCAATAAGATAAATATAATGAACGTTTTGCATGTGAAATTAAAATAAATTTCAGGGAAATTCTATTTTAATATCAATGACTTTGTTTCCTGTTCTTCTTTCTAATTTATTGGGATTGTAACGAAAATATCAGACATAAAATTTTAACACAAACTTTGATATTCTCTTGTCTAATTAGCAGGCCTGTATGTGTTGTTATACTGCATAGGCAATTTATGCAGGCACACAAGCTTACTGGTGATCAGTCAGACTAAAAGTGCACATGCGCTTTAGACAGTAGTTAAGGTCACCATATATATTAGATTAATATTTGCCAAGCATACCAATTTCCATGGGTTTGTCTGACAGTCTTATAAATGGGGGGCCCTGACAGATGATTGTTAGGAAAAATAAGAATTCTGCGTTTTTGATTTTGACTGCAGAAACTTTTGTTCTCTAAGAGATAAGATGCTGCCTAACATGTCTGGCATCGGCTCTCTCACAAACAACCCAGGAGAGCTCAGCAGAGTGAACACTTCTCTGCATGAGATATTTAGGCAGAATAGATGCCAGCTAAATGACCAATTGCTCCCCTGAACAATCATTTCATTTGGCAGGGGAACATCTGTTTCAAGCGTAAGGCATCACTGCTGATCATAATGGCAGCACAATGTGTTATGACTTGGTGGTGAGGACAATAATGGACCTGGTGGTTAAGAGCACACGGAATGACCTGATAGTTACTAATAATACAGGACAAGCTCCGAGACGTGGGAACTCCGCTGACCGCAATCTCCAATCCCACCACACACACCAGAAATAGCCGTCGACCGCTCCCAACGCTCCCTATGCAACCCGCCACAGCTTAAGGAACCAGCTAGCCCCAGAGACAGAAAAATAAAGCCTACCCTGCCTCAGAGAAATTCCCCAAAGGAACAGGAAGCCCCCCACACACCGCGAGTTAAGATGAAAATCACAAACACAGAGATGAAATAGATTTAGCAAAGTGAGGCCCTACTCACTGAACAGACAGAGGATAGGAAAGGTAACCTTGCGGTCAGCACAAAAAACTACAAAAAGACCATGCAGAGGGCGCAAAAAGACCCTCCGCACCAACTCACGGTGCGGAGGCGCTCCCTCTGCGTCCCAGAGCTTCCAGCAAGCAAGACAAAAATCAAAATAGCAAGCTGGACAGAAAAAAATAGCAAACAGAGAAAAACAAGCAGGAACTTAGCTTCTGCTGGAAAGACAGGTCACAAGAACGATCCAGGAGCGAACTAGACCAATACTGGAACATTGACAGGTGGCATGGAGCAATGATCTAGGTGGAGTTAAATAGAGCAGCCAGCTAACGAATTAACCTCGTCACCTGTGGAAGGAACCTCAGAAGCCGCAGCCCCACTCACAACCACCAGAGGAAGCCCATGGACAGAACCAGCCGAAGTACCATTCATGACCACAGGAGGGAGCTTAACAACAGAATTCACAACAACAATGGTGCTTAGCCACACTTGACCACTGGATGTAAAACAGCCCTATGTTTTGCTTTCATTGTTTACATCATGAAATATGTGATATAGCCAGTCTAATTTATAACCTCAAACATATAAAATCAACTGAGTGTCCAGCATTCAAAAGCACTATAATGTTTGAGATGAACGTTTTCAATTTTAGTTCATATCTCTGTAACATCTATGCTTGAACATGCTACTACTACCTCAGCTATTGCAACTTGGGCGAATTGCACTGATGCTGCCAATGCTTCTTGGCAATGGTAGCATGCTTCAGTTTAACTGAGACAATTAACTGAGAAAAGGGTCTATCTCTATAAGGATGGTTCTAAAAGGATAAAGCTGAAATATGCCAGAAAAATAACCCCCTGCTATAGATGCTCCATTATTATTATCACTATGCTTCACTATTGTCACACCTCCCGCATCCCCCTCTGGCTCTTCTCATACTTACCTGTCCCGGAGCGCCGCTGCTGCCACTTCTGCTAGGTCTTTTTCTGGCTCCCGGCGTTCGCATTTGTCTCTGCGTGCTCCCGGACTGTCCGCGCGCCGCCTGGTCTCCTCTCTTCTTCCCTCCTCGCTGGATCCTGGTTCTCGGCGCTGGCATGTGCGCACTTCACCTTCCTGCTCTGGCGGTGCACGCGCACTCCCTCAGGCTGGTCCTCGCTCCCTCCGCTCACCCTCTCCCACTCACCCTGTATCTGTCTGCTATTACTGTTGGCTTTATCTGTCCATTTGTATCTGACTATTTCCTTTTGCATTTTCCCTTCTGACTTCTAATTAATCCCCTCCTGTGTCTGTGATCAGTCTCCCTGCTGCCTAATCCTACTGATCACACCTGGCCTATTTCATGTGCACTTAGCTTGTAATAAATTCAGAGTCACAGGTCTGTTTTGACCGTGGTCTGTCTCTACAAGAATGGCTCTAAAAGGATAACAGCAGAAATATGCCAGAAATGAGCCAGAAGTGAACAGAAGGTACGACTAACCACTGTTATTAAATGTACTTAACTTCTTTCTCTTCCGCCACACTTACTCATCATGCTGACATATGCTCTAACAGTTTTGGCTCCATTACTCCTCACTCTCCTTCGCTATCCACAAACTCCAGCACCCTCAAACCAAGTAATAATCTTTCCTTCCCTCTTGCCCCCCTCCACCTGACCTCCTCTGCTGACCTGCTCCTCAACCTCAGATCTCTCCTAATAAAACACAAAACAAGCCACCCAGTCTCCTTCTCCAACCTGCTCTGTCTCTCTCTGCTTCTCCTCACTGCTGGCGACATATCTCCCAATCCTGGACCCCCATAGCTCATACCTCCCATTACCCCCCTCCTATCGCTCCTAACCCAATATAAATAACAGAAATCTGGCCCACCTCAAATCTGTGCCCTTGACGTCCACCATCCTGCTCCCTCTCTCAGGATCACTTTGGAATGCCAGCTCCATCTGCAATAAACTCCATGTGATTCACAACCTCTTCACCTCTTGTAAACTTTCCTTCCTGGACATCACCAAAACATGACTGACAACCTCTGACACAGCCTCCGTTCCTGCATCACGGTAGCCTCCACTTCACCCACACTCCTTGCCCTAGCAACAGACATGGTAGAGGAGTTGGCCTTCTCCTTTCTTCCAACTGTATCTTTAACCCAATCCCATCTCTACCCTCCCTTATCCTCCCCTCTTTTGAAGTCCACTCTGTCCGTATCTACTCCCCCTACAACCTCCAAATGGCTGTCATATACCGACCTCCGGGCCCGACCACTGCCTTTATTGAGCAGCTCTGGCTCCTTCACTTTCTCTCTGCTGACATACCCACCATCATCATGGGTGACTTCATCATTCCCATTGACACCCACAAGTTAGCAGCCTCCAAACTTCTGTCCCTTACTTCATCTTTTAGACTTACTCAGTGGTCCTCCTCAGCCACACAGACGGACATACATCAGACCTGGTCTTCACCCCTCTCTGCTCCCTATCTACCATCACAACCTCCCCTCTCCCTCTATCTGACCACCATCTACTCACTTTCTCATTCCTGTCCTCTACACCAGTCACCCATGTTCAGCAACATGCGCAGAAACCTCGCACACCTAGACACCCACATGCTCTCTAACTCTATCCTACCACTGGCATCCATATCCTCACTCCATGACACAGACACTGCCACTAGTTTCTACAATGCCACTCGTGCATCGGCCATCGACTCGGTCACCCCTCTCATGCATATTTATTTATTTATTTATTTATTTTATTTTTATTATATAGCGCTAACATATTCTGCAGTGCTTTACAGTTTTTGCACACATTATCATCACTGTCCCCGATGGGGCTCGCAATCTAAATTCCCTATCAGTATGTCTTTGGGTTTCCTTCAGGCAGTCCAGTTTCCTCCCACATTCCACACAAACACGGGGAGAACATACAAACTCCTTGCAGATGTAGTCCAAGGTGGGATTAGAACCCAGGACCCCAGCGCTGCAAGGTTGCAGTGCTATCCACTGAGCCCCCGTGCTGCCCTAGCAGAGTTTGACGAATCAATAGACAACCCTGTCACAATAACAACACTAAAAAGCTTCAGCAAGCATCCACAATTGCAGAAAGGCGTTGGAAGAAAACAAATACAACTTCACTGCAGTCAAACAAGCAACACTTGCATTCAAATCAGCTCTTGTCTCTGCTAAACAGGCCTTCTTCACAACCCTCGTATCTTCCCTATCCTACAACCTCAAACAGTTGTTAAACACTTTTTACTCCTTTCTCCAGCCACCACTGCCCACTCCAACCTCCCTCATCTCTGCTGAGGACTTTGCCACTCATGTTAAAAATAAGATAGACCAAACAAGGCAAGTCTTTGTTGTCAAACCACCACAACTTTGCATACCAGATCAATGCCCTAACCCCATAACTTCCCTCTCCAAAATCACTGAAGAGCATGCTCATCTTCTCTCCAAATCACAACTCCCCACTTGTGTGCTTGACCCCATCCAATCCCACCTCCTCCCCAACCTTACCACAACACTCACTAATCCCATCCCTAACCCATCTCTTCAACCTATCACTAACTTCTGGTACCTTCCCCTCTGCTTTCAAATATGCCACAATCACACCTATCCTCAAAAAGCCATCTCTTGACCCGAACGCTATGCCCAGCTATTGCCCCATATCTTTGCTCCCATTTGCTTCCAAACTCCTTGAGCAGCATCTCCATGCTCAACTTTCCTCTCACTTTGCATCTAACTCTCTCTTGAACAACCTACAATCTGGCTTCCATCCCCACCATTCCACTGAGACTGCCCTGACCAAAATTACTAATGACTTACAGCCAAAGCTAAACAGACAATTCCCTATACTCCTCCTTCTAGACCTGTCCTCTGCCTTTGACACAGTTGACCACTGCCTCCTATTACAGATCCTCTCTTCCTTTGGTGTCAAAGACCTTGCCCTATCTTGGATCTCCTCATACCTTACCAACCGCACATTTAGCGTTTCATACTCCCATATTACCTCTTCATCTCACCCCCTCTCTATTGGTGTCCCTCAAGGCTCTGTCCTAGGACCCCTTCTCTTCACAATCTATACTCTTGGCCTGGGACAACTAATAAAGTCCTATGGCTTCCAGTACCATCTATATACTGATGACACTCAGATCTACCTCTCTGGCCCAGATGTCATCTCTCTGCTCTCCAGAATCCCAGAGTGTTTATCAGCCATATCCTCCTTCTCCTCTCGCTTCCGCAAGCTCAATGTGGACAAATCTGAACTAATTATCTCTCCTCCATCTCGCATACCCTCCCTACCTGATCTTTCTATCAAAATAAATTAAATCACACTTTTCCGTGTCCTGGAATCCACTGCCTCGGAGTAAACCTCGACTCTGCCCTATCCTTTAAACCACATATCCAAGCTCTCACCACCTCCTGTAGCCATCAGCTCAAAAATATTTCCAGAATCCGTCCTTTCCTCAATCCTCACTCTACCAAAATGCTTGTGCATGCCCTAATCATCCCCCACCTCAACAACTGCAACATCCTCCTCTGTGGCCTACCTTTTAACACTCTTGCACCTCTCCAGTCCATCCTTAACTCTGCTGCCTGACTAATTAATCTCTCTCCTTGCTACATCCTGCTTCCCTTCTTTGAAAATTTCTTCACTGGCTTCCAATTTCCCAGCGTATCCAGTTTAAACTACTAACTATGACCTACAAAGCCACCCATAACCTTTCTCCTCTGTATATTTCCGAACTAATCTCTCAATATTTTCCCTCACATAATCTTCGGTCCTCCCAAGACCTCCTTCTTTCCTCCACACTTATTCGCTCCTCACCCACTCGCCTCCAAGATTTCTCCCGAATATCCCCATCCTCTGGAATTCTGTGTTCAAACACGTCCGGTTATCCACCACATTTGGATCCTTCAAACTGAACCTGAAAACCCATCTCTTCAAAAAAGCTTACCACCTGCAATGACCGAGCAGCCACCTCAAACACCATCAGAGCTAATCCAACCCCCACCATACTGTCTCCTTCCCCATAATCCTGTGGAATGTAAGCCCCAAAGAGCAGGGTCCTCTCCCCTCTGTATCAGTCTGTCATTGTTAGTTTTGTTGATTGTAAGTGATATTTGTATTTTGATGTAACCCTGTCTTATGTACAACACCATGGAATTAATGGTGCTATATAAATAAATAATAATAATAACTATAGGATAGATGGAGGTAGTTGATTTTCTTTAAGTTCCTCTGTGTTTTGCAGCAGTGGCACGGTTTTTAGTATAGCTAGCTCTCAGATGGGAACTATGCGAGGGCTTATCCCTATTTGAAACTCTAGCAGTCAGTCTCTGTCTGCCAGTTATATGTTACCTTAATCTGAGTCTCTGACTGCTAGTTATATGTTACCATAATCTGGTTCACACCTTTCACTCTGATCTAACTTAACCTATTTGTTCCATGTCCTTGACTTTGGTTTGTGTTATGGCTATTTAAATGTCTGTTTGTTTTGTTCCTGACCTTGATCTTGTGGTTCTGACCCAGAATTCTTGCAATTGTTTGCCAGACCACTCCACCTGCCAGCCACTTCAATAATGAGACCAAAAGGACTTTGCATAATTGCAGATTTCTGCATGGCCATGGTTCCTTTAAACCAGCTTGGGCAAAGCCATTTTAAGAACTTCCAGCCTTTTCACTTCTTTTACAACCACTAGGTAGTTAATTAAGGTATTAAAAACACAAGCCATTTCTATACAATATAGTAAAAAGTTATGATCATAATCTAAGCTTCCATAGTAGGACAGAACATGTATTATGAACTGTATAAGACAAAGTTAACCAACGTACTATCTAGGTCTACGATTGGAATACCAGGGATCCTCCACTATCAGCAAAATGAAGAAGCCACAGTATTGGAAGGACTACTGAGCATTTAAGTGAAGTCGGTTAAACGTTCAACTTGAGCCTAGAACATTTGTATAATGCTTCAAAGATTCTGATAAGGTGCAATACTGTTCCAACAATCTTCAAAATATTTTACAAATTGTCCTTATTAAAGTATAAAAAAAGCTAGAACAGTCTATGAAGATATTTTCGTACGTGAGATTTGAGATCCTTCAGGACACACATTTTCTGCTTTATATACAGAATGCACCTGAAGGTAAAACAAAAAATGTTGATTGCCAAAAAGCACTACAATAGACAGCTGTGTATCTGTATATCAATCTTAGATAAGTTACACTGTTAGTGTCGGTATTATGACAAATTTGTAAAAATAAACAACTGTTAATGCCAAACTAACAAAAAAGAAAGGTTAAAAACCTCCGAAGATGTCAACTCTAGGGTGAACTTAAAGATTTAACCTTAGAAAGCATAGCCAATAATTTCATATATCATTTTACACTAGCAAAGCCGTGGGTATATAAATATAAAATCCTTTCTAAAGCCATTGGCATATCCGAAATGTCGCCACACCATTGTAAAGTTCACTTTTTTAATATTTTTGTGCTGTTTCCCTTTTTTTGCTATTTATTTCAAGAAGCCAGTTGATTGCTGGTTGGGGAAGCGTGCACAATACTGAGGTATTTTTTATGGTGCTTTTCCAATTTTTCTAGATAGATAGATAGACATATATATAGATATATATGTACTGTATATATATATATTTTTTTTCTATACATGCACACAAGTAGACTGTACCTACTGTATTTTCCTGTAAGCCTAATAATATTATCCTGAGTGTTTGCACTTGTTGATCTGAATGGTCAGAATCTTTGTCTGCGTCTAGCTTTAAACAGCAAATTATGGCTTTAATCTTTACATCACATATTGATCCCGGCTTGGCTTGTCACTGAGCATGCTGCTCCTATACTTGCCCTTGGAGAGCAAGTGTACAGTCTAGTGAGTGGAAATAAAAGCATAAGTCACTGTCATTGCTTTCTTTTATGTTGTATTACAATCAGTCACAGGCTAAGAATGTAGAAGCAGCATTAGAATCACAGAGTACGGTATAGCAGTTCAGCTTATTCTTTGCATCTCTTAGATAAAAGTATAATAACAATTGCTAAATACTGGAAGGTTTCTTATAACTCTTGCCATTTTCAAGCAATTTAAACTCATTTAAATGCAAATGATAGAAACCTTGAAGATATGTACATGGATGTAACAAAGGATTTTGTCTCAAAGCAAAATGAAAGCTTGATTAATCAAACTGAAGATGAGACATAAATATCTCTTATGCCGCTGAACAGATTTGCCATTGAATGTAACAAATTGGGCACATTAGTGCAGCAATCTGATATTACAAAGTACAGATTGAAAGATAACTTACTTATTACAGTAAAGTAGAAAAATAAATCACAATTGGAAGATGTCTATCAAGGTGATCTGCTTCGAAATTCCATCAACAGGAAACACTGTGGTAATGATGACCAACCAAACAGAAAAGAAAAATAACTTGTCTTGAGAATGCTGGGAATCAGGCCTGGAGGATGTGTAAAGGAGATGTGTCCTTTTACCTATTCTTTAGCTCACTGAGCCTTTAATGAAAAAAACTCTTTACTTACTCTCCCCAGGTTCAACACTGCCTCTCGGCCACTTCCCTGGTCTTTGTTGATTGACTACAGAGGTGACATCACATGAACAGCAGTGTAGCCAATCACTGAGCCCAATGGCTCATACCTTCTACCTTAATTTAGCCACCTAGATCTGCGATTGGCTGCAGCACTGTAGATGTGATGTCAGTCAGTGTAGAAGCAGCGATGGATCCAGTGAGGGTGAGTAACAGCTCATTTTATTTGTAGCCGTAAGACCCATCCAATAATCAAATCACACAGAACATTTAGCTCCTATTTGAATGTCAAGTCAATAGCCCATCACTGCTTTCTTCAATGAAAATGTACATCCACACCCTATAAACTTGATACATGATGGATTTGACTGATCTGCTATAATAAGAGACATTTGAATCTGCCAAACTTGAAATGTGCTAAACTGCATGGATTTTACAGAGAAATTTGATTTGCAGTTTTTCTCTGACAATTGAATGTTACATATCATGCTTTGGGGTCTCTTCTGACTCTAGAACAAATGTAAGAAGTTAAAATAAAAGCTAATTTTCACCTCACGACTCACCTGTCCTGCAATCCCCACAGTCTGCCATACTATCCTCTGCAACACGTCTTTTACCCTTCCTCCATCACGTGCGTCCACTTTGGCCTCTTCACTCCAGGTCATGGCTTCTAGCTCGACTATGCCTTAGACATTACTGTGTGCTGTGTCATCACTTGGGTGACAAGCATCATAACATCATGATGTGCACTGCAGCGGCTATGTGTACACTGACTACAGAGGCCTTGTTGAGGAAGAAGCAAGAGCCTATAGTAAAGAGAACTCAGAGGATGTGCATTACAGAGTGGGCAGCAGGGATAGGTGAACGGCAAAGTTTTATTTTTAATCATATCATTAGCCCAGCCTCCTATGGTTCAGCAAATTGGCGTTCAAATCTGACACCCATTTTACTGAATTTACAATGAACAAATTGAAAAAATCAGTAATCCAGAGAGTGTGACTTTTTGTAAAATTCGAGAATTCAACTTAACTCCAATAAATGTGCTCATGTCTAGTTATGATTTGTAATTGTTGTGCTAGACCCGTCATGATATTTTAGGATTTTTTTTATATTACTAACTATTCCATACTGTCAGATATCCAGTAGTTTGTTTTTTATGAATAGAATATCACAGAAAGTTCCATTATTCGCAACATGAACGTGAATGTATTCCTTTAAAAATGTTTTTGGTATAAAACTAATTTTTGCCCATATATTATTTGTTACATATCACCAGCAGGAGCTTCTTTGCAGTGGAAAGTCTGGTAATGCATCACATAGATGTTTTAATTATTTTTTTTAAATACAGATGTAATTTATTTTGATCCAAATTTTCAATACCATATCCTGTCATTTCAATCGCTGCAAAAGAGGAAAAAGCGTCCATTAGGCCACATTCACACATCCGTATTTAAACATGTATGTGGAAAAAATGTTACTGGTGTCATCTGTGTTGTGCATCAGTCTGTCATCAGTGTGTCCATTTTTACCATCAGTGTGGCATCAGTGTGTCCATTTTTATCATCAGATGTATGCCTCCTGACCGGAGGAGAGAGTACGGACCTCCCTATCAGACTACTGGATCCCCTAATGAATCCCTGAGTGGGAAGAAAAGCATCAGGAGGTGATCTTCTGTCCTACTACTATCCTCCTTGTTGCCCTTTAAAATGGATGTGTAATGGATATATACATCTGCCTCTACGTCCTGATGGGCTCAATATAGGGGTGATATCCATCAGACTGGACTTCTGTCAAACTTTGGGTAAGAGTTCCATTTATTTTATAATGGTTATATATATACAGTGGGGCAAAAAAGTATTTAGTCAGTCAGCTCAGCAATAGTGCAAGTTCCACCACTTAAAAAGATGAGAGGCGTCTGTAATTTACATCATAGGTAGACCTCAATTATGGGAGACAAACTGAGAAAAAAAAATCCAGAAAATCACATTGTCTGTTTTTTATCATTTTTTTTGCATATTATGGTGGAACATAAGTATTTGGTCAGAAACAAACGATCAAGATTTCTGGCTCTCACAGACCTGTAACTTCTTCTTTAAGAGTCTCCTCTTTCCTCCACTCATTACCTGTAGTAATGGCACCTGTTTAAACTTGTTATCAGTATAAAAAGACACCTGTGCACACCCTCAAACAGTCTGACTCCAAACTCCACTATGGTGAAGACCAAAGAGCTGTCAAAGGACACCAGAAACAAAATTGTAGCCCTGCACCAGGCTGGGAAGACTGAATCTGCAATAGCCAACCAGCTTGGAGTGAAGAAATCAACAGTGGGAGCAATAATTAGAAAATGGAAGACATACAAGACCACTGATAATCTCCCTCGATCTGGGGCTCCACGCAAAATCCCACCCCGTGGGGTCAGAATGATCACAGGTCCTGCGAGCTGAGCAACCATGGGAACATAACCTGCCTTGCAGTAGAATGTATGCCGTATCTATTATATTTTACTTTTCTGCCCACTGTTCCATAAAGGCTTATTGGGGTCATATGGACAGATACTCCAGTCTCTGCTTGGGAACTCTGCAGCTCCTTCTGGTCACTCCTTGGTCACTTTGCTGTCTCTCTGATCAATGAGTCAATAAGTTATTCTTTCATGGAAAGGCCAAAAAAATAGATAAGACACCGGAATCCCAATAGTAAAACAGTAGCTATAGCAATAAACAGATTTAAAATATAACTTTTATTAAATAAATAAAAAAAGTAAAAAATCAACAAACAGACACACAACACATATAACATACCCCAATGTGCAGGGTCAAGTAGCCTAGTTTTTATACCTTGGAAGCAAAAATAAGGAAGATAGGACAGAATCTATCTTTATATTTAGCAATTTAGGTGTAATGAAACAACAGGTGAAAAGTATGCACAATAAAGGTACCAGGAAGCAATATGAATCTGACATTATTGTGCAAGTATTTGTGCTATAGTAATTGGTCTTGCTCAAGCTTCCAGCTTGCATAAGTCATCTATAATCACACTTGTTAAAGTGTACAAAAATATTGCTGGTGTGCCCATATCCTAGATAATGCAGACCTGTATAAAACTAATTTTTGCCCATATATTATTTGTTACATATCACCAGCAGGAGCTTCTTTGCAGTGGAAAGTCTGGTAATGCATCACATAGATGTTTTAATTATTTTTTTTAAATACAGATGTAATTTATTTTGATCCAAATTTTCAATACCACATCCTGTCATTTCAATCGCTGCAAAAGAGGAAAAAGCATCCATTAGGCCACATTCACACATCCGTATTTAAACATGTATGTGGAAAAATTGTTACTGGTGTCATCTGTGTTGTGCATCAGTCTGTCATCAGTGTGTCCATTTTTACCATCAGTGTGGCATCAGTGTGTCCATTTTTATCATCAGATGTATGCCTCCTGACCGGAGGAGAGAGTACGGACCTCCCTATCAGACTACTGGATCCCCTAATGAATCCCTGAGTGGGAAGAAAAGCATCAGGAGGTGATCTTCTGTCCTACTACTATCCTCCTTGTTGCCCTTTAAAATGGATGTGTAATGGATATATACATCTGCCTCTACGTCCTGATGGGCTCAATATAGGGGTGATATCCATCAGACTGGACTTCTGTCAAACTTTGGGTAAGAGTTCCATTTATTTTATAATGGTTATATATATACAGTGGGGCAAAAAAGTATTTAGTCAGTCAGCTCAGCAATAGTGCAAGTTCCACCACTTAAAAAGATGAGAGGCGTCTGTAATTTACATCATAGGTAGACCTCAATTATGGGAGACAAACTGAGAAAAAAAAATCCAGAAAATCACATTGTCTGTTTTTTATCATTTTTTTTGCATATTATGGTGGAACATAAGTATTTGGTCAGAAACAAACGATCAAGATTTCTGGCTCTCACAGACCTGTAACTTCTTCTTTAAGAGTCTCCTCTTTCCTCCACTCATTACCTGTAGTAATGGCACCTGTTTAAACTTGTTATCAGTATAAAAAGACACCTGTGCACACCCTCAAACAGTCTGACTCCAAACTCCACTATGGTGAAGACCAAAGAGCTGTCAAAGGACACCAGAAACAAAATTGTAGCCCTGCACCAGGCTGGGAAGACTGAATCTGCAATAGCCAACCAGCTTGGAGTGAAGAAATCAACAGTGGGAGCAATAATTAGAAAATGGAAGACATACAAGACCACTGATAATCTCCCTCGATCTGGGGCTCCACGCAAAATCCCACCCCGTGGGGTCAGAATGATCACAGGTCCTGCGAGCTGAGCAACCATGGGAACATAACCTGCCTTGCAGTAGAATGTATGCCGTATCTATTATATTTTACTTTTCTGCCCACTGTTCCATAAAGGCTTATTGGGGTCATATGGACAGATACTCCAGTCTCTGCTTGGGAACTCTGCAGCTCCTTCTGGTCACTCCTTGGTCACTTTGCTGTCTCTCTGATCAATGAGTCAATAAGTTATTCTTTCATGGAAAGGCCAAAAAAATAGATAAGACACCGGAATCCCAATAGTAAAACAGTAGCTATAGCAATAAACAGATTTAAAATATAACTTTTATTAAATAAATAAAAAAAATTAAAAAATCAACAAACAGACACACAACACATATAACATACCCCAATGTGCAGGGTCAAGTAGCCTAGTTTTTATACCTTGGAAGCAAAAATAAGGAAGATAGGACAGAATCTATCTTTATATTTAGCAATTTAGGTGTAATGAAACAACAGGTGAAAAGTATGCACAATAAAGGTACCAGGAAGCAATATGAATCTGACATTATTGTGCAAGTATTTGTGCTATAGTAATTGGTCTTGCTCAAGCTTCCAGCTTGCATAAGTCATCTATAATCACACTTGTTAAAGTGTACAAAAATATTGCTGGTGTGCCCATATCCTAGATAATGCAGACCTGTATAAAACTAATTTTTGCCCATATATTATTTGTTACATATCACCAGCAGGAGCTTCTTTGCAGTGGAAAGTCTGGTAATGCATCACATAGATGTTTTAATTATTTTTTTTAAATACAGATGTAATTTATTTTGATCCAAATTTTCAATACCACATCCTGTCATTTCAATCGCTGCAAAAGAGGAAAAAGCATCCATTAGGCCACATTCACACATCCGTATTTAAACATGTATGTGGAAAAATTGTTACTGGTGTCATCTGTGTTGTGCATCAGTCTGTCATCAGTGTGTCCATTTTTACCATCAGTGTGGCATCAGTGTGTCCATTTTTATCATCAGATGTATGCCTCCTGACCGGAGGAGAGAGTACGGACCTCCCTATCAGACTACTGGATCCCCTAATGAATCCCTGAGTGGGAAGAAAAGCATCAGGAGGTGATCTTCTGTCCTACTACTATCCTCCTTGTTGCCCTTTAAAATGGATGTGTAATGGATATATACATCTGCCTCTACGTCCTGATGGGCTCAATATAGGGGTGATATCCATCAGACTGGACTTCTGTCAAACTTTGGGTAAGAGTTCCATTTATTTTATAATGGTTATATATATACAGTGGGGCAAAAAAGTATTTAGTCAGTCAGCTCAGCAATAGTGCAAGTTCCACCACTTAAAAAGATGAGAGGCGTCTGTAATTTACATCATAGGTAGACCTCAATTATGGGAGACAAACTGAGAAAAAAAAATCCAGAAAATCACATTGTCTGTTTTTTTAACATTTTATTTGCATATTATGGTGGAAAATAAGTATTTGGTCAGAAACAAAATTTCATCTCAATACTTTGTAATACATCCTTTGTTGGCAATGACAGAGGTCAAACGTTTTCTGTAAGTCTTCACAAGGTTGCCACACACTGTTGTTGGTATGTTGGCCCATTCCTCCATGCAGATCTCCTCTAGAGCAGTGATGTTTTTGGCTTTTCGCTTGGCAACACGGACTTTCAACTCCCTCCAAAGGTTTTCTATAGGGTTGAGATCTGGAGACTGGCTAGGCCACTTCAGGACCTTGAAATGCTTCTTATGAAGCCACTCCTTCGTTGCCCTGGCGGTGTGCTTTGGATCATTGTCATGTTGAAAGACCCAGCCACGTTTCATCTTCAATGCCCTTGCTGATGGAAGGAGGTTTGCACTCAAAATCTCACGATACATGGCCCCATTCATTCTTTCATGTACCTGGATCAGTCGTCCTGGCCCCTTTGCAGAGAAACAGCCCCAAAGCATGATGTTTCCACCACCATGCTTTACAGTAGGTATGGTGTTTGATGGATGCAACTCAGTATTCTTTTTCCTCCAAACACGACAAGTTGTGTTTCTACCAAACAGTTCCAGTTTGGTTTCATCAGACCATAGGACATTTTCCCAAAACTCCTCTGGATCATCCAAATGCTCTCTAGCAAACTTCAGACGGGCCCGGACATGTACTGGCTTAAGCAGTGGGACACGTCTGGCACTGCAGGATCTGAGTCCATGGTGGCGTAGTGTGTTACTTATGGTAGGCCTTGTTACATTGGTCCCAGCTCTCTGCAGTTCATTCACTAGGTCCCCCCGCGTGGTTCTGGGATTTTTGCTCACCGTTCTTGTGATCATTCTGACCCCACGGGGTGGGATTTTGCGTGGAGCCCCAGATCGAGGGAGATTATCAGTGGTCTTGTATGTCTTCCATTTTCTAATTATTGCTCCCACTGTTGATTTCTTCACTCCAAGCTGGTTGGCAATTGCAGATTCAGTCTTCCCAGCCTGGTGCAGGGCTACAATTTTGTTTCTGGTGTCCTTTGACAGCTCTTTGGTCTTCACCATAGTGGAGTTTGGAGTCAGACTGTTTGAGGGTGTGCACAGGTGTCTTTTTATACTGATAACAAGTTTAAACAGGTGCCATTACTACAGGTAATGAGTGGAGGAAAGAGGAGACTCTTAAAGAAGAAGTTACAGGTCTGTGAGAGCAAGAAATCTTGATCGTTTGTTTCTGACCAAATACTTATGTTCCACCATAATATGCAAAAAAAATGATAAAAAACAGACAATGTGATTTTCTGGATTTTTTTTTCTCAGTTTGTCTCCCATAGTTGAGATCTACCTATTATGTAAATTACAGACGCCTCTCATCTTTTTAAGTGGTGGAACTTGCACTATTGCTGACTGACTAAATACTTTTTTGCCCCACTGTATATATATATATATATATATATATATATTTATATATATATATATACAACTATACAGGTCTGCATTATCTAGGATATGGGCACACCAGCAATATTTTTGTACACTTTAACAAGTGTGATTATAGATGACTTATGCAAGCTGGAAGCTTGAGCAAGACCAATTACTATAGCACAAATACTTGCACAATAATGTCAGATTCATATTGCTTCCTGGTACCTTTATTGTGCATACTTTTCACCTGTTGTTTCATTACACCTAAATTGTTACATATAAAGATAGATTCTGTCCTATCTTCCTTATTTTTGCTTTCAAGGTATAAAAACTAGGCTACTTGACCCTGCACATTGGGGTATGTTATATGTGTTGTGTGTCTGTTTGTTGATTTTTTACTTTTTTTATTTATTTAATAAAAGTTATATTTTAAATCTGTTTATTGCTATAGCTACTGTTTTACTATTGGGATTCTGGCATCTTATCTATTTTTTTGGCCTTTCCATGAAAGAATAACTTATTGACTCATTGATCAGAGAGACAGCAAAGTGACCAAGGAGTGACCAGAAGGAGCTGCAGAGTTCCCAAGCAGAGACTGGAGTATCTGTCCATATGACCCCAATAAGCCTTTATGGAACAGTGGGCAGAAAAAGCCTTTTCATGCACACAAAAATTGTAAGGTTCATTTTGAGCTTGCCAAAAGACAAGTGGAACACTCCCCAAATGTATGAAGGAAGAACCTGTGATACGATAAGACAAAAATTTAACTTTTTGACCACCAAGGTAAATGCTATTATTAGCGACAATTCAACACAGCTCATAACCTCAAGAACACCATCCCTGCAGTGAAGCATGGTGGTGACAGCATCATGGTGTGTGGATGTTTTTCGGCAGCAGGGACAGGGAAAATGGCTTGAGGCAATCAGAACATGGATCGCGCAAAATACAGGGATATTCATGAGCAGAACTTGTTTCAGTCTATCAGTGATTTGAGACTGGGTTCACCTTTCAACAAGACAATGACCCAAAGCATACTGCTAAAGCAACACTCCAGTATTTCAAGGGGAACATGTAAATATTTTGGAGTGGCCTAGTCAAATCCTAGATCTTAATCCAATTTCGAATCTGTGGTTAAACTTGATAATTGCTGTTCACCAGAGGAAACCATCTAACCTGAAGGAGCTGGAGCAGTTTTGCCTTACGGAATGGGCAAAAATCCTAGTGGCCAAATGTGGAAAGCTCATAGAGACTTATCCAAAGTGACTTGCAGCTGTAATTGCTGCAAAAGGAGTCCCTACAAAGTACTGACTTTAGGGGGGTGAATAGTTATGCACATTGAAGTTTTCTGTTATTTTGTCCTATTTGTTGTTTCACTCCCAAAAAAAGAAAGACAAATGTTCACAGCTGTTGGCATGTTCTTTCATGAACTGATGCAATCCCTGGAAAAAAATCTGTGAAATTCCAGGTTGCGAGGTAGCAAAATACAAAAAATGTCAAGGGTGGTAAATACTTTCACCAGCTATTATGAATGAGCTGTTGGCGCACCCTCATCAGCATCCAGCACCTAGTGTATCTGTGACTATGGGTGCACTTCACTTTAACTCCTTTGTCCTTTTCTTCTCCATCAGCTATAGTACTCTCCATTGTGTTTCCCTATTCCTACTTATCCTGCCCAGTCTTTCCTAATCCACTTTTTTATCTCTATAAAAGCTAACTCTTACAGGTTTCCATTTACAACAGAGACTTTGAATGATATTCACCTATTTTCATCTTTAACATAAAAGTGTGACGCCCAGGAGACCGGGATACCCAGCACCGGACCAATGGAGTCTGTCTCTTGAGGGGGATGTCACGGGTGGCTTGACCCGGTGCTGTGGCCTCAGGCAATGCACAGTGTAAGGGGTATCAAGAGGGGACAGGCACTTACTTGATCAGCAGCAGGTTCTCCCAGCGGTGACGATCTCGATCCTGGATAGATGGCTATTGTCCAAATGAAAGACTGAGGCACTGAAACGTTTAACCAGTTTACTTTAACATAAAAGGATTTACAACCAGTCCTGTCACCGGAGTCTGTATGGGAACTCTGAGTTACTTTGACCCTGCCGGGGTCTTCGCCTCTTATTGTGCGCAATTTCTGTGTGGCCCTGCTGCTGTATGTGAACTGGCTGCCGGCCCGATCTGTCCCCTCCGGGTCCTGGTTCGACGGGCAACCCGAGTCCTTTTATCGGTTTACCCCCTCTGGGAGTACCGCTGAACTCTGTGTCTGTTGCTGCATCCGACCCTAGTGAAGCTGATATCACCTCACGTTTTTCCGGTTGCTGTATTATATATAATGAATACAGCCACGGATCCGGTATCCGTCTTTGCGCCTGTTCTGGGTAGTGATTAATGCTACCCGGTTCTCACAATGTCCTTTTTCTCTATCCCTCTTCTCCTCAGGCCGGTGATTTAGGCCTGGTAACAGTCACAGGGCTGTAAGAGATTCAACTGTATGACCTCTCACTATCAGCTCCTTGGCCCAACTGCCATTTCTTCTCTCAGACCAGAATGGATCAAGGGGAGTCTCTGGAGCTCCCCCTTCTGGCCGGAGGTGGTAGTGCAGTCTTGCTAATTTAGTATTTGTATTTACTGTCAGTAACTATTTTTGTGGCAAATACCCCTAGGGGTGCCACATTCCCCCTTAGTTAAGAACAGTACTCCGGGACTGTGGGACAATAACATTTTGAAATAACAATTAATATGTACAGAGTCTTAAAAATGAAAAGTTACAAAAACCACTCAAGGAAACAAAAATAGAGTTCTGTAAAAAGTCACTTCAAATAGCGTCCATTAATACAGTTCTATCCTTGAAGGTATTAGGAACGGCACTGTACTTAGTGTCCAGGAATTTAGTTCCATTTTTCCAACGGAGTTATCAATATAAAGTCTAAAGAAAGTTCAAAAAGAGCAAAAAGCAAAGTTCAAAAAGCAGTCTTTCCGGAGCTTTGATTTAGTGCCTCCGGGCTGATAAAAAGTTCAAGAATATGCAATAAGTTCATACAGACAAGTCTCTGTAGGCACTGGGCTTAAACGTTGCAGACTGATAGCAATGACTATACTACATTTTCTGTTTAACTATATACGGCATAACATATATACAATTCACATTATGAGCTTTATAGTTGGTAATCTGCATACCTGGCCGGTAATTGACCCTGGGTACTACGCTGTGATCTACGTAATAGCGGTGTCTCTTCATGTGGTGTACTACTGTCTACTGCGGATGTAGTATCTGCCCGCTCTGCTAAAGATAATTCCACGACTATGGAGTTGGCAAGTCCACCGTGAATGGGATTACTCTGACCAGGAATCTGTTCTTCCTGGCCTGGAACCTCCTGTAGTACGGGGTCAGCCTCTTCCTGTCTTGGGACTTCTGGTATTGGGTTTGGTGTTGGGTAAAAGGCCACCATGGGAACCACTACTGCACCATGGTATGTTAGTAGGGTTTTGGGAAAGTCTCCTATACAGGTGTGATACACTTCCTCTTCTTTTTCCTTTACTGGTTGAACCTGTATGGGTTGAATAACTTCTGGTTCTGGCTGGACAACGTCTGGCTCTTTCAATGCTTCCGGACATAATTTAAGATTGTCTCTTGACACTAGTACAGATGTTAAGCCTCCGTTTTTGCTAATGAGACACATTTTAGGATTATCCACTCTTGTTGGTAAAACTGTGTAGGGTACGGCTTCCCACTGATTGTCCAGTTTATTGGTTCGACGATTTCTCTTGAGCACTTGGTCACCTGGTCTTAATGGGGTCGCTAGAGCATTCTGGTTGAAAGTTCGCTCTTGTCTTTCTCTAGTTTGCTGAAGGCTTCTTTCCACACTCTCTTGCACTTGGCGATACTGCTTTTGCCGTATGATATCCCAATTGGAGTCTTGGACCTCTGCGTCTGGTTTCAGAATTCCCATTTCTAGATCGATTGGTAATTGGCCGGGTCTTGCACGCATAAGGTAAGCTGGGGTGCAATTGGTGGAACTCACCGGGACATGATTATACAGATCCACCAAGTCAGGCAATTTCTCTGGCCATTGATTCCTTTCTGCCTCAGGTAAAGTCTTTAGTAGTTCTATTACAATATGGTTCATCTTCTCGCATAAGCCGTTTGTTTGTGGATGATAGGCCGTCGTCCGGATCTTTTTGCAACCATACATATTACAGAATTCTCTGAAGATCTCTGATTCAAAGGCTGTACCTTGGTCGGTGAGAACCTGTTCCGGATATCCATGGGGTCTACAAAAGTACGTTTGGAACGCTTTGGCTGCTGTTTTTGCTGTCAGATCTTTTACGGGTACTACTACCAAGAAGCGTGAATAGTGGTCCACGATGGTCAAGGCATAGACATAGCCAGACCGGCTTGGTGTCAACTTCACGTGGTCCATGGCTACAAGTTCAAGTGGTTGTTTGGTGATTATGGGCTGCAGTGGTGCTCTTTGGTTCTTTTGATCGTTTCTTCTGAGGTTGCACGGGCCACAATTTCTGCACCACTGTTCGATTGATTTTCTCATCCCGACCCAATAAAATCTTTCTCTTAGAAGTACTTCTAACTTTTTCCAACCGAAGTGACCAGCACCATTATGGTAAGCTTCGAGGACCATCTTGACATCTTGTTTAGGCACGATAATCTGCCAAACCAATTCATGTGTTTTCGGATTGGTGTACCTTCTACAGAGCTTCCCTTGATACAGGAACATTTTGCCTCTCTCTTTCCAGAGTTGATGCGTCTCTTCTGGGGCATCCTCATCGGGATATGCACTTTGCTCAGTTAACAGTTCCTTCACCAACTTCACAGCCGGATTGCTGTCTTGGGTGTCAGCCCATCTATGGTGTGCTAACGGATTTAAATTCACCTCTTGTTGTTTCTGATAGGTACTTGACTGATGATGTTTTGCCTTGGAATGATGGAAGGCTGGTAGTTCAATTTCTTCAAGCTCCCCCATTTCTTCTTCTACATCTCTCAAGTGTGGCATCCGGGATAGGGCATCGGCATTTCCATTCTTGCGACCTGCTCGATACTTGATCTTGAAGTTGTAATTAGATAACCGGGCTATCCATCGCTGTTCTAACGCACCTAATTTGGCTGTGTCCAGGTGGGTCAACGGATTGTTGTCAGTATAGACAATAAATTCTGCAGCGGCCAGATAGTGTTTGAAACGCTCCGTCACAGCCCAAACTACTGCCAGTAGTTCCAATTTGAAGGAGCTGTAATTTTCTGAATTTCTTTCAGTAGGCCGGAGCTTTCTACTTGCAAAGGCGATGACTTTCTCCCGACCTTCTTGCTTTTGTGACAGCACCGCTCCTAGTCCCACATTACTGGCATCGGTGTAGAGGATGAAAGGTTTATGGTAATCTGGGTATGCCAGAACCTCTTCTCCGGTTAGTGCCTTCTTTAGTTGTTCAAAGGAGTCTTCCCTTTCGTCGTTCCACTGAAAAGGAGGGTTTCGGTTTGAAGGTTTCTTCGTCTGCCCTACCAAGGTGTCTTGCAAGGGTGCTGCCAACTTGGTAAATCCTTTTATAAATCTGCGATAGTAACCCACCAATCCCAGGAATTGTCTCACTTCTTTTGCGCTGGTAGGTCTTGGCCAATCCCTTATGGCGCTTATTTTCTCGGGATCTGGTGCTACTCCCTCCGAACTCACGATGTGTCCCAGGTACTGTACCTTTGACTTGAGAAGGTGACATTTGGATGGCTTGACTTTCATGCCATACCTGGATAAGGCTTCGAACACTTCTGACAGGTCTATTAAGTGTTGTTCGTAAGTCTTTGAGTAGACGATCACATCATCTAGGTACAGGAGGACGGTCTCGAAGTTCTTGTGTCCGAGGCAGCATTCCATCAGCCGCTGGAAGGTACCGGATGCGTTGCAGAGTCCGAACGGCATGCGATTAAATTCACATAGACCCATTGGTGTGGTGAATGCCGTCTTTTCCTTATCTCTCTCAGCCACAGGGACTTGCCAATACCCGCTTGTTAAGTCTAAGGTGGAAAAATAATTAGCAGATTTCAAAGCAGTTAAGGACTCTTCTATCCTAGGCAAGGGGTAGGCGTCTTTATGGGTGATGTTATTAATCTTCCGGTAGTCTACGCACATTCTCATGGTTCCGTCCTTTTTTTTGACAATCACTAGAGGGGCCGCCCAGGGGCTACAGCTGTCTCTTATTACCCCGGCCTGTTTCATTTCCCTCAGCATATCTTTTGCACATTGATAGTGAGCGGGCGGTATGGGTCTATATCTTTCTTTTATTGGGGGATGGTCACCTGTGGGGATTGTGTGTTCTACCCCTTCTATCCGTCCGAAGTCCAATGGGTGTTTACTGAAGACTTGTTCATATTCCGTCACTAGCCTATACACCCCTTGTTTTTGATGGGTAGGTGTTGAATTTATGCCCACGTGTAGCTGTTGGCACCAATCCTCCATTTCTCCATCTGAGCCATTGCCTTCCACCTGACAGGTTGGTTCTAAGGGCTCAATGGTTGTGATGGCATTGTTGTCAACAGTATATAGCTTTGCCATTGTAGCATACCTTGGCAAAGTGACCTCTTCCTCTCCACAGTTCAAAAGTCGTACCGGCACTCGTCCCCGGTGTACCTCGACTATCCCTCGTGCTGTGAGTATAGTGGGCCTGCTGTCGGTGTACACTGGTTCTATTAAGGCTTGATAATCTCGTCCCTTAGTACCAATGGCTGCTCTACACCATACCAGCATTTCTGTTTTTGGTGGGATTACAATAGACGTTGGATCACTTACCCTCACACTGCCGATTTCTCCACCTGCAACTTCTACCTGTTGCCTTAACATCAATACTTTTATTTCCCTCCGGAGAACTCTCTGCTGGCAGGATTGGGCAGTTTCAGCAATTTGCTGTAAGACAGAAATGACTTCGGAAAAGCAGTTCTCTAACACATTCATTCCTATCAATACAGTTGGTTCACAGTTCCGCCGGTCAACATCAACAACAATTATACCCTGTTTCTTCAGTTCTACTTTACCAATCTTTATGGTCATCTCCCTGAATCCTAGTTTCGGTACCAACTTACCATTACTGGCCCATATATCTAGTTCAACATCAGAGGGCCCTTTATCAATATCTGCATCAGCCCAGTACCTCTTATAAAGGATATACGGTATAGATGAAATCTGGGAACCTGTGTCCAGCAAAGCGTTGAGGGGAATTCCGTCCAGCACGATAGGGATAATGGGTCGTCCTCCGATGTACCTGTCGTGCCAGGGTGTTGGGCCTTGAAAGTTCATTCCTGCGAAGCGGCCCGCATTCCCAGGGGATTCCCGTTTAAATCACAATCTCGTGCAAAGTGGCCCGGCTGCTGGCAACGGCGGCAAATGGGCTGTCCATCCGGTTGGTAGCGGTCGCGGGGTCGTCCTCTCCATGTCGGGTATCTCCGGGGTCTCATCCATGGAACATCCTCTCTACAGTTTGCCAACTCCATCTTGTGTCCTCTCATCTCCTGCATGGTTTTAGCCATTGAAGCAACAACATCAGCTAAAGAGTCAAGCTTTTGTTGAAGAGCCTCATTAGTACTGGGCCCCAGGGGCTTAGCAATGGCCCCAGACATAGCTGATGTCACTGGCACTCCCTGTTGTTGAGGTGCCTCTGCCATGGGTTGCGCAGGATCCTGATCCTGAGGTGCCTCTGCCAGCTGGAGACGTATAGCGCTCTCCTTTAATTGGGCAAATGTCAATTCAGGGTTCTTAAAAACAAGCATGCTCACATGCCCCCGGTGAGAAGGGGTGTAGAGTCCCTCAATAAATTGATCTCTTTGCAGTTTATCCGCTCCGGTGTTAAAAATGGGTTCAGCCAGTGTAAGTGATTTAAGGGCTTCCTGCAGGTTTAAGGCAAAGTCTCTCACGCCCTCATTAGCTTTTTGTTTGCAACTAAAGAATCGTATTTTAGCTTTGCTGCTGGCCGTGGTTTCAAATGTAGCTTTTAATCCAGCAAATATGCGTTCAACAGTGCCTTTTAGATCAGCTGCCCATGCTGTGACTTCTCGCTTAGCATGGCCACTTAACTGCATCATCAGGAGACTAACACGCTGAACTTCACCCACAGGGAACATGTCAAAATGGGCCAGCATCTTTTCTCTGAAATCGTCAAGGGTATTAGGCTCACCTTCATACATTGGAAGCCATGGGCCACCCGGGGTATATGGCATCAGCACCGGCATGATGGGCGCCACTCCTTGCACCGCTGCGCTGCCGGACTCTCTATTGACACTCTGTCTTTCAGCTGCATTAGCGTGGCCGAGTGCTGCGGCGTCTCCGTGCTGCGACATACTGTGCCCCCTTAGTTAATCCGGACCCTTCCGGTCCTCCGCTTCCGTCGGGATAGTGTAGATTCGTTCCGCTGTGCAGCAGGATCGATTTTCCCCTTGCTCTGATGTCAGAGCGCTCAGCTTGGTGCCGCCCACAATGACACGCCCCCTGCTGCTCCCACCCACCGCGCTCTGTAATGGCGGATTCTGAAGTTTTTCAGTTAGACTGGGGCTCAGGTGATGGCGTAGCTCAATTAACAGTCTCGTGCCTAACAGTTATGAAGTGATTACCTCAGGGGATGGCAGCCATCTTTACTCCATTATAACCAATGGGGAAAAGTCACTTTCAATAGTTTTCAATGGGGAATGGATTTTTCTTTAATAAAGTCAATTTTCAAGATTTTTCATCCCAGTTTTCACAGTTTTGGGCTCCAATCACGGCACACAATACCCGGTATACGGGCTGGCTAGATCCTGTTCGTGACGCCAATTGTGACGCCCAGGAGACCGGGATACCCAGCACCGGACCAATGGAGTCTGTCTCTTGAGGGGGATGTCACGGGTGGCTTGACCCGGTGCTGTGGCCTCAGGCAATGCACAGTGTAAGGGGTATCATGAGGGGACAGGCACTTACTTGATCAGCAGCAGGTTCTCCCAGCGGTGACGATCTCGATCCTGGATAGATGGCTATTGTCCAAATGAAAGACTGAGGCACTGAAACGTTTAACCAGTTTACTTTAACATAAAAGGATTTACAACCAGTCCTGTCACCGGAGTCTGTATGGGAACTCTGAGTTACTTTGACCCTGCCGGGGTCTTCGCCTCTTATTGTGCGCAATTTCTGTGTGGCCCTGCTGCTGTATGTGAACTGGCTGCCGGCCCGATCTGTCCCCTCCGGGTCCTGGTTCGACGGGCAACCCGAGTCCTTTTATCGGTTTACCCCCTCTGGGAGTACCGCTGAACTCTGTGTCTGTTGCTGCATCCGACCCTAGTGAAGCTGATATCACCTCACGTTTTTCCGGTTGCTGTATTATATATAATGAATACAGCCACGGATCCGGTATCCGTCTTTGCGCCTGTTCTGGGTAGTGATTAATGCTACCCGGTTCTCACAATGTCCTTTTTCTCTATCCCTCTTCTCCTCAGGCCGGTGATTTAGGCCTGGTAACAGTCACAGGGCTGTAAGAGATTCAACTGTATGACCTCTCACTATCAGCTCCTTGGCCCAACTGCCATTTCTTCTCTCAGACCAGAATGGATCAAGGGGAGTCTCTGGAGCTCCCCCTTCTGGCCGGAGGTGGTAGTGCAGTCTTGCTAATTTAGTATTTGTATTTACTGTCAGTAACAATTTTTGTGGCAAATACCCCTAGGGGTGCCACATTAGCAAAGCATAGATCTCTATTTGCAAACTACTGTAATAGCAAGGAAACTGAAAAGGACATAATTTACCGAGCTTTAACAAAAAGGTGACAAGTATATATAACTACATGTAGGTACATGAAACATAAAACAAGAAATACTTAAGTTAAACTAGGTACTAACATAACCAAAGAAAACGTGAAATCCCATTGATCTTGGTCCTCTATCCTTCTGTACTTGTGTGTGCCTTGTATTGCTCATGTTTATTGTACTTGTCTATGTATGCCCCTTTTTTCACATATAAAGCATCATGGAATAAATGGGCTATAATGCTGAACAATAATAATAATAATAATAATAATAATCTTTAGACATGCTTTTTTCCCTGGACTTCTTGATAGGCTTTTATGTGCGCTACTAGAGTTGAGCGACCTTGACCTTTTTAGAGTCGAGCCGGGTTTCGCGAAACCCGACTATCTCAAAAGTCGGGTCGAGTGAAATCGGCCGATTATGACGTAAAGTCGGGATCGACCGAAACACGAAACCCAATGCAAGTCAATGGGGCAGCATAGTCGGCAGTGAGTGGGGGCCAGGAAAACACCTAGAGTGCCCATTTTAATGTCAAAACCATCCATTCTTCTTAATGAAGCTTGTCAAGCGTAATTTACCTTATAATAATTGGAAGGCATTTGAAATTGGGGGTCATTTGGCTAAAGTTGTGGTGGGTAGGGCTGGTTCAAGTAATTAGTGGGCCCAGGAAATCTGGACCACGTCACGGCAGTGGAGCAGGGAGAGGTAAGTATTTCAACTTTGCAAGTGCTGTGAACCTGAGCAAGCAGGGGGGGGCCCACTCGTTGGCATTGGCACTGGCACAGGGCCCCTCAAAGTACAGCGGTGTGTTTGCACGGCGGGGGCGCCTCCCACCGGCAGCAACACTTTTGCGTACTATGAGAGGCCCTGTGCCAGTGACGTCGCCAACTAGTATTCCTCCCCCCACCTGATGAAGGAACCTGCACTTTCATCTGCACCTTCCTCTTTGTCCCCGTGTAAGGTGGTATGGTATGCGGGAAGAGCAACCTGACTTTCAGCAGGGTCACAATGTTGTTGTGTAGCGTGCACGGGGAATGTTGCGTTATGGGTCAATGTACCAGCAGACTCATCTATCACTGGCTGGGCAATGGGCAGGATGAGGAGGAAACACAGATATAGGCCCAAATAATAAAGTGGGCTAAATGCAGTTCAAAATTGGTAACACAGGAATAACCAGGGGGCATTGCAGTGGAGGACAACTGGAATGAGAGGCTGACACAGAGAGTAGGCCCAAATCAGTAAGTAGTCGAAATGCAGTTCAAAATTGGCAACCGTAGTAAACAGGCGGCACAGCTTTGTTCAGTGGAGGAGAACAGCAAGGAGTGGCAGACACCGATAGTAGGCCCCAACCCAACTAGTAGGCCAAATGCAGTCTAACATTAACAACTACTTAACGAGCGCCTGAAAACGGAATTTCAGGACAGGAAACCAGGAGAACAGCAAGGAGCGGCAGACACTGTTAGTAGGCCCCAAACCAACTAGTACGCCAAATGCAGTTGTTCCATTTAACCACAATTTAACGAGAGCCTGAAGATAGAAGCTCAGGAAAGGCAACCTGGAGAACACCTTGGAGTGGAACACACCATCTCTCTCCACCCCATACCCATTTTGTAGGCCTAATGCTGTATAGTTTTCTACAACTACTAAATGAGAGTCGGAAGACCGAAGCAATGGCAAGGCAACCTGGGGAACACCTTAGAGTGTAACACACCATCTCTCTCCACCCGATACCCATTTTGTAGGCCTAATGCAGTGTAGTTTTCTACAACTACTAAACGAGAGTCGGAAGATCGAAGCAATGGCGAGGAAACCTGGAGAACACCTTGGAGTGTAACACACCATCTCTCTCCACCCGATACCCATTTTGTAGGCCTAATGCAGTGTAGTTTTCTACAACTACTAAACGAGAGTCGGAAGATCGAAGCAATGGCGAGGAAACCTGGAGAACAACTTGGAGTGTAACACACCATCTCTCTCCACCCCATACCCATTTTGTAGGCCTAATGCTGTGTAGTTCTCTACAACTACTAAACGAGAGTCGGAAGACCGAAGCAATGGCAAGGCAACCTGGGGAACACCTTGGAGTGTAACACACCATCTCTCTCCACCCGATACCCATTTTGTAGGCCTAATGCAGTGTAGTTTTCTACAACTACTAAACGAGAGTCGGAAGACCGAAGCAATGGCAAGGCAACCTGGGGAACACCTTGGAGTGTAACACACCATCTCTCTCCACCCGATACCCATTTTGTAGGCCTAATGCAGTGTAGTTTTCTACAACTACTAAACGTGAGTCGGAAGATCGAAGCAATGGCGAGGAAACCTGGAGAACACCTTGGAGTGTAACACACCATCTCTCTCCACCCCATACCCATTTTGTAGGCCTAATGCTGTGTAGTTTTCTACAACTACTAAACGAGAGTCGGAAGACCGAAGCAATGGCAAGGCAACCTGGGGAACACCTTGGAGTGTAACACACCATCTCTCTCCACCCGATACCCATTTTGTAGGCCTAATGCAGTGTAGTTTTCTACAACTACTAAACGAGAGTCGGAAGACCGAAGCAATGGCAAGGCAACCTGGGGAACACCTTGGAGTGTAACACACCATCTCTCTCCACCCGATACCCATTTTGTAGGCCTAATGCAGTGTAGTTTTCTACAACTACTAAACGAGAGTCGGAAGATCGAAGCAATGGCGAGGAAACCTGGAGAACAACTTGGAGTGTAACACACCATCTCTCTCCACCCCATACCCATTTTGTAGGCCTAATGCTGTGTAGTTTTCTACAACTACTAAACGAGAGTCGGAAGACCGAAGCAATGGCAAGGCAACCTGGGGAACACCTTGGAGTGTAACACACCATCTCTCTCCACCCGATACCCATTTTGTAGGCCTAATGCAGTGTAGTTTTCTACAACTACTAAACGAGAGTCGGAAGATCGAAGCAATGGCAAGGCAACCTGGGGAACACCTTGGAGTGTAATACACCATCTCTCTCCACCCGATACCCATTTTGTAGGCCTAATGCAGTGTAGTTTTCTACAACTACTAAACGAGAGTCGGAAGACCGAAGCAATGGCAAGGCAACCTGGGGAACACCTTGGAGTGTAACACACCATCTCTCTCCACCCGATACCCATTTTGTAGGCCTAATGCAGTGTTGTTTTCTACAACTACTAAACGAGAGTCGGAAGATCGAAGCAATGGCGAGGAAACCTGGAGAACACCTTGGAGTGGAACACACCATCTCTCTACACCCCATACCCAATTTGTAGGCCTAATGCAGTGTAGTTTCCAACAACTACTAAACGAGAGCCGGAAGATCGAAGCTCAGGAAAGGCAACCTGGAGAACACCTTGGAGTGGAACACACCATCTCTCTACACCCCATACCCAATTTGTAGGCCTAATGCAGTGTAGTTTCCAACAACTACTAAACGAGAGCCGGAAGATCGAAGCTCAGGAAAGGCAACCTGGAGAACACCTTGGAGTTGAACACACCATCTCTCTACACCCCATACCCAATTTGTAGGCCTAATGCAGCCTACTTTCCGACAACTACTAAACGAGAGCATGAAGATCGAAGCTCAGGAAAGGCAACCTGGGGAACACCTTGGAGTGTAACACACCCTCTCTCTACACCACGGAAGGGCTGATTCTTAGGAAGGAAGGCTGTCGGAAAGAAGCAGGGCACGTCCGAGGGTGATTATATTCTTATTAGGTATATACTCACCCTCGGACGCGCCCTGCTTCTTTATTTGTAATGAATGTTTATTTGCAATGTGGTTTTGACTTACTCTATTTTTTTGGTAAATAATGATTTTATTATTTTCATTGTTTTGCATCTTCTTGGCAATAATATAAAGAAGACGCGACAGAACAACACTCGGTGGATGCCATATCTGTGTTTTAAATTGAAAAAAACTTTCAGTTAACTACTTGCAGGAGAAAGTTATTGTAGCTGGTGGCCATTTTTAGTACTGTACCAGATTTTTGTTGTATGTGTTTGTTTTTAATGTTAAAATGTCTGCATTTGATATCTCTCCAGTATTTTCATTTTTATAAGCAAAATACTTATTTTTATATTTTCTGATGTTGGTTCAAGGGGTACACGAGCAGCAGTAGACAGGTCAGTGGAGGCCTAGTGGAAAGAGGGACCGCAGACAGGCTTTGAAGCCCTAACATAATAAATTGGGCTGGCTGTAGGCAATTTAAAATTGGTTCCAGGGGAACCCGGGCAGCAGTAGACAGGTCAGTGGAGGCCTAGTGGAAGGAGGGACCGCAGACAGGCTTCGAAGCCCTAACATAATAAATTGGGCTGGCTGTAGGCAATTTAAAATTGGTTCCAGGGGAACCCGGGCAGCAGTAGACAGGTCAGTGGAGGCCTAGTGGAAGGAGGGACCGCAGACAGGCTTCGAAGCCCTAACATAATAAATTGGGCTGGCTGTAGGCAATTTAAAATTGGTTCCAGGGGAACCCGGGCAGCAGTAGACAGGTCAGTGGAGGCCTAGTGGAAGGAGGGACCGCAGACAGGCTTCGAAGCCCTAACATAATAAATTGGGCTGGCTGTAGGCAATTTAAAATTGGTTCCAGGGGAACCCGGGCAGCAGTAGACAGGTCAGTGGAGGCCTAGTGGAAGGAGGGACCGCAGACAGGCTTCGCATCCCTAACATAATAAATTGGCCTGGCTGTAGGCAATTTACAATTGGTTCCAGGGGAACACGGGCGGCAGTAGACAGGTCAGTGGAGGCCTAGTGGAAGGAGGGACCGCAGACAGGCTTCGAAGCCCTAACATAATAAATTGGGCTGGCTGTAGGCAATTTAAAATTGGTTCCAGGGGAACCCGGGCAGCAGTAGACAGGTCAGTGGAGGCCTAGTGGAAGGAGGGACCGGAGACAGGCTTCGAAGCCCTAACATAATAAATTGGGCTGGCTGTAGGCAATTTAAAATTGGTTCCAGGGGAACCCGGGCAGCAGTAGACAGGTCAGTGGAGGCCTAGTGGAAGGAGGGACCGCAGACAGGCTTCGAAGCCCTAACATAATAAATTGGGCTGGCTGTAGGCAATTTAAAATTGGTTCCAGGGGAACCCGGGCAGCAGTAGACAGGTCAGTGGAGGCCTAGTGGAAGGAGGGACCGCAGACAGGCTTCGAAGCCCTAACATAATAAATTGGGCTGGCTGTAGGCAATTTAAAATTGGTTCCAGGGGAACCCGGGCAGCAGTAGACAGGTCAGTGGAGGCCTAGTGGAAGGAAGGACCGCAGACAGGCTTCGAAGTCCTAACATAATAAATTGGGCTGGCTGTAGGCAATTTAAAATTGGTTCCAGGGGAACCCGGGCAGCAGTAGACAGGTCAGTGGATGCCTAGTGGAAGGAGGGACCGCAGACAGGCTTCGAAGCCCTAACATAATAAATTGGGCTGGCTGTAGGCAATTTAAAATTGGTTCCATGGGAACCCGGGCAGCAGTAGACAGGTCAGTGGAGGCCTAGTGGAAGGAGGGACCGCAGACAGGCTTCGAAGCCCTAACATAATAAATTGGGCTGGCTGTAGGCAATTTAAAATTGGTTCCAGGGGAACCCGGGCAGCAGTAGACAGGTCAGTGGAGGCCTAGTGGAAGGAGGGACCGCAGACAGGCTTCGAAGCCCTAACATAATAAATTGGCCTGGCTGTAGGCAATTTAAAATTGGTTCCAGGGGAACACGGGCGGCAGTAGACAGGTCAGTGGAGGCCTAGTGGAAGGAGGGACCGCAGACAGGCTTCCAAGCCCTAACATAATAAATTGGGCTGGCTGTAGGCAATTTAAAATTGGTTCCAGGGGAACCCGGGCAGCAGTAGACAGGTCAGTGGAGGCCTAGTGGAAGGAGGGACCGGAGACAGGCTTCGAATCCCTAACATAATAAATTGGGCTGGCTGTAGGCAATTTAAAATTGGTTCCAGGGGAACCCGGGCAGCAGTAGACAGGTCAGTGGAGGCCTAATGGAAGGAGGGACCGCAGACAGGCTTCGAAGCCCTAACATAATAAATTGGGCTGGCTGTAGGCAATTTAAAATTGGTTCCAGGAGAACCCGGGCAGCAGTAGACAGGTCAGTGGAGGCCTAGTGGAAGGAGGGACCGCAGACAGGCTTCGAAGCCCTAACATAATAAATTGGGCTGGCTGTAGGCAATTTAAAATTGGTTCCAGGGTAACCCGGGCAGCAGTAGACAGGTCAGTGGAGGCCTAGTGGAAGGAGTGACCGCAGACAGGCTTCGAAGGCCTAACATAAGAAAAATGTCATTACAATGGTATTGACAGTGCCAGGCATTGAAGGATGTCAGCGCATAGACTAAACATTGGTGGAGCTGTGAGAGAAAATTTTGCAAGTGGTAGAGCACTGTTTGACCTGGGGGGGGACTGTCTTGTGGCCGGCGGTACAGGCCCAGGGCCCCTCATATTACAACGGTGTGTCTGACGTTGGGTGCGCACCACCACCGCCAGACACTTTATTGTACTATGAGGGACCTAGTGGCAGTGCCGTCGACCAAAAGCGGGCACACCCACCTCTTCAGACAAACAGTACTCTCACGGGTGCTGGCGCCAAGTGGCGATACCACGGCCCCGTGTGGGGACTTTGGCCATTTAGGGAGGTGTTAACATGTCGGATGCTGGACAATCAGGTGCTGCAAATTATGAGATTGGAAAAGTCATTCAGAATAGTCCACAGGCAAGACCTTTACATAGGAAAGCTAGGTGTCAGCCGGGCAAGGTGGGGCAAAAGATTTCGAAATCCAGTTGTGGTTCATTTTAATGAAGGTTAGATCATCTACATTTTGGGTAGCCAGACGAGTCCTTTTTTCTGTTAGTATTGAACCTGCAGCACTGAATACTCTTTCTGATAGGACACTAGCTGCCGGGCAAGCAAGCTCCTGCAATGCATATTCTGCCAATTCTGGCCAGGTGTCTAATTTTGATGCCCAGTAATCAAATGGGAATGACAGTTGAGGGAGAACGTCGATAAGGGATGAAAAATAGTTAGTAACCATACTGGACAAATGTTGTCTCCTGTCACTTTGAATTGATGCTGTCTGCGGTCATAGCAAAATCACTCCACAAACTGGTCAGAAAACCCCTCTGGCCAACGACACTTCTGATTTCTGCCCCTCTAACACCTCTGGTCTGCTGGCCCCTGCAGCTCGTGTTAGAACGATCACGGGCGCTGTGTGCAGGGAATGTCAGAAGCAAACGGTCAACAAGAGTTGATTGTTTGTTTGCTAATATTAGTTCCAAGTTCTCATGTGGCATTATATTTTGCAATTTGCCTTTATAGCGAGGATCAAGGAGGCAGGCCAACCAGTAATCGTCATCGTTCATCATTTTTGTTATGCGTGTGTCCCTTTTGAGGATACGTAAGGCATAATCCGCCATGTGGGCCAAAGTTCCAGTTCTCAAATCTGTGGTTGTGCTTGGTTGAGGGGCAGTTTCAGGCAAATCCACGTCACTTGTGTCCCTCCAAAAACCAGAACCCGGCCTTGCCGCGCCAACAATTTCCACTGGCCCCGGAAAAGCTTCCTCATTAAAAATATAATCATCCCCATCATCCTCCTCGTCCTCCTCCTCCTCTTCGCCCGCTACCTCGTCCTGTACACTGCCCTGGCCAGACAATGGCTGACTGTCATCAAGGCTTTCCTCTTCCTCAGCTGCAGACGCTTGATCCTTTATGTGCGTCAAACTTTGCATCAGCAGACGCATTAGGGGGATGCTCATGCTTATTATGGCGTTGTCTGCACTAACCAGCCGTGTGCATTCCTCAAAACACTGAAGGACTTGACACATGTCTTGAATCTTCGACCACTGCACACCTGACAACTCCATGTCTGCCATCCTACTGCCTGCCCGTGTATGTGTATCCTCCCACAAAAACATAACAGCCCGCCTCTGTTCACACAGTCTCTGAAGCATGTGCAGTGTTGAGTTCCACCTTGTTGCAACGTCTATGATTAGGCGATGCTGGGGAAGGTTCAAAGAACGCTGATAGGTCTGCATACGGCTGGAGTGTACGGGCGAACGGCGGATATGTGAGCAAAGTCCACGCACTTTGAGGAGCAGGTCAGATAACCCCGGATAACTTTTCAGGAAGCACTGCACCACCAGGTTTAAGGTGTGAGCCAGGCAAGGAATGTGTTTCAGTTGGGAAATGGAGATGGCAGCCATGAAATTCCTTCCGTTATCACTCACTACCTTGCCTGCCTCAAGATCTACAGTGCCCAGCCACGACTGCGTTTCTTTCTGCAAGAACTCGGACACAACTTCAGCGGTGTGTCTGTTGTCGCCCAAACACTTCATAGCCAATACAGCCTGCTGACGTTTGCCAGTAGCTGCCCCATAATGGGAGACCTGGTGTGCAACAGTGGCAGCTGCGGATGGAGTGGTTGTGCGACTGCGGTCTGTGGACGAGGTCTCGCTTCTGCAGGAGGACGAGGAGGAGGAGGGGGTGCGAATGGCTACAGCCAACTGTTTCCTAGACCGTGGGCTAGGCAGAACTGTCCCAAACTTGCTGTCCCCTGTGGACCCTGCATCCACCACATTTACGCAGTGTGCCGTGATGGACACGTAACGTCCCTGGCCATGCCTACTGGTCCATGCATCTGTTGTCAGGTGCACCTTTGTGCTCACAGATTGCCTGAGTGCATGGACGATGCGCTCTTTAACATGCTGGTGGAGGGCTGGGATGGCTTTTCTGGAAAAAAAGTGTCGACTGGGTAGCTCATAGCGTGGTATAGCGTAGTCCATCAGGGCTTTGAAAGCTTCGCTTTCAACTAACCGGTAGGGCATCATCTCTAACGAGATTAGTCTAGCTATGTGGGCGTTCAAACCCTGTGTACGCGGATGCGAGGCTAAGTACTTCCTTTTTCTAACCATAGTCTCATGTAGGGTGAGCTGGACTGGAGAGCTGGAGATCGTGGAACTAGCGGGGGTGCCGGTGGACATGGCAGACTGAGAGACGGTGGGAGATGGTATTGTTGCCGCCGGTGCCCTAGATGCAGTGTTTCCTACTATGAAACTGGTGATTCCCTGACCCTGACTTCTTTGGCCTGGCAAAGAAACCTGCACAGATACTGCAGGTGGTGCAGAAAATGGTGGCCCTACACTGCCGGAAGGGATGTTGCATTGATGACTAGCTTCATTGGCCGAGGGTGCTACAACCTTAAGGGACGTTTGGTAGTTAGTCCAAGCTTGCAAATGCATGGTGGTTAAATGTCTATGCATGCAACTTGTATTGAGACTTTTCAGATTCTGTCCTCTGCTTAAGGTAGTTGAACATTTTTGACAGATGACTTTGCGCTGATCAATTGGATGTTGTTTAAAAAAATGCCAGACTGCACTCTTTCTAGCATCGGATACCTTTTCAGGCATTGCAGACTGAGCTTTAACCGGATGGCCACGCTGTCCTCCAACAGGTTTTGACTTTGCCACGCGTTTTGGGCAAGATACGGGCCCAGCAGATGGAACCTGTTGCGATGTTGATGCCTGCTGCGGCCCCTCCTCCTCCGCTTCAGAACTGCTGCCGCCTGCACCCTGTTCCCCCAATGGCTGCCAATCGGGGTCAAGAACTGGGTCATCTATTACCTCTTCTTTTAGCTCGTGTGCAACTTCGTCTGTGTCACCTTGTCGGTCGGTGGTATAGCGTTCGTGATGGGGCAACATAGTCTCATCAGGGTCTGATTCTTGATCAGCACCCTGCGAGGGCAATGTTGTGGTCTGAGTCAAAGGACCAGCATAGTAGTCTGGCTGTGGCTGTGCATCAGTGCACTCCATGTCAGATTCAACTTGTAATGGGCATGGACTGTTAACTGCTTCACTTTCTAAGCCAGGGACAGTATATGTAAAGAGCTCCATGGAGTAACCCGTTGTGTCGCCTGCTGCATTCTTCTCTGTTGTTGTTTTTGCTGAAGAGGACAAGGAAGCGACTTGTCCCTGACCGTGAACATCCACTAATGACGCGCTGCTTTTACTTTTACCAGTTTCACGAGAGGAGGCAAAAGAGCTAGAGGCTGAGTCAGCAAGATAAGCCAAAACTTGCTCTTGCTGCTCCGGCTTTAAAAGCTGTTTTCCTACTCCCAGAAAAGGGAGCGTTCGAGGCCTTGTGTAGCCAGAAGACGAACCTGGCTCCACAGCTCCAGACTTAGGTGCAATATTTTTTTTCCCACGACCACCTGATGCTCCACCACTACCACTACCCTCATTACCAGCTGACAATGAACGCCCCCGGCCACGACCTCTTCCACCAGACTTCCTCATTGTTTTAAAAACGTTACCAAACTAACGGTATTTGTTGCAGTCACACAACTTACACGGTGAGCTATAACTTCAGTATGATTTAGCTACCCCTTTACAGGTGGGTGAGACCACAACGAAAATCAGGCACAATGTTACACACTCTGTTGTTGGTGGCAACAAATGAGAGAGATGCCACACACGCAGGACTGTCACTGAAGCGCAAATGTAAATATTAATCTCCCACTGATTTGTGTTTTTTTTTTTAAAAAGGAGACTTTAGAAAAAAAAAAAAAATGATTTTTTAAGGAAGAATTTATAAACCAAATAAAATGAAATGATTTTTTCAGGGAGAATTTAGAAAACAAATAAAACATAAAATAGCCTTTCTAGGGCCCAGTGAGTGAGAGAGGACGCACACAGGAGTCAGGAGTGGCACACAAGCCCAGAGGCCAATATTTATCTCCCACTGATTGATTTAGTGATTTTTTCAGGTAGATTTTGGAACCCAAATCAAGCAAAAAAATTAATAGGCTTTCTATGGCCCACAATTGGAGAGAGAGAGATGGCACACCCAGGAGTCAAGACTGGCACACAAGCAGAAAGGGCAATATTAATCTCCCACTGATTTGATTTTTTTTTTTTTTCAGGGAGACTTTAGAAAAAAAATACAAAAAAATGAATTTTTCAGGAAGAATTTAGAAACAAAATAAAATAAAATGATTGTTTCAGGGAGAATTTAGAAAATAAATAAAAAAAAAATAGGCTTTGTAGGGCCCACTGAGTGAGAGAGGACGCACACAGGAGTCAGGAGTGGCACACAAGCCCAGAGGCCAATATTTATCTCTCACTGATTGATTAAGTGATTTTTCAGGTAGATTTTGGAACCCAAATCAAGCAAAAAAATTAATAGGCTTTCTATGGCCCACAATTGGAGAGAGAGAGATGGCACACCCAGGAGTCAAGACTGGCACACAAGCAGAAAGGGCAATATTAATCTCCCACTGATTTGATTTTTTTTTTTTTTCAGGGAGACTTTAGAAAAAAAAAATACAAAAAAAATGATTTTTTTCAGGAATAATTTAGAAACCAAATAAAATAAAATGATTTTTTCAGGGAGAATTTAGAAAACAAATAAAACAAAAAATAGGCTTTCTAGGGCCCACTGAGTGAGAGAGGACGCACACAGGAGTCAGGAGTGGCACACAAGCCCAGAGGCCAATATTTATCTCCCACTGATTGATTTATTGATTTTTTCAGGTAGAATTTAGAACCCAAATCAACCAAAAAAATAAATAGGCTTTCTATGGCCCACTATTTGTGAGAGAGATGGCACGCTCAGGACTGGCACACAAGCCCAGAGGCCAATATTAATCTCCCACTTTTTTTTTTTTTCCAGGGAAAATTTATAAACCCAATAAAAAAAATAATAAATAGGCTTTCTATGGCCCACTATCTGAGAGAGAGAGATGGCACGCTTAGGACTGGCACACAAGCCCAAAGGCCAATATTAATCTCCCACTGATTGATTTATTGATTTTTTCAGGTAGATTTTGGAACCCAAATCAAGCAAAAAAATAAATAGGCTTTCTATGGCCCACTGAGAGATGGCACACACAGGAGTAAGGAGTGGCACACAAGCCCTGAGGCCAATATTTTTCTCCCACTGATTGATGTAGTGATTTTTTCAGGTAGATTTTAGAACCCAAATCAAGCAAAAAAATAAATAGGCTTTCTATGGCCCACTGAGTGAGAGATGACACAGACAGGGATGGCACTCTAGCAGAAATGCCAATCTTAATCTCCCACAAAAAAAAAAAGGAACTGTCCTTCAATTACTATCTCCCTGCAGTAATCTCAGCCAGGTATGGCAAGCAGCAATAAGGAGTGGACTGATGCACAAATTAAATAAAAAGTGTGGACAAACAAACAAGATAGCTGTGCAGAAAGGAAGGAACAAGAGGATTTGTGCTTTGAAAAAAGCAGTTGGTTTGCACAGCGGCGTACACACAGCAATGCAGCTATCAGGGAGCCTTCTAGGGCAGCCCAATGAGCTACAGCGCTGAGGGGAAAAAAAAAAAAATGTAGCTTCCACTGTCCCTGCACACCGAAGGTGGTGTTGGGCAGTGGAAATCGCTACAGCACAAGCGGTTTGGTGGTTAATGGACCCTGCCTAACGCTATCCCTGCTTCTGACGAAGCGGCAGCAACCTCTCCCTAGGCTCAGATCAGCAGCAGTAACATGGCGGTCGGCGGGAACGCCCCTTTATAGCCCCTGTGACGCCGCGGACAGCAAGCCAATCACTGCAATGCCCTTCTCTAAGATGGTGGGGACCAGGACCTATGTCATCACGCTGCCCACACTCTGCGTTTACCTTCATTGGCTGAGAAATGGTGCTTTTCGCATCATTGAAACGCGACTTTGGCGCGAAAGTCGTGTACCGCATGGCCGACCCCGCACAGGGGTCGGATCGGGTTTCATGAAACCCGACTTTGTCAAAAGTCGGCGACTTTTGAAAATGTTCGACCCGTTTCGCTCAACCCTATGCGCTACATTAAAATGTAAAATTTTTCACTTCAGTCTCCAAGCTAAAAGTTAAAAATCATGTTTCATTTCTGTTTTTTTTTCTTTTGTGCTTGTTTGAATGGAAGAGATATGGGAAATCCATTGCATATTCATGAGTTACAAACTTGAGTGGAAATACTGATGCAGTAAATTAGTTTAATGCATCTTTATGAAAAACCCATGTAAAATAAATCTTGTGTGTCTAGTAAAAAAAATGCAAGAACAAGGGAAAAATAAACAAGAACGATTATGAGAGACTGACTTTGCATTTTTATTCAAGTGAAAGGCACATTGTTCTCAGTATTAGGACCTAAGGTGGGTTGGGGATGGGTCAGAAGAGCAAATACCCCCCCCCCCCCCCATGCTGGTCTCCTAAAAACTTTTCAGGGCCACACAATCGCTGGGTGCCATATCAGTGTGTTGAATTAAATCATCACATTATCTGTAAGTTGTTATTGGGATGCAACCGCAGAAGATTTAATGCAAAGTACAATGTTGCTGAGGCACCTAGCAGCCCCGAATATGCCTCAATGGCACTGTACCATTAACACCTTAACGTTTTTGTGTTTTGGTTATTTTGTGAGATGAGTTGTACTTGTGAACAACACCATTGGTTTTAACATATTGTGTACTGGAAAATGGGGAAAAAAATCCAAGTGCGGTGAAATTGCAAAAAAAGTGTTATTCTACAATGGTTTTTTGGTTGTAATATTTTGCTATATTCACTAAATGCTAAAACTGACCTGCCATTATGATTCTCCAGGTCATTACGAGTTCACAGACACCAAATATGTCTAGGTTCTTTGTAATCTAAGTGATGAAAAACAAATTCCAAAGTTTGTTAAAAAAATGCGCCATTTTCCAATACCCATAGCGTCTCCATTTTTTGTGATCTCGAGTTGAGAGAGGGCTTATTTTTTGCACTGAGCTGACATTTTTAATGGTACCATTTTAGTGCAGATATGATCTTTTGATTGCCCATTATTGCATTTCAATGCAATCTTGCAGCAACCAAAAAAAAGTAATTCTCGCATTTTGACTTTTTTCTCATTGCGCAGTTTAGCGACTGGGTTAATTCTTTTTTTATATTGATAGATTGGGTGATTCTGAATGTGGCAATACCAAATATATATACGTTTGATTTTTTATTGTTTTATTTTAATTGGGGTGAAAGGGGGGTGATTTGAACTTTTACGTATTTAAATTTTTTTCAATATGTATTAATTTTTTTAGTTTTTGCATGCTTCAATAGTTTTCATGGGTGACTAGAAGGTGCCATAGCTCGATCGGTTCTGCTACATACAGGCAATGATCAGATCACCTGTATGTAGCAGAATTGCTCACTTGCTATCAGCACCGACCACGGGGGGGACGCTCATACCAATCCAGCAGTGACAACCATAGAGGTCTGCTGGAGATCTCTGGTTGACATGTCAAACCATCGGTGACCAGCAGTCATGTGACATGGGCGCTGATGGGCAGGATTTTCGACGCGCTTGTCGGAATCGTGTGTTAAATGCCGCTGTCAGAGTTTGACAGCAGCTTTTAACTAGTTAAAAGCCGCGAGTGGACTGCGAATCCACAAGTGGTTGTTAGAGGTACATGTCAGCTGTTCAAAACAGCTGACATGTGCGGGAAAAGATGTGGGCTCAGCACCAGAGCCCACATCAAAGGGAGGGAGTCCGACATCGGAATACTATTATGCACTATGTCGGAAAGGAGTTAAATTTCCGGACGTATCAGGAAGAGCTGTACATGCATGCGCAAAGGCACACAGTGCACATCTGATAACATGCCTCTTCCTTCATGAGGAGATCAAGAGATGAAAAGATTGCAGGTGCACTGCAGATAGAGGCTGCATGCAGGGGCTTAGGAGCGATTTACTGTACATTGAGGCAATATACAGAGGCTGTGAGCAATGTACTGCATATGGAGACTGTATACAAAAGCTTAAGGAATAATGTACAATAAAAGGAGACTGTACAGAGAGTCTGAGGAGCTAAGTGTTGTATATAGAAGCTTTATACAGGGACTGATGAGTAATTCACTGCATATGGAGGCTGTATACTAGGCCTGAGAAGTAATTCACCGCATATCTAGGCTATATACAGGGCTAAGGAGCATGTAGTGTAGAAGGAGGCTGTACATAGGGGAACATACTGTATATTATGTTTTCCATAATGTTGCTAGCATCCTTCCTCCATCTATCTCACGCAATCTGCATCATTCTAAAGAAGATCCAGACATAAGACCAAAACGTTAATATCATTTCGGTTTCATTAGATTGCATGAATAAATATTGTTTCTTCATTACATCTACTTGAGTTCTGAGTTTTCAACTACTTACTGTTATGATTTGGAACCCTACAAGAGCACCTACCCATTTTTTGAAGTGCTGTATATTATTGCCTGCTACACATTGACGTTTCAACATAAGTACCGAGCTTGTCATAAAACATGTGGTGGTCAGAAAAATATATTATATACTCCCAACAAGCAAATTTTAAAGTTAAATGATTTTTTTCAGGTGGCTATAATTATTCTTAATATATTTTCAGGTGGAAAAGCTCGTTTTTACAGCTTTTAGCTACATTTAAAATTATGCTAGATTCAAGAGATATACTGGATCAATGGCAACTCAAACCTGTCTGGGTTCAGGTTTGCTATTTATCACCACTGCTTCCTGAAGGTGGTGTCAGTTATAGCTTTTGCCTAGTGCTGCTGTAGCTGAATCTTATTGCTCTGCTTGATCCTGCGGCAGTTGCTGTCTGAACCCATGTCTCTGTTCTCCTATAGTCCTGTCTTGTCTCAGTGTTTCTCTTTAGTGTGCAGACTGCTGGGTTTTGACTTGGCTTGTATCCTGACCTGTTTCTGTTCTTTGACTTTTGGCTTATCCGCTCCTGACCATTACTGACCCCCTGGCTTGTCTCTAACCAAGAGTTTGTTTATTCCTTTGATACTGAACTACAGTCTAGGATTTGACCCAACTTGTTTGACTATTCTGCTGCCACTTGTGGTAGCCCCACTGCAGCACTGCAGGTCAGCTCTGTTTAGGTGCAGACCTGCTTCCTCTCTACTGCCATTTAGTGAAACCTGCACCTTCCTGCACTGCAGCAGCATGACACACTGGTTTTAGAGGGATAGTGAGGCATAGGCATGAATATTTTACTATAATTATGTTTAAAAAATTACATTTAAAAGTTTAAACGCAAGGATTTAATTGAGATAGCAAAAAAATGCCCCCATTGGAAGATGCCAAGCCTATTGGAGCCTGCCTTGGCAAAACGGTACTGTCGGGGTGGTAGCTGCGGTACAGTAAGCCGGGTACGTACTGATGTAAGTAGACTTATACTCAATGATTGCTTTACAACAACAAATACCTCAGTGACATCTCAATGCCAAAAAACAGGGCTATAAGTAACCCATTAATGATAGAACAAAAAGTACCCACTCAAACTTAGATATATATAACAGGAGAAACAAGAGCAGCCAGGTACCATAGATAAAATTAAATATTTTATTGAAAGTTCAGAAATATATCAAGTTACCAAAAATAGTCACCGAAAAAGAACCATAGAACATGACACATCAGCAAGAAAAGAGACATAAAAAGCTACGGAGCCAATGATTGCACCTGCCCGATTAGTACCCAAAGTATTCATCTAAAGTGCTTGTGCAGTAATATAAGACATGGTAAGAAAACTCCACAAGCAAGGGGTATTACAGTCAGCACCTTCAATCAAAGCGACCCCCAAGGAGGAGAAAAACTTACCACGGGCAGTTGCACAGAGACCCCAGGCCGGTGTTAGATACCCCAGACGCGCGTTCCAAGTGTTTGATCCACCGCTTTATCAAGGGGAATGCAGGAGTGTAGCAGCAAAGACTTTTTATGATCACATGGGGAGTCACAAGGTACAGTGGAGGCCAATCAGCGTGGTTAAAGATGGCGCATGCCCAGCGCGTCTCACAGGTCCTGGCAGGTACATCTCAGCGTCATGTGTTACTGCGCATGCGCGGAGAGGGGAATTGTCCCCGCGAGTGCAAGCAAGACAGAAAGATGTTTCGTTGTCCACCAGGATACAGGAGCAGCGGCACGCATGCGCACAACCACTGCGCCACCAATGTAAAGTCTAAGTAACCATTTCAGTGCCAGGATAATATTGTCAAATAGCACAGATGATCAAAGAAGCACATATATCAATTTTAGACTTATACTATTTTACAAAGTCACACATATATGCCAAAAGTATATAGCACACAGGATACATAAATATGACACAGTACATAAATTACATATTCAAAAAAAGTGTAAATGTCGCTAGCCCCATCAGCCAGTTGTATAGGTGATGAGATGGATGGATGGATGATGAAAATAGGCCAATGTTTTTTAAGAATATGTCTCATATCCTCCCATCCATGATTAAACATGGATATAAATCTTATTGGACCATCCTCTACTTTACATGGTCGAGCTCTAGAAGATTTCAACAGATCGCTCCGTGGTGTTGCCCTTGCTCTCTGATATCCCTGCTTCATGCACCGATTAGAATAACCACGTGCCACAAACCAAGATCTTAATTCCGAGGCTTGTTTTTCGAATTTGGCATCAGATGAACAGATCCGCCTCATCCTAAGGAACTGTCCGACCGGGACAACCCTAATCGTGGAAGAGTTGTGAGCAGAGGATGCAGGGATCAGATCATTTACAGATGTCGGTTTCCGATAAACATCCATCTGAATATGTCCTAGGTGATCAACCTCAAAACTGACATCAAGGAAATTGACCTTCTTGACATCATATGTGTATGTAAGGTGGATGTTTAAAGGATTCTGATTCCGCATCCCCATAAACTCCTTGAGCTGCAGCGCCGTCCCATCCCACAAAAATAAAATATCATCTATATATCTGTGCCAGCACAGCACATGGGAGGCGCCCTGTGGGCCCCCGTCACCAAAAAGGAATCTCTCCCAGGCGCCCAGGAAGAGATTTGTGTTCGAGGGCGCACAGGCCATGCCCATGGCTGTGCTGCACTTCTGTAAATAAAAGTGATCTTTATAGACAAAAAAATTGTGGGTCAGCACATAGCGCAGCAGCTCGAGGATGAATTCACACAAAGGACCATCACGGTCGGAGGCCCCTAGGAAGAGGCGGACCACATCGATGCCAAGCTCGTGACCAATACACGTATAAAGGCTCTCCACATCAGCGGTGACCATCAGAGTGTCATTGTCCACAAGAATACCATTGACCCTAGCCAGGGCGTCCGTAGTGTCCCATACATATGACGGCAACGTCTCCACCATTGGTTTCAAATAGAAGTCAATAAATTGGCATGTTGGGTTGCAAAGACCTCCAATGCCCGACACAATGGGATGCCCTGGAGGGTCAAGGGCATTCTTGTGGATTTTGGGCAATAAATAAAACGTTGGAATTTTAGGAGATTTAACAATAAGCCCATCCAAGACCTGCCGGGTGATTACATCTCTATCCAGAGCTCTGACCAGGAAACCTTGGAGATCAAGAGAGAAAGACTTTAATGAATTAAAAGATAATCTGAGGTATGTATCAGAATCCCTTAGTTGTCTTAAAGCCTCCCGTTCATATTTGCCCTGCGGCCAGATCACAATGTTCCCCCCCCCCCTTGTCTGCAGGCTTAAATACAATGTCCGGAAGAGACTGAAGTTGAGATAATGCTATACAATCAGCATGCATCAAATTATCATACTGTCGTCTTGTGGAAAGTCTCTTAAAATCCTCAGTGACACACTTCATAAAAACCTCAATTGCCGAACTCAGAGACAAGGGGGGGAACCTGGTAGATCTGGGAGAGGAAGAGAGTGGAAACCTGTTAGTATAGGGACCAACCTGTTCGTCTAGAAGGTCCTCTCGATTCTGAAGAGTTTCACTCTCGATCTCACTCAAGGGTTCAGGAGAAGTCCTTTTATGATGTAATTTCCTCAACAATAATTTGTGGGAGAATAGATTGAGATATTTTATGGCTGTAAAAAATGGAAGAAATTAGTTGGTGAGAAAGAAAGACCCTTTGATAAAAGTTTTAACTGAGTATCCATAAGAACATGAGATGATAGATTAACTACCTGTAGCCCTCCCTGGGAATAAGACGATGCACCTGTGTTGGTTTTAGCCTTAGATGTTTGTCTAGTTGTACGTTTGTATGCAGACGTTTTTCCTGAGGGACCACCCTGTTTTGAACTTTTTGGTATAAATTCATCGTCACCGGAGATATTAGATCTCATTGATGCTAACCATGATCTTGAGTGTGAAAGGTTTATAGATTGTGACCTCGATCGGTCATATATATTCTGCCATCTATAAACACATGAAGACCTCTTATCTTCGACATCCCTCTGGAATTTTTTTGCTTTGGTAGTTGGTAGTTTGTATTTCATGTGCCCACTTTTGGGAAAGAGCATCCATCTCCTCATTAAACTTTTTAAGGGAGTTGGAGGTCATATCTCTACGGAGAATAACCTGTAGTTCCTCAATCTCAGATTCAAGAAAGGTAAGAGAATCATAATTCATACTATTCAACAGTTCCAAAAAAACCTCTGGGACATGTATTCGTAAGGGTTTCCCTCTTGGGATGAGATCCCTCTGTATATATTTTTCTAAAAATGCGTGGTTCCACCAAATGCGTGTCCTCCTTCTGAGCAAATCCATGAACTTTTTAATTACATCCTGTGTGTTCTTATCCGGTCCCACTGCACCCCCATCTGTCTCATCCTGCATAGTGTCATTTATAAATGCACGCCATGTATGGTCTCGTGCACAGAAGTTCATAATATAGCTGAGGTTAACTGTGAAAAACACAGAAATAATTAGCAACAACAAATACCTCAGTGACATCTCAATGCCAAAAAACTGGGCTATAAGTAACCCATTAATGATAGAACAAAAAGTACCCACTCAAACTTAGATATATATAACAGGAGAAACAAGAGCAGCCAGGTACCATAGATAAAATTAAATATTTTATTGAAAGTTCAGAAATATATCAAGTTGCCAAAAATAGTCACCGAACAATTACCATAAAACATGATGACACATCAGCAAGAAAAGAGACAGAAAAGCCACGGAGCCAATGATGGCACCTGCCCGATTAGTACCCAAAGTATTCATCTAAAGTGCTTGTGCAATAATATAATATAAGACATGGTAAGAAAACTCCTCAAGCAAGGGGTATTAAAGTCACCACCTTCAATCAAAGCGACCCCTAAGGAGGAGAAAAACTTACCACGGGCAGTTACACAGAGACCCCAGGCCAGTGTTAGATACCCCCAATGTGCATTTTGCGTGTTTGATCCACCGCTTTATCAAGGGGAATGCAGGAGTGTAGCAGCAAGGACCTTTTATGATCACATGGGGAGTCAGAAGGTACAGTGGAGGCCAATCAGTGCGGCTAAAGAAGGCGCATGTGCAGCGCGTCTCACAGGTCCTGGCAGGTACATTTCGGTGTCATGTGTTACTGCGCACATGCGGGGAGGGGAATTGTCCCCGCGAGTGTGAGCAAGACAGAAAGACGCATCGATGTCCACCTGGATACAGGAGCAGTGGCACGCATGCGCACAACCACTGCGCCACCAATGTAAAGTCTAAGTAACCATTTCAGTGCCAGGATAATGTAGTCAAATAGCACAGATGATCAAAGAAGCACATATATCAATTTTAGACTTATACTATTTTACAAAGTCACACATATATGCCAAAAGTGTATAGCACACAGGATATATAAATATGACACAGTACATAAATTACATATTAAAAAAAAGTGTAAATGTTTCTAGCCCGTCAGCCAGTTGTATAGGTGATGAGATGGATGGTATATCTGTGATCCATTATCCGTGAAAGGTCACATAATCAGTCCCACTACAGAAATTGCAAGAAAAATAAAAAACATTAAAATACAAAAACACACATTAAAAAAACTATCTAACACCATAAATGGGGGAGTATGGGAAAAACGGACAAATCTCAGAAGTACCGGAAGAACAGGGCACATAAACGGTGAATTACCACAATAAATCATAAAAATGATGCAAACGATAACGATTCGTTTAGCCCCCTAGGGGTCAAGGTGTCCAGTGACACAATCCATCTTGCTTCTACTTGGGCAAGAGTTTTTTTGTAATCACCCCCCCTAATCCCTAAATGAACAATATCAATCCCTCTCACCTTAAATGACGATGGATCATTATTGTGGTACTGTCTAAAGTGCCGAGGGATTGTCTTCAGGAGGGTAATGTCGGTCGCTGTCTTGGCTGCACAAATGTCCTGCACATGCTCTCGCACACACACTCTCAGCTCTCTTTATGTGAGTCCAATATAAATTTTTGAGCAGCTGCAGGTCACGTAGTATATACTCTTAACAAGCAAATTTTAAAGTTAAGTGATTTTTTTCAGGTGGCTATAATAATTCTTAATAAATATTTTTTCAGGTGGAAAAGCTCGTTTTTACAGCTTTGAGCTACGTTTAAAATTATGCTAGATTCAAGAGATATACTGGCTCAATGGCAGCACAGAGCTTAGTCTGGTTATTTGCATTCTGGGAAGGGTGTTCTTTACACTGGGCAAAGCACAGTAATCTATTGAAATATGTTGTGTCTAGAATTTAAAATGCAAAACTGCTATATACATTAATAGACATTATGCTCAATCAAAAAATCCCAAACACTGTGTCATGGTCCAGGCCAGGTTTTGAGTCCTGTTTTCCCTTTTTTCTGGTCTGGTCATGTCAAGAGTTAACATTTCCCCTTCTCTGTCTGGGTTCAGGTTTGCTATTTATCACCATCACCACTGCTTCCTGAAGGCGATGTCAGTTATAGTTTTTGTCTAGTAGCTAAATCTTATTGCTCTGCTTGGTCCTGCTGCATTTGCTGTCTGAACCCGTGTCTCTGTTCTTCCATATTCCCGTCTTGTCTCAGTGTTTCCCTTTAGTGTGCAGACTGCCTAGTTTTGACTTGGCTTGTATCCTGATTCCTGACCTGTTTCTGTTCTTTGTCTTTTGGCTTATCCGCTCCTGACCATTACTGACCCCCTGGCCTGTCTCTAACCGTGAGTTTGCTTATTCCTTTGATGCTGATCTACAGTCTAGGATTTGACCCAACTTGTTTGACTATTCTGCTGCCACCTGTGGTAGCCTCACTGCAGCACTGCAGGTCAGCTCTGTTTAGAGGCAGACCTGCTTCCTTTCTACTGCCATCTAGTGAAACCTGCACCTTCCTGCACTGCAGCAGCATGACACACTGGTTTTAGAGGGATAGTGAGGCATAGGCATGAATATTCATAAAATCAAATTTTTTATTATAATTATTTAATAAAAATTACATTTAAAAGTTTAAACGCAAGGGTTTAAATGAGATAGCAAGGTAGTAAATACCAAAAAAATGCCCCCATTGGAAGATGCCAAGCCTATTGGAGCCTGCTTTGGCAAAACGGCACTGTCGGGGTGGTAGCTGCGGTACAGAAAGCCGGGTACATACTGATGTAAGTACACTTATACTCAATGATTGCTTTGCAGTGCCCTGTTGTTCATTGGCACTTGCCTTTATAACTTCATTCACCAGCACACCTAGCACTTTATCCTCACCTTATATTTAACTTACATTGAGACTGCTCAGGCACACCTGCCACTTTGATTTTATTAAAGCTAAGTAATTTTAGTGCTGTTAAGCCCTGGCTTTTTTGCTATTTTGTACCTTGCTACCTCATTCTAATCCTTGTGTTTAAAATTTTTAAATGAAATTTAAAAAAAAATAATTATAATAAAATATTTTATTTTATGAATATTCATGTCTATGCCTCAAAAACCCTCTAAAGCAAGTGTTTGGGATTTTTTGTTTGAGCATATAAAATTTTGAGGTTGGATTATATAGTGTTTGGACTTACATAAAAAAAACTAATAGACATTAGTGTAAGTGTATGTGTCTGAAGAGAATTCATGTATGGGGCTAACATCTGCCAGGTGGGGAATGAATGGATAGATGCCCATGCATGTGAACTGCTATCTATATTCATGTTTATGGGACTAACAGAAGCAGACAAACCAGCATGATCTTTGTTCAGGAGATAGATGTTGGGCCCAGAGGTTAAACACTCATCTTTTGGACATTATAGGCATACTTTGCGGATATGACATGAATTCCTGAAATAGGAATACTAAAAATTAGCTAATTGATTTGAGGTGAATCAATTTAGCTTGGAATGTTACAAAAAAAAATCAGATTTGTCCGAGTACGAATTTTTTTAGTTATGCTTCTGACAAATCCAGTGAAATTATGGCCAACTGGCTGCCATTTGACTGGATTGTAGAAGATGGCAAGGGGTTAAAAAATGTATACTCCTGCCCACAAAATTCTAATAAAGTTCTTTGGAAAAAAAAAAAAAAAAAAAAAATGTATACTCCTTTCTCTGCACCCCTATCCATAACCATCAAGCCACCTCTAGCTTTCATATTAGCTCTTCTGTCTGCAAAACTTTTTCAGGACCTCTGGCCACTTCTGTGACAAGTCTTTCAATCATTAGCCCGAAGCCCTTGAATGACACGCTACACATGTCAATAGCAATTGGTGGGATTTGCAGACTACACTGTGTGCAGAATTATTAGGCAAGTTGTATTTTAGAGGATTATTTTTATTCTTGATCAACAACTATGTTCTCAATCAACCCAAAAGACTCATAAATATCAAAGCTTAATATTTTTGGAAGTCGGAGTGTTTTTTTTTTTTAGATTTGGCTATCTTAGGAGGATATCTGTTTGAGCAGGTAACTATTACTGTGCAGAATTATTAGGCAACTTAATAAAAACAAAAAACAAATATATTCCCATCTCACTTGTTTATTTTCACCAGGTAAATCAGTATCACTGCACAAAATTTAGACATAAACATTTCTGACATGCAAAAACAAAACCCCCTAAAATTAGTGACCAATATAGCCACCTTTCTTTATGATGACACTCAACAGCCTTCCATCCATAGATTCTGTCAGTTGTTTGATCTGTTTACAATCAACATTGCGTGCAGCAGCCACCACAGCCTCCCAGACACTGTTCCAAGAGGTGTACTGTTTTCCCTCCCTGTAGATCTCACATTTTATGAGGGACCACAGGTTCTCTATGGGGTTCAGATCAGGTGAACAAGTGGGCCATGTCATTATTTTTTCTTCTATGAGATCCTTACTAGCCAGCCATGCTGTGGAGTAATTGGAGGCTTGTCATGGAGCATTGTCCTGCATGAAAATCATATTTTTCTTGAACGATACTGACTTCTTCCTGTACCACTGCTTGAAGAAGTTGTCATCTAGAAACTGGCAGTAGGTCTGGGAGTTGAGCTTCACTCAATCCTGAACCCGAAAAGGTCCCACAAGTTCATCTTTGATGATACCAGCCCATACCAGTATCCCACCTCCACCTTGCTGGCATCTGAGTCAGGGTGGAGCTCTCTGCCCTTTACTGATCCAGCCTCTGGCCCATCCATCTGGACCATCAAGAGTCACTCTCATTTCATCAGGCCATAAAACCTTTGAAAAGTCAGTCTTAAAATATTTCTTGGCCCAGTCTTGATGTTTTAACTTATGTTTCTTGTTCAAAGGTGGTCGTTTTTTAGCCTTCCTTACCTTGGCCATGTAACTGAGTATCGCACACCTTGTGCTTTTTGTTACTCCAGTAACGTTGCAGCTCTGAAATATGGCAAAACTGGTGGCAAATGGCATCTTGGCAGCTTCATGCTTGATTTTCCTCAATTAATGGGTTATTTTGCACCTTTTTTGCCCCACACGCTTCTTGCGACCCTGTTGGCTATTTGCCATGAAACGATTGATTGTTCAGTGATCACACTTCAAAAGCTTAATTTCAAAACTGCTGCATCCCTCTGCAAGACATCTCACAATTTTGGACTTTTCAGAGCTCTTCTGACCCATTTTGCCAAAGGAAAGAAAGTTGCCTAATAATTAACTACACCTTATATAGGGTTTGGATGTCATTAGACAACACCCCTCATTACAGAGATGCACATCACTTGATTTACGTAATTAGTATTTGGCTCTCAAGCCTGAACAGCTTGGAGTAGGACAAAAAGTATCATGTGATCAAAATACAACTTGCCTAATAATTCTGCACACAGTGTAGTGTTGGAGGTTCAGGTACGGCAAGGGCCCATTAAAAGTTATTGTAAGAAGTCTTCTTAACCCTTCCATGACAATTCAATTTTAATTGAATTTATTCAATGAGAATAAAATGTTCCTCCTGATTTGAGAGAATCTGTTCAAATCAAATTTTAAGAGATTCAGTCAACTCTGGGGAATATACTAATATAACAGACCTGATTTTGTGTGAGATCAAGGAACAAATTTTGGTATTGGCCACATTTTATTTTTCAAAATAGCAAGATCTACATAGGTAAACCTACTGCATTAAATGTAGAGTCAAGTTAAATGGAAATTAGAAATATGCTTTTCACAGTCAAGTAAAAAAAAAAGCATAATATGTTATAATGAAGGATGAACAAATCAGCTGGGTTCTTATAACGACTTAATTATAACTAAACTGATTGAAAATACTTAGAAAAAAATCCATCTGAGGAATCCAAATATCCTTAATCTATTCATCAGTAACATTCTAAAAAATGAAACTATTGCTGCTGGATCTCTGAATGCCCCACTAATTTATATCTCCTCTAATCTGCTGCATACACTTCTTAACAAAGAGTCATTACTTTCTTCTAAAACGTATCCTTTCTTTCTGTAATTAATGTAGTCCTATAGTCAACACAGCTGTGAAACAAGACGATTATAACTGTCAAGTGGCGAGAATTCTGGCACATTTCCAGTCCATGTAATAAAAACAATTATTCTCCTGAGTCTTTGTGAAAATTGAAATGGCTTGTGAAGTTTCTGTACACCTATGTTTAGATCAGTTCCATTCAAATATTTTCTATAACTTTTTTCTAACAGAAGCTGGAGACTCAGGTAGAAGTAAATCGCAGAATCATAGATCATTTTGAGCAATAAAATTATTTATTATGCATTGCTTATATAGTGCGGCGCTTCATATAGATTATCATCTGTTATGATAAGGTAATTCAGTACCACAATGGACATAGAGGTCAGAGCACATACAGTGACCTGACAATAACCCAAAAACATAGAACGAGCTCTGAGACGTGGGAACTCTGCTGACCGCAATCCCTAATCCTCTCCAACCACACTAGAGGCAGCCGTGGATTGCGCCTAACGCTCCCTATGCAACTCGGCACAGCCTGAGAAACTAGCTAGCCTGAAGATAGAAAATAAGCCTACCTTGCCTCAGAGAAATACCCCAAAGGAAAAGGCAGCCCCCACATATAATGACTGTGAGTTAAGATGAAAAGACAAACGTAGAGATGAAATAGATTTAGCAAAGTGAGGCCCGACTTTCTGAACAGAGCGAGGATAAGAAAGGTAACTTTGCGGTCAACACAAACCCCTACAAAAACCACGCAAAGGGGGCAAAAAGACCCTCCGTACCGAACTAACGGCACGGAGGTACACCCTCTGCGTCCCAGAGCTTCCAGCAAGCAGGAAAAAACAAATAGACAAGCTGGACAGAAAAAAAACAGCAAACAAAATAGCAAAGCAAAACTTAGCTATGCAGAGCAGCAGGCCACAGGAACGATCCAGGAGGAAACAGGTCCGATACTAGAACATTGACTGGAGGCCAGGATCAAAGCACTAGGTGGAGTTAAATAGAGCAGCACCTAACGACTTCACCACATCACCTGAGGAAGGAAACTCAGAAGCCGCAGTACCACTTTCCTCCACCAACGGAAGCTCACAGAGAGAATCAGCCGAATTACCACTTGTGACCACAGGAGGGAGCTCTGCCACAGAATTCACAACAGTACCCCACCTTGAGGAGGGGTCACCGAACCCTCACCAGAGCCCCCAGGACGACCAGGATGAGCCATATGAAAGGCACGAACAAGATCGGGAGCATGGACATCAGAGGCAAAGACCCAGGAATTATCTTCCTGGGCATAACCCTTCCACTTAACCAGATACTGGAGTTTCCGTCTTGAAACACGAGAATCCAAAATCTTCTCCACAATATACTCCAACTCCCCCTCCACCAAAACCGAGGCAGGAGGATCAACAGATGGAACCATAGGTGCCACGTATCTCCGCAACAATGACCTATGGAATACGTTATGTATGGAAAAAGAATCTGGAAGGGTCAGACGAAAAGACACAGGATTAAGAACCTAAGAAATCCTATACGGACCAATGAAACAAGGTTTAAACTTAGGAGAGGAAACCTTCATAGGAATATGACGAGAAGATAACCAAACCAAATCCCCAACACGAAGTCGGGGACTCACACAGCGTCTGCGATTAGCGAAACGTTGAGCCTTCTCCTGGGACAAGGTCAAATTGTCCACTACATGAGTCCAAATCTGCTTCAACCTGTCCACCACAGTATCCACACCAGGACCGTCCGAAGACTCAACCTGCCCTGAAGTGAAACGAGGATGGAACCCAGAGTTGCAGAAAAACGGCGAAACCAAGGTAGCCGAGCTGGCCCGATTATTAAGGGCGAACTCAGCCAAAGGCAAAAAGGACACCCAGTCATCCTGATCAGCAGAAACAAAGCATCTCAGATATGTTTCCAAGGTCTGGTTGGTTCGTTCGGTCTGGCCATTAGTCTGAGGATGGAAAGCCGAGGAAAAAGACAAGTCAATGCCCATCCTACCACAAAAGGCTCGCCAAAACCTCGAAACAAACTGGGAACCTCTGTCAGAAACGATATTCTCTGGAATGCCATGTAAACGAACCACATGCTGGAAGAACAATGGCACCAAATCAGAAGAGGAAGGTAATTTAGACAAGGGTACCAAATGGACCATCTTAGAGAAGCGATCACAGACCACCCAAATGACTGACATCTTTTGAGAGACGGGAAGATCTGAAATAAAATCCATAGAGATATGTGTCCAAGGCCTCTTCGGGACCGGCAAGGGCAAAAGCAACCCACTGGCACGAGAACAGCAGGGCTTAGCCCGAGCACAAATCCCACAGGACTGCACAAAAGAACGCACATCCTGCGACAGAGATGGCCACCAAAAGGATCTAGCCACTAACTCTCTGGTACCAAAGATTCCAGGATGACCGGCCAACACCGAACAATGAACCTCAGAGATAACTTTATTCGTCCACCTATCAGGGACAAACAGTTTCTCCGCTGGGCAACGATCAGGTTTATTAGCCTGAAATTTTTGCAGCACCCGCCGCAAATCAGGGGAGATGACAGACACAATTACTCCCTCTTTGAGGATACCCGCCGGCTCAGATAAACCCGGAGAGTCGGGCACAAAACTCCTAGACAGAGCATCCGCCTTCACATTTTTAGAGCCCGGAAGGTACGAAATCACAAAGTCAAAACGGAAAAAAAACAGCGACCAATGAGCCTGTCTAGGATTCAACCACTTGGCAGACTCGAGATAAGTCAAGTTCTTATGATCAGTCAAGACCACCACGCGATGCTTAGCTCCTTCAAGCCAATGACGCCACTCCTCGAATGCCCACTTCATGGCCAGCAACTCTCGATTGCCCACATCATAATTTCGCTCAGCAGGCGAAAACTTCCTGGAAAAGAAGGCGCATGGTTTCATCACCGAGCAATCAGAACCTCTCTGCGACAAAACAGCCCCTGCTCCAATCTCAGAAGCATCAACCTTGACCTGGAACGGAAGCGAAACATCTGGTTGACACAACACAGGGGCAGAAGAAAAATGACACTTCAACTCTTGAAAAGCTTCCACAGCAGCAGAAGACCAATTGACCACATCAGCACCCTTCTTGGTCAAATCGGTCAATGGTTTAGCAATACTAGAAAAATTGCAGATGAAGCGACGATAAAAATTAGCAAAGCCCAGGAACTTTTGCAGACTTTTCAGAGATGTCGGCTGAGTCCAATCATGGATGGCTTGGACCTTAACAGGGTCCATCTCGATAGTAGAAGGGGAAAAGATGAACCCCAAAAATGAAACCTTCTGAACACCAAAGAGACACTTTGATCCCTTCACAAACAAAGAATTAGCACGCAGGACCTGAAACACCATTCTGACCTGCTTCACATGAGACTCCCAATCATCCGAGAAGATCAAAATGTCATCCAAGTACACAATCAGGAATTTATCCAGGTACTCTCGGAAGATGTCATGCATAAAGGACTGAAACACTGATGGAGCATTGGCAAGTCCGAATGGCATTACTAGATACTCAAAATGGCCCTCGGGCGTATTAAATGCAGTTTTCCATTCATCGCCTCGCTTAATACGCACAAGATTATACGCACCACGAAGATCTATCTTGGTGAACAAACTAGCCCCCTTAATCCGAGCAAACAAATCAGATAACAACGGCAAGGGGTACTGAAATTTAACCGTGATCTTATTTAGAAGGCGGTAATCTATACAAGGTCTCAGTGAACCATCCTTCTTGGCTACAAAAAAGAACCCTGCTCCTAATGGCGACGATGACGGGCGAATATGTCCCTTCTCCAAGGATTCCTTCACATAACTCCGCATAGCGGCGTGCTCAGGCACAGATAAATTAAACAGTCGACCTTTTGGGAATTTACTACCAGGAATCAAATCGATAGAACAATCACAATCCCTATGCGGAGATAGGGTATCGGACTTGGGCTCATCAAATACATCCCGGTAATCAGACAAGAACTCTGGAACCTCAGAAGGGGTGGATGACGGAATAGTCAGAAATGGGACATCACCATGTACCCCCTGACAACCCCAGCTGGACACAGACATGGATTTCCAATCTAATACTGGATTATGGACTTGTAGCCATGGCAACCCCAACATGACCACATCATGCAGATTATGCAACACCAGAAAGCGAATAACCTCCCGATGTGCAGGAGCCATGCACATGGTCAGCTGGGTCCAGTACTGAGGCTTATTCTTGGCCAAAGGCGTAGCATCAATTCCTCTCAATGGAATAGGACACTGCAAGGGCTCCAAGAAAAACCCACAACGCCTAGCATACTCCAAGTCCATCAAATTCAGGGCAGCGCCTGAATCCACAAATGCCATGACAGAATATGATGACAAAGAGCAGATCAAGGTAACGGACAGAAGAAATTTTGACTGTACTGTACCAATGGTGGCAGACCTAGCAAACCGCTTAGTGCGCTTAGGACAATCAGAGATAGCATGAGTGGAATCACCACAGTAGAAACACAGCCCATTCAGACGTCTGTGTTCTTGCCGTTCAACTCTGGTCAAAGTCCTATCGCACTGCACAGGCTCAGGTTTAAGCTCAGGTAATACCGCCAAATGGTGCACAGATTTACGCTCACGCAAGCGTCGACCGATCTGAATGGCCAAAGACATAGACTCATTCAGACTGCTGAAGGTGCGAGCGCACCTTCATTCCATTGAGTGAGTACGGACCACTTTCTAAATTTCTGACAATATACCTCTATCTCATCCTGACCCTGACACAGAGCCAGCAAGTTTTTCTCTTCCTGATCCACTGAATTAGGTTCATCGTACAGCAATCCGAGCGCCAGGAAAAACGCATCGATATTACTTAATGCAGGATCTCCTGACGCAAGAGAAAATGCCCAGTCCTGAGGGTCGCCACGTAAAAAAGAAATAATGATCCTAACTTGTTGAACTGGGTCACCAGAGGAGCGAGGTTTCAAAGCCAGAAATAGTTTACAATTATTTTTGAAACTCAGAAATTTAGTTCTATCTCCAAAAAACAAATCAGGAATAGGAATTCTCGGTTCTAACATAGAATTCTGAACCACAAAGTCTTGAATATTTTGTACTCTTGCCGTGAGCTGATCCACACATGAAGACAGACCTTTAATGTCCATCGCTACACCTGTGTCCTGAACCACCCAAATGTCTAGGGGAAAAAAAAGGCAATACACAGTGCAGAGAAAAAAAAATGGTCTCAGAACTTCTTTTTTCCCTCTATTGAGAATCATTAGTACTTTGGCCTCCAGTACTGTTATGATAAGGTAATTCAGTACCACAATGGACATAGAGGTCAGAGCACATACAGTGACCTGACAATAACCCAAAAACATAGAACGAGCTCTGAGACGTGGGAACTCTGCTGACCGCAATCCCTAATCCTCTCCAACCACACTAGAGGCAGCCGTGGATTGCGCCTAACGCTCCCTATGCAACTCGGCAAAGCCTGAGAAACTAGCTAGCCTGAAGATAGAAAATAAGCCTACCTTGCCTCAGAGAAATACCCCAAAGGAAAAGGCAGCCCCCACATATAATGACTGTGAGTTAAGATGAAAAGACAAACGTAGAGATGAAATAGATTTAGCAAAGTGAGGCCCGACTTTCTGAACAGAGCGAGGATAGGAAAGGTAACTTTGCGGTCAACACAAAACCCTACAAAAACCACGCAAAGGGGGCAAAAAGACCCTCTGTACCGAACTAACGGCACGGAGGTACACCCTCTGCGTCCCAGAGCTTCCAGCAAGCAGGAAAAAACAAATAGACAAGCTGGACAGAAAAAAAACAGCAAACAAAATAGCAAAGCAAAACTTAGCTATGCAGAGCAGCAGGCCACAGGAACGATCCAGGAGGAAACAGGTCCGATACTAGAACATTGACTAGAGGCCAGGATCAAAGCACTAGGTGGAGTTAAATAGAGCAGCACCTAACGACTTCACCACATCACCTGAGGAAGGAAACTCAGAAGCCGCAGTACCACTTTCCTCCACCAACGGAAGCTCACAGAGAGAATCAGCCGAAGTACCACTTGTGACCACAGGAGGGAGCTCTGCCACAGAATTCACAACAATCATCATTGTCCTCAATGAAGCTCACAATCTAAATTCCCTATCAGTATGTCTTTGGAATGTGGGAGGAAACTGGAGAACCCAGAAGAAACTCATTCAAACATGGGGAGAACATACAAACTCCTTGCAGATGTTGTCCTTTGTGAGATTGGAACCCATGACCCCAGTGCTGCAAATCAACAGTGCTAACCACTTAGCCAATATAAATTTACTCAAAAATAGGCCCGTTAATTGAAATTGAACCCCCAAAAATTACTTTTGTGCATAATTTATGGATGGGGACATTTTCCTACTGCAAAGACAATGAGTAAAAGAAACCAGGAATCTTATCAAGTTAACATTTGTAGCTAGAATTTCCTTTATGTAGGACAAAGAAATGTTTGCCATATGTAGCTCAATGGCAGTACTGGACTGGCCATCTGGCCATTCTGGCAAATGCCAGAAGGGCCTGTCTTATTGTGGGTTGCCTTGTCTGCTATGTTGTTAACAGAATCGGTGTTCTCAAGACACCCATACTGTTAAGAGTTGTGATGGAGCACAAAGTCGCTGACTCTGTCACTGCAGCGAATGGGTAGCCAGTGTAATGTCTGGCACAAGATGGAGGCATCGGTGAAGCGACTGGACAGAAATGTGACCCTGGCTGCCACATTCAAGATGGATTGGAGAGGAGAAAGTTTGGTAAGAGGGGGACCGATCAGAAGAGAGTTGCAGTAGTCCAGACGGGAATGAATAAGAGCGACAGTAAGAGTCTTAGCAGTTTCAAAGGTGAGAAAAGGTCAGATTCTGGAGATGTTTTTAAGATGCAGGTGACAAGAGCGAGTTTATAACAACTTACACTCTATGAGATAGAGAGGACCCCATTGACCATAACAGCTTACCCTCTACAGGAGAGAGAGGTCCAAGCCAGTTCTGAGAATTTTCACTCTACGGAAGAGAGTTAGTTACCATGTAACTGGAAATTGAAAATGACTCTGCACTACAATCTGTACTCCACTGGGAACCGAGGATTTGTGATGGCAAAGTTACAGACCAACAAAGTGTGATAATCTGAAAGATGTTGTCATAGCTGCAGACCATTAAAAGGAAGCCTGATCTGCAACACAAAATGACATTAGCCTGCTCTCTGATGCTTCAGTAGTGTGGGTAATGATGTCAAGCAAGTTTTTTTTTGTGAACCGCAAATCGAATCTCAAAATATTCAAATTTGCATAAAACTGCGGATTTCAGGGAAATTCGACTCAAACTCGATGCCCCCGCAGATTGATCAGCTCCTCTCTCGTTAGCATCATTCAATTAGCATTTAAATCAATGGTTCTTGAGAGCCAAACATGTTCAAATTAAGTCATTAATTTAATTGTCCCAATACTGTACATTGAATGTACTGTAAAAAGTCATCTATATCTAATTTGTATGTTCAGTGCTTTGCTTATGTTTTCTGATTTCCTTCCAAATTCTAATGTATTGATAGAGTATCTGGTGTCCTATAAAATTTAAACTATTTTTATAAAGACTACAAGTGTTGTTATGCCCTTCATTCTTCAGGAGCGCTTGGTTTCTGCAGTGCACACCTGATAATTGGGGCAGCACGGTGGCTCAGTGGATAGCACTGCAACCTTGCAGCGCTGGGGTCCTTGGTTCTAATCCCACCTTGGGCAACATCTGCAAGGAGTTTGTATGTTCTCCCCATGTTTGCGTGGGTTTCCTCCGGGTTCTCCGGTTTCCTCCCACATACCAAAAACATACTGATAGGGAATTTAGATTGTGAGCCCCATCGGGGACAGTGTGATAATGTGTGCAAAACTGTAAAGCGCTGTGGAATATGTTAGCGCTATATAAAAATAAAGATTATTATTATAATTGACAGTTCAGACCTGCAGCATTGGTAGAGCTGCCCTCTGATACATCAAACAGAGGCAGATTCCCTTCTGCAGAATCGAAGTGCAGGGGCTCTGAAGATAACCACCTTGAAGGGCTTGAACCTGCCAACTTCAATGCAGCATTTGCATCTATAGCAAAGAGTTTGCAAGCAATAGTTTCTTGCGTAGGTAACCAGCCAACTTTTAAAGTCTACAGCAGTGGTGAACAGAATAGCCAATAAACATTACACTATAAAATTATAAATTCCTCTTTTCTTGGTACTGGAGAGTATTTTTTAATAAGAGTTGAACTCCATAGTTGTATAATGTTACAAAGATTATGCAGTTAACCCACTGATGATGGGGAGACAAGATAAGGGTACCTAGATTGTGAACCCCCACATTGATGGCAGAATATGTTGCCACTATTTAAGCAACAGGAAATGAATGAATCATACAATTTTCATTATATTTTAGATATTTGTCTGACTGTTATGCATTTGTAAATAGTAAACTAATAAAATTGTTTTAATTTTTTACATTGTCAATTTTACTCTGTTCATGCATACATAAGTTACACATCATTCTACTTAACCATCATTACCAAAAACATTTTCTAATTAGGAACAATTTGAGTTGCCAGAATCCTAGCTCCATTGAAGTTATTTTAATTATATATTTACAATCACATTTCAAAAACAAATCCGACGTGAAGACAGTTTTCACTATGTGTTAATTCCAATTTTCTTATTTTGTTCCTTTGCATGGTAAATATAAATGAGTTAGCTGGTTGATGTAATGTACATATTGTATCTAATTCTACTTACATCATTTTATAAAGTAGTAGTATTCCACAGCGCTTTACAGACTATTACTATGTCTTTTGAGCATGGGAATCTCCAGAGTAAATCCATACAAGCGTGATGAAAACACAAAATCTTTTCAGCTGTGGTGTGTGGCGAGATTTGTACCCATGATGCCCATTTATGATGAGCTTCTGTCCCTTAGAGCATAAAATGTAGTATGCTATAAAAAGTGCCCATACATCTCAATGGAGGATTTAAAAAAAATGAAAAAAACAAAACAAACAAACACCAACATACTTTTCGGGGGCTGCATGAATAAGGTAAGAGCCAAAACTCGCCACATTTGAGCTGCTGACAGGTCCGTTTTAGAGCACCTCTCCCTAGAGAATCTATGGGGAATATTGTCAAGAGGAAGATGAGAGACACTAGACCCAAAAAGGCAGACAAGCTGAAGGTTGCTATCAAAGCAACCTGGGCTTCCATAACACCTCAGCAAAACCACAGGCTGATCGCCTCCATGCAAGACTCCGCAAGTATTGAGTGTATTTACTGAACATATGTTTCAGTAGGCCTACATTTTGGATATTAAAATAATTTTTCAAGCTGGTGTTTTAAAGTATTCTAATTCACTGAAATAATAGCTTTTGAGTTTTCATTGGATGTAAGCAATAATCATCTACATTAACAGAAATAAACACTTGAAATAGATCACTCTGTTTGTAATTACTCTGTAATTACTAAGTTTCACTTTTTGTATTGTAGAAGTGAAATAAATTAACTTTTTGATAATATTCTAATTTTGTGAAAAAGCACCTGTGTATGTTATCCAGCTGGAGCAAACAGCTCCCTGGTTTGGGTGAACTAAACAGCACAACACTCCAATAAAGTTTCCAGCTTACTACAGCTTCCAGTTATAGCTAGTTACTGTGATTTGCTGCACTTTTCAGCTCCTGTATTGTCTATAGATCGCTTCTTATTTTGAATCATCAGATCGTTTTGTAATATTGTAATATCAAGGTCAGATTTTAATATCCTACATAGTTTGGTGTTGTCAGCAAAGACTGACACTTTACTCTCAATCCCATCCACAAGGTCATTAATAAAGAGGTTCTAAAAAATCGGTCCTAGCACAGATCCCTGCGGTCCCCAATGCTGACTATGTCACTTTTAGAAAATATCCCATTTATGACAACTCTTTGTTTCCTGTCATTTAGCCAATTCCTTACCCATCTGTATATAGTTTCCCCAGTCCTTGCTTCTGTAGCTTCAGTATAAGGCTATTATGTGGAACTGTATCAAATGCCTTTGCAAAATCCAGATAAATCACATCAGCCGCATTACCTACATCGAGAGTTGCACTTACCTCTTCATAGAAACCCAACATGTTAGTTTGACATGACTTATTCTTCATCAATCTATGCAGGTTGTCAGTTATTATATTATTATCTACAATATATTTCTGTAGGTCATCTCTTATAATGCCCTAAAATTTTTTGCACACTACTGATGTCAGCCTCATCGGACAGTAGTTGTCTGGATCTACTTTCTTACCTTTCTTAAATATTGGTACCACGTGAGCCATCCTCCAATTCTGTGGCACCTCCCGTTACAAGAGATTCTAAGAATATTAGATACAGTGGTCTGTCAATTATTGAGCTCAATTCTCTCAGTATCCATGGATGAATGCCATCTGGGCCGGGGATTACTAAAAGTTTAAATTGCTCAGGTATAGATGTACCTCTTTTTGTGTTAAACTAGTTATATCAGGTTGTGAATTTTGATTTTTGCCTTGTTGAATGCTCCCTGTAACAGACAGTTCAATAGTGAACACAGATGAAAAGTGCGTATTTAATATATCAGCCTTTTCTTTATCCTCTGTGATTATCTTGTTATTGTCATCTTTTAAGGGACCGATACCATCAATGTTTTCTTTTTTGGCATAGATGTATTTATAAAATAATTGGAATGTATTTTAATGTCATTAGTAGTGTTGAGCATTCCGATACCACAAGTATCGGGTATCGGCTGATACCTGCGGTATCGGAATTCCGATACCGTGATCCGATACTTTTGTGGTATCGGGTATCGGTATCGGATCCACAGAGAGGTGTAAAATAAAGAATTAAAACAAAAAATATTGATATATTCACCTCTCCGGCGGCCCCTGGACATCACCGCGGGTAACCGGCAGGCTTCTTTGTTTAAAATGAGCGCGTTTAGGACCTGAGGAATGACGTGTTAGGTCTCGAGTTCCCGCTTCTGCGCAGGGGGAATCTCGAGCCATCTCCGCTGCGGTCTCCCATTCTTTTCCAGCCGCAGTGGAGTCTGCTCAGCAGGGACGTCGGTCCCAGCGTCTGGCTCAGTCTCACTCTGTACAGAGAGTTACTGCTGCTTCTTCAGCTTCTGCCATTAAAGCCAGTGCTGGTCAGCAGCGAGCGGACTTCTCTGGGACTAAGTCCTTGTCTGCACACACTGAGCATGCCCAGGGCAAGATCTCCCGTTGGAGATCGAGGGTCATGTGCTCAGGCACTGCAGCACATTCCATTGGTCCTCTTGGCAGGTCTTGGAAGGGCAAAGTTTCTGTGGCCACTTCCTGTGCTGCAACTATATAAACTGCGCATGACCGCACGGCCATGCGCTAGTGTACATTTGCATATGTGTGTTTGTTGTGAGTGCAAGTCGTCCTTGGATACCCCTTCCCTATTGAATGTCTGTTCGCGGAAGGTGTATGGTTGCTATCTAGCGTCCGACTTATCCTACAGCACGAATCACACATTACAGCGTCCAGTTGCTGTGACCGCCAGTACGGCGCCGTGCACTTCCTCTGTGCTTTCCTTACCCAAGCTTGGGTGGTTAGTGGCGTTCGTCAGTGCGGCACCGCATGCACTCTTGTGCCCTAATATTGTTATTCAGCTTCCTTACACACCCAGTTGCGGTGTTGTGCCAGCAAGGGTCTAATCGGACTTCAATCCTAGTTGGGGTTGAGTTCGCTGACTACTTGCTCGCGCTCTATGTGCGGTACCGCGATCCTGTGACGCAACAGGATCGCTTCCCTCACGCTGGGTGAAGTTTAACCCACGTGTGTATACTTATGAGTGCCGCCATATAGTCCCTCATTACTTGGCAGCAGGTTCCATCTCTGCACGGTGGACCCCGGGCTGCGAACGCACCATACTCTATCTGTCTTTGTATTTGGTGCGTTCCGCTAGCCCTAACATTACACTAGCGCCAGGGTCTGGCTAGTAATGACGGACAAACAGCAATCCTTGCGGTATATCCAGCAGCTGGAGGGTAGGTTGGCGGCTCTTGAGAGCGCAACCTCAGCTGTGGATGTTACCGCAGTTGCTGTACAGGCTGCTAGCGTGGCTGCAGCAACCCTGTCCATTGCCACCCCTGCTCCGACATTTTCTCGTCTCCCGCTGCCAGAAAAATTTTCTGGTGATAGCAAATTTTGTAGGTGATTTGTGAGTCAGTGCTCTATTCAACCCGAGCTCCCGGCTGCACGTTTTCCCACAGAGCGGGCTAAGGTGGGATTTATAGTGTCTCTCTTGTCGGACAGGGCGTTGGAATGGGCTACGCCGCTGTGGGAGCGTGGCGATCATGTGGTGCAGAGTGCTCCGCTGTTTCTGAGCACTCTGAAACAGGTCTTTTTAGGACCTCAAGTCACCCATGATACTGCGCTCCAACTGCTGGCATTAACTCAGGGTGAGTCCTTGGTCAGTCAGTTTGCCGTCCAATTCCGCACTTTAGCTTCTGAGCTGGATTGGTCGGATAAAGCTCTTATCCCCATATTTTGGAGGGGCCTGGCTGACCACGTTAAGGACGCTCTGGCCACTAGGGAGATTCCTGCCACACTGGAGGAGTTAATAACTGTCTCCACTCGAATTGACCTCTGTTTTAACGAGCGGAGGTTAGAGCGAGCCCAGTGTAGGCAGAGGTTTCGGCTGGCTCCTACCTTCGCCAAACCTCTGGAATCTCCGGTCCTGGTTCCTGAGTCACATGACGCCAGGGAAGTGTCACAAACGGGATCTAAGTCCCGGACCGCTTGTGCACTCAAGGTCTGTCATGTTTGCGAGCAGTCAGGACATCTAGCCACCAGATGTCCTCAGCGGTCGAGGAAACGTCAGCGTCTAGTGGTAGTAGGTGGAGGTACACTAGACACGGCGACGTTTGCCTCTAAATTGTCCTTTAAGGGGACAATTACTATAGGCTCATTCTCCCACTCGGTAGAGCTCTGCGTGGATTCTGGGGCGGAGGGCAATTTTATGTCTTCTGCCTTCGCCCAACGTCACGCAATACCCCTGGTTATGCTAGCTCAACCAGTAACAGTACGAGTGGTGAATGGGTCGACACTGCCCTCACAGATTACACACCAGACCATCCCTTTTACTCTGTCCATGTCGCCATCTCATCAGGAGATTATATCTCTGCTCGTCATTCCTGAGGGAATTGATGAGGTCCTGTTGGGAATACCTTGGCTACGGTACCACTCTCCTCATATTGAGTGGTCCTCTGGCAGAATCCTGGGATGGAGCGAATCTTGTGGGGGTAGGTGTCAGAGGGAGTGCGTTCAGGTTGCTACTACAGAGGTACCCGCAGATCTTTCCTCTCTCCCCAAGCAGTATTGGTCTTATGCAGACGTGTTCTCCAAAAAGGCGGCGGAGATCCTTCCGCCCCATCGCCCCTATGACTGTCCTATTGATCTCTTGCCTGGTGCTGAGCCTCCCCGGGGTCGAGTCTATCCGTTATCTCTCCCGGAGACGGAGGCAATGTCACAGTACATCCAGGAAAATCTGGCAAGAGGATTCATTAGGAAGTCAGTGTCACCTGCTGGGGCAGGGTTCTTCTTCGTGCAGAAGAAGAATGGGGAATTGCGTCCATGCATAGACTACAGGGGTCTTAATGCCATCACCGTTAAAAATAAGCATCCTTTGCCCTTGATATCTGAGCTCTTCGATAGGCTTCGGGGAGCAAGGGTATTTACTAAACTAGATCTGCGGGGTGCTTACAACCTGATTCGCATCCGTGAGGGGGACGAATAGAAGACGGCTTTTAACACCAGGGATGGGCACTATGAATATCTGGTGATGCCCTTCGGGCTCTGTAATGCCCAGCCGTTTTCCAAGACTTTGTGAACGATATCTTCCGGGATATGCTTTCCACCTTGGTCATAGTCTATCTGGATGATACTCTCATCTACTCTCCAGATATTGACTCCCACCGGAGAGATGTTTGCAAAGTCTTCGACCTCCTACGGGCAAACTCCATCTATGCCAAGTTGGAGAAGTGTATGTTTGAGCAGGAGTCCTTACCTTTCCTAGGCTACATCATCTCTGCCCAGGGATTGGCTATGGATCCTGCCAAACTACAGGCTGTGATGGACTGGCAGGAACCCCATTCTCTTAAAGCGGTGCAGCGCTTTATGGGGTTCATTAATTATTATCGCCAGTTCATTCCACACTTCTCAACTTTGGTAGCTCCCTTGGTTGCCCTCACCAAGAAGGGGGCGAATCCCAAATTGTGGTCTGAGGAGGTCTCCAAGGCCTTTAACTCTATAAAGTCACACTTCACTAGCGCTCCCATCCTACATCGCCCCGATGTTGATAAGCCATTTATCATGGAGGTGGATGCCTCTTCTGTTGGTGCTGGAGCAGTCCTCTTCCAAAAGGATGCTCAAGGTCGGAAGCATCCTTGCTTCTTTTTCTCCAAGACCTTCTCACCAGCAGAGAGGAATTATTCCATCAGGGACAGGGAGTTGCTAGCCATGAATTTGGCTTTCTCGGAGTGGAGACATCTCTTGGAGGGAGCACGTTTTCCCTTCCAAGTCTTCACAGACCATAAAAATTTGGTGTACCTGCAGACAGCCCAGCGGTTGAATTCTCGCCAGGCCAGATGGTCCTTATTCTTCTCCCGATTTCATTTCACCCTCCATTTTCTTTCTGGGGAGAAGAACATTCGGGCCGACGCTCTCTCTCGCTCTGCTGTGTCATCTGCGGAGGAGGAGGAGCCTCGGCTTATTGTCCCCACCGAGAGCTTGAGAACTGTAGCCCCGGTTTCGCTAGAGTCTGTGCCTCCGGGCAAGACTTTTGTACCATCCAGTTTGCGACCGGAGGTTCTCTCTTGGGCACACTCGTCCAGGGTGGGTGGACATTTTGGTACTAAAAGGACATCTGAGTTACTGGCGAGGACATACTGGTGGCCGCATATGGCTCGTGATGTCGCAGAGTATGTTCGGGCGTGTGTCTCTTGCGCCAAGAACAAGACTCCCCGGCAACGGCCAGCTGGTTTGCTTTATCCTCTGCCGGTGGCGGACAGGCCCTGGGAGATGGTCGGGATGGACTTTGTTGTGGGCTTACCCAAGTCTCGTAACTGCACCATTATCTGGGTGATCACCGACCATTTTTCCAAAATGGTGCACTTGGTGCCTCTTCCACGGCTACCTTCTGCACGGGCGTTGGCTGTCTTGTTCGTCAAGCATATCTTTCGCCTACACGGTATGCCAGACAAAATTGTTAGTGACCGGGGTCCCCAGTTTGCGTCTCGATTCTGGAGAGAGCTTTGTCGTCTACTCAGTATTGAGTTGAATCTCTCTTCGGCATATCATCCCGAGACGAATGGGTTGGTAGAGAGAGCCAACCAGACCTTGGTCACATATTTACGACATTTTGTTTCTGCCAGGCAGGATGACTGGGCATCCTTGCTACCGTGGGCAGAGTTTGCACTTAACAATGCCGTAGCCGAATCCACCGGTCAGACTCCATTCCTCCTAAATTACGGCCAGCATCCGCGTGTTCCTGTGTCCATGCCTGTGTCTTCTGCTGACTCCAGGGTGGCAGACTGGGCTGTGGAGGCACGGGACATTTGGGACCGCACGCAGGATGCCATTTGGGCCTCCAAGGAGAGAATGAGGTCCTCCGCCGATGTTCATCGGCGCCCCGCTCCGACCTTTGCTCCTGGCGACTTGGTGTGGCTCTCCGCCCGTAACATCAGGCTGCGAGTTGAGTCCACTAAGTTTGCTCCTCGCTACTTGGGTCCCTTCAAGGTTCTCGAACAGGTTAATCCTGTGGTCTACCGTTTGGCTCTTCCTCCACGCTTGGGTATCACCGACACCTTTCATGTGTCCCTCTTGAAACCGGTATACATGTCCCAGTTTTCCGAGTCATCTGCCGGGACATCGGGTTCGTCTACGGACGATTACGAGGTGAACGCTATTTTGGGGTGCAAGGTGGTACGCGGCAAAAAGTTCTATCTGGTGGATTGGAAGGGTTATGGCCCAGAGGACAGGTCATGGGAGCCTGCTGAAAACATTCGGGCCCCACAGCTCATTGCTGCCTTTGAGGCCCAAGGAGGGGGGGGCCCTAGGAGGGGGGGTAATGTTAGGTCTCGAGTTCCCGCTTCTGCAAAGGGGGAATCTCGAGCCATCTCCGCTGCGGTCTCCCATTCTTTTCCAGCCGCAGTGGAGTCTGCTCAGCAGGGACGTCGGTCCCAGCGTCTTGCTCAGTCTCACTCTGTACAGAGAGTTGCTGCTGCTTCTTCAGCTTCTGCCATTAAAGCCAGTGCTGGTCAGCAGCGAGCGGACTTCTCTGGGACTAAGTCCTTGTCTGCACACACTGAGCATGCCCAGGGCAAGATCTCCCGTTGGAGATCGAGGGTCATGTGCTCAGGCCCTGCAGCACATTCCATTGGTCCTCTTGGCAGGTCTTGGAAGGGCAAAGTTTCTGTGGCCACTTCCTGTGCTGCAACTATATAAACTGCGCATGACCACACGGCCATGCGCTAGTGTACATTTGCATATGTGTGTTTGTTGTGAGTGCAAGTCGTCCTTGGATACCCCTTCCCTATTGAATGTCTGTTCGCGGAAGGTGTATGGTTGCTATCTAGCGCCCGACTTATCCTACAGCACGAATCACACATTACAGCGTCCAGTTGCTGTGACCGCCAGTACGGCGCCGTGCACTTCCTCTGTGCTTTCCTTACCCAAGCCTGGGTGGTTAGTGGCGTTCGTCAGTGCGGCACCGCATGCACTCTTGTGCCCTAATATTGTTATTCAGCTTCCTTACACACCCAGTTGCGGTGTTGTGCCAGCAAGGGTCTAATCGGACTTCAATCCTAGTTGGGGGTTGAGTTCGCTGACTACTTGCTCGCGCTCTATGTGCGGTACCGCGATCCTGTGACGCAACAGGATCGCTTCCCTCACGCTGGGTCAAGTTTAACCCACGTGTGTATACTTATGAGTACCGCCATATAGTCCGTCATTACTTGGCAGCAGGTTCCATCTCTGCACGGTGGACCCCGGGCTGCGAACGCACCATACTCTATCTGTCTTTGTATTTGGTGCGTTCCGCTAGCCCTAACATGACGTCGCGGCTTCTGATTGGTCGCGTGCCGCCCATGTGACCGCCACGCGACCAATCAGAAGCCGCGACGTCATTTCTCAGGTCCTAAATTCCTAGAATGAGGAGTTTAGTGCCTGAGAAATGACGTCGTGGCTTCTGATTGGTCGCGTGCCGCCCATGTGACCGCCACGCGACCAATCAGAAGCCGCGACGTCATTCTGAGTAGCACATCTGAGCACCCAGATACCGGAGTGATGTCTGAGTATCACAGAACATGTTCACTTATCCCTAATTATTATTAAAATAATGCCTTATTAAAAAGAGATGTATAACAGACAAATATGAAAAATAATTTGCAGTTATGATGGGGAATAAATAGGTATTAACTAGTAAAAAATAACAAGTTCTGCTTTTTAATCCCCAAAACAAGTAACGCAAAATTATGCACTTTTCCCCAAACGAGAAATACAAATAAAGAAGAAAAAGGGATACCAAGGTGCCATGATATCTCTTTTGTCCTTATGATGGGCTATTGAGCCAGCAATTAATTTGGGTCTCCTGAAGAACCCTGTGGGACTGGGACCTCGGGCTTGGATGCACTGGGACCCTCTTTGAGAGGGATACTGGACCCCACTCAATTCTAAGGGAATGCTGCAATATGGAAGCTAAGTGTATCTTTATTGATTATGAATGGATTTTTGTTAAATTGTTTTCCATAGGAACTTTTCAATGGACACTCTAGGGAAACACTGAAAAGTGGTGGCACTACATCGCTTATTAGGGTGCTAACCTCTCTGGCAAGGCATGGATCAGTCTTTATTTTGGATATTTGTAGGTTCTACATAGATTATGCTTAAATGTATTCCCTTTACTGAATTTATGTCCATTTCCTTTTAATTCTCTATTTGTATTTGCCCTTTGGGGAAATGTGCAAAATGTTGTATCAATTGACTATTTGTTTTTGGATAAAAAAGCAGAATATTGTCCTGTTTAATTAACATGAAAAGAAAATATGGCACTGAAAGCCAACTCAGGCATAAAAAGAGTGAAAATACTTTACCAAAGATTAGTAAATCATGATTTTATTAAGACACATTAAAATACATTATTTTCAAATACATTTTGATATAGTAAGGCAAATCCACAAAAAAGAAATGCATGAAAAAGTCACCAAGTATTCACAAAATGTTAGGGCTAGCGGAACACACCAAATAATTAGAAAGATAGTATAAAGTGCGTTCGCAGCCCGGTGTCCACCATGCAGAGAAGGAACCTGCTGCTGAGTAATGATGGACTATATGGTGGTACAATATGGATTCACACACGTGTTAACTTCACCCAGTATGAAGAAAGTGAGCCCTGTTGCATCACAGGACCTCGGTACCGCACAAAGAGCGCAAGCAAGGAGTCACAGAACTCTACCCCTAGACTCGGGATTAGAGTTCATCTAGACCTCTGGCACTCGACACCGCAACTGGGGTGTCAGAGTGACTGAAATAATAATTTAGATGCACGAGAGTTCGTGTGGTGCCGCTCCGGCGGACACCACTATCCACCCAGACTTGGGTCAGGAAAGCGCTGTGATAGTGCATGGCCCCACCCTGGCGGTCACAGCAATTAGACACTGTTTTGTGTGTTCAAGGGAAGATAACTAAATCGGGCGCTAGATAGCAATGATCCACCTTACACGAGCAGTGAAACACAAGGGAGGGAATGATTAAAGAACGACTTTCATACATCAACACTCACACGTTTACAAGTGTACAATAGCGCATTGCCGAGCAGCCATGCGAACCTTTTATAGCGGTATTGCTATAAAACCTTCCAGATGGTCCAATAGGAGCCACAACAGGACCTGAGCATGTGACCCCCGATCTCCAATGGGAGGTCGTCCAGTGGGCATGCTCAGTATGGAAAAAGCAGGACTTAGTCCCAGAAAGACCTGCTCGCTGCTGATCAGTGCTGGCTACAGAGGCAGAGCATGGAAGAGCAGTAATAACCAGTATCAGCCTGAGCTAGATGCTGGGACCGACGTCTCCACTGAGCAGGCTCCACTGCAGGCTGGAGAAGAATGGGAGACAATAGCGGAGATGGTTCGAGATTCCCCCTGTGCAGAGGTGGGAACTCGACACCTAACACAAGAGCTCACAAAAATGCAAATATACCAAAGAACCTATTAGGATGAGAACATGTTCATGTGGTTCAGAACCCATATCATACTAACTCTCAATCCTGCCTGTGTATAAACAAATGCATAAAAACTCCCTAATAAAACCCAAAAATTGAACATGAAGAGAATGTGTAAGTACAAAACATGATAAAACATATGCATGTATATATTTACCAGACTAAAGCAAAAACCAAATGCAAAGTATTTAGTTGTCAAAAAACATAATCCACAAAGGAATTATACCACATGGAGTAAAGATACTTAAGGACATACTTAGCTACATGTGAACCTGTAATGCAATCGCCCAATGCATGTTTCGCACATCTTTAACGGGTGACGTGATCACAATTATTTTCAACTAGATGGCAGCCCGATTCTAAAGAATCGGGAGTCTAGAATCCATATATACTTTATTTATTCAAATGTAAAAATAATACAATTAATAAATAATAGTAACAAAGAACAAAAAATGGCTGCACTCACCAGCTCTTGACAATTCTTGTTATTTAAGGTACAGTTACACAGGATCCATGAACATGCGTATGAGGGGAGGGATGAAAGACATCAGACGACAACTTTGCGTGTTGTGGCAAATGCCTCAACAACGGTTCTTTGCTTAAGAACAATGTCAGGTAGTAGGAAAATAGCCAGTTAATAATAGGCAATAGTTCTTTGCAGGAATGCAGATATTAATAAATAGGCAGTTTATATTGCAGAGAAATTGCTGGGCAATAATGGACAATGTCCTTATGTGGCAAATAATAGAGCAATATACCCAATGTGGCAAAGAAGAGGTTAATAAACGGCAGTCTCTCAGTATAACAGTCAGTGAATAATAGGCAGTATATGGAGAAAACACCAAACAAAAGTTCAAAATTGGTGTGAAAATGTCACTGAACCACTTCACAACTAAATATATATAATTTTGGTAAATGGTATTATCATTTTTTTGACGAAATTCGGCAGGAGCTTGAAGAGCAACGTCACTGGGCCCGCCTCCACGCAGTAGAAACTTGCTGTGAGGTAAAAATTCAAAAATCACACCAAAATGGCGGGCGGAGTGTGTCACAGTACGGCACGTTTCTGATTGGTCGCTCGCAGCAGGCGGCAACCAATCAGACACTGGACACTGTTGACGTCACTTATCTCCGGACATTAGCTCCGGACATTAGCTCCGGACATTAGCTCCGGACATTAGCTCCGGACAGGAAGTTGGCACAAATTGCAGGAAGTAGTATTCTAGGCAATTATATATTAGATGACCCAGACAATAGAAGATAGCTTCAGTACCAGCACTGGTAGTAGGAGATCAGCTATGTAATACAGCCAGCTTTTCCTGGGCATTGTATAAGCACAACTCCTGTGCTTGTGCTACTCATGAGATGTGACTGTCTGCTTAATTGAATGAAAGTACTTACAATATTGACATACAGTTTTGCTCATAGGCGAAAGGGGTCACTGAGGCCCAATTAGCATTAACCTGCACAAACCACATAAGGGAAACAGTACCATATTTCTACCATTTAAAACAATGGATTTTAAAAGGGGATCAACTTTAAAGTTTCTTTGTTTCCAATAGATAATATAAAATGTTAAAAATCTTAATTTGCCTGTTAGCAACTCAGTAAACTTATGATTTTACAGAACTGAATAAGGTAGAGCAGGAACTTTGTGAAAATCTTTTGTTGTGGCTGGCAATATCTGCTGACTTTATCTAGATAATTATAGTGTAACTTATAAAGCTAATATAATTTTTTTTTTAACTCTGGCGGTTTTTGTAACATTTATAACTGTAAGAGATATAGTAATTACTGTTACTAATTATAAATATGAATCAAAGCAATAAGAATTTATGAAGGAGGTAATACACACTTCAGTCTTTCTACTCTTAATAGCTTTCATTAGAATTGCTTTTTGAAATGAGGCTAGTTAGACTTAAAAACTTTGATCTTTGAATGCAGCAAAGATCATTTATTACTTTCAATTTGTACACAATATATAGTTAAATAAAAAAGCACCCAAATACATTTCTTTATAGGTTAATTTAATATTTGACTGCCCCTTCCCTAAATTAGGGGATAGGGGATAGCTTTCTAATCACTGGGCGTCTAAAACTTAGGATGTCCAGTGCGACTATGAAACCAGTATAATTTTTTTTCATTATGCAAGTCTCTACATATTGGGGGAAAAAATTACAGTATTTATAGGAATCACTTTTTAATATTTATAATGTGTGGAACAGCCTGATTTTTTTTGGTAGAATGATTCGTTCCATATGGCATTTATTGTGATCTAAAAATATTTTCTACATGTCCTTATGATTACACAGTGTATACAGTTTTTGTTATGTTTTGCTAGTTTCGAAAACCAAATTGTTTGATTAATATCACTACATTCCAATAACTGGAACTTTTTTTAATTCTTCCTTGCTTTATAGTTTGTCTTTTTGCAAAATGATTTTATGCCCTTTTTCTTACCATTCTGGGATACCTACAGAGTTTTAATTACTTTTTATAACTATTTTATGTGGCAAAAAGAACAGAAAACAGCTACTTTGCAATTTTTTCTTAGAATTTATTTTACAATGTTTATCATGTGAGATAAATAACATGAACATTTTTATAGTATGCTTGGCAATAACAATTGTGTCTTTTTTTATTCTTTTGACATTTCCAATAGTAAAACAATTTGTACAAAGTGGTTTTTATTTTTACTTAGGGCCTTGTTTTTTATGTTTTCATCATTTTTTTTTTTTTTTAGTTTATTCTATAATACACTACAAGCATTTTATGCCTACTAGTTTTATTCTGACAGGTGGCCTTTTAGGTCTGGCACTTCACTGAGGTCTATGGAGGGCCGCCAGCAGCTAGCAGGCAGGGAAAAGCATAAGCATTTCCCCACCAATTAAGCAGGTGGCTGAGCTGGACTGAAGAACAGCAGTTATGACCTTCCCTCTTGCCCAAGAAGATCTTGAGCTAAGCAGTAAGGAAATGATGTTACGAAAACGTTTAAAATATGTTATACAAATTTTATCAAACATTTTACTGGACCATTAATCTTAAAATGCCTTTACTACTGATGGTTATCAACCTGCTCCTAAAAAACACCTAACACATTCATTTTCCTACTTCTGTTACTGTTGCTCTGATTTATTGGTACCATTACTGTATCTAATAGCTAATTATTATTCTCCTCTTCAAACTTTCCCCTATATAATCTACCTTAAGTGCAGCAGGCAGGCTGGTGCTCATCTTTCTGTCCAACCACTACACTGGTGTCCCTGCCCTGTGCCAGTCAATGCACTGATGACCCATCGGCTTTAAAATACATTGCAAACCTATCAATGTTACCTACAAAGCTCTCTACAGGGCTACAATGCCAACAAAAGGCTAAACAAGGAAAACAGTGGAACACTTTTAATGAAACCCAATTGAGAAAATCAATTGCAGCCAGAGACAAATGCATTTAAGTATATAAAAATGTCCCTGACCATATGGATTTACATTCTGTTAGTTCCCTTAAGGCAATACATCACCTGGTTTCATTTGTCTAGAATTTACCTACCATTATGGCAAGTAGCTGCATGATATCGCTGCAAAACAATGCAGCCTTTGGGGTCGTTTTAGACTAAGGTAGCCAGATGCGACATGTAGTATTAGCTTAAGGCTAGATTAACACAACAGAATATAAAATTATTCCAATTTTCATCCAGGACAGTCAGACAATTTTTTTCTCACATCCATAAACTTGAATGGGTTAGTCTCACTCAAAAATTGTGCGTTCTCCTATTGTTTTTTCATATACGGATTCAATCTGTAAAATAAATGGCTTGGTAAAAAAAAAATTGCTCTGCCCTGCCTTATTGAATAAGATTAGGCCAAATGTGATTAGTTTTTTAACACATAGCACACTCACCCAAAATATGGTAATGTGCACAGACCCTAAGGCATACAATTTCATCAATCGCTGAATGTTAACCCTAAGTACTATCTATGACTACTAAAAATTCAAATTTAAATCATGGCGGAGGATGGATGGAAGTCTCATCCATTCTGTATTGTCAGAATGAAGCCACCATTAAGGAATTACAGCTAGTGTTGTGACTAGTGTTGAGCATTCCAATACTGCAAGTATCGGCCGATATTTGCTGTGTCGGAATTCCGATACCGAGTTCCGATATTTTTATGATATCGGAAATCGGTATCGGAGTGTGCGGTGCGTATGGTTCCCAGGGTCTGGAGGAGAGGAAACTCTCCTTCAGGCCCTGGGATCCATATTAATGTAAAAAATAAAGAATAAAAATAAAAAATATGGCTATACTCACCCCTCCGACGAACCCTGGCTGTCACCGCTGCAAGCGTCCGCCTCGGTTCCTGAGAATGTAGTGAGTGAAGGACCTTCGATGACGTCGCGGTCAGGTGAGTGGTCACGTGAGTCATTGAAGGTCCTTCACTCTCTGCAATTCTCAGGAACGGAGGCAGACGCTTGCAGCGGTGACAGCCAGGGTCCTTCGGAGGGGTGAGTATAGCCATATTTTTTATTTTTATTCTTTATTTTTTACATTTTTACATTAATATGGATCCCAGGGCCTGAAGGAGAGTTTCCTCTCCTCCAGACCCTGGGAACCTTCGAGGATACATTCCGATATTTGTGTCCCATTGACTTGTATTGGTAGCGGGTATCGGTATCGGCGAGATCCGATATTTTGCCGGTATCAGCCGATACCATCTGATACCGATACTTTCAAATATCGGAAGGTATCGCTCAACACTAGTTGCAACCTATTCAATACTTACCCTTTAAATAGAAACATTTGTTAATGTAAGGTTTTCAAAAGAATTATAGTAATAAAAATGAATTAGCTTTACTATAATCTCATAAAATAATATTTTTTATTTGTTATGTGCTAAGGGACAAATTCACAAGTCACATAGGTTGCCAAAAAATATATTCCATGAAAGATCAATACCAACATTGAACAAGAAGGATATGTTTGCAATAGTAAGCTCAAAGTCTATTTATTTGTAGCAAAATGTATATACAATAGTATGAAAGAACAAATTTCAATCAACCACTATAGAGGTTTACCTTTATAAAATTGGTCTCACCTTGTCACTTACTCCATATATGGAATACTGCTTTAATAGGAGCAATTTAGCAATTGCAATGAACAACACAATTAGCCAGAAATGGCTGAACACTGTGCAATAAAAAGATAGAAAAATATGCAATTAAATTTAAATCTCTAGGAGGCTGAATTAAGATATCACTATAGATTGACAAATGTGTTAGCAACGGGAATTCAGACAGGTATATGTTAAAGAGAAATAGAAGTCTGAGGATTTTGAGCTCATAAAACAACAAAGTGTAATAATGCAGTGTTAGGACTGGCGGAACGCACCAAGTTTAAGATGTAATGGTATTAGGTGCGTTCGCAGTCCGAGGTCCACCGTGCAGGTGAAAACCCTGCTACTAGTAAAGACGGACGATATGGTGGTACAATGTGAATACACACATGGGTTAACTTCACCCTGTGTAAAGGAAGTGAACCCTGTTGTGTCACAGGGCCGCGGTACTGCACCAAGAGGGCAAGCAAGGAGTCTCAGAACTCAATCCCAAGACTCAGGACTTGAGTTCATAAAGACCTCATGCGCTCGACACCGCTTCTGGGGTGTCAGAGAGACAGAAATAATGTTATTTAAGAAGCACGAGAGTGCGTGCGGTGCCGCACTGGCGGACGCCACTAACCACCCAGGCTTGGGTCAGGAAAGCGCAGAGAAAGCGCATGGTGCCGCACTGGCGGTTACAGCAATTAGATGCTGTAATGTGTGTAACGTGCTGATGGCTAAGTCGGGCGCTAGATAGCAATCATCTACCTTCCGCGAGCAATCATACAATAGGGAGGGGATTTTAAAGAGCGACTTTCACTCACAACACACACACGTTTACAAAAGTCAATACTAGCGCATGTCCGTGCGGCCATGCGAGGCTTAAATAGTTGCAGCACGTTTAGGACCTTCAGAGAAGGACCAATGGAGTTGCTGCAGTACCTGAGCATGTGACCCCAGATCTCCACTAAGAGATCTTGCCCTGGGCATGCTCAAAGTGCAAAGCAGGACTTAGTCCTAGCACCTACAAGGACCACCCAAGAAAGACTAATGACCTAGCTGCAGTATCTGATCATGTGACCCTCAATCTCCACTGAGAGATCTTACTCTGGGCATGCTCAGAACGTGAAAAGCAGGACTTAGTCCCAGAAGCGTCTGCTCGCCTCTGCCCAGCACTGACTTCAATGACAGAAGCAGGAAATATAGCAGTAACTCTTAGCACAGAGTCAGACTGAGCGAGACGCTGGGATCGACGTCTCCGCTGAGCAGGTTCCACTGCAGCTGGAGAATAATGGAATACCGCAGCGAAGATGGCCTGAGATTCCCCCTGTGCAGAGGCAGGAACTCGACCCCTAACATGCAGTGCCTTCATTAAATGTAATAATTTTAAATTAATATAGTGTGAAAAGAATGTTTTTTTTAAATAAAAGAGCTTTAATACAGTGAAACCTTTTATTATAGAGGTGCTAGTTTAAAAAAGAGAGGGACAATCTAATATATAATTGCCTAGAATACTACTTCCTGCAATTTGTGCCAACTTCCGTGGCTTTGTCCGGAGCTAATGTCCGGAGCTAATGTCCGGAGCTAATGTCCGGAGATAAGTGACGTCAACAGTGTCCAGTGTCTGATTGGTTGCCGCCTGCTGCGAGCGACCAATCAGAAATGTGCCGTACTGTGACACACTCCGCCCGCCATTTTGGTGTGATTTTTGAATTTTTACCTCACAGCAAGTTTCTACTGCGTGGAGGCGGGCCCAGTGACGTTACTCTTCAAGCTCCTGCCGAATTTCATCAAAAAAATGATAATACCATTTACCAAAACTATATATATTTAGTTGTGAAGTGGTTCAGTGACATTTTCACACCAATTTTGAACTTTTGTTTGGTGTTTTCTCCATATACTGCCTATTATTTTTGTTCTTTCTTACTATTATTTATTAATTGTATTATTCTTACATTTGAATAAATAAAGTATATATGGATTCTAGACTCCCGATTCTTTAGAATCGGGCTGCCATCTAGTATAATATAAAAGGATATATATAAAAGCATACAGTATAAAGGGTTTAAAATTTGGCAACATTTTGGTCTAGATTAAGAAAGGTTTTCTCAAATCAATTAGCTTTTTAAAAGTTTTTCCTGTATGTTTGCAATGCGCCAAAGTTGTGGATTACATTAATGTTCCTATAAGGAGTAACATATGCTATACATGTGTCTTTAAGGTTATGAACTATGTCACTGTGAGTCAGCATTTATTGCACAAGTTAAGAAATGAAAAAGTTAAGTCTCCTCACCAAGGTAGGTCGCTAACAGAATTTTTCGGTGGGTGGAGTTATGCAAATAAAAGTTATAGCAAGTCTAATTCTAGTCAGAGTTCAGCATGGAAGTTGGTTGGAAGTTTCACACAGGACAAGGGAACATGTGAGGGATTCCATCAGTCTGCTCCTTGTGGAGCAGCTAGTCCAAAGAAAGTGAAAGGGAACCTACAAGACGTGTTTTACTGGGATGGAGAGTTGCCCTGATTCTACCGTGCACACAGGTCTACTGCCATTGCAAGCATACTTAGAATGCAGGAACAATATTCGACCAGGAGTAGTTACTCATAACAACTATGGGGAAAAGCTAATATAAGTGTTCAGCCAGGAGGCCCTATTTGCTAATCCAAATCATTGGTGATAAAACTGGGTTGCAGTGAGGAATCGGGAGGCCCTATTTGCTCTTAAAAATCGTTAGTCCTAATATGTCGTAATTTGTGGACTATAAGATGCATTTTTTTTCCCCAAAAGTTTTTTTGGGGGAAATGGGGATGCATCTTATAGTCCGAATGTACTTACCAGAAGTGAGGCAACAGCGGGAGCCAGGCAATCATGCCGGCCCAGGGCTGGTAAAATGGGGAGTTTGGTGGTCCAATGCTGCAGGGCGATGATCTGTCTTCAGCTGCTGAAACTTCACTTGTTTAGCCCCTACAGTCTGGGTGAGTGAGAACCCATCAGCTGTTTTGGAAGTGGAGATGCCTGCTGTTTTTGTTTACACCTCATTTTTCTCAGTCCACCATAACATCTCCTCCTGCACCTCACTCACAGTCCAGCAGTTTGTCGTATTCACCCTACTCTACCCTCTCTCAGCACAGAAGCCAACCCTTGGTCCCACAATTGTGGTCACATAAAATAATGTTTACTTTTACATATGTCAAAGCTAAGAGCTTGATCTCCATCATCTCTAATCTGTTGGCCACATAAATGTTGCCTTTCTGCTTGGTGGATACAGACGGTTTCTGAAAGTTGATGGCCTTCGCAGTCCCCCCAATACCAGTTGCACAGTTGCCATTACTTCTTTAAGGAAGCTGTGCCTGTGGTACACCAGCATGTTGCAGACATTACCCCTTCCCTGAAAAAATCTATGTCTGCAGGGGTGCATTTCACCACTGACCCTGCATGAGCAAACATGTATAGAGGCATTACATGTCACTAACTGGTCACTCTGGTGGCTGTGGGGCAAGTGTTCAAGAGGCTGCTCCAAAAGCCCCTTCTTACTCCATTATCTCTAACATGATGTCCGTATTGCTAGGGTTAGAAATAGTGCTGACTATTGAGTTGCCACTCTATTAGATCCACGGTACAAGAGTACATTTTGCCAGAGGCTTCCCCCCGTGCAAGCTGGAGTATCAAAACATGCTTGTAGACAAACTCTATAGTGGTTTTCCCCAAGACAGCAGTGAGTGACACAGTGTGCATCATAGTTGTAGATGTCAAGGCAGCACTGCAAAAGCATTAGCAGCAGCAATGTAAGTGGCATAAGCAATTTCTCACACATTTTTTAAAACAGCCCATGCACTAGCAGAACAGAGCCCAAGTGTAACATGTTGTGAACAACTTGAGAGTATGGTGCTGGAGTATCTCATACTCAATATCAATGCCATCAGGGTGAAGTTTCAACCTTTTGCATTTTGGTTTTAAAAAATGGAAGATTGGCCTGAGCTTGGCTGTCACGCCTTGGAGGTTTTGCCATGCCCGGGGCCCAGTGTTCTCTCAGAATGTGTGTGGTGGTGTGTCTAACAGGTCAGCACATCCGGCTGTCCTCTGAAAGTGTAGACTGCCTAATTTTCATCAAAATGATCAAGTCATTATTGCAGTCTGTGACACCTTTGTTTTGGATTCTGTGCCTTCTGTTGCTACTGCTGCTGATGTTACTTTTTTTAAATGTAGAAACTCGAAGTTAGGTGTATATCTGGTGGGTTGATTGTAGTGGAAGGTTTCTCAGAGGACTATTGTTTCTATTCTGTGGAAATTGATGTGATTTTAGTGGTATGTAACAATATTTTTTTTGAAATGTGGAGAATCCAAGTTGGAGCTCCATCTTGTGGTTTACCTTTAGTGGATGAGGTGTCAGAGCCCCTTTATACTATTTCTACTCTTGGAGATTGATGCCACATTAGTAGTGTGTGGAAATTTTTTTTTTTTAAATGTTTGGACTTGGTTTCCTGCATGTGTGTTGCCTGTAGCAGTAGGGGTCCCAGACCAGCAGAACTGCACTTACTTTCACTCAACTACCTGTGTTACTATCCTTCCATTTTTCTGCCAATAGTACTCTATGCCCACTGGCAGAGCAGGGGAGAATGATGAGAGTCATCTTCAACACCCAGTACCAGGGAACAGCGCTTACTGTATCACTGATTCCTTGGTGCCATGATGCGGCACACAGTTGGCACACGGTTACCAAACAAGTGCTACACATATTACACATGAACACTGACATTTCTGGTAGTGATTTGACATTAGCGTGAACACTGTGGGGAAATTTTGAATGGAGCTCATGCTAATGTCAGATAGGTGAAGTGAGTTCATTAGCTGTGATCTCCCAGGACCTTTTCTGCTGGCACCGGGAGCAGGAGAACATTCTCACGATTGCGGTGACGTCAGACAGGTCATATCAGTTCACTGCAAGACACTGGGCAGAGTTCGCAGTTGCTGCTCAGTGTCTCTGCTGAATGACTGGCTGTATGGTCACATGAAGCAATCATGCAGTCTGCCATCCAGATGTAGCAGAGCTAGACCCGTCACAGGACAAATGGTTTATTATCTTCTCTGCAGAAGACGATAGCATCGGTGGAATGGGTGAGGTTGTAAGTATTGTTTATTTAAGATTTATTAAGGGAGTCTGTGTTATTTTATCAATTTTTCAATTAAAGGACTTTTTTTTCTGTTTGAGTGTTTTTATATGATATGAGTAAGGAGTTAGTAATGGGGGTATCTTATTGAGGCCTCTCCATTACTTACCTCGGGGCTTGATGTCACCTGACAATACAAAGGTGAAAGCAACCCCCCAAATATCACCCCACTTGCCAACGCTAGTTGGAAGAGCGAGGCTAAGTGCGAGAAAGAGCTGATGTTTTAGCTTTGGGGCAGTATTCATGGCCCCTTCCCAGGCTATTAATATGAGCCCACACTTGTCTTTATAGCGTTTGCTGGTTATTAATTATAAGGGGGCCCTGCATCATTTTTTTAAGGGTCCCTCATTTTAATAGCCAGTAAAGGATAAGTATACCGCAGTGAGCTGATAGTAATAACCCGGCAGGATATAAACATTGGCCCCCAGCCGTCGGCTTTCACTCTGCTGGTTAAGAAAATTATGCGGGAGCCAGTGACAGTTTATTTCATAAAAATAATATTTTACTAAATGCATGCACAGTAATCTTCACACACTGCACTAATTGTATATGTCATTGCCAGCTATATTTGCCTATTTTATGTGTATTCACTGTATGTAATCTACCTATTATATCCAGTCAGCACCTGCTGTGATTTTACAGTACACGGTTGCTGAATTACCAGCTTTTCTTCTATCTATCTATGTAATATATGCATATATATATATATATATATATATATATATATATATATATATATATACTGTATATGTATATATATATTTGCTGTATTTAATCTGTCTATTCTATCCTGTCAGATTCTGTGCGCGGCAGATGAATTGCCGCTTTTTATCTATTGCGAGGTGTGAGTCAGAAAGGCATGCAAGCATCTTCTCCATGTTGTTCTCATTTAGTTTTAGCACTTTCCCATCCATTTCAGCTTTTTTCTCATACCCCCAGACATGTTTGTTGGGTCCAGTAGAAAAATATTCGGCTTTCCCATTGACTTGCATTGGATCCATTATTTGGTACGAATACACAGATATTAGAAAGTATGTGTGCCGATTTTCCCGAATCCTAATATTTAACTGTTCGCTCTTCACTAACTGTTGTATATGGTCCAGAATTCCAATGTATCCGTAAAAATTGTATGCTATACTGATGGTCCGCATGGCATCTTATTTTTTTTTGCATACTCATACATTTGACTGGGTGAGTATAATCCAATTTCTGGAGGAAAATTGTGCATGCTGCAAATTTTTAAATATGCAAATTCAGCTAATGAAAAAAATCATTCATCTGCACTGCCTCATTGAATAACATCAGTTTGAGTGCTGTACATTTTTTTTAAAAATTAGCACTTGGACCAAAAATATGTCCCTTAAAGTTTATTGCTGCACCATGCCATGACTCATGCTGTGTTGCTGACATTTACACTCAACCTTATATCACACCAGATATCTCCTCCAAATATGCCAATTACAGTAGCCTTAATAACATGCCATCAAAACTCATCTTCAGAGAAACCATTCTACAGATGTAATGGACAGTAACATAAGGCAATTACAGCTATTGGCCAGATGACTGTCATCATTTTTACCCTTCCTTGTACACAAGAGTAAATTGTAATCTGGAATTATATGTATAGAGCTCAGACTCTGCTGACTTTTCTTACTGGATGTCTGAATAGTCTACTTCAGGAATACAATTGGAATGAGCAGGTACACCTACCAATTATATGACTCTGAAGGTAGGAAGACCAGCCTCCAGCTATGGAACCAGTGTATTTAAAGGCTTTGGAAATCTTTGTTGGAGTATACAACCAATGCAGGCTTATTCTGTTGAGCAACCATCTTTAATAGATATCAAATGGAGCTAGACTGTGACTTCCCTGCTTTTATTGTATGTTTCCTGCAATCGTCCGTGTTGCAATGATGCAGATGATAGTTTCTGAAAGTAAAACAGTTCATTCTTCCACATTGCCTGAATGCTGATGACTCTGCTGAAAGATATAGAAACCTTTAGGTCTTTTTTTTACCTATTAAATCGCATTTATTTTTAGCTGAAAGCATTTTGCAATAGTGATGCATTAATAATGCTCCTTTCTCTGGCTTCTGAAAATTTGCATACTTGATAGATCTAGTATAGTTTACTAAGTGTAGCAGACATGTACGCCATATGCATGATGCATGATCAGCAGAAAAATGAGGAACATTCAGTAAAACGTTTATCCCTTCTTTGCAGGGTTAATGCCAAATCAAAATTAAAAGTTTAAGTTACAAAATGAAAGGTAATTATTATTTGTTCATGTCACTTTGGCAATTCAGAGTTATGTAGAGTCCCAGTGCAGAAAAATTGATGCCATCATTAGTTGTTTTTAATACTCTAATTTCTTACAGTTTCCTCCTTTTATTAAATCATAAGTGCATGTGTATCTTGTGACTTCTCACATTTTTTATCTGAAGCGCTTTTGTACATTTTTTTTGCATTGCACTAATATATAAAATGCTCTTTTTTCTTACATCTACATGGTTTGAACAGAGTGAGTTGAACAAACACACATGAGTATAATAGAGAAAGTTTTGAGCAAGTCAAAATGCTAAGTCGTAATGGTTTATTTAAAAACGGAAAGTAATATATGTCAATAGGCCATTTTGATTCATAGATCTTTTGTCTGGAATCTGACAATCAAACCTTGCCTTTTATTATGTAATGCTGAGTCAGATGTCAGTAGCTTTCTATAAAATTATAGCACTTACAATAAAAATGTCTCAGCTGATCAAACCAAAGAATAAAACATAAAATGGTGTTTTTCTAAGTCATATTTCCAACAGTGAAAAATTTCTATAGGAGACTCTATAACAATAAATTATTTTGAACAGGTCATAAATCCCAAACAAATAGATATGGATGAATGTATTCAACTGGAATAAAAATTTACAATTATTTATTCTTCAAGAAAGAAGACTTATTTGTATTTCCCTCCCCACTGACATGTCATAACAGTCCTGCTGCCTCTGGTGCACGCTACCTACTGTTAGGGTTGGTGGAACGCACCAAATATATTTATTAGATGGGATTGGTGCGTTCGCAACCCGGGATCCACCGTGCAGGAAGGAACCTGCTGCTAAGTAAATGGTGGCACTATATGGTGGTATGAACCAGCTCTGTTAGCTTCACAGAGCAGCCGAGAAAGCAAAGCTCTGTGCCCTGTTAGACTTTCACAGAGGCACAGGCTAACTACCCAAATGAGAGCAGTCAGTGGTCATGCATGCACACAAACTCCTCGCTGCAGGAGCCAGCATTCTAGGGGCTTATTTCAGCCGGGTCCCTGAATACACACAAACACAATCTCCTCACCGGAGGTGCCAGCATTCTAGGGGCTTATTTCAGCCGGGTCCCTGAATACACACAAACACAATCTCCTCACCGGAGGTGCCAGCATTCTAGGGGCTTATTTCAGCCGAGTCCCTGAACACATACAAACGCATGACCACACTGGCGCAAAGCACATAACTTAGGAAGATACTAGCGCATGGCCGTGCGGCCATTCAAGCCTTAAATAGTTGTATCACCTACAAGACCTTCAAAGAAGGACAAATGGAGTTGCTGCAGTACCTGAGCATGTGACCCTAGATCTCCACTGAGAGATCTTGCCCTGGGCATGCTCAGAGTGCACAGCAGGACTTAGTCCTAGCACCTACAAGGACCTTCCAAGAAGGACCAATGGAAGTTGCTGCAGTACCTGAGCATGTGACCCTAGATCTCCACTGATAGATCGTGCCCTGGGCATGCTCAGTGTGTACAAAGCAGGACTTAGTCCCAGAAAAGCCTGCTCGCTGTAGATCAGTGCAGGGTACAATAGCAGAGCCTGGAGAGGCAACGGTAACCCTTTGCACAGTATCAGTCTCAGTGAGATGCTGGGAGCGACGTCTCTGCTGAGCAGGGTCCAGTGCGGCTGATGCAGAATGTGGGACCGCAGCAGACACGGATCGAGATTCCCCCTGTGCAGCAGAGGAAACTCGACTCCTAACACCTACGATCTGATTGTCAGGGTTTCTTTCTACACTCGAATACTTATGTCTTCACTCTAGATCAGGACTTTTGGCCATGACTGCAAATAGGGCTGTATTATCTATCAAAATGTAATTTTGCACCTGCATCCTCACTTCCAATTAGGTTGCTACATATGTTTAAAGGGTTTGTCCACTACTTAGACAACCTTTTCTCATTTACTATATTCCCCGTGTAAAATAATCACAGCCTATACTCACCTCTGGTGTCACTGCAGTTTCAGCTATGTTGGTTCTTGGGCTCACAGGGCTCATGTGACGTTGCTATGCCACATGAGCCCTGCACCCAATCAATGGCTACTTCCCTCTCACTTTCTTTGGACAAAACTTACATCCAGAAGAAGTGAGAGTTACTTCTGCTCTCTGGTTTCCTCTGGATGAGAGTTGCGTCCAAAGAAAGTGAGATTGATGCAGCAATGGACTGACTGCAGGGTTCATGTGGATTAGCAACATCGAGAGACCAGGAATGGCACTGACACAGGAGATGAGTATAAACTGTTGTTATTTCATAAGGGAGAATATAGCAATTAGGAAGGGATTGTCCGAGTAGTGAACAGCTGCTTTAAATTGGTATTTACCTGCAGATTAACACTTCAGCTGCTATACAACTATACGTCAAATAATTTCATACCATATCTTCACAGGAATTGCAGTTTTTTTTAGTGCATGGCACCAACTTCTGCAATGGCACTGAATGAAAATTTACATTTCTGGCTACATGTAGCCACCAGTAGGGGGAGCTTTAGAGACTGTTTATCCATTGAGCTCAATAATAAGTTCAATAAGGCTACTTTCATACTAGCGTCGTTTGGCCTCCGTTGCAATGCGTCATTTTGGAGAAAAATGCATCCTGCAAAGTTGCCCGCAGGATGCGTTTTTTCTCCATAGACTTCCGATGCATTGCAACGGATTGCCACACGTCGCATCTGTCGTGCGACGGATGCGTCGTGTTTTTGCAGTCCGTCAGGACAAAAAAACGTTCCATGCAATGTTTTTTTGTCCATCAGTTCCGCTTTTTCCGACCGCGCATGCGCAGCCGGAACTCCGCTCCCTCCTCCCTGGTCCTTACAATGGGGCAGCGGATGCGTTGAAAAACTGCATCCGCTGCCCCGTTGTGATTTTATTTCACAGTATGCGTCGGTACGTCGGCCCGACACACTGTGATGGGCCCATACCGACGCTAGTGTGAAAGTAGACTAAGATGATTATTTGCTGTCAGTGAATAACAATCTTATCTACATTCACAAGCTGTATTCACATGGATACCTAACCTGCTGTTAGATGTGAAGCCGATACAACTGCATGGAGACTTCAGGCTGAAGCATTGTAGTGAACTACCAAATCATATATACAGTGTATAAGTCCAGAACATAGATTTCAATAAGGTGTACAGTAACATGAGAAACATCTAGTAAGAAGAAGCCTTTATGTTCTTGCATACAATTGATATTCTTCTGAATGAACACCTTACGGGAGGACAGTATATTTTTAGAGTAAGACACTGCTTCAGTATCACTGTCTTCTGTAATATACTTTTTTGTGTGGTGCTGTCAAGCTCTCTACATTTAAGCCTTATCGGAAAACCATTACTTTTTCCATTCTCAAGTTTAAAGACTTCTGTCTCCTTTCATCTGATTCCATTCTTCGTGAACATAATATATGTACAGTAGACTCACTGGTTCTTTAAGGGAAAAGCACTGAACAAATGGTACAATGCTGACTTGGAAAAACTGTTGTAACAAAGTCTTGAATGAATTACAATAATGCTCTGTAACAGATGGAAGCTTCCTACATCTATAGATTTATCTTTTTTTTGAAAAAGATGACATTATTTTCTTACAGTTCCCTTTTTGTCCATTGTATACTCAGTAAATCCTTTAGTTAACCGATTCAGGCCCACTATACAAGGCACCCCAAATGTGACCATTTTTATTCCATTTTATTTAATTTATTTTACAATCAATATGACTTCTAGGACAATTTTTCTAGGACAAATAAGATATATTTCTTTTTTACCTTATACTTAGCTCATAACTTATACCTTTTACCTTACATAGCTTATAAGCTGCTGAAAAAGGAATAAAAGCGAAAAAGAAACAAAGAAAGAAAGAAAACAAGAAAGAAAGAAAGAAGTGGAAAAGTAAAAGGAGCCTCCTATGTTTAATGAATGTCCTCTAGTTTCTATAGTTTTGGATGATGATCAGATGAACAGCAAAGGTGTGGAATTGAGGAGGTCTGTAATCCAGGTTGACCAGACTTTGAAAAAATATTATGGGATTCTTGTAAAATATGAGTGGGGTTGTTATTTTTTATTTAACTTTCATAGTCTGTCCTTTAAAGGTCAGAATATACACGCTTTATTAATTTTGAAAAATATTCTCGGTGAATTCAGCCCTGTTACTAGAATGTTGTTCCTCATTAGACCCAACCGAAACATCTTTCTACCATCACAAGGATAGGAAGGTGAAATTGGGGTTAATATAACCAACCGTTCTACCACTTCATCAGTGCCCATTAAACGCTGTGTATTTGAATGCTAGTTGAATATGTATGGTAAGTGATTTTTAAATAGTTGAGAAAAGGCTGTGGGGACAAATGAGCATAATAAGGTGTAATCTAGATAACAATGTGGTGAGTGTTAGGGCTAGCGGAACGCACCGAGTAAATAGAGATGTTTATTGATATTGGTGAGTTTGCAGCCCGGGGTCCACCGTGCAGGAGTACCTGCTGCTAGCAAACGGCGGAGCTATATGGCGGTATAGACTAACTCAGTTAATTCACTGAGTAGCCGTGAAAGGAAAGCACTGTGCCCTGTTAGACTCCACAGAGGCACAGGCTAACTGCCCAAACAGAGAGCAGTCAGTGGTCACACAAACACACAAAACTCCTCGCCGGAGGAGCCAGCATTTTAGGGGCTTATTTCAGCCGGGTCCCTGAACACACATACATGTGACCACACTGGCGCAAAGCACATAACATAAGACAATACTAGCGCATGGCCGTGCAGTCATGCGCAGTTTATATAGTTGCAGCACAGGAAGCTGCTACTGAAGTTTTTGCCCTTTCAGGACCTTCCAGAATGACCAATGGAAAGTGCTGCAGTACCTGAGCATGTTTTGCCCTTTCAGGACCTTCCAGAAGGACCAATGGAATGTACTGCAGCACTTGAGCATGTGACCGAACATGTGGCCCTCGACCTCCAATGGGAGACCCTGCCCTGGGCATGCTCAGTGTGACTTAGTCCCAGAGAGGCTCGCTCGCCGCAGATCAGTGCAGGGTACCATAGGAAAGCCAGAAAAGGCAGTAGTGACCCTATGCACCGAATCAGCCCCAGCGAGATGCTGGGAGCGACGTCTCTGCTGAGCAGAGCCCACTGCGGCCGATACCGAATGGGAGACCGCAGCAGACACGGATCGAGATTCCCCCTGTGCAGCAGAGGAAACTCGACTCCTAACAGTGAGTAAGGCTAGGTTCACATTAGCATATCTGTGTGCAGCGTATAATCCACATACGTCATGCATACATATCTTTAACATGTTGCTATGGGATATGCGTTTGCATACGCTCACATGCGGATGCGTATTCATGCGTCATTTCGTGGTGTGTGGTGGTGTCCGGCGAATGCAACATCTTGCATTTTTTGAGGCGTCAAGTATTGCGCAATCATGCACATGCGGATAATTGTGGATGAGTGCATCAAAACAATGCATTACTGTCTTTGGGAACACATTGGTACGCAAGGACATGCATACACATGCATTCGATATGCATGCATACTCCAGAATGAGCAGCTGCAAAAGACGATGATTTCATCAGTGCAGTGTGTCTTTATATAGAAATCACATGAGACACGCCCATTGGGTATCTGGTGTCAAGGAAATTCTACTGGAAAAGCATTGGAAATATCGAACGCATGCTCATAAACAACACATTCGCATGCAAAAACGCATGCATATGCAGCATTTTTCGGCATCATGCGTAAGATGATGCAGATAAAAAACGCTGTGTAAACATGCATTTGCATGATGATACACTGCTCACAGAAACGCTAATGTGAGTGCAGCCTAAAGCAGTTCTCTTTAACTGAGGCAGTTGTGTGAGAGACCACCCTACTACAGTTTGAGGATATGATATCCAGCTGCATCAGCTCCCCAGGATGGAGGATCCAAGACAACATTAATGTAATAGGAGATGCGGGTATGCTGCGCTGCTGGTTGTAGAATCAAGAAAATTAAACACACAGCATATGAGGAACAGCAGTGTTTAATCTCTTCAAAATACTCTGTAGCATCATGAGCTGGTATAATAAACTAGCTATTGAACCCGTTCTACGCCCAGGTGGCGAGCATTTATATTGGTATATGGTCTCCATCCTGGTATGTGCTGCTCCATCCTGCGTCCCCATCCTGTCATGTGCTGCTCCATCCTGCGTCCCCATCCTGTCATGTGCTGCTCCATCCTGCGCCCCCATTCTGTCATGTGCTGCTCCATCCTGCATCCCCATCCTGTCATGTGCTGCTCCCATCCTGCGCCCCCGTTCTGTCATGTGCTGCTCCCATCCTGCGCCCCCGTTCTGTCATGTGCTGCTCCCATCCTGCGCCTCCATTCTGTCATTTGCTGCTCCCATCCTGTCATGTGCTGCTCCCATCCTGCTCCCCCATTCTGTCATGTGCTGCTCCCATCCTGCGCCCGTTCTGTCATGTGCTGCTCCCATCCTGCGCCCCCATTCTGTCATGTGCTGCTCCCATCCTGCTCCCCTGTTCTGTCATGTGCTGCTCCCATCCTGCGCCCGATCTGTCATGTGCTGCTGCCATCCTGCGCCCGTTCTGTCATGTGCTGCTCCCATCCTGCGCCCGTTCTGTCATGTGCTGCTGCCATCCTGCGCCCGTTCTGTCATGTGCTGCTGCCATCCTGCGCCCGTTCTGTCATGTGCTGCTTCCATCCTGCACCTCCATTCTGTCATTTGCTGCTCCCATCCTGTCATGTGCTGCACCCATCCTGCGCCCCCGTTCTGTCATGTGCTGCTCCCATCCTGTGCCCCCGTTCTGTCATGTGCTGCTCCCATCCTGCGCCCCCATTCTGTCATGTGCTGCTCCCATCCTGCTCCCCTGTTCTGTCATGTGCTGCTCCCATCCTGCGCCCGTTCTGTCATGTGCTGCTCCCATCCTGCGCCCATTCTGTCATGTGCTGGTCCCATCCTGCGCCCGTTCTGTCATGTGCTGCTGCCATCCTGCGCCCGTTCTGTCATGTGCTGCTCCCATCCTGCGCCCCCATTCTGTCATGTGCTGCTCCCATCTTGCTCCCCTGTTCTGTCATGTGCTGCTCCCATCCTGCACCTCCATTCTGTCATTTGCTGCTCCCATCCTGTCATGTGCTGCACCCATCCTGCGCCCCCGTTCTGTCATGTGCTGCTCCCATCCTGCGCCCCCGTTCTGTCATGTGCTGCTCCCATCCTGCGCCCCCGTTCTGTCATGTGCTGCTCCCATCCTGCTCCCCTGTTCTGTGATGTGCTGCTCCCATCCTGCGCCCGTTCTGTCATGTGCTGCTGCCATCCTGTGCCCGTTCTGTCATGTGCTGCTCCCATCCTGCGCCCGTTCTGTCATGTGCTGCTGCCATCCTGCACCCTGTTGTGAATTCTGTGGCTGAGTTCACTTCTGTGGTCACAAGTGGTATTGCAGTCTCTGGGCTTCCTCCCTCAGGTGTTTTGGTGAGCTCGTTGGCTGCCTTGCTATTTAGCTCCACCTGAGTCTGTCTTCCTTGCTCCTTGTCAATGTTCCAGTGTTGGATCTGAGCTACTGCATCTTTCCTTGGGCCTGCTGCTCTGCTAGATAAGTGCTTCTAGTTTGTTTTCTGTTTTTTCTGTCCAGCTTGTTATTATCTTTTGCTGGAAGCTCTGAGAAGCAAAGGGGTGCACCGCCGTGCTGTTAGTTCGGCACGGTGGGTCTTTTTGCCCCTTTGCGTGGTTTTCGTTTTAGGGTTTTTTGTAGACTGCATAGTTCTCTTTGCTATCCTCGCTCTGTCTAGAATATCGGGCCTCACTTTGCTGAATCTATTTCATTCCTACGTTTGTCTTTTCATCTTGCTAACAGTCATTATATGTGGGGGGCTGCCTATTCCTTTGGGGTATTTCTCTGAGGTAAGTCAGGCTTGTATTTCTATCTTCAGGCTAGTCAGCTCCTCAGGCAGTGCCGAGTTGCATAGGTAGTTGATAGGCGCAATCCACTGCTGCTTATAGTTGTGTGAGGATAGATCAGGTACTGCAGTCTACAGAGATTCCACGTCTCAGAGCTCGTCCTATTGTTTTTGGTTATTGCCAGATCTCTGTATGTGCGCTGATTACTGCACGCTGTGTTGCCTGATTGCCAGCCATAACAGTACAAGGAGCCCTCCAATGATTTCCAATAGAGGGAAAAAAGAAATCCTGACATCATTTTTTTTTCTTAGCTCTGTCTTCAGTCTTTTTTTTCCCCTAGACATTAGAGTGCTTCAGGACACAGCTGTGGACATGGATATTCAGGCTCTGTGCTCCTCAATGGATAATCTCGTTGTAAATGTACAAAAGATTCAAGATACTATTGATCAGAAATCGATGCTAGAACCAAGAATTCCGATTCCTGATTTGTTTTTTGGTGACAGAACTAAGTTCCTGAGCTTCAGAAATAATTGTAAGCTATTTTTGGCCTTGAAACCTCATTCTTCTGGTAATCCTATTCAACAGGTTTTGATTATTATTTCTTTTTTGCGCGGCGACCCACAGGACTGGGCGTTTTCTCTTGCACCAGGAGATTCTGCATTGAGTAATGTTGATGCATTTTTCCAGGCGCTGGGATTGCTTTACGATGAGCCTAATTCAGTGGATCAAGCTGAGAAAAATCTGCTGGCTTTATGCCAGGGTCAGGATGATGTAGAAGTATATTGTCAGAAATTTAGGAAATGGTCAGTACTCACTCTGTGGAATGAATCTGCACTAGCGGCTTTGTTCAGAAAGGGTCTCTCTGAAGCTCTTAAGGATGTAATGGTGGGATTTCCTATGCCTGCTGGTTTGAATGAGTCTATGTCCTTGGCCATTCAGATCGGTCGTCGCTTGCGCGAGCGTAAATCTGTGCACCATCTGGCGGTATTGTCTGAGAGTAAGCCTGAGCCTATGCAGTGCGACAGGACTATGACTAAAGTAGAACGGCACGAACACAGACGTCTGAACAGACTGTGTTTCTATTGTGGTGATTCTACTCATGCTATTTCTAATTGTCCTAAACGCACTAGGCGGTTCGATAGCTCTGCCGTTATTGGTACTGTACAGTCCAAATTCCTTTTGTCCATTACCTTAATGTGCTCTTTGTCATCATATTCTGTCATGGCGTTTGTGGATTCAGGCGCTGCCCTGAATCTGATGGATTTGGATTATGCTAAACGTTGTGGATTTTTCTTGGAGCCTTTGCGGTGTCCTATTCCGTTGAGAGGAATTGATGCTACACCTTTGGCCAAGAATAAGCCTCAGTACTGGGCCCAGCTGACCATGTGCATGGCTCCTGCACATCAGGAAGTTATTCGCTTTTTGGTACTGCATAATTTGCATGATGTGGTCGTGTTGGGGTTGCCATGGCTACAAACCCATAATCCAGTATTGGATTGGAACTCTATGTCGGTAACCAGCTGGGGTTGTCAGGGAGTACATGGTGATGTTCCATTTTTGTCTATTTCGTCATCCATTCCTTCTGACATCCCAGAGTTCTTGTCGGACTTTCAGGATGTATTTGAAGAGTCCAAGTCTGATGCCCTACCTCCGCATAGGAATTGTGATTGTGCTATCGATTTGATTCCTGGTAGTAAATTCCCTAAGGGTCGTTTATTTAATTTGTCCGTACCTGAACACACCGCTATGCGCAGTTATGTGAAGGAGTCCCTGGAGAAGGGACATATTCGCCCATCGTCGTCACCATTGGGAGCAGGGTTCTTTTTTGTAGCCAAGAAGGATGGTTCGCTAAGACCGTGTATTGATTACCGCCTTCTTAATAAGATCACTGTTAAGTTTCAGTATCCCTTGCCATTGATTTCTGACTTGTTTGCTCGGATTAAGGGGGCTAGTTGGTTTACTAAGATTGATCTTCGTGGTGCGTATAATCTGGTGAGAATCAGGCAGGGAGATGAATGGAAAACGGCATTTAATACGCCCGAGGGTCATTTTGAGTATCTGGTGATGCCGTTCGGACTTGCCAATGCTCCATCTGTTTTTCAGTCTTTTATGCATGACATTTTCCGTGAGTATCTGGATAAATTCTTGATTGTTTACTTGGATGACATTTTGATCTTCTCAGAGGATTGGGAGTCTCATGTGAAGCAAGTCAGAATGGTTTTCCAGGTACTGCGTGCTAATTCCTTGTTCGTGAAGGGATCAAAGTGTCTCTTCGGTGTGCAGAAAGTTTCATTTTTGGGGTTCATCTTTTCCCCTTCTACTATCGAGATGGATCCGGTTAAGGTTCAGGCCATCCAGGATTGGACTCAGCCGACATCTCTAAAAAGTCTGCAGAAATTCCTGGGCTTTGCTAATTTTTATCGTCGCTTCATCTGTAATTTTTCTAGCATTGCCAGACCATTGACCGATTTGACCAAGAAGGGTGCTGATTTGGTTAATTGGTCTTCTGCTGCCGTGGAAGCTTTTCAGGAGTTGAAGCGTCGTTTTTGCTGTGCCCCTGTGTTGTGTCAACCTGATGTTTCTCTTCCGTTCCAGGTCGAGGTTGATGCTTCTGAGATTGGTGCAGGGGCGGTTTTGTCACAGAGAGGTTCTGGTTGCTCAGTGTTCAAACCATGTGCTTTCTTTTCCAGGAAATTTTCTGCTGCTGAGCGTAATTATGATGTGGGCAACCGAGAGTTGCTGGCCATGAAGTGGGCATTCGAGGAGTGGCGTCATTGGCTTGAGGGTGCTAAGCATCGCGTGGTGGTTTTGACTGATCATAAGAACCTTACTTATCTTGAGTCTGCCAAGCGCTTGAATCCTAGACAGGCCCGTTGGTCGTTATTTTTTGCTCGTTTTGATTTTGTGATTTCATACCTTCCGGGCTCTAAAAATGTGAAGGCGGATGCTCTGTCTAGGAGTTTTGTGCCCGACTCTCCGGGGTTATCTGAGCCGGCGAGTATCCTCAAGGAAGGAGTCATTGTGTCTGCCATCTCCCCTGATTTGCGGAGAGTGTTGCAGAAATTTCAGGCTAATAAACCTGATCGTTGTCCGGCCGAGAAACTGTTCGTCCCTGATAGGTGGACTAGTAAAGTTATCTCTGAACTAAATTGTTCGGTGCTGGCCGGTCATCCAGGAATCTTTGGTACCAGGGAGTTGGTTGCTAGATCCTTCTGGTGGCCATCTCTGTCACGGGATGTGCGTGCTTTTGTGCAGTCCTGTGGAATTTGTGCTAGGGCTAAGCCCTGCTGTTCACGTGCCAGTGGGTTGCTTTTGCCCTTGCCGGTCCCGAAGAGGCCTTGGACACATATTTCGATGGATTTCATTTCTGACCTTCCCGTTTCTCAAAAAATGTCGGTCATTTGGGTGGTCTGTGATCGCTTTTCTAAAATGGTCCATCTGGTGCCCTTGGTTAAATTGCCTTCCTCCTCTGATTTGGTGCCTTTGTTCTTCCAGCATGTGGTTCGTTTACATGGCATTCCTGAGAATATTGTTTCTGACAGAGGTTCCCAGTTTGTCTCGAGGTTCTGGCGAGCCTTTTGTGGTAGGATGGGCATTGACCTATCTTTTTCCTCGGCCTTCCATCCTCAGACTAATGGCCAGACCGAACGAACCAATCAGACCTTGGAAACATATCTGAGATGTTTTGTTTCCGCTGACCAGGATGATTGGGTGTCATTTTTGCCGTTGGCTGAGTTCGCCCTTAATAATCGGGCCAGCTCGGCTACCTTGGTCTCTCCATTTTTCTGCAATTCTGGGTTCCATCCTCGTTTCTCTTCAGGACAGGTTGAGTCTTCGGACTGTCCTGGTGTGGATTCTGTGGTGGACAGGTTGCAGCAGATCTGGACTCAGGTAGTGGACAATTTGACCTTGTCCCAGGAGAAGGCTCAGCTTTTCGCTAATCGCAGACGCCGTGTGGGACCCCGACTTCGTGTTGGGGATCTGGTTTGGTTATCTTCTCGTCATATTCCTATGAAGGTTTCCTCTCCTAAATTTAAACCTCGTTTTATTGGTCCGTATAGGATTTCTGAGATTCTCAATCCGGTGTCTTTTCGTCTGACCCTCCCAGACTCCTTTTCCATACATAATGTATTCCATAGCTCGTTGTTGAGGAGATACGTGGCACCTATGGTTCCATCTGTGGAGCCTCCTGCCCCTGTTTTGGTGGAGGGGGAATTGGAGTATATTGTGGAGAAGATTTTGGATTCTCGTGTCTCTAGACGGAAACTCCAGTATCTGGTCAAATGGAAGGGTTATGCTCAGGAAGATAATTCCTGGGTTTTTGCCTCTGATGTCCATGCCCCAGATCTTGTTCGTGCCTTTCATGTGGCTCATCCTGGTCGGCCTGGGGGTTCTGGTGAGGGTTCGGTGACCCCTCCTCAAGGGGGGCGTACTGTTGTGAATTCTGTGGCTGAGTTCACTTCTGTGGTCACAAGTGGTATTGCAGTCTCTGGGCTTCCTCCCTCAGGTGTTTTGGTGAGCTCGTTGGCTGCCTTGCTATTTAGCTCCACCTGAGTCTGTCTTCCTTGCTCCTTGTCAATGTTCCAGTGTTGGATCTGAGCTACTGCATCTTTCCTTGGGCCTGCTGCTCTGCTAGATAAGTGCTTCTAGTTTGTTTTCTGTTTTTTCTGTCCAGCTTGTTATTATCTTTTGCTGGAAGCTCTGAGAAGCAAAGGGGTGCACCGCCGTGCTGTTAGTTCGGCACGGTGGGTCTTTTTGCCCCTTTGCGTGGTTTTCGTTTTAGGGTTTTTTGTAGACTGCATAGTTCTCTTTGCTATCCTCGCTCTGTCTAGAATATCGGGCCTCACTTTGCTGAATCTATTTCATTCCTACGTTTGTCTTTTCATCTTGCTAACAGTCATTATATGTGGGGGGCTGCCTATTCCTTTGGGGTATTTCTCTGAGGTAAGTCAGGCTTGTATTTCTATCTTCAGGCTAGTCAGCTCCTCAGGCAGTGCCGAGTTGCATAGGTAGTTGATAGGCGCAATCCACTGCTGCTTATAGTTGTGTGAGGATAGATCAGGTACTGCAGTCTACAGAGATTCCACGTCTCAGAGCTCGTCCTATTGTTTTTGGTTATTGCCAGATCTCTGTATGTGCGCTGATTACTGCACGCTGTGTTGCCTGATTGCCAGCCATAACAGCACCCGTTCTGTAATGTGCTGCTCCCATCCTGCGCCCCCATTCTGTCATGCGCTGCTCCCATCCTGCTCCCCTGTTCTGTCATGTGCTGCTCCCATCCTGCGCCTGTTCTGTCATGTGCTGCTGACATCCTCCGCCCGTTCTGTCATGTGCTGCTGCCATCCTGCGCCCGTTCTGTCATGTGCTGCTGCCATCCTGCGCCCGTTCTGTCATGTGCTGCTGCCATCCTGCGCCCGTTCTGTCATGTGCTGCTCCATCCTGCGCCCCCATTCTGTCATGTGCTGCTCCATCCTGCGTCCCCATCCTGTCATGTGCTGCTCCATCCTGCGCCCCCATTCTGTCATGTGCTGCTCCATCCTGCATCCCCATCCTGTCATGTGCTGCTCCCATCCTGCGCCCCCGTTCTGTCATGTGCTGCTCCCATCCTGCGCCCCCGTTCTGTCATGTGCTGCTCCCATCCTGCGCCTCCATTCTGTCATTTGCTGCTCCCATCCTGTCATGTGCTGCTCCCATCCTGCGCCCCCATTCTGTCATGTGCTGCTCCCATCCTGCGCCCCCGTTCTGTCATGTGCTGCTCCCATCCTGCGCCCCCATTCTGTCATGTGCTGCTCTCATCCTGCTCCCCTGTTCTGTCATGTGCTGCTCCCATCCTGCGCCCGATCTGTCATGTGCTGCTGCCATCCTGCGCCCGTTCTGTCATGTGCTTCTCCCATCCTGCGCCCGTTCTGTCATGTGCTGCTGCCATCCTGCGCCCGTTCTGTCATGTGCTGCTGCCATCCTGCGCCCGTTCTGTCATGTGCTGCTCCCATCCTGCGCCTCCATTCTGTCATTTGCTGCTCCCATCCTGTCATGTGCTGCACCCATCCTGCGCCCCCGTTCTGTCATGTGCTGCTCCCATCCTGCGCCCCCGTTCTGTCATGTGCTGCTCCCATTCTGCGCCCCCGTTCTGTCATGTGCTGCTCCCATCCTGCTCCCCTGTTCTGTCACGTGCTGCTCCCATCCTGCGCCCGTTCTGTCATGTGCTGCTGCCATCCTGCGCCCGTTCTGTCATGTGCTGCTCCTATCCTGCGCCCGTTCTGTCATGTGCTGCTGCCATCCTGCGCCTGTTCTGTCATGTGCTGCTGCCATCCTGCGCCCGTTCTGTCATGTGCTGCTCCCATCCTGCTCCCCTGTTCTGTCATGTGCTGCTCCCATCCTGCGCCCGTTCTGTCATGTGCTGCTGACATCCTGCGCCCGTTCTGTCATGTGCTGCTGCCATCCTGCGCCCGTTCTGTCATGTGCTGCTGCCATCCTGCGCCCGTTCTGTCATGTGCTGCTGCCATCCTGCGCCCGTTCTGTCATGTGCTGCTGCCATCCTGCGCCCGTTCTGTCATGCGCTGCTGCCATCCTGCCCCTGTTCTGTCATGTGCTGCTCCCATCCTGTGCCACCATTATATTATATGCCCCCCATAAGACGCTCCAGTGTGTATGCCCCCGTATGCTGCTGCCATATAAAAAAAAAAAAATACCATACTCACCTATCGTCCGGCTCCACTGCAGGTGTGTCTTCAAGAAAATGGTGCCGGAAAGCGCGGACTGCGCAGGCGCCGATTCCGGTAGCAGGAATCGGCGCCTGCGCAGTCTGCGCTTTCCGGCGCCATTTTCTTGAAGACACACCTGCAGTGGAGCCGGAGAGTGTCTTCAAGAAAATGGCGCCGGAAAGCGCGGACTGCGCAGGCGCCGATTCCGGCAGCAGGAATCAGCGCCTGCGCAGTCCGCGCTTTCCAGCGCCATTTTCTTGAAGACACACTCCGGCTCCTCTGCCTGTGACTGGTAAGTCAGAGGGCGGCGCCGGCACGCATTAAGCGCGTCATCGCGCCCTCTGAACTGTCACAGCAGAGGAGTCGGGAGACGGAGCCGCACGCAGCGCTGGAACGGGGAAAGGTGAATATACTTATGGAGATCGCGGTATGCGTTCAGTGCTTACGCATACCGCGATCTCCTGGGAGCGTCACTCTGTGGGGGCCAGACTGCGCCGGCGCTTGCGCCAGCGCAGTCTATAAAGGCTTCGGACAGAGTGACGCTCCCAGCGTTATATTATAGATATGATAGAGGTATGACGAGGGGGCACACATGAATATCAACAACTCTTGCTTAATTGTAATTCATGTTATTCACTGGTTAATATTATTTCTTTATTGTCACTATTATATATATTTTTGGTGGTTATATTCAATATTAACATTAATATTCACACAAGTCACTTTAATTGTCATCTATTGGCTTAGTATATTTTTATTTCACATAGTTCATCCATTCTGCTGCCATCCACTTGAATCCACATGAATGCACTGCCTGGCTCTCTGTGGTGGCGTGGTTGTGACTTGTTGCTATGGTGATGCATGGGACGACGTAAGTGCTCCTTTCCATCAAGCATAGTTCTTGCTTCCCACATTATTGAGGGGTGAAGCATCTGTTGCACTTGCATCCAGCATTGACATGTCCCAGCATGCAATGTCTGACCCTCCCTGGTGGAGTGGCTTGCCCATTGATGTGGTGATGCATTGGTGCACCATGTTCCCCCTTCCCATCATGCACGGTGCACCCTGACCATGCTATTATGGGGGTTCAGGCTTCAAATTGTAAGCCTTGATTGATTGCCCAAGTGCCCAAGTCTTTTGAAGCCAATACTCCTGATGAAGCCCAATGCGGTGAAATGCACGTCGAGGTGGTTGTGCACCACCTATTCATACCTCTCTTTTATATTCATTCTATCGGCTCATCATGTCTCAAGGTATTGATGATTTACTATAATCCCTCTATTTATGCACCTTATTTAGTCTATGTGTGCTGCCTGTTACATAATGTGATATGGTGTTACTTGATATTCATTTGAGATGAGTGTGCACCCCCTCATTATACCACTTTTATATATATATTATACCGGCTCATCATGTTACAAGGTAATAGTGATTTATTGTAATCCCTCTATTACTGGTTAGCACAGCAGCCTTACAGCGCTGGGGTCCTGGGTTCAAATCCCAGCAAGGACAACATCTGCAAGGAGTTTGCTCTCTCCATGTTTGTGTGGGTTTCCTCCGGGTTCTCCGGTTTCCTCCCACATTCCAAAGACATACTGATAGGGAATTGAGATTGTGAGCCCCAATGGGGACAGCAATGATAATGTGTGCAAAAAACTGTAAAGGGCTGCGGAATATGTTGGCGCTGTATAAATAAAAAAGAAAGAGATTTATGCTACTTATTTAGTCTATGCATACAGCCTGCAATATGATGTGACATAGTGTTACTCGATATTCAGTTAATTGTATTGCTTATATTGGACTCATCTATAAGAGTTGATTATAAAATTATTGCTCTATGCAATGCTGCACTAATAGGTTAAGTGTTTATTGGCAAGTACATATCCTGTCATTTACATATGTCAGTTCATACTATTTTTATGATTACTACTATTGATCTAATAAATATGTCAGTATTTATATGGAAAATCTTTGGGTAGAAGCTGTCACTTTCTGTCAGGAATTTTTTGTTCCTTTTGGATCACCTTCCATCTACATCTTGATCCTCGTGTTTTAGCAAGTGTTTTTTCACCTACATGTAATTATTGATTTCTACTTAGTTGTTTCCATTTTTCCATTAGGTAGACATTTTTTTGATTTGTGCTTAGTTCTTAAGGGGCTTCACCATGCTAATTTTTGATGGAGACTTTTTGTAGGTTAAAATATTTTACTTTACTGGATATATAAATTCCTATCTCGTATTCCACATATCTATTTTAACTTGTCATCTCTCTTCATTGTTGAAAATATTTCCAAGTGCTGCATTGTGAGTGTAACACACTCCTAAAATATTTTTCATTCTGTTACTGCAGCCTGGCATACCTGACATTATTTGTGCCCCACCCTCACCGTATGTGAATAGCTGCCCAGCGCAGTGGCAGTTCATACAGATTTCATACTGCCCCATTAAGGCCGGTGAAATAATCTCAGAAATAGGCATTTTCACCATTTTTAGCATGTTACACTGACAACAGTGGCTGACAAGCTGAATAAAACATAGTTATTTTCAAATTTCTCATCTTTTCTATAGAGATATTAGCTCGTAAAGTTTAGGTTATAATTTATGATAAGTCCAACTGGGTGTTTTAGAGATTCCTCTTTGGGGGTGTGTACTTTTTTACCTGCATGTCGTTCACCAATCAAAAGCAGGAGGTGCCAAACAGTGGAAAAAAGAACAGGTCTGCCCAAGGTCAGGGTTCTCCTGTGAAATGTAATGACAGTCCTGCTCTCAGCCTGATCTCTACAGCTACTGTGTGTAATAAAGCAGAGCTGGGTAACCGCAATTTTGCTGAATTCGCTCTATGAAAATGACAAAAAAATCTGTAATCTAGAAAATATGGCTTTAGATAAAATTTGAGTAAAATTCAATTCCACTTAAATAAGATCGTCCAGCTTATTTACATTTTTTTATTTTGGTAAATTACCTTTTTCATTTATAAATATGTAAAGAAATAAATGTCACATAAGTTGAAAAGCACAATATCGTATAGTGAACCTCTCATTTTTTAGTTACACATGATTGCAAAATCATTAATTCATATATCAGTGCTTAATTAATTTACTCCCATTGTTAATACAACGTTTGCCCCTTTACCAAGCCCATACAATGAGTTGTATTGATTTTAGGCATCTGTATTTATCTACTTAGTCCTTTTCTTGGCGTTTCAACATGAATGTTGTCACCAGGAAAGTCAAAACCGTCTTCAACTATGACAATTTTTCCACAATACACAATCAAATTACACAGAATTGCTTACTGTTAACCTGCAATTAGATTAATTGTTTATAGCACAAGGATATGAGCAATTTACTTTGACATCATTGCTATAAATTATATTAATTTACTATAAACAGTAAAAGACTTTTGGCTGTATTTCACCCTGTATATACATAATATTTGTCTTTATAAATTGAATTGCTTTGCGTGTACTAATATTACATAAAGCAGCAATAAGCGATGTCACCTTTTAATTAATTGGCATCCTCGGATTATTTCTCTCCTCAGCTTTATAAACACAACAGAAGAACTTTGAATAATTACATTATGATTTAATCAAGAAAATGACTCATGTTGTTAACTGGAAATTAAATTCAACTTAGAAAGTTGCTTACCTCCTGCAATTCATCGATGTTATTATATACTCTGTGGCTATCAAGGGCAGGCGCTAATTGAGAGAAGGTTAACAGGTAATGTATAGTGCTGCAGATCGGTAGTTCATCACTGGGTCAGAGAAGAAAAAGTGCTGAGTATTCAGTCAGTTCTGGAGGTGAGACCAATAATAACAGGGGAAGTGAAAGGGATAGTCATCTGTGATCTGAAGATGAAGCTCTTATCAATCATAACATGAAGACAATCCTGGCTTGAAAAATATATTTAACACTATCTGCTGTCTTCCCAGACTTTTAGTTGTATCATTCACAGACTCACTTCTAGTAAGATATATAAAGGTGTGTGCATGTACCCGCATTGTGAGGAGGCAAGACAAAATTGTAATAGTTGTAGATGTTGAACAGAAACTGCGCCATCGTTATCTATCAGCTGTACATGGTATTGTAGCTCAGTTTCGGTTATTTTAATGGGGCAAACACACAGCACTATTATAGAGAGAAGGCATCATGTTACTGTAGAAATATTAGGATAATGTGTTGTGGTACTGTATAAGTGATAAAAAGCTACATTATTACATTATTAGACAACTAACAGGGCCCACTGTAATACACATAAAATCACCTGCTCTCCGAACACAAAACAATACATAGAACAAAAAAAGTTTCCCCTATGCATGACTAGTGATACACATGGATTCATTTTAACCTTCCAACCTGAGAGTAGCCTTTGACTATCTTTAGATTTGTATGCCTGTGACATTAGTCACTGCTATCGGGCAAGCCAAGAGGCAGGGAAGTCAAACGTTCTGGGGTCAGATACCTAAAGAGCATGATGTAAACTAAAGGGTAAAGACAAAGGCGTAGTCAGGTCATGGTCTACCAGGAAGATAGCAAAGCAAAGGGAATAGGCAAAGGGATGGTCAGAGCAAGGTCCAAGGTCAGGCAGCAGCAGATAAACAAACAGAGAACTCAAAAACAAGGCAAACATGCACTACCAAGCAATTGCTGCTACTGGAAAAGATCTGGAAATGACAGCTTAGCAAAGCAGCTGGATAATCACTGGGAGCACCAGAAGAAAGCTCAGCACCTTCCAGTCTCAGATTGGATGACTGAGCTGTCTATCAAAATACTGCCCCTGCACTAGTTTGAATGACTGAGCTGTCACTCTCCATCTGACAGCTCAGCACGACCATGATTCCAAAGGGCAGCAAAACTGTCATTCACTGCGTCAAAGGCACCTGAATATAGGAACCATGACAATACCTTGTTTTTTGACTTGGTTATTCTATCTTAATGTATCCCAGGTGCAACATTATACTTATTTTGGTATGTTGTTTGCATACATAGCATACATTTTGCTATCATTTTAAATTCAGAGGAACTCCTTAATTTGGGAACCTGTACTGGGAAGTTTGGACGTGTTTTGAGTTCAATTTGATCTGTGTCCCCAAGTTGCAGATGCAGTTTAATATACTAACAGTGCAAGGAGTTGTCTTATCCTGGCTGCACAATTGCATTTATTAAGAGACTGAAAGACCTGCAATGATCTTTGTCATGTGACTAAGCAGCAGAGATTAATTTCGTTATAGGGGCAGAGACTTGACATAATACATAGGCATGGGAGATACCTTTGTGTGGGCCAATATGGTTGGTTGTGGGGTTCATTTTACTGGGTGGAGGATTGTATAGCATTCATATTGTTTTGAAGTCTGTGAGAGCATCATACTGTGTAGGGGGATGGGAAGAGCATCATTCTTTGTGGAGAGGATGGTGGGGTACTGTGTTGGGGATGTTGGGGCATCATACTATGTGTGATAGACTGCGTCGTCATCATATCTACAGGGTGTCCTTGGGGTGAAGTTATATGTGCAAAACGTGGCAGATTTGAAAATTGGTTATATTTGCACAAATTAACCCCTTCATGACCTTGGGATTTTTCGTTTTTCCGTGTTCGTTTTTCACTCCCCTCTTTCCCAGAGCCATAACTTTTTTATTTTTCTGTCAATTTGGCCATGTGAGGGCTTATTTTTTGCGGGACAAGTTGTACTTTTGAACGACATCATTGGTTTTAGCATGTCATGTACTAGAAAACGGGAACAAAATTCCAAGTGCGGTGAAATTGCAAAAAAAGTGCAATCCCACACTTGTTTTTTGTTTGGCTTTTTTGCTAGGTTCACTAAATGCTAAAACTGACCTGCCATTATGATTCTCCAGGTCAGTACGAGTTCATAGACACCTAACATGACTAGGTTATTTTTTATCTAAGTGGTGAAAAAAAATTCCAAACTTTGCTAAAAAAAAAAAAAATTGCGCCATTTTCCGATACTCGTAGTGTCTCCATTTTTCGTGATCTGGGGTCAGTTGAAGGCTTATTTTTTGCGTGCCGAGATGATGTTTTTAATGATAGCATTTTGGTGCAGATACGTTCTTTTGATCGCCCGTTATTGCATTTTAATGCAATGTCATGGCGACCAAAAAAACGTAATTCTGGCGTTTTGAATTTTTTTCTCGCTACGCTGTTTAGCGATCAGGTTAATGCTTTTTTCAATTGATAGATCGGGCGATTCTGAGGGCGGCGATACCAAATATGTGTAGATTTGATTTTTTTTTTATTGATTTATTTTGATTGGAGCAAAAGGGGGGTGATTTAAACTTTTATATTTTTTTTATTTTTTTCACATTTTTTTTAACTTTTTTTTTTTACTTTTGCCATGCTTCAATAGCCTCCATGGGAGGCTAGAAGCAGGCACAACTTGATCGCCTCTGCTACATAGCAGCGATCTGCTGATCACTGCTATGTAGCAGAAATGGAGGTGTGCTGTGAGCGCCGACCACAGGGTGGCGCTCACAGCCACCGGTGATCAGTAACCATAGAGGTCTCTAGGACCTCTATGATTACCATCCTGACGCATCGCCGACCCCCGATGATGTGACGGGGGTCGGCGATGATGTCATTTCCGGCCGCCCGGCCGGAAGCAGTAGTTAAATTCCGCTGTCTGCGTTTGACAGCGGCATTTAACTGGTTAATAGGTGCGGGCAGATCGCGATTCTGCCCGCACCTATTACGGGCACATGTCAGCTGTTCAAAACAGCTGACATGTCCCGACTTTGATGCGGGCTCACCGCGGAGCCCTGCATCAAAGCAGGGGATCTGACCTCGGACGTACTATCCCGTCCGAGGTCAGAAAGGGGTTAATAAACACATATGTACAATATTATATGATCACATTATGATTTTGAGATCACTCCTTTAAATATCACAGTATGAACTAAAGTCAGTTACATTTCAGGGATATCAATAAATTCAACTAAAAGCTTAAGTGATTGTAAATCAATTTCACCTTCTATGGCCTAAATGAAAATGACAACAGGTGCACTAGAGAGAAAACAGCAAGAAAATTTCCAAAAAGAGAATGGATTTATAGATTGTTGTTACAGATGGGTACTATTTCCTTATTCTTCCTGATTTGTCTCTAGTTTTGCATTTTGCTAACATAATTTTGCTATCTACTGGTAGCATGAGGTTGTACCTGAGGTTTAGTGTGTCTCTCAGCACAGCCTCAAAAGCATGGAGCAGATAGGAGTAGGACAAGGGCTGTTACATGAGTAAAGTCATACAGGGCCAGAGGAGGGCAACTAACAGCACAGATAGTGATGTTATCAAACTCTTGGAAACCAAATACGAAAGGATGGCATTAGAGCTTGATATCATGTGTTGGCACCTGTACTTACAGTCCAGCAATGTGCAGCTCAAATGTCATCTGCAAAGAATAAAATAATTAGCAGGTTTACAATAAGTGCCTCATTCTCTTCATAGCTGAGAGTAGGTTTACACTAAGGACAGATACAAAACAACAGAGAGATGTCTTGGCGAACATTATGCTGCCTGCAACATTACGCAGCATGACCATTTTGTCGGTGAATACAAAGAGGCACGTCATTGTTACACACACCTCTATGTGATAGCCAAGAGCACCCTACCTACTGTTAGGTACTGGAATAAAATCCCCAGCATTAGACTTTATAGTGGTGCAGAAGTTCCTTAGTTCCTCCGGGTGCAAGACATTATTCGACCTTCTGTGGCTATAGTACGTAAGCAAATAGGTCAAGAATGGTGCACTCATAAAAAGAATGGTGCTCGAAGGAAAAAATAGCACTATAAGAAAGAGATAACCTTCAGCACTCAACAAGTCCACACTCAAATGTCCTTGATGCAAATAAATTTATTCATGGATAGCCAGCAACAAATGAATGACAGACAAAAAACTCCAACGTTTCGGCGTATCGCCTTTTTCAAGGAAGTCTGTATAGAACTATGGATAAGTCACATATCAAAACCAGCTAGTGTGGAAGGACCAACATATCTCAGGGAAGCCAGCGTGTGTCCAGCGGCTCAGAGGCGAGAGGACCTCTCGATACGCCGAAACGTTGGAGTTTTTTGTCTGTCATTCATTTGTTGCTGGCTATCCATGAATAAATTTATTTGCATCAAGGACATTTGAGTGTGGACTTGTTGAGTGCCGAAGGTTATCTCTTTCTTATAGTACGTAAGCAATAGTAGCATTTCCAAGGCTTGAATCCAATTTAGAACCTCTGAAATATTATGTGTTCAAGCATTTGACACTGCAAGTCATGCCAAGACTGTGAAGAAGTTCATGTATGCCCTAAACCAGATGTGGGGGTAGCTCTCACACTCAACATCTTATTAAAATATTCAACTTCGATCTTTTGTTCATAAGGTGTTGATGACTGATTTAAATGTCCATTGAAGCCCTTGTTAAGTCCATATTCTTTATTCAAATTTACTTGTTTGTTAATGGTTTTTAGCTTCATTAAATCCCTGAGTATGCATTGTTTGGGATGTTGGCCCATCTTATTTGAATGGTACCCACGGCTGTGTATGCTTTCAAATATTTTAAAATATTTTGTTCTCATAATTATATAAATGACTTTTTGTGAATAAAATGGGATTTTGCATTACATTATTGGACATTCCTCTTCAAAGCCCAATTTTTTTTAGAAAAACTGCATAAAATAAAGCTAAAAATCAAGAAACAAATCTCTACTTGTCAGCATTACAGACTAAGAAGCAATATTATAATTCTAAGAATGCTATAAGCATCAAATGATCTGTTTCTATGTAATGAAAGCAACCAACCTATAAAGTCTATGAAACAGGGTCATGCTATATTAAAGTGTGACAAGTGTAATTTACAACAAATATGTCCTTGTCCTAACAACCACAAAAAAGTAACAATACAGTTGCTGTCATTCTGAATAAAAGCCAAAACCTTGCACTTCCTTTGACATTATTTTCAGTATTTAAATGCAAATCCAGATTTGTATCTCTTAGTGGCATCTATTTAATGGAGATCTCAATCCTTTACTTTATGAGTCATCTACAATATTCAGCCAAGTTAAAAACAGAACATCTGCCAATAGGCAATTGTTTTCTTGTAACTCAGAACCGAGTTTGCCTACAGTTAAAAACTCTACTTTTTATAAATATTTTGATAAATGCAAACATTAAACACATGTACAGTGGGAAAATAAGTATTTGATACACTGCCAATTTGCAATTTTTCCCAATTACAAAGAATGGAGAGGTCTGTAATTTTTATCATAGGTACACTTCAATTGTGAGAGACAGAATCTAAGAATAAAAACCAGAAAATCACATTGTATGATTTTTTCATAATTAAGTTGCATTTTATTGCATTAATAAGTATTTGATATAATAGAAAAATAAAACCTAATATTTGGTACAGAAAACTTTGTTTACAATTACAGAGGTCAGACATTTCCTGTAGTTCTTGACTAACTTTGTACATTCTGCAGATGGGATTTTGGCCCAGTACTCCATATACAGTGGAGGAAATAAGTATTTGATCCCTAGCTGATTTTGTAAGTTTGCCCACTGACAAATACATGATCAGTCTATAATTTTATGGGTAGGTTAAATTTAACATTAAGAGGTAGAATATCAAAAATGAAATCCAGAAAATCACATCATATAAATGCTATACATTTGCATTTTTCAGTGAGAAATAAGTAATTGATCCCTCTGGCAAACAAGATGTAATACTTGGTGTCAAAACCCTTGTTGGCAAGCACAACAGTCAGACTTTTTTGTAGCTGATGATGAGGTTTGTGCACATGTCAGGAGGAATTTTGGTCCACTCCTTATTGCAGATCATCTCTAAATCATTAAGATTTTAAGGCTGTCGCTTGGCAATTCGAATATTCAACTCCCTCCATAAGTTTGCTATGGGATTAAGGTCTGAAGACTGGCTATGCCCCTTTATCAACTTAATTTGCTTCTTTAAGCCACTCTTTTGTTGCCTTGGCTATATGTTTCGGGTCATTGTCTTGCTGGAAGTCCCAGACATGATCCATTTTTAATGTCCTGGCGGGGGGAAGGAGGTTGTCGCCCAGGATGGCTTCATCCATTCTCCCATTGATGCTGTGAAGTAGTCCTGTGCCCTTGGCAGAGAAACAACATCAAAACATAATGTTTCCACCTCCATGCTTGGCAGTGGGGATGGTGTTCTTTGGGTCATAGGCAGCATTTCTCTTCCTCCAAACACAGCGAGTTCAGTTAATGCCAAATACCTCAATTTTAGTCTCATTTGACCACAGCACCTTCTACCAATCACTCACAGAATCATCCAGGTGTTCATTGGCAAACTTCAGATGGGCCTGCTCATGTGCCTTCTTCAGCAGGGGAACCTTGCGGGCCCTGCAGGATTTTAAACCTATACGGCGTAATGTATTACCAAAGGTTTTCTTGTTTATTGTGTTCCCAGCTGCCTTGAGATCATTAACAAGTTCCCCTGTGTAGTTTTAGTTTGATATTGCACCTTCCTCATCATCAAAGATACCCCACAAGGTGACATTTTGCATGGTGCCCCAGATAAATGTCTATTGACAGTCATTTTGTATTTCTTCCATTTTCTTACTATTCCACCAACCATTGTCTCCATCTCACCCAGTTATGGTTTTTGCAGCCCATTCCAGCTTTGTGCAGGTCTATGATCTTGTCCCTGACATAAAGGAGGAAACACAGCGTCTGGCGATGTCCATGAGTTCAAGACTTCAGGCAGTCATTGCCAACAAAGGGTTTTCAACCAAGTACTAAAAATGAACATTTTATTTAAAATTATTGAGTCTGTTCCATTACTTTTGGTCCCTTTAAAAACAGGGTTGCACATGTTAAGGAGCTGAAACTCCTAAACCCTTCATCCAATTTTAATGTGGATACCCTCAAATGAAAGCCGAAAGTCTGAACTTCAACTGCAACTGAATTGTTTTGTTTAAAATTCACTGTGGTAATGTCTATAACCAAAATTAGAAAAATGTTGTCACTGTCCAAATATATATGGACCTAACTGTATTTCCCCTACTGTAGATCTTCTCCAGATTTTTATGGTTTCGTGGCTGTTGCTGGACAACATTGAGTTTCAGCTCCCTGCAAAGATTTTCTATTGGGTTTAGGTCAGGATACTGGTTAAGCCACTCCAGGACCTTGAAATGCATAACCCGTGTTCAATGACCTTACAGAGGAGTTGTTGATCAAAATTTCATGATACATGACCCCATCCAACCTCTCTTCAATACGGTGCAGTCATCCAACCCTTTCATAAAAGCACCCTCAAAGTATGATGTTTCCCCCACCATGTTTCACGGCTGGGACAGTCTTTTTGTGGTTGACCTCATCCTTCTTCCTCCAAACACGATGAGTAGAGTTGATACCAAAAAGATCTATTTTTGTCTCATCTGTCCATATGACATTCTCCCATGCCTCCTCTGGAACACTCAGATGGGCATTGGCAAACTTCAAACGGGCCTGGATATATGCTGGCAAGAGTAGGGGGACCTTTCATATCCTGCAGGATTTTAATCCATGATAGCAAAGTGAGTTACTAATGGTAATGTTTGAGACTGTGTTCCCAGCTCTGCTCATGTCATTGATCAAGTCCTGTAGTTCTGGGCTGATCCTTGACCTTTCTCAGAATCACCCTAACGCCATGAGGTGAAATTTTGCATGGAGCCCCACACTGAGGAAAACTGATAGCCATCTTGTGTTTCTTCCATTATCCAATAAATGCACCAACAGTTGTTGTCTTCTCACCAAGCTGCTTGTCTGATGTCCTATAGCTCATCCCAGTCTTGTGCAGGTCTACAATTTTGTCCCTGACATCCTTACACAGTTCTTTGGTGTTGGCCATGATGGAGAGGTTGGAGTGTGATTTATTGAATATGTGGACAGGTGTCTTCTGTACTGGTAATAAATAATAATAATCTTTATTTTTTATATAGCGCTAACATATTCCACAGCGCTTTACATACATCATCATTCCTGTCCCTGATGAGGCTCACAATCTAAATTGCCTATCAGTATGTCTTTGTAATGTGGGAGGAAACTGGAGTACCCAGAAGAAACCCACACAAACACAGGGAGAACATACAAACTCCTTGCAGATGTTGTCCACAGTGGGATTTGAAACAAGGACACCAACACTGCAAGGCTGCAGTGCTATCCACTGAACCACCATGCTGCCCCATAAATAAAATCAAGTAGGTGCAATTTATACAGGTAATGAGTGCTGAGTAGGAGAGCTTCTTGAAGAAAAACGAACATGTCTGTAGGAGTCAGATTTCTTGCTTGTTGGTAGGTGATCAAATACTTATTTCATGCAAAAAATGCAATTTAATTATTTAACAATAATACAATGTGATTTTCTGTTTTTTTTATTTTTACATTCTGTCTCTCACAGTTGAAGTGTACCTACAATAAAAATTACAGTCCTCTCCAGATCTTTGTAGATGGGAAAACTTGCAAAATCGGCATAGTATCAAACACTTCTTTTCACCACTATATAGAATATAAATGCTGGTATAGAGAGTGTGTAGCAGTAAAAATTGCACAACCAATGGTGTAAACCTTGCAAATAAATTGAATTTCTATTGAAGAAATACACCCTCCATTTTGCACTAAAATATAATATATGAAACAGCATTATATAGGCTTTCACATTTAATGCTTTTCACTTTTTTCGCCGTTAACTTCATGACATCTACAGTATGTTTATATAAAACCCAAGAATTGATGTGTGTTCAACACTTAGGCAAGTTACGTGTAACAAAAATGGGTCTGGGATCTGCGATGATACTTTATATTTGGAATGTTTACAATATTTTACGGTGGTTTTCTATTAATTCTATTATTATATTTCCGTAAAATACTGAACTTGACGGAAACCTGACTGTAAGCTTCAAATGACATTCTGCAAATACAGAATTTTGTATATTTACATATAATTTATAATGTAACATAACATAATAAAAATATAAAAATAATGTGTGATGCAATAACTAAAGACAGTTGTCTGAAATGCGGTTGCTAAATTTTCCCACATTTCTAAGGTTTTGTTATTGCAATATTTTAACTATTCTGAAAAAAATCATGGTTTTATTCAAGATTCTGATGCTGGAATTTTTCCCCGTTTTCAGGATTTTCCTTGTGGCACTAAAAGTTTCTGTGCCTTGTGTATTCTCATAGGTGATCTGAACCATCTTCATTACCTTTTTCTGATATAAATATTGTAACTTAGACCTTACACATAAGCCAAACAAAATGAAAATATTTTTCTTTTTTTAATTATTAAAGGCAAAGGAATGATAAGGAGGTCAACTTAAAGAGGGTGTAAAGAATTATAGGGAAGAGATGGAAGAGAATAAAAAAGGAAGTGGAAAAATATTAATAGGAGGAGGCTGAAGAGAATGGAAAGGAAGAGGCAGAAGATCATGGAAAAAATAAGGAAGAGTCTAATCAAGGGGTAGAAAAATGTTGTTAACAGATTGCACATCGTAATCAAATAAGAACAAATCTGAATTACAATGATAAACATTGCTGTAGATGATTTTTATTCTTAATATTTTAGCTTTTTTATATTTATACCTATTTTATAACTGCAGTTAGTGCCTTATGTATAACAGTCCAATTAGTAGTCTTGTTGGAAGTTTTTTTAAGACTATATCACATACATAACTGGTAGTAATCACCATTTATTGCTCCACTAGAGCAAAATTTCATAGCTTTGAAATGTACATGGTGTATTCATTCTCTTAATCATATTATGAGTCCTGTGTTGATACGAGAAGATTTTAATTTAAACATTGGTCTTCCCTAAAGGCAATTATTAATATTGTCCGTGTCCTTTCATTTTAACACAGTACAACACACTAAAATATTTTAACATTTCAATATTTTATTGCTTTTGGCTCAGTTTTCTAATTAAAACAGCTGTCCAGCATATTACTTAATAGTGACTTAGTTTCCACAGTGATGTGGGAGAACACCAAGCTGCTGTAAAAATCTCTAATGCATTTTTTAGCTATTTAATTTCAGATAATATTTTTCTTTGAACAAACTATAATTATGTCAAAAAACTAAAAAACAAGTTTTCCTCTTTCAATTTCTTAAAGTATGTATTTACCAAGCCATTTCATAATTTAAGAGGTTTGTAAGAAACAACTTTACACGTCCTTCTTGTCATGCTGCTGCAATGCAGGTAGGCGCAGGCTTCACTAGATGGCAGTAGAGAGGAATCAGGTCTGCACCTAAACTGAGCTAACATGCAGTGCAACAGCAAGGCTATCACAGGTGGCCTCAGAATTGTCCAAACAAGCAGGGTCAAATCCTAGACAGTAGCGCAGTACCAAAGAAAAAAGCAAACTTGAGGTCAGAGACAAGCAAGGGGTCGGTAACAGTCAGGTACGGATAAGCCACAAGACAAAATGACAGAAACATGTCAGGATACATGCCAAGTCAAGCCCTGGAGTCTCCACACTAAAGGGAAACACTGAGTCAAGATGGGAACAGGGAAAAACAGACCCGGGTTCAGACAACAAATGCAGCAGGACAAATCGGAGCAATCAGAGTCAGCTTACAGCAGCACTAGGCAGAAACTATAACTGACATGATCTGCAGGACACAGCGGGGCAAAATAGCAAACCTGAGATCAGACTGAGACTGAGAAAAGATAACCCCTGACATGATCAGACTGGGAAAAGAGAAGACAGGACTCAAAACCCGGTCTGGATCATGACAGTACCCTCCTCTCAAGGGGGCCACCGAACCCCCAGGTTTCCTAGGATAACGTATATGAAAAGCCCCAAAAAATTGATCAGCATGGACAGATTGCGCCGGGACCCAAGATTGATCCTCAAGACTGTAACTCCTCCAATAGACCAAATACTGAAGTGAATTGCAGACCATGCGAGAATCCACAATTCGTTCAACTTCATACTCAGTCTGGCCATCCACTGAGATAGGAGGTGGAGGGGATGGAGACCCAGCAGAGGATGATAAAAATGTCTTAAGAATGGGCTCATGGAACACACTGGGGATCAGAAGTGACTGAGGTAGGTGTAAGCAAAAGGCAATTGGATTGACAACATCAATAATCTTGCAAGGACCAAAAAACCTGGTCCCTAGCTTAGTAGAAGGAACTTTCAGACGTATGTTCTTGGTAGACAACCACACTTTATCTCCTAGAATATAGGTCCTACCAACCGTCGCTTGTCAGCAAAATGTTTGTTTGCCCTGAGCCTCCCCCAATGTTCTTCTGGACCTCCTTCCACACCTCTTCCAACTGTTGAACTGCCGTATCAGCCCCTGAACATCCTGAATTCAGCCTGGAAAATTCTCCAAAATGGGGTTGAAAGCAGTAATTAAAAAAGAACGGAGAGGTGCCATTGGACTGGTTAATCCAATTATTAAATGCAAACTCAGCCACTGGCACCAAAGAACACCAATCATCCTGCCTGAGATGTAGCAAGACACCGCAAAATCTGTTCAAATGACTGATTGGTCCTCTCTGTCTGACAGTTGGTCTCAGGATGGAAACAGGAACACATGGGCTACTTGCACAGTGAACAAGTCTGTATGATCATGTTCACACACCACCAAGAAACCTGAAGACACAAAAGAGAATAGTAAAACCAAAAACACTCAGTTTGAAAAAATGTTGCAGTAATCCGCAAGTGCTAGTAAAAGATGTAAAAAACAGGGTATTTGGTTGATACGTTTTTTGCAAAAAATGTATACTAAGCTGCTCTACCAATCTTCACGGTATACCCTTATCAGAGCAGTCCTAACTAATGTATGCAATCCCTATCTGATGTATTTAAAAACCTGATCATCTGTATATAACCTGTGTGAACAGGGTTCAGAGAGGAAAAGTCCATGTGTGCATACAGGGTAGAACAGCTTTTGTGCAGATAGCCCAAGAGGAGTGGTGGAACTCCCCAGTCTTGTAGACACAAGAGAACAATTATGGAAACAGGAACACATGGGCTACTTGCACAGTGAACAAGTCTGTATGATCATGTTCACACACCACCAAGAAACCTGAAGACACAAAAGAGAATAGTAAAACCAAAAACACTCAGTTTGAAAAAATGTTGCAGTAATCCGCAAGTGCTAGTAAAAGATGTAAAAAACAGGGTATTTGGTTGATACGTTTTTTGCAAAAAATTGCAAACATTGCAAAATTGCAAAATTGCATACATTAGTTAGGACTGCTCTGATAAGGGTATACCGTGAAGATTGGTAGAGCAGCTTAGTATACATTTTTTGCAAAAAACGTATCAACCAAATACCCTGTTTTTTACATCTTTTACTAGCACTTGCGGATTACTGCAACATTTTTTCAAACTGAGTGTTTTTGGTTTTACTATTCTCTTTTGTGTCTTCAGGTTTCTTGGTGGTGTGTGAACATGATCATACAGACTTGTTCACTGTGCAAGTAGCCCATGTGTTCCTGTTTCCATAATTGTTCTCTTGTGTCTACAAGACTGGGGAGTTCCACCACTCCTCTTGGGCTATCTGCACAAAAGCTGTTCTACCCTGTATGCACACATGGACTTTTCCTCTCTGAACCCTGTTCACACAGGTTATATACAGATGATCAGGTTTTTAAATACATCAGATAGGGATTGCATACATTAGTTAGGACTGCTCTGATAAGGGTATACCGTGAAGATTGGTAGAGCAGCTTAGTATACATTTTTTGCAAAAAACGTATCAACCAAATACCCTGTTTTTTACATCTTTTACTAGCACTTGCGGATTACTGCAACATTTTTTCAAACTGAGTGTTTTTGGTTTTACTATTCTCTTTTGTGTCTTCAGGTTTCTTGGTGGTGTGTGAACATGATCATACAGACTTGTTCACTGTGCAAGTAGCCCATGTGTTCCTGTTTCCATAATTGTTCTCTTGTGTCTACAAGACTGGGGAGTTCCACCACTCCTCTTGGGCTATCTGCACAAAAGCTGTTCTACCCTGTATGCACACATGGACTTTTCCTCTCTGAACCCTGTTCACACAGGTTATATACAGATGATCAGGTTTTTAAATACATCAGATAGGGATTGCATACATTAGTTAGGACTGCTCTGATAAGGGTATACCGTGAAGATTGGTAGAGCAGCTTAGTATACATTTTTTGCAAAAAACGTATCAACCAAATACCCTGTTTTTTACATCTTTTACTAGCACTTGCGGATTACTGCAACATTTTTTCAAACTGAGTGTTTTTGGTTTTACTATTCTCTTTTGTGTCTTCAGGTTTCTTGGTGGTGTGTGAACATGATCATACAGACTTGTTCACTGTGCAAGTAGCCCATGTGTTCCTGTTTCCATAATTGTTCTCTTGTGTCTACAAGACTGGGGAGTTCCACCACTCCTCTTGGGCTATCTGCACAAAAGCTGTTCTACCCTGTATGCACACATGGACTTTTCCTCTCTGAACCCTGTTCACACAGGTTATATACAGATGATCAGGTTTTTAAATACATCAGATAGGGATTGCATACATTAGTTAGGACTGCTCTGATAAGGGTATACCGTGAAGATTGGTAGAGCAGCTTAGTATACATTTTTTGCAAAAAACGTATCAACCAAATACCCTGTTTTTTACATCTTTTACTAGCACTTGCGGATTACTGCAACATTTTTTCAAACTGAGTGTTTTTGGTTTTACTATTCTCTTTTGTGTCTTCAGGTTTCTTGGTGGTGTGTGAACATGATCATACAGACTTGTTCACTGTGCAAGTAGCCCATGTGTTCCTGTTTCCATAATTGTTCTCTTGTGTCTACAAGACTGGGGAGTTCCACCACTCCTCTTGGGCTATCTGCACAAAAGCTGTTCTACCCTGTATGCACACATGGACTTTTCCTCTCTGAACCCTGTTCACACAGGTTATATACAGATGATCAGGTTTTTAAATACATCAGATAGGGATTGCATACATTAGTTAGGACTGCTCTGATAAGGGTATACCGTGAAGATTGGTAGAGCAGCTTAGTATACATTTTTTGCAAAAAACGTATCAACCAAATACCCTGTTTTTTACATCTTTTACTAGCACTTGCGGATTACTGCAACATTTTTTCAAACTGAGTGTTTTTGGTTTTACTATTCTCTTTTGTGTCTTCAGGTTTCTTGGTGGTGTGTGAACATGATCATACAGACTTGTTCACTGTGCAAGTAGCCCATGTGTTCCTGTTTCCATAATTGTTCTCTTGTGTCTACAAGACTGGGGAGTTCCACCACTCCTCTTGGGCTATCTGCACAAAAGCTGTTCTACCCTGTATGCACACATGGACTTTTCCTCTCTGAACCCTGTTCACACAGGTTATATACAGATGATCAGGTTTTTAAATACATCAGATAGGGATTGCATACATTAGTTAGGACTGCTCTGATAAGGGTATACCGTGAAGATTGGTAGAGCAGCTTAGTATACATTTTTTGCAAAAAACGTATCAACCAAATACCCTGTTTTTTACATCTTTTACTAGCACTTGCGGATTACTGCAACATTTTTTCAAACTGAGTGTTTTTGGTTTTACTATTCTCTTTTGTGTCTTCAGGTTTCTTGGTGGTGTGTGAACATGATCATACAGACTTGTTCACTGTGCAAGTAGCCCATGTGTTCCTGTTTCCATAATTGTTCTCTTGTGTCTACAAGACTGGGGAGTTCCACCACTCCTCTTGGGCTATCTGCACAAAAGCTGTTCTACCCTGTATGCACACATGGACTTTTCCTCTCTGAACCCTGTTCACACAGGTTATATACAGATGATCAGGTTTTTAAATACATCAGATAGGGATTGCATACATTAGTTAGGACTGCTCTGATAAGGGTATACCGTGAAGATTGGTAGAGCAGCTTAGTATACATTTTTTGCAAAAAACGTATCAACCAAATACCCTGTTTTTTACATCTTTTACTAGCACTTGCGGATTACTGCAACATTTTTTCAAACTGAGTGTTTTTGGTTTTACTATTCTCTTTTGTGTCTTCTGGTCTCAGGATGGTATGCAGAGGAGAAGGTCAAACATATACCCAATTTTTTACAAAATGCCCTCCAAAATTTGGACACAAATTGTATCTCTCTATCAGAAACCACACTCAAAGGCATGCTATGCAACCGCTCAACAAACTTAGATAAAGTACAAAATGCACCTGTTTGTTGAATCTGTCAACATCTACCCAGATTACAGTTTTGCCATTGGAAGGAGGGAGATAAGTGATAAAATCCATGGACATATGAGTCCACGGTCTATCCAGAATTGGCAATGACACCAATTCCCTGGCCAGCCAGTTATGGAAGCTCTTAGCAAGGGCACAGGTATCACAAGCAGAAACAAACACAGTGACATCAGAGGTCATGGAGGACCACCAAAACAGCCTAGCCATGGCTTTCCAGGTGGCAGAGATCCCTGGGTGTCCACTGAGAGCATAATCGTGGAATACCCGGAGAACCCTCAACTGTTACTTAATCGGGACAAAGAGCTTATTTTCAGGCAAAGAGAAAGGAGCAAGAGACTGAGCCTCCCGAATTTCACACTCCAATTCAGGGGATACCCCAGCAACAACAATCCCGTGCTGAAGAATGGAGGAAGGAGGTTCGGGGGGTGATATTGGATCAAAACTGTGAGATAGGGCTTCCGCTTTGACATTCTTGGAACCAGGCAGAAAGAAGATGGAAAAATGAAAATGAGAAAAAAAAGTGGACATCTCGCCTGCCTAGGAGTTAACCGCTTGGCAAACTCAATGTAAGACAGGTTCTTGTGGTCCGTAATCACCATGATCTGATGAACCACTTCCTCCAAAAAGTGTCTTCATTCTTCAAAAGCCAATTTTATGGCCAAAAACTACTGGTTACCAACATCATCATTTCTTTCTGCAGAAGAAAACTTCCTGGAGAAAAAGGCACATGGTCTTAATTTGGTCTAAGTAACAGGTCCCTGAGACAACACTGCCCCCACTCCCACCTCTGATGCGTCCACCTCTACAATGAATGGTTCTGACGAGTCGGGCTGAACCAATACAGGAGCAGACATAAAACACTTCTTTAATGTAGAAAATGCTTCAACCGCCAAGGGTGACCAGACTTTGAGATCAGCCCCCTTGCGAGTGAGATCAGTGAGTGGCTTGACCACCTGAGAAAACCCCTTTATGAATTTTCGATAATAATTGGCAAAACCCAGAAAATGCTCCAGACCCTTGAGGTCTCTGGGTTGCACCCAATTAACAATGGCCTGTACCTTCCCAGGATCCATCCGAAACCCATTGGCAGAAAGGAGCATCCCCAGAAAGAAAAACTCCTGAACAAAAAACAAACATTGCTCAGGTTTAGCGAACAGAGAATTTCCCCGTGACCTATGAAGAAATTTTCCAACAGACCCTCGGAAATGAGAAATGCCGTTCTCCACTCATCCCCTTCCTGAATGCGGATAAGGTTATAGTTTGGAAAACCACTTAGCCACATACAATTGATTATAAAGATCTGGAATGAGTGGGAGAGGGTAGATATTTCTCAAAGTAATTTTATTTAGTTCCCGGAAATCGAGGCACAGGTGTAAACCACCATCTTTTTTCTTAACCAAAAAAAATCCAATGGCCACAGGTGAAACAGAAAGAATGAATGTGACCTTTACATAGACTATCAGAGACATAATTTTTCATAGCAGTACGTTTCAGGCCAGAAAGATTGTACAAACAGGCTTTAGGCAATTTAGAACCCAGAATGAGCTTAATTGTACAATCATATGGACAATGTGGTGGCATGGCAAGACCTCAGCCTCTTTTTTGGAGAACCCGTCCCCAAAATCCTTCAGGTACTCCGGAATACCCTCCAGATTGATGACAGACATAAAGACAGCAGAAAGACAACCATTGGAACAATTAGGACCCCATTTAACAATATCACGAGATCCCCAGTCTGTAACAGTATTATGCCTCTGTAACCAGGGGAACCCCAACACCAGTCCCGCAGGAAGATTATTCCTAACATAACATGAGATTTGTTCCTGGTGCACGGAACCCACATTGAGGAGGAACTCCTCAGAGACAAACTTAAAACATTTTTAGCCAACAGTGTCTTATCAATGGCAATGTTATGAATGGGAGTTTCTAGCCTAACTGTCCCTAACTTTAACTTTGACATCAGACTAGAGTCAATGAAGTTCATGGAAGATGCACAGTCCACAAAAGCTGAAGTGGGTACGTAACCATCTCCATAACACAGTTCCACCTCTAACAAAACTTTTTGAAATTATGAAAATGGTACCTGTGAGTCTGGGTGACTTTCTCGACAATAACCCAGCTTGTTAATCGATGGACAAGAGGGGCAGTCCTTTTTCCAATGTCCTGAATCTCCACAATAAAAACATAATTCACCATGACATCATTGCTTCCTCTCCTCCTTGGAGTTGGAGGTCCCCACCTCCATTGGTTCAGAAGGTGGCAAAACAACAGGATTAGCAGGGAGCAACGGAACCTCTCTCTGTGTAACACCTCTTTCCCGCATCCTCTGATCCAAATGGATAGCCTGAGTCATAACCTCCTCCAATGAGCTGGGTGGTGAATGGAGAGCCAGATTGCCCTTCAGGTGATCCAATAGTCCTCTCCTGAACTGACATCTCAGCGCAGAATCATCCCAGGGCACCTCAGTGGACCATCGACGGAACTCAGAACTATACCATTCAGCCAATAGCTTACCCTGAAAGAGATTCATGATTGTGTCCCCTGCCACTCTGACCTGGTCAGGCTCATCAAAAATAAGTCCTAAGGCCTCAAAGAACTTATCAACAGATATACATTCAGGGACAGTAGCAGATAAAGAAAAAGCCCCCTATTGAGGTCCCTCCCGAAGTAAAGAAATGATTATCCCCACTATCTGACTCTCATCTCCAGTAATCGGGGTCTAAGAGAAAACAACAACTTGCAACTCTCCTTGAACATACATAACTTCTCCTTTTCCCCTGAGAAGGTATCTGGGAGCCTGATCGTAGGTTCAGGAGAGTAGAATGAGACATCAACAGTGTCAGAGTGCTTACAGACTGTGAAGAAGATCCCTGAAAAGAAATTACTGTGTCAAAAATTTCTCTTTGCAGGTGGGTATGAGACGTGACCAAGGCCCTATGTTCTACAGACAGATCCTGCATCATTTGTGTCAAACTAGCCATTTGATCCATCAAGGTACGGAGCAGATCCATAGAAGAAGAGCAGAGAAAAAATAAAACTGTTTCAGGTCAGTTATAATGTCATGCTGCTGCAATTTGCACTTTTTTGCAATTTCACTGCGGGAGGAGAGCAAAAAACTAAAACGCAAAACTGAAAAAAGCTTTGGGGTTAAGCTACATTTACACTGCAAGATTATAGTAAATGAGCCTTCTTAGGAATGCTTATTTTACAATAATTATGCAGTCTAAACAGGCTATCGATGCAATGAAATGATCAAATGAAACGATCAAATGAAATTATGTTTTAGATTGCCAAAAGATCATCGCTCTCAGCTGTTCATCTTCCTGTGTAATCAAGACTAGCGATGCAGAGAGCAATGGCTGTCAAACTGCACTGAGCGATATACACAGCTCAAAAAAATAAAGGGAACACTAAAATCCCACATCCTAGATATCACTGAATGAAATATTCCAGTTGTAAATCTTTATTCATTACATAGTGGAATGTGTTCAGAACAATAAAATCTAAAAATTATCAACGTAAATCACAACTAACATCCCACGAAGGTCTGGAGTTGGAATTATGCTCAAAATCAAAGTGGAAAATTAAGTTACAGGCTGATCCAACTTCAGTGGACATTCCTCAAGACAAGTAAATGATGACCAAGACAAGGAATTGATGCTCAGTAGTGTGTGTGGCCTCCACATGCCTGCATGATCTCTCTACAACTCCTGGGCATGCTCCTGATGAGGCGGTGGATGGTCTCCTGAGGGATCTCCTCCCAGACCTGGACTAAAGCATCTGCCAACTCCTTGACAGTCTGTGGTACAACGTGATGGTGGATGGTGCTAGACATGATGTCCCAGATGTGTTCAATTGGATTCAGGTCTGGGGAACGGACGGGCCAGTCCATAGCTTCAATACCTTCATCTTGCAGGAACTGCTGACACACTCCAGACACTTGAGGTCTGGCATTGTCCTGCATTAGGAGTAACCCAGGACCAACCGAACCAGCATATGGTCTCACAAGGGGTCTTAGGATCTCATCTCGGCACATAATGGCAGTCAGGCTACCTCTGGTGAGCACATGGAGGGCTGCGCGGCCCTCCAAAGAGAAGCAAACCCACACCATTACTGACCCACTGCCAAACCGGTCATGCTGAGGGATGTTGCAGGCAGCAGATCGCTCTCCACAGCGTTTCCAGACTCTGCAACGTGAAACTGATTTAATCTGTGAAGAGCACAGGGCGCCCGTGGCGATTTTACTAATCCTGGTGTTCTGTCGCAAATGCCAAGCATCCTGCACATGGTGTTGGGCTGTGAGCACAACCCCATCTGTGGATGTCGGGCACTCAGACCATCCTCATGGAGTCATTTTCTAACCATTTGTGAAGACACATGCACATTTGTGGCCTGCTGGAGGTCATTTTGCAGGGCTCTGGCAGTGCTCCTCTTGTTCCCCCTTGCACAAAGGCTGAGGTAGCAGTCCTGCTGCTAGGTTGTTGCCCTCCTACGGCCCCCTCCACATCTCCTGGTGTACTGGTCTGTCTCCTGGTAGTGCATCCAGCCTCTGGACACTACGCTGACAGACATAGCAAACCTTCTTGCCACAGCTCGCATTTATGTGCCTGTTGTGAATTCTGCTTTTGGGCTCCCTCCGGTGGTTGTAGGTGGTAATGCAGTTGTCCTTTGGCTGCAGTCCTGGACAGGTGTATCTGCTGAATGCAATTCTGACTGGGGTATTTAGGTTTGCAGGACTCATTAGTCCTTGCCAGTTGTCAATGTTTCTTGGGAAGTGTTGGATCTCTGTCTGGCTTCTCCTGCTTAGCTGCCAATTCAGCAAAGATAAGTGTCTGTTTCTTTTTCTATGGCACACAAGCTGTCTGCTTGTTTTTTGATTGTATTCCTGCTCTGAGTGTAGGAGTCTCTGGAGTTGCAGATATACGTTCCACGTCTTTAGTTAGATGGAGGAATTTTTTGTATAATCTGCTGTGGATATTTTTGGAAGGGTTTTAATACTGACCGCAGAAAACTCTGTCCTATCCTTTCCTATTTTAGCTAGAGTGTCCTCTTTTGCTAAATCCTGTTTTCTGCCTGTGTTTGTCTTTCCTCTCCTACTCACAGCCAATATTTGTGGGGGGCTGCCTATCCTTTGGGGTTCTGCTGTGAGGCAAGGTAGTATTCCTATTTCCATCTATAGGGGTATTTAGTCCTCCGGCTGTGACGAGGTGTCTAGGGTTTGTTAGGTACACCCCACGGCTACTTCTAGTTGCGGTGTTAAGATCAGGATTTGTGGTCAGTATAGTTACCACTTACTGCAGTGAAAGTTTTCATGCTGCTCCAAGGTCACCAGATCATAACATGTGCCATCCTGGTTGAGCTGCACTACCTGAGCCACTTCTGTGAGTTGTAGAGTCCGTCTCATGGTACTACGAGTGTGAAAGCACAACCATTGGTACTGAGATGTGGTCTTTGGTCCCCAGCTGCAGAACCACTCCTTTATTGAGTGTGTCTTGATAATTGCCAATAATTTCCATCTGTTGTCTATTTCACTTGCACAACAGCATGTGAAATTGATTGTCAAACAGTGTTGCCTCCTAAGTGGACAGTTTGATTTCACAGAAGTTTTATTTACTTGGAGTTATATTCTGTGGTTAAGTGTTCCCCTTATTTTTTTGAGCAGTGTATTACAGATAGTTTTGTATGCATTGGAAGCACCATCTGCCTACGTTAACAGGCTATTAAATAACAGTCACTTGGTCAGCAAGTAGCTGATTGGCTATCATTTAGTGCTACCAGTTGGCCAGTGTAAACGATCCTTTACAATGCAATTGTAATGAATTTTCACAATTTCCTTTTATCTAATTTCATCAGACTCTACAGTTTTTCATCATCTTACTGTGTGTTGTACAATGGCTCTCTTCTCAAACAAAATGCTCGTGTAAATGTAATTTTTTACAGAAAGACAAGCCAGGAATACTCATCTTAATTATTTCTTGCCATAACAGAATTTCTCTGCTGTCTGAATACACAATACATTTTTGGCAGAAATAAGTGATGAATTTAAACTTTATTCTGTGTCTGAAAATTGAGTCACATTAATAACTTATCACAAACTATACCGGAAATCATAAATGGAATGATTAAGGAGTGCTCCTTACATTACATCGCCAAAGAACATTTTATTTATTTCCTCTTGGTCAGGGGTAGATCATAAAATGTTAGGAAGTATATTTGAAAATGCTATATAAAAATGATGAAAACACATTTATTTTATGGTAAAGCTCTATATTCAATGATTAGTTGCAAACAGTTTCACATCAGAATAGAAAATAAATACCCCAACATATTTAACCATTTAGTAACAATGCCTGAAATGAGTTCTGCTAAAAAAGTTTCTAATATGAATTCTCTCCCATAATTATAATGTCTAATGTAACTGCTGTGTGTTAAAGATTATGTAAGGGTACTGCTGGCCCACCAAAAATCTTCATTAGTTCCTGCAGTGGACTGCAGTTTGCATACAGATGTACCGTGCATGCTGATGTATATAGTGTATTGCGTCCGAGAGGACAGAAGAAATCTGAGAGAGAGTGGACCCTCTGGGTCACGGCACTAAAGCTCCTATGGGCGAGCGAACCTGGGAGACCAACCCCTATACAGGGATCATGAGGAGCAGACCCAAGGAGTCAGATACCTGTTGTGATAGGCAATTCAGTATCACAATGGACATAGTGGTCAGAGCACATACAGTGATCTGACAATAACCCAAAATAATAGAACGAGCTCTGAGACGTGGGAACTCTGCAGACCGCAATCCCTAATCCTCTCCAAACAACACTAGAGGCAGCCATGGATTGCGCCTAACTCTGCCTATGCAACTCGGCACAGCCTGAGAAACTAACTAGCCTGAAGATAGAAAATAAGCCTACCTTGCCTCAGAGAAATACCCCAAAGGAAAAGGCAGCCCCCCACATATAATGACTGTGAGTTAAGATGAAAAGACAAACGTAGGGATGCAATAGATTCAGCAAAGTGAGGCCCGACTTTCTTAACAGAGCGAGGATAGGAAAGATAACTTTGCAGTCTACACAAAACCCTAAAGAAAACCACGCAAAGGGGGCAAAAAGACCCTCCGTACCAAACTAACGGCACGGAGGTACACCCTTTGCGTCCCAGAGCTTCCAGCAAAACAATTAGACAAGCTGGACAGAAAAAATAGCAAACAAATAGCAAAGAAGAACTTAGCTATGCAGAGCAGCAGGCCACAGGAATGATCCAGGGAAAAACAAGTCCAACACTGGAACATTGACAGGAAGCATGGATCAAAGCATTAGGTGGAGTTAAGTAGAGAAGCACCTAACGACCTCACCAGATCACCTGAGGGAGGAAACTCAGAAGCCGCAGTACCACTTTCCTCCACAAACGGAAGCTCCCAGAGAGAATCAGCCGAAGTACCACTTGTGACCACAGGAGGGAGCTCTGCCACAGAATTCACAACAGTACCCCCCCCCTTGAGGGGTCACCGAACCCTCACCAGAGCCCCCAGGCCGACCAGGATGAGCCACATGAAAGGCACGAACAAGATCGGGAGCATGGACATCAGAGGCAAAAACCCAGGAATTATCTTCCTGAGCATACCCCTTCCATTTAACAAGATACTTGAGTTTCCGTCTTGAAACACGAGAATCCAAAATCTTCTCCACAATATACTCCAATTCCCCCTCCACCAAAATCGGGGCAGGAGGGTCAACAGATGGAACCATAGGTGCCACGTATCTCCGCAACAATGACCTATGGAATACGTTATGTATGGAAAAAGAATCTGGGAGGGTCAGATGAAAAGACACAGGATTAAGAACCTCAGAAATCCTATACGGACCAATGAAACGAGGTTTAAACTTAGGAGAGGAAACCTTCATAGGAATATGACGAGAAGATAACCAAACCAGATCCCCAACACGAAGTCGGGGACCCACACGGCGTCTGCGATTAGCGAAACATTGAGCCTTCTCCTGGGACAAGGTCAAATTGTCCACCACATGAGTCCAAATCTGCTGCAACCTGTCCACCACAGTATCCACACCAGGACAGTCCAAAGACTCAACCTGTCCTGAAGAGAAACGAGGATGGAACCCAGAATTGCAGAAAAATGGCGAAACCAAGGTAGCCGAGCTGGCCCGATTATTAACCCCTTCATGACCCAGCCTATTTTGACCTTAAAGACCTTGCCGTTTTTTGCAATTCTGACCAGTGTCCCTTTATGAGGTAATAACTCAGGAACGCTTCAACGGATCCTAGCGGTTCTGAGATTGTTTTTTCGTGACATATTGGGCTTCATGTTAGTCATAAATTTAGGTCAATAAATTCTGCGTTTATTTGTGATAAAAACGGAAATTTGGCGAAAATTTTGAAAATTTCGCAATTTTCACATTTTGAATTTTTATTCTGTTAAACCAGAGAGATATGTGACACAAAATAGTTAATAAATAACATTTCCCACATGTTTACTTTACATCAGCACAATTTTGGAAACAAAATTTTTTTTTGTTAGGAAGTTATAAGGGTTAAAATTTGACCAGCGATTTGTCATTTTTACAACGAAATTTACAAAACCATTTTTTTTAGGGACCACCTCACATTTGAAGTCAGTTTGAGGGGTCTATATGGCTGAAAATACCCAAAAGTGACACCATTCTAAAAACTGCACCCCTCAAGGTACTCAAAACCACATTCAAGAAGTTTATTAACCCTTCAGGTGCTTCACAGCAGCAGAAGCAACATGGAAGGAAAAAACGAACATTTAACTTTTTAGTCACAAAAATTATCTTTTAGCAACAATTTTTTTATTTTCCCAATGGTAAAAGGAGAAACTGAACCACGAAAGTTGTTGTCCAATTTGTCCTGAGTACGCTGATACCTCATATGTGGGGGTAAACCACTGTTTGGGCGCACGGCAGGGCTTGGAAGGGAAGGAGCGCCATTTGACTTTTTGAATCAAAAATTGGCTCCACTCTTTAGCGGACACCATGTCACGTTTGGAGAGCACCCGTGTGCCTAAAAATTGGAGCTCCCCCACAAGTGACCCCATTTTGGAAACTAGACACCCCAAGGAACTTATCTAGATGCATAGTGAGCACTTTGAACCCCCAGGTGCATCACAAATTGATCCGTAAAAATGAAAAAGTACTTTTTTTTCACAAAAAAATTCTTTTAGCCTCAATTTTTTCATTTTCACATGGGCAACAGGATAAAATGGATCCTAAAATGTGTTGGGCAATTTCTCCTGAGTACACTGATACCTCACATGTGGAGGTAAACCACTGTTTGGGCACATGGTAAGGCTCGGAAGGGAAGGAGCGCCATTTGACTTTTTGAATGAAAAATTATTTCCATCGTTAGCGGACACCATGTCGCGTTTGGATAGCTCCTGTGTGCCTAAACATTGGCGCTCCCCCACAAGTGACCCCATTTTGGAAACTAGACCCCCCAAGGAACTTATATAGATGCCTAGTGAGCACTTTAAACCCTCAGGTGCTTCACAAATTGATCTGTAAAAATGAAAAAGTACTTTTTTTTCACAAAAAAATTCTCTTCGCCTCAATTTTTTCATTTTCACATGGGCAGTAGGATAAAATGGATCATAAAATTTGTTGGGCAATTTCTCCCGAGTACGCCGATACCTCATATGTGGGGGTAAACCACTGTTTGGGCACTCGGCAGGGCTCGGAAGGGAAGGCGCGCCATTTGACTTTTTGAATGGAAAATTAGCTCCAATTGTTAGCGGACACCATGTCGCGTTTGGAGAGCCCCTGTGTGCCTAAACATTGGAGCTCCCCCACAAGTGACCCCATTTTGGAAACTAGACCCCCCAAGGAACTTATCTAGATGCATATTGAGCACTTTAAACCCCCAGGTGCTTCACAGAAGTTTATAACACAGAGCCATGAAAATAAAAAATAATTTTTCTTTCCTCAAAAATGATTTTTTAGCCTGGAATTTCCTATTTTGCCAAGGATAATAGGAGAAATTGGACCCCAAATATTGTTGTCCAGTTTGTCCTGAGTACGCTGATACCCCATATGTGGGGGTAAACCACTGTTTGGGCGCACGGCAGGGCTCGGAAGTGATAGCACGCCATTTGGCTTTTTAAATGGAAAATTAGCTCCAATCATTAGCGGACACCATGTCACGTTTGGAGAGCCCCTGTGTTAGGGGTCGAGTTCCCGCTTCTGCACAGGGGGAATCTCGAGCCACCTCCGCTGCGGTCTCCCATTCTTGTCCAGCCGCAGTGGAGTCTTCTCAGCAAAGACGTCGGTCCCAGCGTCTTGCTCATTCTCACTCTGTTCTGAGAGTTACTGCTGCTTCTCCAGTCTCTGCCATTAAAGTCAGTGCTGGTCAGCAGCGAGCGGACTTCTCTGGGACTAAGTCCTTGTCTGCACGTACTGAGCATGTCCAGGGTAAGATCTCCCGTTGGAGATCGAGGGTCATGTGCTCAGGCTCTGCAGCACATTCCATTGGTCCTTTTGGCAGGTCTTGGAAGGGCAAAGGTACTGTAGCCACTTCCTGTGCTGCTGCTATATAAACTGCGCATGACCGCACGGCCATGCGCTAGTATTGTCTTACAATTGAATACGTGTGTTTGTTGTGAGTGCAAGTCGTTCATTAAATACCCCTACCCTATTGTATGACTGTTCGCGTATGGAGTATGGCTGCTATCTAGCGCCCGACTAATCACTCAACGTGTCTCACACGTATCAGCGTCTATTGCTGTGACCGCCAGTGCGGCGCCACGCGCCAGTAGTGCGCTTCCTGACCCACGTCTGGGTGCTTAGTGGTGCCTGCCAGCACGGCACAGTTCGCACTTCGGTGCTCTAATTATAAGAGTTGCCTAACACACCCTGTTGCGGTGTTGTGTCAGCAAGTGGTCTAATCGGACTTCAATCCTGTGTCTTGGGGTTGTGTTCGCTGACTCCTTGCTTGCACTCTTTAGTGCGGTATTGCGGACCTGTGGTTTTACCGGGTTCGCTTCCACCGCCATATTACGCTGCCATTTACTAGCAGCAGGTTTTTACCTGCACGGTGGACCCCGGACTGCGAACGCATCTATTACATCTTTCTTGGTGCGTTCCGCCAGTCCTAACAGAATACTAGCACCAGGGTCTGGCTAGTAAATGGCAGACGATCAGCGTTTACAGCGGTACATCCAGCAGCTGGAGGGAAGGTTGGCGGCTCTAGAGCGTTCAACCTCAGCTGTGGATGTCACTGCTGTCGCTGTTCAGGCTGCAAGTGTAGCCGCAGCCAGTTTGTCCGCTGCCACCTCTGCCCCGACTTTATCCCGTCTCCCGCTTCCTGACAAGTTTGCTGGTGACAGTAAACAATGTCGCGGATTCGTAAGCCAGTGCTCCATACACCTTGAGCTCCTGGCGGCGCGTTTCCCTACGGAACGGGCGAAAGTGGGATTTATTTTATCTCTCTTGTCGGGCAGGGCGTTGGAGTGGGCAACGCCACTTTGGGAGCGCGATGACCGTGTGGTACAGAGTGCTCCGCTCTTTCTGGATGCTCTGAAGCAGGTCTTTTTGGGACCCCGTATTACACACGATACTGCGCTCCAGTTATTGACAATCACTCAGGGTTCGTCCGTGGTCAGTCAGTTTGCCATCCAGTTCCGGACTCTAGCCTCGGAGTTAGAGTGGTCGGATAGAGTTCTAATTCCGGTGTTCTGGAGGGGACTGGCAGACCACGTGAAGGACGCCTTAGCCACCAGGGAGATACCCGCCACACTGGAGGAGCTTATTTCTCTATCTACCCGCATCGACCTCCGTTTTCACGAATGAAGGTTAGAGCAGACCCAGTGTAGGCAGAGGTTTAAACTGGCTCCCACCTTCGCCAGACCTCTTGAATCTTCCATTTTGGCGTCCGACTCCCATGAGCCCATGGAGGTTTCTCGAGCGGGACCTAAGTCTCAGGCCGCTCGAGTACCCATGGTTTGTGAAAATTGTCACCGAGGACATTACACTAATAAATGTCCACGGCGGTCGGGAAAACGATCGCGTCTAGTAACCTTAGGGGGAGGTTCACTAGACACAGCGGCTTTTTCCTCCAAACTGTCCTTTAAAGGGACAATCCTGTTTGACTCATCCACTCTACCAGTCGAGCTCTGTGTGGATTCAGGAGCAGAGGAAAATTTCATGTCCTCTGCTTTTGCTCTGCGCCACGCTGTACCACTTGGTCTATTTACAAACAGCCCAGCGGCTGAATTCTCGTCAGGCCAGATGGTCCTTGTTTTTCTCCCGGTTCCACTTTACCCTACATTATCTCGCCGGGGAGAAGAACTTTCATGCTGACGCTCTCTCTCGCTCCTTCGTGTCAGCTGAGGAGGAGGAGGACGAGCCTCGGCTCATTGTCCCTTCGGAGAGTCTGAGAACTGTAGCTCCGGTTTCGCTGGAGTCTGTGCCCCCGGGCAAGACTTTTGTTCCCATCAATTTGCGTCCGGAGGTTCTCGCTTGGGCTCATTCATCCAGAGTGGGTGGACACTTTGGGGCAAAAAGGACATCTGAGCTACTGGCGAGGACGTACTGGTGGCCACATATGGTTCGTGACGTCGGAGACTACGTTCAGGCATGTGTCTCTTGTGCCAAGAATAAGTCTCCCGACAACGGCCAGCTGGTTTGTTATACCCTCTGTCGGTGGCAGACAGGCCCTGGGAGATGGTCGGGATGGATTTTGTTGTGGGTCTGCCCAAGTCTCGTGGCTGTACCATTATTTGGGTAATCACCGACCATTTTTCTAAAATGGTGCATTTGGTGCCGCTTCCCCGGTTACCTTCTGCACGGGCCTTGGCAGCGTTGTTTGTCAAACACATCTTTCGTCTTCACGGTATGCCAGACAAAATTGTCAGTGACCGAGGTCCCCAGTTTGCGTCTCGGTTCTGTAGAGAGCTTTGTCGTCTTCTCAGTATCGAGTTGAATCTCTCTTCGGCTTATCATCCCGAGACGAATGGGTTGGTAGAGAGAGCCAACCAGACCTTGGTCACATATCTGCGACATTTTGTTTCGGCTAAGCAGGATGACTGGGCATCTTTGCTACCATGGGCGTAGTTTGCTCTTAACAATGCCGTCGCTGATTACACTGGACAGACTCCATTCCTCCTTAACTATGGTCAGCATCCGCGGGTACCTGTGCCCATGCCCGTATCTTCCGCCGATTCCAGGGTGGCAGACTGGGCTGTGGAGGCACGGGACATTTGGGATCGCACTCAGGATGCCATTCAGGCTTCCAAGGAGAGAATGAGGTCCTCTGCCGACGCACATCGGCGCCCCGCTCCAACCTTTGCTCCTGGCGACTTAGTGTGGCTCTCCGCCCGTAACATCAGGCTGTGAGTTGAGTCTACCAAGTTTGCACCTCGCTACTTAGGTCCTTTTAAGGTCCTCGAACAGGTTAATCCTGTGGTTTACCGTCTGGCCCTTCCTCCACGCCTAGGTATCACCGACACCTTTCACGTGTCCCTCCTTAAGCCCGTCTACATGTCCCGGTTTTCTGAGTCATCTACTGGGACGTCGGGTTCGTCTACGGACGATTACGAGGTGAACGCTATCTTGGGGTACAAGGTGGTTCGTGGCAAAAAATTTTATTTGGTGGATTGGAGGGGTTACGGTCCTGAGGATAGATCCTGGGAGCCTGCTGAGCACATTCAGGCTCCGCAGCTCATTGCTGCCTTCGAACGTAGCGAGGCCCAAGGAGGGGGGGTAATGTTAGGGGTCGAGTTCCCGCTTCTGCACAGGGGGAATCTCGAGCCACCTCCGCTGCGGTCTCCCATTCTTGTCCAGCCGCAGTGGAGTCTGCTCAGCAAAGACGTCGGTCCCAGCGTCTTGCTCATTCTCACTCTGTTCTGAGAGTTACTGCTGCTTCTCCAGTCTCTGCCATTAAAGTCAGTGCTGGTCAGCAGCGAGCGGACTTCTCTGGGACTAAGTCCTTGTCTGCACGTACTGAGCATGTCCAGGGTAAGATCTCCCGTTGGAGATCGAGGGTCATGTGCTCAGGCTCTGCAGCACATTCCATTGGTCCTTTTGGCAGGTCTTGGAAGGGCAAAGGTACTGTAGCCACTTCCTGTGCTGCTGCTATATAAACTGCGCATGACCGCACGGCCATGCGCTAGTATTGTCTTACAATTGAATACGTGTGTTTGTTGTGAGTGCAAGTCGTTCATTAAATACCCCTACCCTATTGTATGACTGTTCGCGTATGGAGTATGGCTGCTATCTAGCGCCCGACTAATCACTCAACGTGTCTCACACGTATCAGCGTCTATTGCTGTGACCGCCAGTGCGGCGCCACGCGCCAGTAGTGCGCTTCCTGACCCACGTCTGGGTGCTTAGTGGTGCCTGCCAGCATGGCACAGTTCGCACTTCGGTGCTCTAATTATAAGATTTGCCTAACACACCCTGTTGCGGTGTTGTGTCAGCAAGTGGTCTAATCGGACTTCAATCCTGTGTCTTGGGGTTGTGTTCGCTGACTCCTTGCTTGCACTCTTTAGTGCGGTATTGCGGACCTGTGGTTTTACCGGGTTCGCTTCCACCGCCATATTACGCTGCCATTTACTAGCAGCAGGTTTTCACCTGCACGGTGGACCCCGGACTGCGAACGCATCTATTACATCTTTCTTGGTGCGTTCCGCCAGTCCTAACACCATGTGTGCCTAAACATTAGAGATCCCCCACAAATGACCCCATTTTGGAAACTAGACCCCCAAAGGAACTAATCTAGATGTGTGGTGAGGACTTTGAACCCCCAAGTGCTTCACAGAAGTTTATAACGCAGAGCCATGAAAATAAAAAAAAAATTATTTTCTCAAAAATGATCTTTTAGCCTGCAATTTTTTATTTTCCCAAGGGTAACAGGAGAAATTTGACCACAAAAGTTGTTGTCCAGTTTCTCCTGAGTACGCTGATACCCCATATGTGGGGGTAAATCACTGTTTGGGCACATGCCGGGGCTCAGAAGTGAAGTAGTGACGTTTTGAAATGCAGACTTTGATGGAATGCTCTGTGGGCGTCACGTTGCGTTTGAAGAGCCCCTGATGTGGCTTAACAGTAGAAACCCCCCACAAGTGACCCCATTTTGGAAACTAGACCCCCAAAGGAACTTATCTAGATGTGTGGTGAGCACTTTGAACCCCCAAGTGCTTCATAGAAGTTTATAATGCAGAGCCGTGAAAATAATAAATACGTTTTCTTTCCTCAAAAATAATTATTTAGCCCAGAATTTTTTATTTTCCCAAGGGTTACAGGAGAAATTGGACCCCATATGTTGTTGTCCAGTTTCTCCTGAGTACGCTGATCCCCCATATGTGGGGGTAAACCACTGTTTGGGCACATGCCGAGGCTCGGAAGTGAAGTAGTGACGTTTTGAAATGCAGACTTTGATGGAATGCTCTGTGGGCGTCACGTTGCGTTTGCAGAGCCCCTGATGTGGCTTAACAGTAGAAACCCCCCACAAGTGACCCCATTTTAGAAACTAGACCCCGAAAGGAACTTATCTAGATGTGTGGTGAGCACTTTGAACCCCCAAGTGCTTCATAGAAGTTTATAATGCAGAGCCGTGAAAATAATAAATACGTTTTCTTTCCTCAAAAATAATTATTTAGCCTAGAATTTTTTATTTTCCCAAGGGTAACAGGAGAAATTGGACCCCAATATTTGTTGTCCAGTTTCTCCTGAGTACGCTGATACCCCATGTGTGGGGGTAAACCACTGTTTGGGCACACGTCGGGGCTCAGAAGGGAAGTAGTGACTTTTGAAATGCAGACTTTGATGGAATGGTCTGCGGGCGTCACATTGCGTTTGCAGAGCCCCTGGTGTGCCTAAACAGTAGAAACCCCCCACAAGTGACCACATTTTAGAAACTAGACCCCCCAAGGAACTTATCTAGATATGTGGTGAGCACTTTGAACCCCCAAGTGCTTCACAGACGTTTACAACACAGAGCCGTGAAAATAAAAAATCATTTTTCTTTCCTCAAAAATGATGTTTTAGCAAGCATTTTTTTAGATTCACAAGGGTAACAGGAGAAATTGGACCCCAGTAATTGTTGTGCAGTTTATCCTGAGTACACTGATACCCCATATGTGGGGGTAAACCACTGTTTGGGCACACGTCAGGGCTCGGAAGTGAGGGAGCACCATTTGACTTTTTGAATACGAGATTGGCTGGAATCAATGGTGGCGCCATGTTGCGTTTGGAGACCCCTGATGTGCCTAAACAGTGGTAACCCCTCAATTCTACCTCCAACACTAACCCCAACACACCCCTAACCCTAATCCCAACTGTAGCCATAACCCTAATCACAACCCTAACCACAACCCTAATTCCAACCCTAACCCTAAGGTTATGTGCCCACGTTGCGGATTCGTGTGAGATATTTCCGCACCATTTTTGAAAAATCCGTGGGTAAAAGGCACTGCGTTTTATCTGTGGATTTTCCGCGGATTTCCAGTGGTTTTTGTGCGGATTTCACCTGCGGATTCCTATTGAGGAACAGGTGTAAAACGCCGCGGAATCCGCACAAAGAATTGACATGCTGCGGAAAATACAACGCAGCGTTTCCGCGCGGTATTTTCTGCACCATGGGCACAGCGGATTTGGTTTTTCATATGTTTACATGGTACTGTAAACCTGATGGAATACTGCTACGACCAAATCCGCACCGTGTGCACATAGCCTAATTCTAAAGGTATGTGCACACTGCGGAAAACGCTGCAGATCCGCAGCAGTTTCCCATGAGTTTACAGTTCAATGTAGACCTATGGGAAACAAAAATCGCTGTACATATGCTGCGGAAAAACTGCACGGAAACGCAGCGGTTTACATTCCGCAGCATGTCACTTCTTTGTGCGGATTCCGCAGCGGTTTTACAACTGCTCAAATAGAAAATCGCAATTGTAAAACCGCAGTGAAATGCGCAGAAAAAAACGTGGCAAATCCGCCATAAATCCGCAGTGGTTTAGCACTGTGGATTTATCAAATCCGCAGCGGAAAAATCCGCAGAGGACCAGAATACGTGTGCACATACCGAAACCCTAACCCTAGCCCTAACCCTACCCCTAACCCTAACCCTACCCCTAGCCCTACCCCTAACCCTAACCCTACCCCTAACCCTAACCCTAGCCCTAACCCTAGCCCTACCCCTAACCCTACCCCTAACCCTAACCCTAACCCTACCCCTAAACCTACCCCTAACCCTAACCCTATTCTAACATTAGTGGAAAAAAAAAATTATTTTTTTATTGTCCCTACTAGGGTTGAGCGAAACGGGTCGTTCATTTTCAAAAGTCGCCGACTTTTGGCAAAGTCGGGTTTCATGAAACCCGATCCGACCCCTGTGCGGGGTCGGCCATGCGGTACGCGACTTTCGCGCCAAAGTCGCGTTTCAATGACGCGAAAAGCGCCATTTCTCAGCCAATGAAGGTAAACGCAGAGTGTGGGCAGCGTGATGACATAGGTCCTGGTCCCCACCATCTTAGAGAAGGGCATTGCAGTGATTGGCTTGCTGTCTGCGGCGTCACAGGGGCTATAAAGGGGCGTTCCCGCCGACTGCCATGTTACTGCTGCTGATCTGAGCTTAGGGAGAGGTTGCTGCCGCTTCGTCAGAAGCAGGGATAGCGTTAGGCAGGGTCCATTAACCACTAGTGTTGAGCGATACCGTCCGATACTTGAAAGTATCGGTATCGGATAGTATCGGCCGATACCCGAAAAATATCGATACCGATACCAATACAAGTCAATGGAACATCAAGTATCGGAAGGTATTCTCATGGTTCCCAGGGTCTGAAGGAGAGGAAACTCTCCTTCAGGCCCTGGGATCCATAGGGATGTGTAAAATAAAGAATTAAAATAAAAAATATTGATATATTTACCTCTCCGGCGGCCCCTGAACTCAGCGCGGGTAACCGGCAGGCTTCTTTGTTCAAAATCAGCGCTTTTAGGACCTGAGAATCACGTCCCGGCTACTGATTGGTCGCGGGCCGCCCATGTGACCGCCACGCGACCAATCACAAGCCGCGACGTCACCGCAAGCTATTAGCGTGCTCATTTTTGAAAAATGAGCGCGTTAATGACTTTCAAAGACGTAGCGGCTTGTGATTGGTCGCGGCCACGCGACCAATCACAAGCCGCGACGTCACCGCAAGCTATTAACGCGCTCATTTTTAAAAATGAGCGCGTTAATGACTTTCAAAGACGTAGCGGCTTGTGATTGGTCGCGTGGCCGCGACCAATCACAAGCCGCTACGTCTTTGAAAGTCATTAACGTGCTCATTTTTAAAAAATGAGCGCGCTAATAGCTTGCGGTGACGTCGCGGCTTGTGATTGGTCGCGTGGCGGTCACATGGGCGGCCCGCGACCAATCAGAAGCCGGGACGTGATTCTCAGGTCCTAAAAGCGCTGATTTTGAACAACGAAGCCTGCCGGTTACCCGCGCTGAGTCCAGGGGCCGCCGGAGAGGTAAATATATCAATATTTTTTATTTTAATTCTTTATTTTACACATCTCTATGTATCCGATACCGATACCCGATACCACAGGTAAATATATCAATATTTTTTATTTTAATTCTTTATTTTACACATCTCTATGTATCCGATACCGATACCCGATACCACAAAAGTATCGGATCTCGGTATCGGAATTCCGATACCGCAAGTATCGGCCGATACCCGATACTTGCGGTATCGGAATGCTCAACACTATTAACCACCAAACCGCTTGTGCTGTAGCGATTTCCACTGCCCAACACCACCTTCGGTGTGCAGGGACAGTGGAAGCTACATTTTTTTTTTCCCCCTCAGCGCTGTAGCTCATTGGGCTGCCCTAGAAGGCTCCCTGATAGCTGCATTGCTGTGTGTACGCCGCTGTGCAAACCAACTGCTTTTTTCAAAGCACAAATCCTCTTGTTCCTTCCTTTCTGCACAGCTATCTTTTTGGTTTGTACACACTTTTTATTTAATTTGTGCATCAGTCCACTCCTTATTGCTGCCTGCCATACCTGGCTGAGATTACTGCAGGGAGATAGTAATTGAAGGACACTCCCTGTTTTTTTTTTTTTTTTTTGTGGGAGATTAAGATTGACAATTCTGCTAGAGTGCCATCCCTGTCTGTGTCATCTCGCACTCAGTGGGCCATAGAAAGCCTATTTATTTTTTTGCTTGATTTGGGTTATAAAATCTACCTGAAAAAATCACTACATCAATCAGTGGGAGAAAAATATTGGCCTCAGGGCTTGTGTGCCACTCTTGACTCCTGTGTGCATCATCACTCACTCAGTGGGCCATAGAAAGCCTATTTATTTTTTTGCTTGATTTTGGTTCTAAAATCTACCTGAAAAAATCACTACATCAATCAGTGGGAGAAAAATATTGGCCTCAGGGCTTGTGTGCCACTCCTGACTCCTGTGTGCATCATCACTCACTCAGTGGGCCATAGAAAGCCCTTTTTTTTTTTTTTTTGCTTTATTTGGGTTCTAAATTCTACCTGAAAAAATCAATAAATCAATCAGTGGGAGATTAATATTGGCCTTTGGGCTTGTGTGCCAGTCCTAAGCGTGCCATCTCTCTCTCTCAGATAGTGGGCCATAGAAAGCCTATTTATTTATTTTTTTTTTATTGGGTTTATAAATTTTCCCTGGAAAAAAAAAAAAAGTGGGAGATTAATATTGGCCTCTGGGCTTGTGTGCCAGTCCTGAGCGTGCCATCTCTCTCACAAATAGTGGGCCATAGAAAGCCTATTTATTTATTTTTTTTTGGTTTTATAAATTCTCCCTTAAAAAAAAAGGGAGATTAATATTGGCCTTTGGGCTTGTGTGCCACTCCTAAGCGTGCCATCTCTCTCTGTCTCTCAGATAGTGGGCCATAGAAGGCCTATTTATTATTTTTTTTATTGGGTTTATAAATTTTCCCTGGAACAAAAAAAAAAAAGTGGGAGATAAATATTGGCCTCTGGGCTTGTGTGCCACTCCTGACTCCTGTGTGCGTCATCTCTCACTCAGTGGGCCATAGAAAGCCTTTTTTTGTTTTATTTGTTTTCTAAATTCTCCCTGAAAAAATCATTTTATTTTCTTTGGTTTCTAAATTCTTCCTGAAAAAATCATTTTATTCTATTTTTTTTTTCCTAAAGTCTCCCTAAAAAAAAAAACAAAAAAAAAAAAACAAATCAGTGGGAGATTAATATTGCCCTTTCTGCTTGTGTGCCAGTCTTGACTCCTGGGTGTGCCATCTCTCTCTCTCTCCAATTGTGGGCCATAGAAAGCCTATTATTTTTTTAGCTTGATTTGGGTTCCAAAATCTACCTGAAAAAATCACTACATCAATCAGTGGGAGATAAATATTGGCCTCTGGGCTTGTGTGCCACTCCTGACTCCTGTGTGCGTCATCTCTCACTCAGTGGGCCATAGAAAGCCTTTTTTTGTTTTATTTGTTTTCTAAATTCTCCCTGAAAAAATCATTTTATTTTATTTGGTTTCTAAATTCTTCCTGAAAAAATCATTTTATTCTATTTTTTCTTTCCTAAAATCTCCCTGAAAAAAACAAAACAAAAAACAAATCAGTGGGAGATTAATATTGCCCTTTCTGCTTGTGTGCCAGTCTTGACTCCTGGGTGTGCCATCTCTCTCTCTCTCTCCAATTGTGGGCCATAGAAAGCCTATTATTTTTTTTAGCTTGATTTGGGTTCCAAAATCTACCTGAAAAAATCACTACATCAATCAGTGGGAGATAAATATTGGCCTCTGGGCTTGTGTGCCACTCCTGACTCCTGTGTGCGTCATCTCTCACTCAGTGGGCCATAGAAAGCCTTTTTTTGTTTTATTTGTTTTCTAAATTCTCCCTGAAAAAATCATTTTATTTTCTTTGGTTTCTAAATTCTTCCTGAAAAAATCATTTTATTCTATTTTTTTTTTCCTAAAGTCTCCCTGAAAAAAAAAACAAAAAAAAACAAATCAGTGGGAGATTAATATTGCCCTTTCTGCTTGTGTGCCAGTCTTGACTCCTGGGTGTGCCATCTCTCTCTCTCTCTCCAATTGTGGGCCATAGAAAGCCTATTATTTTTTTAGCTTGATTTGGGTTCCAAAATCTACCTGAAAAAATCACTACATCAATCAGTGGGAGATAAATATTGGCCTCTGGGCTTGTGTGCCACTCCTGACTCCTGTGTGCGTCATCTCTCACTCAGTGGGCCATAGAAAGCCTTTTTTTGTTTTATTTGTTTCCTAATTTCTCCCTGAAAAAATCATTTTATTTTATTTGGTTTCTAAATTCTTCCTGAAAAAATCATTTTATTCTATTATTTTTTTTCCTAAAGTCTCCCTTAAAAAAAAAAAAATTCAAATCAGTGGGAGATTAATATTTACATTTGTGCTTCAGTGACAGTCCTGCGTGTGTGGCATCTCTCTCATTTGTTGCCACCAACAACAGAGTGTGTAACATTGTGCCTGATTTTCGTTGTGGTCTCACTCACCTGTAAAGGGGTAGCTAAATCATACTGAAGTTATAGCTCACCGTGTAATTTGTGTGACAGCAACAAATACCGTTAGTTTGTTTACGTTTTTAAAACAATGAGGAAGTATGGTGGAAGAGGTCGTGGCCGGGGGCGTTCATTGTCAGCTGGTAATGAGGGTAGTGGTAGTGGTGGAGCATCAGCTGGTCGTGGGAAAAAAAATATTGCACCTAAGTCTGGAGCTGTGGAGCCAGGTTCGTCGTCTGGCTACACAAGGCCTCGAACGCTCCCTTTTCTGGGAGTAGGAAAACCGCTTTTAAAGCCGGAGCAGCAAGAGTAAGTTTTGGCTTATCTTGCTGACTCAGCCTCTAGCTCTTTTGCCTCCTCTCGTGAAACTGGTAAATGTCAAAGCAGCGCGTCGTTAGTGGATGTTCACGGTCAGGGACAAGTCGCTTCCTTGTCCTCTTCAGCAAAAACAACAACAGAGAAGAATGCAGCAGGCGACACAACGGGTTACTCCATGGAGCTCTTTACACATACCGTCCCTGGCTTAGAAAGTGAAGCAGTTAACAGTCCATGCCCATTACAAGTTGAATCTGACATGAAGTGCACTGATGCACAGCCACAGCCAGACTACAATGCTGGTCCTTTGACTCAGACCACAACATTGCCCTCGCAGGGTGCTGATCAAGAATCAGACCCTGATGAGACTATGTTGCCCCATCACGAACGCTATACCACCGACCGACACGGTGACACAGACGAAGTTGCACACGAGCTACAAGAAGAGGTAATAGATGACCCAGTTCTTGACCCCGATTGGCAGCCATTGGGGGAACAGGGTGCAGGCGGCAGCAGTTCTGAAGCGGAGGAGGAGGGGCCGCAGCAGGCATCAACATCGCAACAGGTTCCATCTGCCGGGCCCGTATCTTGCCCAAAACGCGTGGCAAAGCTAAAACCTGTTGGAGGACAGCGTGGCCATCCGGTTAAAGCTCAGTCTGCAATGCCTGAAAAGGTATCCGATGCTAGAAAGAGTGCAGTCTGGCATTTTTTTAAACAACATCCAATTGATCAGCGCAAAGTCATCTGTCAAAAATGTTCAACTACCTTAAGCAGAGGACAGAATCTGAAAAGTCTCAATACAAGTTGCATGCATAGACATTTAACCACCATGCATTTGCAAGCCTGGACTAACTACCAAACGTCCCTTAAGGTTGTAGCACCCTCGGCCAATGAAGCTAGTCAGCAACGCAACATCCCTTCCGGCAGTGTAGGGCCACCATTTTCCGCACCACCTGCAGTATCTGTGCAGGTTTCTTTGCCAGGCTAAAGCAGTCAGGGTCAGGGAATCACCAGTTTCGTAGTAGGAAACACTGCATCTAGGGCACCGGTGGCAACAATACCATCTCCCACCGTCTCTCAGTCTGCCATGTCCACCGGCACCCCCGCTAGTTCCACGATCTCCAGCTCTCCAGTCCAGCTCACCCTACATGAGACTATGGTTAGAAAAAGGAAGTACTTAGCCTCGCATCCGCGTACACAGGGTTTGAACGCACACATAGCTAGACTAATCTCGTTAGAGATGATGCCCTACCGGTTAGTTGAAAGCGAAGCTTTCAAAGCCCTGATGGACTACGCTGTACCACGCTACGAGCTACCCAGTCGACACTTTTTTTCCAGAAAAGCCATCCCAGCCCTCCACCAGCATGTTAAAGAGCGCATCGTCCATGCACTCAGGCAATCTGTGAGCACAAAGGTGCACCTGACAACAGATGCATGGACCAGTAGGCATGGCCAGGGACATTACGTGTCCATCACGGCACACTGGGTAAATGTGGTGGATGCAGGGTCCACAGGGGACAGCAAGTTTGGGACAGTTCTGCCTAGTCCACGGTCTAGGAAACAATTGGCTGTAGCCGTTCGCACCCCCTCCTCCTCCTCTTCGTCCTCCTGCAGAAGCGAGAGCTCGTCCACAGACCGCAGTCGCACAACCACTCCATCCGCAGCTGCCACTGTTGCACACCAGGTCTCCCATTATGGGGCAGCTACTGGCAAACGTCATCAGGCTGTATTGGCTATGAAGTGTTTGGGCGACAACAGACACACCGCGGAAGTTCTGTCCGAGTTCTTGCAGAAAGAAACGCAGTCGTGGCTGGGCACTGTAGATCTTGAGGCAGGCAAGGTAGTGAGTGATAACGGAAGGAATTTCATGGCTGCCATCTCCCTTTCCCAACTGAAACACATTCCTTGCCTGGCTCACACCTTAAACCTGGTGGTGCAGTGCTTCCTGAAAAGTTATCCGGGGTTATCCGACCTGCTCCTCAAAGTGCGTGGACTTTGCTCACATATCCGCCGTTCGCCCGTACACTCCAGCCATATGCAGACCTATCAGCGTTCTTTGAACCTTCCCCAGCATCGCCTAATCATAGACGTTGCAACAAGGTGGAACTCAACACTGCACATGCTTCAGAGACTGTGTGAACAGAGGCGGGCTGTTATGTTTTTGTGGGAGGATACACATACACGGGCAGGCAGTAGGATGGCAGACATGGAGTTGTCAGGTGTGCAGTGGTCAAAGATTCAAGACATGTGTCAAGTCCTTCAGTGTTTTGAGGAATGCACACGGCTGGTTAGTGCAGACAACGCCATAATAAGCATGAGCGTCCCCCTAATGCGTCTGCTGATGCAAAGTTTGACGCACATAAAGGATCAGGCGTCTGCAGCTGAGGAAGAGGAAAGCCTTGATGACAGTCAGCCATTGTCTGGCCAGGGCAGTGTACAGGACGAGGTAGCGGGCGAAGAGGAGGAGGAGGACGAGGAGGATGATGGGGATGATTATATTTTTAATGAGGAAGCTTTTCCGGGGCCACTGGAAATTGGTGGCGCGGCAAGGCCGGGTTCTGGTTTTTTGAGGGACACAAGTGACGTGGATTTGTCTGAAACTGCCCCTCAACCAAGCACAACCGCAGATTTGAGAACTGGAACTTTGGCCCACATGGCGGATTATGCCTTACGTATCCTCAAAAGGGACACACGCATAACTAAAATGATGAATGATGACGATTACTGGTTGGCCTGCCTCCTTGATCCTCGCTATAAAGGCAAATTGCAAAATATAATGCCACATGAGAACTTGGAACTAATATTAGCAACCAAACAATCAACTCTTGTTGACCGTTTGCTTCTGGCATTCCCTGCACACAGCGCCCGTGATCGTTCTCACACGAGCTGCAGGGGCCAGCAGACCAGAGGAGTTAGAGGGGCAGAAATCAGAAGTGGCGTTGGCCAGAGGGGTTTTCTGACCAGGTTGTGGAGTGATTTTGCTATGACCGCAGACAGGACAGGTACTGCAGCATCAATTCAAAGTGACAGGAGACAACATTTGTCCAGTATGGTTACAAACTATTTTTCATCCCTTATCGATGTTCTCCCTCAACCGTCATTCCCATTTGATTACTGGGCATCAAAATTAGACACCTGGCCCGAATTGGCAGAATATGCATTGCAGGAGCTTGCTTGCCCGGCAGCTAGTGTCCTATCAGAAAGAGTATTCAGTGCTGCAGGTTCAATACTAACAGAAAAAAGGACTCGTCTGGCTACCCAAAATGTAGATGATCTAACCTTCATTAAAATGAACCACAACTGGATTTCGAAATCTTTTGCCCCACCTTGCCCGGCTGACACCTAGCTTTCCTATGAAAAGGTCTTGCCTGTGGACTATTCTGAATGCCTTTTCCAATCTCGTAATTTTCTGCACCTGATTGTCCAGCATACGACATGTTTACACCTCACTAAATGGCCAAACTCCCCACACGGGGCCGTGGTATCGACACTTGGCGACAGCACCCGTGAGAGTGCAGTTTGTCTGAAGAGGTGGGTGAGCCCGCTTTTGGTCGACGGCACTGCCACTGGGTCCCTCCTAGTACAATAAAGTGTCTCTGGCAGTGGTGATGCGCACCCAACGTCAGACACACCGTTGTAATATGAGGGGCCCTGGGCCTGTACCGCCGGCCACAAGACAGTTTCCCCCCACCCCAGCTCAAACAGTGCTCTACCACTTGCAAAATTATCTCACAGCTCCACCAATGTTTAGTCTATGCGCTGACATCCTTCAATGCCTGCCACTGACAATACCATTGTATTGACATTTTTGTTATGTTAGGCCTTCGATGCCTGTCTGTGGTCACTCCTTCGACTAGGCCTCCACTGACCACACCACTGCTGCCCGTGTACCCCTGGAACCAATTTAAAATTGCCTACAGCCATGTGTTATTATTTTAGGCCTTCGATGCCTGTCTGCGGTCACTCCTTCCACTAGGCCTCCACTGACCACACCACTGCTGCCCGTGTACCCCTGGAACCAATTTAAAATTGCCTACAGCCATGTGTTATTATTTTAGGCCTTCGATGCCTGTCTGCGGTCACTCCTTCCACTAGGCCTCCACTGACCACACCACTGCTGCCCGTGTACCCCTGGAACCAATTTAAAATTGCCTACAGCCATGTGTTATTATTTTAGGCCTTCGATGCCTGTCTGCGGTCACTCCTTCCACTAGGCCTCCACTGACCACACCACTGCTGCCCGTGTACCCCTGGAACCAATTTAAAATTGCCTACAGCCATGTGTTATTATTTTAGGCCTTCGATGCCTGTCTGCGGTCACTCCTTCCACTAGGCCTCCACTGACCACACCACTGCTGCCCGTGTACACCTGGAACCAATTTAAAATTGCCTCAAGCCATGTGTTATTATTTTAGGCCTTCGATGCCTGTCTGCGGTCACTCCTTCCACTAGGCCTCCACTGACCACACCACTGCTGCCCGTGTACCCCTGGAACCAATTTAAAATTGCCTACAGCCATGTGTTATTATTTTAGGCCTTCGATGCCTGTCTGCGGTCACTCCTTCCACTAGGCCTCCACTGACCACACCACTGCTGCCCGTGTACCCCTGGAACCAATTTAAAATTGCCTACAGCCATGTGTTATTATTTTAGGCCTTCGATGCCTGTCTGCGGTCACTCCTTCCACTAGGCCTCCACTGACCACACCACTGCTGCCCGTGTACCCCTGGAATCAATTTAAAATTGCCTACAGCCATGTGTTATTATTTTAGGCCTTCGATGCCTGTCTGCGGTCACTCCTTCCACTAGGCCTCCACTGACCACACCACTGCTGCCCGTGTACCCCTGGAACCAATATCAGAAAATATAAAAATAAGTATTTTGCTTATAAAAAAGAAAATACTCGAGAGATATCAAATGCAGACATTTTAACATTAAAAACAAACACATACAACAAAAATCTGGTACAGTACTAAAAATGGCCACCAGCTACAATAACTTTCTCCTGCAAGTAGTTAACTGAAAGGTTTTTTCAATTTTAAACACAGATATGGCATCCACCGAGTGTTGTCCTGTCGCGTCTTCTTTATATTATTGCCAAGAAGATGCAAAACAATGAAAATAATAAAATCATTATTTACCAAAAAAATAGAGTAAGTCAAAACCACATTGCAAATAAACATTCATTACAAATAAAGAAGCAGGGCGCGTCCGAGGGTGAGTATATACCTAATAAGAATATAATCACCCTCGGATGCGCCCTGCTTCTTTCCGACAGCCTTCCTTCCTAAGAATCAGCCCTTCCGTGGTGTAGAGAGAGGGTTTGTTACACTCCAAGGTGTTCACCAGGTTGCCTTTCCTGAGCTTCGATCTTCCGGCTCTCGTTTAGTAGTTGTTGGAAACTACGCTGCATTGGGCCTACAAATTGGGTATGGGGTGTAGAGAGATGGTGTGTTCCACTCCAAGGTGTTCCCCAGGTTGCCTTTCCTGAGCTTCGATCTTCCGGCTCTCGTTTAGTAGTTGTTGGAAACTACGCTGCATTAGGCCTACAAATTGGGTATGGGGAGTAGAGAGATGGTGTGTTCCACTGTAGAGAGATGGTGTGTTCCACTCCAAGGTGTTCCCCAGGTTTCCTCGCCAATGCTTCGATCATCATGCTCTCGTTTAGTAGTTGTTGGAAACTACGCTGCATTAGGCCTACAAATTGGGTATGGGGTGTAGAGAGATGGTGTGTTCCACTCCAAGGTGTTCCCCAGGTTTCCTCTCCATTGCTTCGATCTGCATGCTCTCGTTTAGTAGTTGTTGGAAACTACGCTGCATTAGGCCTACAAATTGGGTATGGGGTGTAGAGAGATGGTGTGTTCCACTGTAGAGAGATGGTGTGTTCCACTCCAAGGTGTTCCCCAGGTTTCCTCGCCAATGCTTCGATCATCATGCTCTCGTTTAGTAGTTGTTGGAAACTATGCTGCATTAGGCCTACAAATTGGGTATGGGGTGTAGAGAGATGGTGTGTTCCACTCCAAGGTGTTCCCCAGGTTTCCTCTCCATTGCTTCGATCTTCATGCTCTCGTTTAGTAGTTGTTGGAAACTACGCTGCATTAGGCCTACAAATTGGGTATGGGGTGTAGAGAGATGGTGTGTTACACTCCAAGGTGTTCCCCAGGTTTCCTCTCCATTGCTTCGATCTTCCGGCTCTCGTTTAGTAGTTGTTGGAAACTAAGCTGCATTAGGCCTACAAATTGGGTATGGGGTGTAGAGAGATGGTGTGTTACACTCCAAGGTGTTCCCCATGTTTCCTCTCCATTGCTTCGATCTTCCGGCTCTCGTTTAGTAGTTGTTGGAAACTATGCTGCATTGGGCCTACAAATTGGGTATGGGGTGTAGAGAGATGGTGTGTTCCACTCCAAGGTGTTCCCCAGGTTTCCTCGCCAATGCTTCGATCATCATGCTCTCGTTTAGTAGTTGTTGGAAACTACGCTGCATTAGACCTACAAATTGGGTATGGGGTGTAGAGAGATGGTGTGTTCCACTCCAAGGTGTTCTCCAGGTTGCCTTTCCTGAACTTCTATCTTCAGGCTCTCATTAAATTGTGGTTAAACGGAACAACTGCATTTGGCGTACTAGCTGGTTTGGGGCCTACTATCGGTGTCTGCCGCTCCTTGCTGTTCTCCTGGTTTCCTGTCCTGAAATTCCGTTTTCAGGCGCTCGTTAAGTAGTTGTTAATGTTAGACTGCATTTGGCCTACTAGTTGGGTTGGGGCCTACTATCGGTGTCTGCCACTCCTTGCTGTTCTCCTCCACTGAACAAAGCTGTGCCGCCTGTTTACTACTGTTGCCAATTTTGAACTGCATTTCGACTACTTACTGATTTGGGCCTACTCTCTGTGTCAGCCTCTCATTCCAGTTGTCCTCCACTGCAATGCCCCCTGATTAGTCCTGTGTTACCAATTTTGAACTGCATTTAGCCCACTTTATTCTTTGGGCCTATATCTGTGTTTCCTCCTCATCCTGCCCATTGCCCAGCCAGTGATAGATGAGTCTGCTGGTACATTGACCCATAACGCAACATTTCCCGTGCACGCTACACTGCAAGATTGTGACCCTGCTGAAAGTCAGGTCCCCCTTCCCGCATACCATACCACCTTACACGGGGACAAACAGGAAGGTGCAGATGAAAGTGCAGGTTCCTTCATCAGGTGGGGGGAGGAATACTAGTTGGCGACGTCACTGGCACAGGGCCTCTCATAGTACGCAAAAGTGTTGCTGCCGGTGGGAGGCGCCCCCGCCGTGCAAACACACCGCTGTACTTTGAGGGGCCCTGTGCCAGTGCCAATGCCAACGAGTGGGCCTCCCCTGCTTGCTCAGGTTCACAGCACTTGCAAAGTTGAAATACTTACCTCTCCCTGCTCCACTGCCGTGACGTGGTCCAGATTTCCTGGGCCCACTAATTACTTGAACCAGCCCTACCCACCACAACTTTAGCCAAATGACCCCCAATTTCAAATGCCTTCCAATTATTATAAGGTAAATTACGCTTGACAAGCTTCATTAAGAAGAATGGATGGTTTTGACATTAAAATGGGCACTCTAGGTGTTTTCCTGGCCCCCACTCACTGCCGACTATGCTGCCCCATTGACTTGCATTGGGTTTCGTGTTTCGGTCGATCCCGACTTTACGTCATAATCGGCCGATTTCACTCGACCCGACTTTTGAGATAGTCGGGTTTCGCGAAACCCGGCTCGACTCTAAAAAGGTCAAGGTCGCTCAACTCTAGTCCCTACCTATGGGGGTGACAAAGGGGGGGGTCATGTATTATTTTTTTTATTTTGATCACTGAGATATAATCTATCTCAGTGATCAAAATGCACTTTGGAACGAATCTGCCGTCCGGCAGATTCAGCGGGCGCACTGCGCATGCGCCCGCCATTTTGGAAGATGGCGGCGCCCAGGGAGAAGACGGACGGGACCCCGGCAGGATCGGTAAGTATGATGGGGTGGGGGGGGACCACGGGGGGGGGATCGGGGCATGGGGGGTGAATCGGAGCGCGGCAGGCGTGGAACGGAGCACGGGGGCGTGGAACGGAGCACGGGGGGGCTGGAACGGAGCACGGGGGGGTGGAATGGAGCACGGGGGGTGGATCGGAATGCAGGGGGGGTGATTGGAGCACGGGTGGGTGATTGGAGCACGGGGGGAGCGGACAAGAGCACGGGGGGAGCGGAGCACTGGATGGAGGGGAGGCGGAGCAGTGTACCGGCCAGATCGGGGGGCTGGGGGGGCGATCGGTGGGGTGGGGTGGGGGCACATTAGTATTTCCAGCCATGGCCGATGATATTGCAGCATCGGCCATGGCTGGATTGTAATATTTCACCCGTTATAATAGGTGAAATATTACAAATCGCTCTGATTGGCAGTTTCACTTTCAACAGCCAATCAGAGCGATCGTAGCCACCCCCCCTGGGCTAAACTACCACTCCCCCTGTCCCTGCAGATCGGGTGAAATGGGAGTTAACCCTTTCACCCGATCTGCAGGGACGCGATCTTTCCATGAAGCCACATAGGCGTCATGGGTCGGATTGGCACCGACTTTCATGACGCCTACGTGGCGTCATGGGTCGGGAAGGGGTTAAGGGCGAACTCAGCCAAAGGCAAAAAGGACACCCAGTCATCCTGATCGGCAGAAACAAAGTATCTGAGATAGGTTTCCAAGGTCTGATTGGTTCGTTCGGTCTGGACATTAGTCTGAGGATGGAAAGCCGAGAAAAAAGACAAGTCAATGCCCATCCTACCACAAAAGGCTCGCCAAAACCTCGAAACAAACTGGGAACCTCTATCAGAAACGATATTCTCTGGAATGCCATGCAAACGAACCACATGCTGGAAGAACAATGGCACCAAATCAGAGGAGGAAGGCAATTTAGACAAGGGTACCTGATGGACCATCTTAGAAAAGCGATCACAGACCACCCAAATGACTGACATCTTTTGAGAAACGGGAAGATCTGAAATAAAATCCATAGAGATATGTGTCCAAGGCCTCTTCGGGACCGGCAAGGGCAAAAGCAACCCACTGGCACGAGAACAGCAGGGCTTAGCCCGAGCACAAATCCCACAGGACTGCACAAAAGTACGCACATCCCGTGACAGAGATGGCCACCAAAAGGATCTAGCCACTAACTCTCTGGTACCAAAGATTCCAGGATGACCAGCCAACACCGAACAATGAACCTCAGAGATAACTTTATTCGTCCACCTATCAGGGACAAACAGTTTCTCCGCTGGACAACGATCAGGTTTATTAGCCTGAAATTTTTGCAGCACCCGCCGCAAATCAGGGGAGATGGCAGACACAATTACTCCTTCCTTGAGGATACCCGCCGGCTCAGATAAACCCGGAGAGTCGGGCACAAAACTCCTAGACAGAGCATCTGCCTTCAGATTTTTAGAGCCCGGAGGGTACGAAATCACAAAGTCAAAACGGGCAAAAAACAGCGACCAACGAGCCTGTCTAGGATTCAAACGCTTAGCAGACTCGAGATAAGTCAAGTTCTTATGATCAGTCAATACCACCACGCGATGCTTAGCTCCTTCAAGCCAATGACGCCACTCCTCGAATGCCCACTTCATGGCCAGCAACTCTCGGTTGCCCACATCATAATTTCGCTCAGCAGGCGAAAACTTCCTGGAAAAAAAAGCGCATGGTTTCATCACTGAGCAATCAGAACCTCTCTGCGACAAAACAGCCCCTGCTCCAATCTCAGAAGCATCAACCTCGACACCTGAAACGGAAGAGAAACATCTGGTTGACACAACACAGGGGCAGAAGAAAAACGACGCTTCAACTCTTGAAAAGCTTCCACAGCAGCAGAAGACCAATTGACCAAATCAGCACCCTTCTTGGTCAAATCGGTCAATGGTTTGGCAATACTAGAAAAATTGCAGATGAAGCGACGATAAAAATTAGCAAAGCCCAGGAACTTTTGCAGACTTTTCAGAGATGTCGGCTGAGTCCAATCATGGATGGCCTGGACCTTAACAGGATCCATCTCGATAGTAGAAGGGGAAAAGATGAACCCCAAAAATGAAACCTTCTGCACACCAAAGAGACACTTTGATCCCTTCACAAACAAAGAATTAGCACGCAGGACCTGAAAACCCGTTCTGACCTGCTTCACATGAGACTCCCAATCATCCGAGAAGATCAAAATGTCATCCAAGTACACAATCAGGAGTTTATCCAGGTACTCTCGGAAGATGTCATGCATAAAGGACTGAAACACTGATGGAGCATTGGCAAGAGGAGTGGATGACGAAATTGACAGAAATGGAACATCACCATGTACCCCCTGACAACCCCAGCTAGACACCGACATGGATTTCCAATCCAATACTGGATTATGGGCTTGTAGCCATGGCAACCCCAACACGACCACATCATGCAGATTATGCAACACCAGAAAGCGAATAACCTCCTGATGTGCAGGAGCCATGGACATGGTCAGCTGGGTCCAGTATTGAGGCTTATTCTTGGCCAAAGGCGTAACATCAATTCCTCTCAATGGAATAGGACACTGCAAGGGCTCCAAGAAAAACCCACAATGCTTAGCATATTCCAAGTCCATCAAATTCAGGGCAGCGCCTGAATCCACAAACGCCATGACAGAATACGATGACAAAGAGCAGATCAAGGTAACGGACAGAAGGAATTTTGACTGTACTGTACCAATGGTGGCAGACCTAGCGAACCGCTTAGTGCGCTTAGGACAATCAGAGATAGCATGAGTGGAATCACCACAGTAGAAACACAGCCCATTCAGACGTCTGTGTTCTTGCCGTTCAACTCTGGTCATAGTCCTATCGCACTGCATAGGCTCAGGTTTAATCTCAGGTAATACCGCCAAATGGTGCACAGATTTACGCTCACGCAAGCGTCGACCGATCTGAATGGCCAAAGACATAGACTCATTCAAACCAGCAGGCATAGGAAATCCCACCATGACATCCTTAAGGGCTTCAGAGAGACCCTTTCTGAATATAGTTGCCAGCGCAGATTCATTCCATTGAGTGAGCACGGACCACTTTCTAAATTTCTGGCAATATACATCTATCTCATCCTGAGCCTGACAAAGAGCCAGCAAATTTTTTTCTGCCTGATCCACTGAATTAGGCTCATCGTACAGCAATCCAAGCGCCAGGAAAAACGCATCAATATTACTTAATGCAGGATCTCCTGACGCAAGAGAAAATGCCCAGTCCTGAGGATCGCCACGCAAAAAAGAAATGACGATCCTAACCTGTTGAACTGGGTCACCAGAGGAGCGAGGTTTCAAAGCCAGAAATAGTTTACAATTATTTTTGAAACTCAGAAATTTAGTTCTATCTCCAAAAAACAAATCTGGAATAGGAATTCTCGGTTCTAACAAAGAATTCTGAACCACAAAATCTTGAATACTTTGAACTCTTGCCGTGAGCTGATCCACACATGAAGACAGACCTTTAATGTCCATTGCTACACCTGTGTCCTGAACCACCCAAATGTCTAGGGGAAAAAAAGGCAAAACACAGTGCAAAGAAAAAAAAATGGTCTCAGAACTTCTTTTTTCCCTCTATTGAGAATCATTAGCACTTTTGGCTTCCTGTACTGTTGTGATAGGCAATTCAGTATCACAATGGACATAGCGGTCAGAGCACATACAGTGATCTGACAATAACCCAAAATAATAGAACGAGCTCTGAGACGTGGGAACTCTGCAGACCGCAATCCCTAATCCTCTCCAAACAACACTAGAGGCAGCCGTGGATTGCGCCTAACTCTGCCTATGCAACTCGGCACAGCCTGAGAAACTAACTAGCCTGAAGATAGAAAATAAGCCTACCTTGCCTCAGAGAAATACCCCAAAGGAAAAGGCAGCCCCCCACATATAATGACTGTGAGTTAAGATGAAAAGACAAACGTAGGGATGCAATAGATTCAGCAAAGTGAGGCCCGACTTTCTTAACAGAGCGAGGATAGGAAAGATAACTTTGCGGTCTACACAAAACCCTAAATAAACCGAACTAACGGCACGGAGGTACACCCTTTGCGTCCCAGAGCTTCCAGCAAAACAATTAGACAAGCTGGACAGAAAAAATAGCAAACAAATAGCAAAGAAGAACTTAGCTATGCAGAGCAGCAGGCCACAGGAATGATCCAGGGAAAAACAAGTCCAACACTGGAACATTGACAGGAAGCATGGATCAAAGCATTAGGTGGAGTTAAGTAGAGAAGCACCTAACGACCTCACCAGATCACCTGAGGGAGGAAACTCAGAAGCCGCAGTACCACTTTCCTCCACAAACGGAAGCTCCCAGAGAGAATCAGCCGAAGTACCACTTGTGACCACAGGAGGGAGCTCTGCCACAGAATTCACAACAGATACCGCAACTGCTGGAAACCAAGAGGGACGGCTCAGAAGAGTAAGCAAGGATATATGGACAACAGAGAAATCCAGTCAAAAGGCGAGACAGAGAAACGAGGAAGAATCAAATATGGGGTCAGAAGCACACATGAAATGCACACGATAATCAGGTGTTGCTGGTAGGGTGGAGACGCCAGATATACCTGATGCCAAAATCTGATTGGAAAGCAGGGACTGCTGGGAAGAAGCAGAAAGGGTTAATTAGAACAAGGAATCTGCGCCCGTGCCCTTAAGCACCTGAATGGAGCAGAGACTGACCAAGAGAATTCAGGAAGAGAAGCTCCATGCTGAAGCCCCCTAGTGGCAGAAGAAGGGAACAGAGAACCAGAGAGACGTCTGGAGCGAGGAGGAGCCAGCCGCACAGGAAGCTCGGGAGCAGCGGCGGCAGCAGCCGCAATGGAGAGGAGGACAGCGAGGCGACGAGAGCGGCGAGGAGGAAGTGAAGCAATGGACATCGCAGCAGAACCTGCAGCGGACACGGCTGTGAGTGAGGAGCCAGCACGATGCCTGGAGAGGTAAGTAGAAGTGACAGTTGTAACAGTTCCCCCCTCTTAAGACTCCCTCTCCTATGACTGACTAGAAACCTTTTCAAAATACGTGGAGCATTAATATTCTCACGAGACTCCCAAGATCTCTCCTCAGGACCGAATCCCTCCCAATCGACGAAAAAGAAAGTCCTCCCTCTAACTTTCTTCATGGCCAGAATATCCCTCTCTTACAAAGTATTGTCATCCCCAAATGGCAAAGGAGAAACTGTAGGAGAAGAAGACCTATTAATGATGACAGGTTTAATGAGTGAGACATGAAAGGCGTTAGGGACCCGAAGCGAACCAGGCAACTTCAATTTTTAGGCCACATTGTTAATGCATTTAAGGATCTCAAAGGGGCCAATATAGCAAGGTCCCAACTTGTAAGACAGAATGTTCAAACTAATGTGTCTAGTAGATAGCCACACTCTGTCGTGAGGATGAAACGGTGGCAGATCCCTTCTCCTTTTGTCCGCATGTCTTTTCATTTGTGTAGCAGCAAGAACAAGAGCATCCTTGGTTTCTCGCCAAACCCAAGAGAAGTCATGAGAAAGGACATCAGCTGCTGGAACGCCGGAAAACGGAGGCACAGGAAGAGGTACACCAGGGTTACGTCCATATACCATAAGAAAATGAGACTTGGTAGAAGACTCGTTGGGATGGTTGTTATGGGCGAACTCTGCCCAGGGAAGAAGTTCTACCCAATCATCTTGATGGGCATTGGTAAAATGGCATAGATAAGATGTTAGCACCTGATTAATATGCTCCACTTGCCTGTTCGTCTGTAGATGATAGGCAGAGGAAAAATCCAAAGAGATGCCCAGAAGTTTACAGTGAGCTCTCCAAAATTGAGACGTAAATTATACCCCTCAATCAGATACGATTCACTGAGGTAAGCCATGCAGTCTGAAGATTTGAAGAATGAAGATCTTGGCTAACTCTGGAGCTGAAGGTAAACCAGGGAGTGGAACGAAATGGGCCATCTTGGAGAATCTATCCACAATCACCAAGATTGTTGTGCAACCAGAGGAGCAAGGTAAATCAGTGATGAAATCCATGGCGATTTGCTGCCAAGGACCCTCTGGCACAGGCAAAGGATGCAGAAGTCCAAAAGACAGTTTTCTAGGAACTTTATTCCAAGTGCAAGTTGCGCAGGTGGCCACAAAGTCATGAACATCTTGACGAAGTGTCGAACACCAGTAATAGCGAGAGAGAAGATTGAGAGTCTTCTTGATTCTGACGTGTCCAGAAATCTTTAAAGAATGCCCCAGTGAAGCACCTCTAGCCTCTTGTCTTGCGGGACGAAAGTCTTACCAGGCGGAGCAGGAAGTACCTAGGAGCAAGGCGTGAGACAAGTTAGGCAAAACATAGAAAGCAATTTTTTCTCGATGGAGGGCTCCAACTTGCATCTCCTATTCGAGCGTAACAAAAGAAATGGGAACGGATAACGGTTTGCCATCCACAGTCGGGATAATACCTAGATCTTCTAGAGAGACAACTGGTATATGGAACTTGTCCACCTCCTCTTGGCAAATGAAATTGCCAGCCGCACCCGAGTCCACATACGCCTCCCAAGATCTACACTCCCGACCTAAAAAATCAGAACTGAAAAAGTTAATGATAGAGAGGAATTTAGGTCACCTAGGCAAGCCTCTCTTACCTGGCCTAGGTGGAGGAGTTTCCCACTCTCTCTGGACATGAGCACAAAAAATGATTAGCCCCTCCACAGTAGAGACACAAGCTCTGCGTCAGCCTATCCCTGCATCGCTGTTCCAACAACTTTATGCAATCGACTTGCATAGGCTCTGGGGCAGAAGTGCTGGGAAGAGTAGGAGAGATAGGAACTGGTGACCGATAAAGCCTAGGAGATCTCCTCTCCCTGCCTAACTCGCGGGAATGCTCCTGAAACCGTAAATCAATTCTGGTAGCAAGAGATATTAAATCCTCCAGAGAGGTAGGAATGTCTCGACCAGCAAGCTCATCCTTAATTTTACCAGAGAGTCCCCTCCAAAAAGCCCCAAGCAGGGCCTCATTGTTCCACCCCAGTTCTGAAGATAGAGTGCGAAAGCGAATGGCATATTACCCCACTGTTAGAGTACCCTGTTGAATGCTGAAGAGGGACTCGGTAATGGAAGCCAAACGCCCTGGTTCGTCGAAGACCTTACTGAAAGTTTCCAGAAAATCTAAAATATTTGTGACTACAGGATCATCCCGCTCCCATAAGGGATTCACCCAGGCCAAAGCCTCCCCCTCGAGATGAGACACGATAAAAGCCACTTTGGCTCAATCAGAAGAATATTGTTGGGATAATAACTCGAAATGTAAACGGCACTGGTTCAAGAAACCCCAACATAACTTGGGATCTCCTGAATACCTTGGAGGTTTACCCAAGCGTGGCGGCAGATGGGACACAGAATAACGAGGCGGAACAGAAGCTGCTGCAGATGCAGAGGCTTGAAGAGAGAGCAGATGCTTGTCGACAGACGCTATGTAATTAAGTATATGCGACTGAGTATCGCGCTGCTGCGCAAGCTCCTGCTGGAGCCCAGCCAAAAGAGAAGCATTCCTGGGATCTGATGACTGCAAAGCTGACAACCGGGTGTCCATTGATTTCATAATGGACATAATCCGAGACTGATTCTCACGCAAAAAGAGTAATTCCTTTAGTGTAGCCGTAGTGGAGCCAGCGGGGTCCATGGCCTGATTATACTATTGCGACCAAGAGGATGGAAGAAATCGGACAGAGAGTGGACCCTCTGGGTCACGGCACTGAAGCTCCTACGGGCGAGCGAACCTGGGAGACCAACCCCTATACAGGGATCATGAGGAGCAGACCCAAGGAGTCAGATACCGCAACTGCTGGAAACCAAGAGGGACGGCTCAGAAGAGTAAGAAAGGATATACGGTCAACAGAGAAATCCAGTCAAAAGGCGAGACAGGGAAACGAGGAAGAGTCAAATATGGGGCCAGAAGCACGCATGAAATGCACACGATAATCAGGCGTCACTGGTAGGGTGGAGACGCCAGATATACCTGATGCCAAAATCTGATTGGAAAGCAGGGACTGCTGGGAAGAAGCAGAAAGGGTCAATTAGAACAAGGAGTCCGCGCCCGTGCCCTTAAGCACCTGAATGGAGCAGAGACTGACCGAGAGAATGCAGGAAGAGAAGCACCATGCTGAAGCCCCCTAGTGGCAGAAGAAGGGAACAGAGAACCAGAGAGACGTCTGGAGCTAGCAGGAGCCAGCCGCACAGGAAGCTCGGGAGCAGCGGCGGCAGCAGCCGCAATGGAGTGGAGAACAGCAAGGCGATGAGAGCGGTGAGGAGGAAGTGAAGCAACGGACATTGCAGCAGAACCTGCAGCGGACACGGCTGCGAGCGAGGAGGAGCCAGCGCGACGCCTGGAGAGGTAAGTAGAAGCGACAGTTGTAACATAGTGGTCTCAAGCCTTTACATAATTACATAGTTAGTATGGTTAAAAAAAGAAAAGTGTCCAACAAGTTCAGCCAAGGGATGGGAAATGACAGTGGACAATTACAATGCACAATTATAATGCTCGATCCAATCTGTCTTAAAAGAGCTTACCTTTCCCTCTTGATCTCAAATATCAATCTACTTAACTTTATAAAAAGAACTTTATACATTTACATAAATATTAATCTTATTTTCTTCTAAAAAAGCATCTAAGCCTTTTTTGAAATCATAAAGGTTCCTGCTGTGTTAATCAATTGACTTAGACTATTCCACAAATTAATATTTCACATGGTAAAGAGAAGACTTGTCTTTTCTGGAGATTGAACTTTTGTTTCTCCAGCAGAATGAGTGCCCTCTTGTCTTTCCTTTCCCCATACAAGCTTCTTGCTCACATTTTGGGGTGATCTCTGTAACTATAGTTTCTGATAACTGTAATTTTATCAGTTACCTCATTACCAACACTAAAATTAGTTTCATGGTTTCTGTCATCCCTCCAATTTAATTTCAGATACTATTTTAAACTTACGGTAAATCAGTCAAATCAGGATTAACTCAAGTGTTTCCATTGTTTCACTTTCTCTTTTACCATTTAAGAGACCTTTACATAAGGGCTATCCACATCGAAAAGATTCTCCATGTGATCAATGGTTTCCGATCACTTCCTTGAATGAAAATTGGCCCATATTTTGATTGGATGTTTAACATTTGCATCAATAGAGTCTCTTATATAAATAGGCTTCTTCCTGTTGCTCCTAATGTTACATTCATTAGATAGTATTTTTGATCTGAGATCAGTCCAAGGAAAAGCTGACAGCATTTGGATGAGTGAAATTCAATTGGGCTATTCAGATGACCGTATTTTTACACAGACCAAATATAATACAAATGGCATATGGATAACAAATTAAATGTCATCCATTTTTTCTTTTTAAAATTCAAACAATATTTGTATATGCTTGTGTGAATACAGTCTAAGGGCTACCATTTTTGCATTTGAATGCTGGCCATGATTTTTACGTATAACAGTTGGGCCTGTTATAGTTTATGGGGCCATTCACATGTCAATAGTTTTTTGTTGACCGATAGGTCTGCAGAAAATCGCAGGGGCACGACTGATTTTGATCTGAGGGTTGGATCAAATTTAGAAATGCAAGTCAATGGGCCCATGAAAAAGTCTCACTACAGTCGGATAACATTTTCATGGTTTGTCAGAATGGAGAAAGTGGAGATTTTTATTTTTTAATTTCTCCACATATGAGTGTGGCACCCCTAGGGGTATTTGCCACAAAAATAGTTACTGACAGTAAGTACAAATACTAAAATAGCAAGACTGCACTACCACCTCCGGCCAGAAGGGGGAGCTCCAGAGACTCCCCTTGATCCATTCTGGTCTGAGAGAAGAAATGGCAGTTGGGCCAAGGAGCTGATAGTGAGAGGTCATAAAGTTGAATCTCTAACAGCCCTGTGACTGTTTTCCAGGCCTAAATCACCGGCCTGAGGAGAAGAGGGATAGAGAAAAAGGACATTGTGAGAACCGGGTAGCATTAATCACTACCCAGAACAGGCGCAAAGACGGATACCGGATCCGTGGCTGTATTCATTATATATAATACAGCAACCGGAAAAACGTGAGGTGATATCAGCTTCACTAGGGTCGGATGCAGCAACAGACACAGAGTTCAGCGGTACTCCCGGAGGGGGTAAACCGATAAAAGGACTCGGGTTGCCCGTCGAACCAGGACCCGGAGGGGACAGATTGGGCCGGCAGCCAGTTCACATACAGCAGCAGGGCCACACAGAAATTGCGCACAATAAGAGGCGAAGACCCCGGCAGGGTCAAAGTAACTCAGAGTTCCCATACAGACTCCGGTGACAGGACTGGTTGTAAATCCTTTTATGTTAAAGTAAACTGGTTAAACGTTTCAGTGCCTCAGTCTTTCATTTGGACAATAGCCATCTATCCAGGATTGGGATCATCACCGCTGGGAGAACCTGCTGCTGATCAAGTAAGTGCCTGTTCCCTCATGATACCCCTTACACTGTGCATTGCCTGAGGCCACAGCACCGGGTCAAGCCACCCGTGACATCCCCCTCAAGAGACAGACTCCATTGGTCCGGTGCTGGGTATCCCGGTCTCCTGGGCGTCACAATTGGCGTCACGAACAGGATCTAGCCAGCCCGTATACCGGGTATTGTGTGCCGTGATTGGAGCCCAAAACTGTGAAAACTGGGATGAAAAATCTTGAAAATTGACTTTATTAAAGAAAAATCCATTCCCCATTGAAAACTATTGAAAGTGACTTTTCCCCATTGGTTATAATGGAGTAAAGATGGCCGCCATCCCCTGAGGTAATCACTTCATAACCGTTAGGCACGAGACTGTTAATTGAGCTACGCCATCACCTGAGCCCCAGTCTAACTGAAAAACTTCAGAATCCGCCATTACAGAGCGCGGTGGGTGGGAGCAGCAGGGGGCGTGTCATTGTGGGCGGCACCAAGCTGAGCGCTCTGACATCAGAGCAAGGGGAAAATCGATCCTGCTGCACAGCGGAACGAATCTACACTATCCCGATGGAAGCGGAGGACCGGAAGGGTCCGGATTAACTAAGGGGGCACAGTATGTCGCAGCACGGAGACGCCGCAGCACTCGGCAACGCTAATGCAGCTGAAAGACAGAGTGTCAATAGAGAGTCCGGCAGCGCAGCGGTGCAAGGAGTGGCGCCTATCATGCCGGTGCTGATGCCATATACCCCGGGTGGCCCATGGCTTCCAATGTATGAAGGTGAGCCTAATACCCTTGACGATTTCAGAGAAAAGATGCTGGCCCATTTTGACATGTTCCCTGTGGGTGAAGTTCAGCGTGTTAGTCTCCTGATGATGCAGTTAAGTGGCCATGCTAAGCAAGAAGTCACAGCATGGGCAGCTGATCTAAAAGGCACTGTTGAACGCATATTTGCTGGATTAAAAGCTACATTTGAAACCACGGCCAGCAGCAAAGCTAAAATACGATTCTTTAGTTGCAAACAAAAAGCTAATGAGGGCGTGAGAGACTTTGCCTTAAACCTGCAGGAAGCCCTTAAATCACTTACACTGGCTGAACCCATTTTTAACACCGGAGCGGATAAACTGCTAAGAGATCAATTTATTGAGGGACTCTACACCCCTTCTCACCGGGGGCATGTGAGCATGCTTGTTTTTAAGAACCCTGAATTGACATTTGCCCAATTAAAGGAGAGCGCTATACGTCTCCAGCTGGCAGAGGCACCTCGGGATCAGGATCCTGCGCAACCCATGGCAGAGGCACCTCAACAACAGGGAGTGCCAGTGACATCAGCTATGTCCGGGGCCATTGCTAAGCCCCTGGGGCCCAGTACTAATGAGGCTCTTCAACAAAAGCTTGACTCTTTAGCTGATGTTGTTGCTTCAATGGCTAAAACCATGCAGGAGATGAGAGGACCCAAGATGGAGTTGGCAAACTGTAGAGAGGATGTTCCATGGATGAGACCCCGGAGATACCCGACATGGAGAGGACGACCCCGCGACCGCTACCAACCGGATGGACAGCCCATTTGCCGCCGTTGCCAGCAGCCGGGCCACTTTGCACGAGATTGTGATTTAAACGGGAATCCCCTGGGAATGCGGGCCGCTTCGCAGGAATGAACTTTCAAGGCCCAACACCCTGGCACGACAGGTACATCGGAGGACGACCCATTATCCCTATCGTGCTGGACGGAATTCCCCTCAACGCTTTGCTGGACACAGGTTCCCAGATTTCATCTATACCGTATATCCTTTATAAGAGGTACTGGGCTGATGCAGATATTGATAAAGGGCCCTCTGATGTTGAACTAGATATATGGGCCAGTAATGGTAAGTTGGTACCGAAACTAGGATTCAGGGAGATGACCATAAAGATTGGTAAAGTAGAACTGAAGAAACAGGGTATAATTGTTGTTGATGTTGACCGGCGGAACTGTGAACCAACTGTATTGATAGGAATGAATGTGTTAGAGAACTGCTTTTCCGAAGTCATTTCTGTCTTACAGCAAATTGCTGAAACTGCCCAATCCTGCCAGCAGAGAGTTCTCCGAGGGAAATAAAAGTATTGATGTTAAGGCAACAGGTAGAAGTTGCAGGTGGAGAAATCGGCAGTGTGAGGGTAAGTGATCCAACGTCTATTGTAATCCCACCAAAAACAGAAATGCTGGTATGGTGTAGAGCAGCCATTGGTACTAAGGGACGAGATTATCAAGCCTTAATAGAACCAGTGTACACCGACAGCAGGCCCACTATACTCACAGCACGAGGGATAGTCGAGGTACACCGGGGACGAGTGCCGGTACGACTTTTGAACTGTGGAGAGGAAGAGGTCACTTTGCCAAGGTATGCTACAATGGCAAAGCTATATACTGTTGACAACAATGCCATCACAACCATTGAGCCCTTAGAACCAACCTGTCAGGTGGAAGGCAATGGCTCAGATGGAGAAATGGAGGATTGGTGCCAACAGCTACACGTGGGCATAAATTCAACACCTACCCATCAAAAACAAGGGGTGTATAGGCTAGTGACGGAATATGAACAAGTCTTCAGTAAACACCCATTGGACTTCGGACGGATAGAAGGGGTAGAACACACAATCCCCACAGGTGACCATCCCCCAATAAAAGAAAGATATAGACCCATACCGCCCGCTCACTATCAATGTGCAAAAGATATGCTGAGGGAAATGAAACAGGCCGGGGTAATAAGAGACAGCTGTAGCCCCTGGGCGGCCCCTCTAGTGATTGTCAAAAAAAAGGACGGAACCATGAGAATGTGCGTAGACTACCGGAAGATTAATAACATCACCCATAAAGACGCCTACCCCTTGCCTAGGATAGAAGAGTCCTTAACTGCTTTGAAATCTGCTAATTATTTTTCCACCTTAGACTTAACAAGCGGGTATTGGCAAGTCCCTGTGGCTGAGAGAGATAAGGAAAAGACGGCATTCACCACACCAATGGGTCTATGTGAATTTAATCGCATGCCGTTCGGACTCTGCAACGCATCCGGTACCTTCCAGCGGCTGATGGAATGCTGCCTCAGACACAAGAACTTCGAGACCGTCCTCCTGTACCTAGATGATGTGATCGTCTACTCAAAGACTTACGAACAACACTTAATAGACCTGGCAGAAGTGTTCGAAGCCTTATCCAGGTATGGCATGAAAGTCAAGCCATCCAAATGTCACCTTCTCAAGCCAAAGGTACAGTACCTGGGACACATCGTGAGTTCGGAGGGAGTAGCACCAGATCCCGAGAAAATAAGCGCCATAAGGGATTGGCCAAGACCTACCAGCGCAAAAGAAATGAGACAATTCCTGGGATTGGTGGGTTACTATCGCAGATTTATAAAAGGATTTACCAAGTTGGCAGCACCCTTGCAAGACACCTTGGTAGGGCAGACGAAGAAACCTTCAAACCGAAACCCTCCTTTTCAGTGGAACGACGAAAGGGAAGACTCCTTTGAACAACTAAAGAAGGCACTAACCGGAGAAGAGGTTCTGGCATACCCAGATTACCATAAACCTTTCATCCTCTACACCGATGCCAGTAATGTGGGACTAGGAGCGGTGCTGTCACAAAAGCAAGAAGGTCGGGAGAAAGTCATCGCCTTTGCAAGTAGAAAGCTCCGGCCTACTGAAATAAATTCAGAAAATTACAGCTCCTTCAAATTGGAACTACTGGCAGTAGTTTGGGCTGTGACGGAGCGTTTCAAACACTATCTGGCCGCTGCAGAATTTATTGTCTATACTGACAACAATCCGTTGACCCACCTGGATACAGCCAAATTAGGTGCGTTAGAACAGCGATGGATAGCCCGGTTATCTAATTACAACTTCATAATCAAGTATCGAGCAGGTCGCAAGAATGGAAATGCCGATGCCCTATCCCGGATGCCACACTTGAGAGATGTAGAAGAGGAAACGGGGGAGCTTGAAGAAATTGAAATACCAGCCTTCCATCGTCCCAAGGCAAAACATCATCAGTCAATTACCTATCAGAAACAACAAGAGGTGAATTTTAATCCGTTAGCACACCATAGATGGGCTGACACCCAAGACAGCAATCCGGCTGTGAAGTTGGTGAAGGAACTGTTGACTGAGCAAAGTGCATATCCCTATGAGGATGCCCCAGAAGAGACGCATCAACTCTGGAAAGAGAGAGGCAAAATGTTCCTGTATCAAGGGAAGCTCTGTAGAAGATACACCAATCCGAAAACACATGAATTGGTTTGGCAGATTATTGTGCCTAAACAAGATGTGAAGATGGTCCTCGAAGCTTACCATAATGGTGCTGGTCACTTCGGTTGGAAAAAGTTAGAAGTACTTCTAAGAGAAAGATTTTATTGGGTCGGGATGAGAAAATCAATCGAACAGTGGTGCAGAAATTGTGGCCCGTGTAACCTCAGAAGAAACGATCAAAAGAACCAAAGAGCACCACTGCAGCCCATAATCACCAAACAACCACTTGAACTTGTAGCCATGGACCACGTGAAGTTGACACCAAGCCGGTCCGGCTATGTCTATGCCTTGACCATCGTGGACCATTATTCACGTTTCTTGGTAGTAGTACCCGTAAAAGATCTGACAGCAAAAACAGCAGCCAAAGCGTTCCAAACGTACTTTTGTAGACCCCATGGATATCCGGAACAGGTTCTCACCGACCAAGGTACAGCCTTTGAATCAGAGATCTTCAGAGAATTCTGTAATATGTATGGTTGCAAAAAGATCCGGACGACGGCCTATCATCCACAAACAAACGGCTTATGCGAGAAGATGAACCATATTGTAATAGACCTACTAAAGACTTTACCTGAGACAGAAAGGAATCAATGGCCAGAGAAATTGCCTGACTTGGTGGATCTGTATAATCATGTCCCGGTGAGCTCCACCAACTGCACCCCAGCTTACCTTATGCGTGCAAGACCCGGCCAATTACCAATCGATCTAGAAATGGGAATTCTGAAACCAGACGCAGAAGTTCAAGACTCCAATTGGGATATCATACGGCAAAAGCAGTATCGCCAAGTGCAAGAGAGTGTGGAAAGAAGCCTTCAGCAAACTAGAGAAAGAAAAGAGCGAACTTTCAACCAGAATGCTCTAGCGACCCCATTAAGACCGGGTGACCAAGTGCTCAAGAGAAATCGTCGAACCAATAAACTGGACAATCAGTGGGAAGCCGTACCCTACACAGTTTTACCAACAAGAGTGGATAATCCTAAAATGTGTCTCATTAGCAAAAACGGAGGCTTAACATCTGTACTAGTGTCAAGAGACCATCTTAAATTATGTCCGGAAGCATTGAAAGAGCCAGACGTTGTCCAGCCAGAACCAGAAGTTATTCAACCCATACAGGTTCAACCAGTAAAGGAAAAAGAAGAGGAAGTGTATCACACCTGTATAGGAGACTTTCCCAAAACCCTACTAACATACCATGGTGCAGTAGTGGTTCCCATGGTGGCCTTTTACCCAACACCGAACCCAATACCAGAAGTCCCAAGACAGGAAGAGGCTGACCCCGTACTACAGGAGGTTCCAGGCCAGGAAGAACAGATTCCTGGTCAGAGTAATCCCATTCACGGTGGACTTGCCAACTCCATAGTCGTGGAATTATCTTTAGCAGAGCGGGCAGATACTACATCCGCAGTAGACAGTAGTACACCACATGAAGAGACACCGCTATTACGTAGATCACAGCGTAGTACCCAGGGTCAATTACCGGCCAGGTATGCAGATTACCAACTATAAAGCTCATAATGTGAATTGTATATATGTTATGCCGTATATAGTTAAACAGAAAATGTAGTATAGTCATTGCTATCAGTCTGCAACGTTTAAGCCCAGTGCCTACAGAGACTTGTCTGTATGAACTTATTGCATATTCTTGAACTTTTTATCAGCCCGGAGGCACTAAATCAAAGCTCCGGAAAGACTGCTTTTTGAACTTTGCTTTTTGCTCTTTTTGAACTTTCTTTAGACTTTATATTGATAACTCCGTTGGAAAAATGGAACTAAATTCCTGGACACTAAGTACAGTGCCTTTCCTAATACCTTCAAGGATAGAACTGTATTAATGGACGCTATTTGAAGTGACTTTTTACAGAACTCTATTTTTGTTTCCTTGAGTGGTTTTTGTAACTTTTCATTTTTAAGACTCTGTACATATTAATTGTTATTTCAAAATGTTATTGTCCCACAGTCCCGGAGTACTGTTCTTAACTAAGGGGGAATGTGGCACCCCTAGGGGTATTTGCCACAAAAATAGTTACTGACAGTAAGTACAAATACTAAAATAGCAAGACTGCACTACCACCTCCGGCCAGAAGGGGGAGCTCCAGAGACTCCCCTTGATCCATTCTGGTCTGAGAGAAGAAATGGCAGTTGGGCCAAGGAGCTGATAGTGAGAGGTCATACAGTTGAATCTCTAACAGCCCTGTGACTGTTACCAGGCCTAAATCACCGGCCTGAGGAGAAGAGGGATAGAGAAAAAGGACATTGTGAGAACCGGGTAGCATTAATCACTACCCAGAACAGGCGCAAAGACGGATACCGGATCCGTGGCTGTATTCATTATATATCATACAGCAACCGGAAAAATGTGAGGTGATATCAGCTTCACTAGGGTCGGATGCAGCAACAGACACAGAGTTCAGCGGTACTCCCGGAGGGGGTAAACCGATAAAAGGACTCGGGTTGCCCGTCGAACCAGGACCCGGAGGGGACAGATTGGGCCGGCAGCCAGTTCACATACAGCAGCAGGGCCACACAGAAATTGCGCACAATAAGAGGCGAAGACCCCGGCAGGGTCAAAGTAACTCAGAGTTCCCATACAGACTCCGGTGACAGGACTGGTTGTAAATCCTTTTATGTTAAAGTAAACTGGTTAAACGTTTCAGTGCCTCAGTCTTTCATTTGGACAATAGCCATCTATCCAGGATCAGGATCGTCACCGCTGGGAGAACCTGCTGCTGATCAAGTAAGTGCCTGTCCCCTCATGATACCCCTTACACTGTGCATTGCCTGAGGCCACAGCACCGGGTCAAGCCACCCGTGACATCCCCCTCAAGAGACAGACTCCATTGGTCCGGTGCTGGGTATCCCGGTCTCCTGGGCGTCACATGAGAAAATCAGAGGACTCTTGAACCACACTCTGATCAAACTCTGATCAGTGTCTGGTCAGAATTTTATGTCCACTTTTCTCAGATGTGAACAAAATTGGACTTCTGAATGAGACCTGAGTGGGAAACATAACAAGTATGAAAAACCTCAAAATTATTGAAACATAAATAAATGCAAAAGTGGCTATTAGTTTGCTCCCTTGTTGATCAGTGGTCTTAATGGACAGTTAATCTGCTTCTGTAAATGGCCCTTGATTTCCCATTAAACAGTGATACACGTCAGATGCAGGATGCCATGCCAGCAATTTGGTCTTTCCAGCAGGATACTTGGTGATCTTACATCCAATAACTAATTCAGTTAACACATGTATGTTCCAAACAGGACGAAACCATTGTCTATTGCACAGGTATAAGACAAGAATGTAAGAATTTTAAATACAATATTGTACAAGTATATTATAACAGTAATAGCAGAGTTATAAGCATTTAGAAGTAGGCTATGGAGTGCTGAAGGATAATTCCCAATAAACATAATGGCGGAGCTTTACATTTTATATAGCAGAAATTCAAGAAAAGTAGTCAATTTAATGAATTTATACTTGATAGCAGTAAATAACCATACTGTATCTCCGGTGTTGCCCTAGCTAACTGAAATATGAAGAAGCTGTAGCCTAAATACAAGGGAAGAGATTTAATCAGGAGGTTGGTTGCACTGAAGGAACTATAGATTGATGGAACTATTCAGGAATCCCCTTGTTCCAAATTAAAGTCTTGCAGGAAGATGCAATTTTCATAATAGATAAGTCATGTCAGAAGCTCAGAAAGAAAACTGAACTGAAGAAAGAAGATTGTTTTCTTGCACAGCAATCCATCTATATGTTTTATGAAGAGGCGCTGCTTCTCTGAGATTAACTACAATACCTAGGCTTCTGTTCCTGTTCTCTACTATATAATCTTAATATAAAATAACAAAGAAGTAAACAAAAGTTTCTTCTTACCAAGAAAAGCAGCATTTTAAAAAGTTCTATCTTTTATCTTAAATTCTGTTGCATGACATATTTATTTTGACATCAACTAATATATGAGGGACTTATTTATATCAATAATATTCATGCATGCAACACTGATGTAGGATAAGCTAACCATTGTAGATAGATATATAGATAGATAGAAGAAATCAAGGCACCAAAAAAAGAGTGGACAGGGGTGCAGAGCCTCCCAGGTATAAACCAATCCTCCAACATACAAACAAAAACGGAGGCAGCACTCCCAAAGGAGAAAGATCCTCAATTGGACAGAAACGTTGCCATCACCATGGGCTATTACATTTGGGACTGCTACTTTCATTATTGTTTGTAGATAGATTTAAATAAGATAGATAGAGTGGCATGTAAAAGTTTAGGCACCCCTGGTCAAAATTACGTTTATTGTGAACAGTTAAGCAAATTGGAGATGAAATGATCTCTAAAAGGCCAAAAGTTAAAGATAAAACATTTCCTTTGAATTTTAAGCAATATATATATATATATATATATATATATATATATATATATATATATATATATATACAGCTTTTGTCATTTTAACAATTACAAAAAGGGAAATGGGCCGATGCAAATATTGGGTACCTTTGGAAATTTGTGTGGTTTGACCATGGTTTAAAATCTTAATTAGACATATTAGGGTTATGATTTGTTCACTATCATTGTTAGGAAAGGCCAGGTGATGCAAATTTCCCAGCTTTATAAAAACCCAGTCTCTTCTATCCTCGTGACAAAAAAACAGCAGCCATGGGTTCTTCTAAACAGCTGTCTAGCACTCTGAAAATGAAAATGGTGGAGACCCACAAAGCAGGAGAAGACTATAAGAAGATAGCAAAGCATTTTCAAGTTGGTCTTTCCTCAGTTTGAAATGTAATTAAGAAATGGCAGTTAACAGGAACAGTGGAGGTCAAAGTCTGAAAGACCAAGCTAAATTTCTGTGAGAGTGGCTGATAGGATGCATAGAGAGACAAATTGGAACCCCACTTGACTGCAAAAGATCTTCAGAAAGAATACCGTCCCAACCGTGAAGCACCATGGTGCAAAACATACTTTGGGGTGCTCTTTTGCAAAGGGAAAAGGATGACTGCACGGTATGGAATGGAGGATATATGAGGTCATGTAAATATTTTTGCCAACAACCTCCGTCCCTCAGTAAGAGCACTGAAGATTTGTCATGGCTTGGTCTTCCAGCATGACAATGACCTGAAACAGACAGCCAGGGCAACTAAGGAGTGCTCCTTAAGAAACATTTCAAGGTCCTGGAGCGGCCTAGCCAGTCTTCAGATCTGAAACCAATAGAAAATCTTCGGAAGGAGCTGAAACTCAATGTTGCCCAGCAACAGCCCCAAAACATAAAATATTTGGAAAAAATCTGTATAGAAGAGTGGGCCAAAATCCCTGCTGCAGTTTGTGAAAACTTGGTCAAGAAGTACAGGAAACGTCTGACCTCTGTAATTGCAAACAAAGGTTTCTATAGCACATATTAAGTTGTATTTTTCTATTATATCAAATACTTATTTAATGCAATAAAATGAAAATGAATTATGTAAAAATCATAAAATGTGATTTTCTGAATTTTTTTAGATTCTGTCTCTCACAAAGTGTAACTACAGCAAAAATTACAGACCTCTCCATTCTTTGTAGGTGGGAAAACTTGCAAAAAAGGCAGTGTATCAAATACTTATTTTCTTCACTGTATCTCAAATGCGCAAGCTGAACAATGGTCCTCACAGTCCTATGATCTGAACATCATTGAAAATCTGTGGCTAGACCACAAAATAGCAGTGCATGCAAGATGACCCAGGAATCTCACAGAAATGGAAGAATTTTCCAAGGAAGGATGGATGAAAATCCCTCAAATAAGAATTGAAAGACTCTTGACTAGCTACAAAAAGTGTTTACGAGCTGTGATAGTTTCAAATAGGGGTGCTACTAGGTACTAACTATGCATGGTGGCTATACTTTTCATCAGCCCATTTTCCATTTAATAATTTTTAAAATGTAAAAGATGAATATAGAGTGGCAAAAATGAGTATTTGCTACTTTGCAATTTTGTAAGTTATCCCACCTACAAAGAATGAGAGATCTGTAATTTTTATCGTAGGTATATTTCAACTGTGAACCACAGAATCTTAAAAAAATCTAGAAAATCACATTGTATGATGTTTGCATAACTAATTTGTATATTATTGCCTGAAATACGTATTTGATACAATAGAAAAACAGAACTTAATATTTGGTACAGAAACCTTTGCTTGCAATTACAGAGGTCAGATGTTTCCTGTAGGTCTTGACCAAGTTTGCACACACTGTAGAGGAAATTTTGGCCTACTCATCCATACAGATCTTCTCCAGATCATTTCGTTTTGGGGGCTGTCAATGGACAACATTGAATTTCAGCTCCCTTCAAAGATTTTCTATTGGATTCAAGTCTGGAGACTAGCTAGGCCACTATAGGACCTTGAAATGCCTCTTACTAAGAAACTCCTTAGTTTCCCTGGCTGTGCATTTAGGGCCATAGTCATGCTGGAAGACCCAGTCATGACCCAATTTCAAGGCTCTTACTAAGGGAAGGAGATTGTTGGCCAAAATCTTGCAATACATGACTCCATCTATTCTCTCTTCAATATGGTGCAGTCGTCCTGTCTCCTTTGCAGAAAAACACCTCCAAAGTATGATGTTTTCTGAACCATGCTTCATGGTTGGGACCATGTTCTTGGGGTCATCCTTCTTCTTCCACCTAAAATGGTGAGTTGAGTTGATACCAAAAAGTTCTATTTTGGTCTCATCTGACCACATAACCATCTCCCATGCCTCCTCTGGATCATCCAGATGGTCATTGTTAAACTTCAAATGGGTCTGGAAATGTGCTTGTGTGAGCAGGGGGACCCTGCATGCCCTGTAGGATTTTAATCCATGGTGGCGTAGTGTGTTACTAATGGTAACATTTGAGACTGTGGCCACAGATCTCTTCAGGTCAGTGACCAGGTCCTCTTTTGTAGTTCTGGGCTCAATCCTGACCTCAGAATCATTCTTAACCCACAAGGCAATATTTTGCATGGAGCCCCTGACCAAGGAAGACTGACAGTCATCTTGTGTTTCTTCCATTTTCTAATAATTGTGCTAACAGATGTTGCCATCTCACCATGGTGTTTGCCTATTTTCCTATAGCCAATCTCAGCCTTGTGCAGGTCTACAATTTTGTCCCTTATGTCCTTGGACGGCTCTTTGTTCTTGGCCATGGTGGAGAGGTTGCAGTGTGATTATTTGAGTCTGTGAACAGGTGTCTTTTATATGGGTAATGAGTTCAAACAGGGGCAATTAATACTGGTAATGAGTGCAGGGTAGGAGGACTTCTTAAAGAAAAACTAACAGGTCTGTGAGAGACAAAATTCTTGCTGGTTGGTAGGTGTTCAAATACTTATCTCATGCAATAAAATGCAATTTAATTATTTAAAACTCATACAATGTGATTTTCCTGTTTTATTTTTAGATTCCAGCTCCCACAGTTGTACTGATGTACTGATGAACCCAGTTGTACTGATGTACTGATGTACTGATAAAAATTACAGACCTCTCCATTCTTTGAATGAGTGGGAAAACTTGCAACATCAGCAGTGTATTAAATACTCATTTTCCCCACTGTATGAATATATATATATGTATATATATATATATATATATAGCCTAAAATACAAAGGAAATGTGTCATTTTTAATTTTAGCCCTTTTAAAGATCATTTCTTCTTCAACTTGCTTTACTGTTCACAATAACGGTAATTTTGACCAAGAGTGCACAAACTTTTACATGCCACTATTGATAGATAGATAGATACATAGATAGATAGATAGATAGATAGATAAATAGATAGATAGATAGATAAATAGATAGATAGACAGATAGATAGATAGATAGATAAATAGATAGATAGATAGATAAATAGATAGATAGATAGATAGATAGATAGATAGATAGATAGATAGATAGATAGATAGATAGATAGATTGATTTCAGAACATAGTAAGAAATGAAAACTTATTCCTGATTGGTTATTTTGGGCAACAAAGACAACAGGGGGTAAATTTCCAGACTATAACTATTAAAAACCTATGATAGCTGAGGGTCCTGAGGGAAAGTTTGCATTGGGGTCCACAAGCTTCAAGTTGTGCCACTGAAAGACAGGATTTATTCAGATTGATGAACTTTATGTGCTGTTAATATACCCTTAGAATGGGTCATCAATACCAGATCGGTGAGAGTCCATCATCTGGAACCCCCATCACTCAGTGGAAACCCAGAATCACAGCTAATGAAAGTTCACAGTTTGCATAGCCAAAACACTACCGCTCCATACATGTGTAGTGGTCGTTCTCAGATACTGTAGCTCAGAACACATTTACTTCAAGAAGAACTGAACTGCCATGTCTGAGAAAAGGCACAGTACAGTGTATAAGCTGTCGCTATGTACTCTGCACCCTGTGACTATCCCATGACCATGACCCTTCATATCAGATGTGTGGCGGGATACTAGTTGTTGCACTCCCACTTATTTCATATCGATGACAATCTATTAATGTTTATCATATCCATCAAGGCAATACAGGCTGTACATCCATCAGAGTCACAGACAAAAATGTAAGAATAGAGAATCAACCTGCATCAGATTGGGGAATGGGATTAGCAATATGATAGAGCAGAAATTTGGGAACAAGTGTCTGGAGCGTAGGTGTGCTTTTATGGCTTATTCCCCAAAATAATGATCTTTGCAGGTATTAGAATCCGATTAAATAATTATTGAGATGTGTTTAGCTGATATGCAAATGTGTGCTGTGTGTGTCTTATATGTAAATGGTATGTGCATGCTGCATTTGTCCAGTAAGTTAGCACTGTATGTGCTGTATGCATGAAACCTGTAAGGCTCTGTTTACATTTGGGAGCTCAATTTGTCGGCTTCTTTTAAGGAACAAAATAACAGAAAAGTTATTGGAGTGCACACAAGCAAATAGTTGGCAGAGGTGCCAGTATAGTGGTGTGGGAATAACAGTGTCAGGAAGCTCACTTTAAATTATGATGTAAAAGTAAAGCATTTATTTTTGCTCCAATGCATCACAGCTAGTGATGAGCGACTGTACTCGTTGCTCGGGTGGTCTCCAAGTATTTATAACTGCTCGGAGATTTAGTTTTTGCTGATGCAGCTGCATGATTTACGGCTGCTGGCCAGCTTTAGTACATGTGGGGGTTGCCTGGTTGCTAGGTAATCCCCACATGTATTCAAGCTGTCTATCAGCTGTGAATCATGCAGCTGAGGCAACAAAAACTAAATCTCCGATCAGTTACAAATACTCGGAGACCACCCGAGCAACGAGTATACTCGCTCATCACTAATCACAGCATTCCCATGAAAGGGTTAGGAAAAAACATCTTGGGGCTATAGCATCTAAAAATGATAATATTTTGACCCTTCTAGGTTTTTGTCCATGAACACAAGAAAATAGCTGTGAATAAACTCTAAAATGGAGCATGGATGAGAAGTAGCACTGGGGGAAAAAAAAAGTTATGACCGTGCTTTGTTGCATCACACCATATCACAGCTTCCCAATACTTACAAATAGTGGTGCACATCGGCACTTCCTCCAGATGCCGCACACAGATGGAATGAGGCAGAATTTTATTGAACTTGATTGCTCTATATTGATTGATATTGATATTGATTGCTCTTGATTGCTATATTGTTCAATATACCTGTCTCTTTCTGCCACTGTCATACTAAGTTCTGTATGTGTGCAAGCATAATGATAGAAGTCAAGAGAACTCTTAATACAAAGAGGAGTAAATATATATTAAATATATGATGGAGTCTGGTTTGGGGTCTGAAATAATTTGGAGGTTTTGGTTTGAGTTAATTTCAGAATCTGAATTAATTTTACATGTTTTTGTGCTTGCTAATATCATTTTCTTTTGCCTCCATCCCTGGTTATAGAGGGGGAAGACAGGGGTTCAGATGCCCTGGCTGTATAGGGCCCAGAAATTTCTGATGTCTACTCCTCAACAATAAAATCCTTACCTTTGTGTGTGAATAAACTAAAAGAACTAATACCTTCACAATATTATTCATGGAACTAATATCAGTCTTCTAGAAACTGGAAAATAATAAAAACAAAACAAAAAAAATGAGCTGGAAAATAAACATACTTATAAAAGAAAGGTAGGAGGGAGAACATTCAGTCATAAGGCACTTGTATGAAAAATAAATACATAATTTAGATGTCTCCTGTATGAGTAGAAAAACCAGTGGGAAGTTAAACTACAAAAGACTGAAACACCTTATATTTTATTATTACTGAGATCTTTTTATCTCATACAAAAGAATATATTTATTTTATTAAACATAATAAAAGCAACTCTATCTGACTGAAGTAATGTACCCAGCTGAGAGATCCATCATCCTATTGGATGAGTGAGATAATCTCACAGTCAATGTGAATATTTAGGAAGGTCCTGATCATGGACTATTTAATAAGTATCTTTTGATTAATAACACACAGTTTACCTATTCCTATATTTGCAATATGGATTAAACAACTGAGATTAGTTCAGATGTTACATTAAAGGTTTCTATCCATATTAATATTCATAGTGTAAAAGTCCATTAAAGTATAAAGTTTCTAAAGCTGACAGTAAATTAATCTACCAAAACTTGTAATAAAACACATATCGTGTGCGCTAAAGTATTACTATATTTATTAGGTCATCTTGTCACTAACATGTCCCTTGATAGTTTTACCTGTACAACATATAAGCATTATTTTGAGATTCTTTAGGATATCTGCTTTGTTTGCTCTAATGAAAATCCAAATTTGATCAGTAAAGGAATCATAGAATCATACAATGTTAGAGTTGGAAGTAGACATGAGCGAATATGTTCAGCACCCTCCTTATTTGGCAAGCTATAGTGCTTACCAAAGAAGCTGCAGCGGGGACCCGGATACCTGCAGTGCTCCGATAATGGTGACCGGTGCCGCAGCTGCATGTGTCTTGGCTGTGTTGCATTCACAACACACAGGCACTCCATGTACAGTATCTGTTGTGACTGTCACATAGCAGCGACACATGCAGCTGTGGCGCGGGACACCTGATTATCGGAGAGTTCCAGGCATCCAGATTCCCGCTGCAGCTTCTTTGCTAAGCACTATAGCTTGCCGAATAAGGAGGGAGCTGACAATATTCACTCATGTGTAGTTGGAAGGACCTCTTACTCAGTGCAGGGTCCACTAAACCATCTTCAGATAGATGTCTGTCCAGCCTTTATTTGAAGATTTCAATTGAAAGAGAACTGAACACCTCTCGTAGCAGCCTGTTCAACTCATTGATCACCCTCATTGTCAAAAAAGTTTTCTAATATCTAATCTTATCCCTTTCATTCTATTTCTTCTCATGTTTGCATGTGCAAATGAGAATAATGATGATCCCTCTACACTGTGACATCCCTTCAGATATTTGTAGACAGCTATTAAGTTTCCTCTTAGCCTTTTTCTTGCAAGCTAAACATTTCCAGATCCTTAACTGCTCCTCGTAGGACATAGATTGTAGTCCGCTCACCATCCTGATAGCTCTTCTATGAACTTGCTCCAGTTTTTCGATGTCTCTTTTAAAATATGGTGCCCAAAACTGGACACAGTATTCCAGATGACATCGGACAAAGAAGTAGAGGGAGCTAATTACTTCACATGATTTAGACTCTATGCTTCTCTTAACACATCCTTCAACTGTGTTTGCCTTTTTTGCTGATGCATCACGCTGTTGACTCATGTGCAATATGTGATCTATTAGTATGAATAACTATTCTTACATTTTTCCTTAACTCAATTGTATAAGTGAAGATAAGATACAGTGTAACATATTTTGATTTTTTTAAAAAGCTTATTTCTCCTTTTTTAATTCACTTCTCTCCCTCCAATCTCCAAAATTGATCAATCAATCAATTTCCAAAACTACTCTAATCTGTCTTCAGATCTGTCTTCTTTGAAGGATCAGCAGATAGTTTCTGCCTATAAAAGTCTATAGAGTGTGTAATGCGAACGAGCATGAGAAAGGCAGAGGCATAAAGGCACACAGAGAAACTGAAAAATTGTCACAACATTGGTACTTGTCCGCACCAATTCTCATAGTTGATACCTTTGGAACATCATTCATAATACTCATTAGTGAAGACAAACAAATCCTTGTGAATATTTAATTTGTCTTTGCATTTATTAGAAACTATAGAAATTTTATAGCAATATGCTCATAAGTTGGTTGGCAGCTACACTCCAAGTCTCTGTGATTCTGTTGCTTTTAAAGAGAAAAGTAAACTACATTTCAACCCTTTAAAAACCAAGGCTTTATTGAAAAAGGAAAAAAATTGAATTCCATGTTACAAGATAAAAATGGCAACACGTTTCAAATGCACCATGGTGTTCATTGTCTGGGTTTAGACAAAGAACGTCGGCATGCATTCAAAACACATTGCCATTTTTATATTGTAACAGAATCCAATTTTATCATTTTTCAATAAAACTTTGCTTTATAAAGAGCTGGAATCTACTTTGCTTTTTTTCTGGACTACTATGTTTGGTCATATCGGAATTCCTGCTCCACCTGAACACCTTGAGCTGCAATGGTGAGCTGGTTTCTAAAACCTTTCTTAGAATTTAAAGAGAACCTGTCAGCAGGATTTTGGACTCTTAACTCAACACATGGCTGTAATAGAGATTTGAAACAGATTGAAATTATACTTTTTTGAAGAAATCTGTTTTGTCATTCTTTTATAATCAGCGGTGGAAATTTTATGTTAATGAGGCGCAAGTGCAGTGGGACTGGAAGATGTACTTGGTCTTCTACCTGTCTAAGAATTTTTTTGCATTCCCACCTGCCTATAATTGATATGACTGATCGGTGACCTGCCTATTTTAGCTGAAATATCATGAAAGCTATGCCATTGCCTTGATCAATAATGCAAAAATATGGGAAGCAAAGACAGCACCTCATTAAAACAGTGAACTTTTACTCACTTCATACAATACTTCAGCTTTTGTTAGTTTTTATTATTTAGCCAGACATGAATCACAGCTTGGCATCATATTGTAACCAGGCTTGCTTTTCTTTTAAATGCCTCATAATTTCAGAGAAAATTTAGTGAGAAGATGAGAGCCTCTATGGGAGAGACCTGAAGTGGTTCTAAGAGAAGCTGGCTTCGGTCAGCACCAGGCTAGTCTCATCTCAGGCTCTTTTTCTAGGTAGAAGCATTTCAGAGAAAAATACACATGGCTGCAACCGTGATGCCTGTGGTTTGAGAATCAAAAATCACTTGATAGATTTCCTTTAACCTCTTCACTACCTTTGACATACATGATTTGAAGTAGTGTTCTTGCCTTTGATGTTCGCTCGCACACCCAGCTAACATTTTTTTTTTATAATAGATCGCTGATTCAATCAGACATCAAGTGGATTTAATAGCTGCAGGTGGAAGGTAGCTCCATCCATGGCTGTTAACCAGTTAAATCATGGTGTCACTGAAAATTGTAATTTCAAGAAGCACTGCTATGTATAACACAGTCGATCGTATGATCACTGCTTCAAGTCTCCTAAGGGGATTAGTGGATTATTGAAAACAGTAAAAAGTACACAAAAAGTTTTGAAAAAAATAAAAATAAATAAAACTTAAAAATTACCCCCTTACCTCCTTTTGTCTCATTAAAAATAAAAAAATACACATGATGTGTTAGGCATTGGGATTCTCCTGCTATGCGAGATAGATCCCAAGCATTATCTGCTTCTGTGGTCTTCCATTCAGGTCTGGCCGCTGCGAGTGCTGCTCAGCACAGACGACGGACCCAGCATCTTGCTCAGGCTCATGGTACACATTTTGTTACTGCTGTTTCTGCAGTCAAGTCTATGGTAACCAATGATATGCAGGTGCTGCCTTGCGCTCTGGAGTCTAAGTCCAGAGATCACCTTACTGAGCATATCTGTGAGGTGGCGGCTTCTTATTGGTGGTCAGATGTTAGCTGTTCTGATGATGTGGCAGCTCTGGATTGGCCTGTGGGCAATGTCTCGGCTGGCTGGGCGTGAGTGTTTGGGGTGGAGCCTAGTGTATAAAAAGCTCTCAGCAGCGCATGCAGGCGCTCTAGTGTCATTCATGTTTGCTGTGTGTGGGTGGATACTCTACTACTCTGTCTGCCCATGTGTGTGTGTCTTTGCTCAGAGACTGTACACGTTGACAGGCTGGTTGCACACTTACGCAGTTTTGTTCTCTTGGCTCAACGCCAGAGTCTTAAGTCTGCTACATTCTTCGGGTGCCAGTCAGGCACAAGTTCAGTAGTGTCAGGACTGGGGTAACTAACCGCTTGGCTTTGCATCTGTTTCATTCATGTGCGCGGTTGGCACAGTTCAGCTACAGAGCAAGCTCAACTCTTATCCTACAGTATACTTTTCAGTGAAAGCGATAGGGCATTGTATCTAGCATCAAAGAGTTCTCTCTCTCTTGGCTCTGCATCTGCTTCATTCAGGTGTGCGCTTAGCACTATTTAGTTGTAGAGCTAGTCCAAGCCACGTTCTAATAGCTCTGTGACGTTAACAGGGTATAGCACTTTGCATATTTGTGCCATACCTCTTGGTGAAGTAACTTAGCTTGGGATTCAGTGCTCCATTCACACTGAGTAGCGTTAACTCAGTTTGTTCAAGGTAAATGTTTGCTGTTGTCTTCCATCATTGTTCATGCTAGCAGCAGGGTTCTTATCTGCACGGCGGACCCCGGGTTGCGATTGCACTTTTCTTTTATATTTTACCTGTTAAAGTAATTTCACCTGGAAAACATAAGTCTTGGCATTTACATGGATATGGTTTTCACATGTACCACCTAATGTCTATCACTTCAGCATAAATTTCCTGCCACACTGAAAAACTGTTTAGGATTGGTTTTATGTACATAATAAAAACACTGACTTGACCCTAAATTACCCAGATCTCAACCTGATTGAACAGTTTTACAGCAATTTTACAGTACATGTTCAGAGATCTTGTGGTGTTCATGTCTCCAAGGTTCACACACAAGGATGCATAAACAGTATAATGCTAATTGGAATACATATGTACAAAAGTACATATAATAAAAATATGACTGGCGAAAACAGATTTTTTTCACATTTTAAACCATTTTTCATTCTAATTAAAACAAATAGAATAGAACTTCTCAACAAATTGGCATCTTATGTCTAACATGTGGTTTAAAAAAAGGAGAAGAAGGAGCCTCTGTGCTCTGAAAGCTTGCAAACATATTATTTTCTGCTTAGCCAATAAAGGTATCACTCCTAGAATACTTCTGTCATCATTGGGCAGAAAAGTATTCGCATCAACATATACATGCAAACGCAAAAACCAATCGGTGGCCAATGATTTTATTTTATAACATACTGGACGTTTCTGCATACAATGCATTTGTCTTATGGAGAGAAATCGACCCTGTTTGGAACCAGAATAAGCTGCATAAAAGAAGATTATTTCTTGAGGAACTGGGCAAATCCCTGGTTAGGCCATATATTGAGAGCAGAAGAGTGACCCCCAGAAGTGAAGGAGCAACAGCCATTGTAAAAAGTGTCCAGCATGCTCAAGAAAGAGACTCCACATCCACGGCCTCCACCAGCACAGCTACCAGCAGCACAGCTACCAGCAAAAAAAGGAAGAGATGTAGCTTCTGTCCATCTCCCTGTGACAAAAAGACTAATCTGACATGTGCTGGATGTTCAAAATATCTGTGTAAAGGACATGTGTCTTATTATTGTGTTCAGTGTAAAAACGCATGAACATGTTCAGTTTTTCTTTTTTCTTTCTAAAAAGGTTGACGTTTTTATGATTTTTCATTTGTTGATTTATAAATATTGTTTTCAAAAAGTTAAATTTCATGTTTTAGTAATAGTAATGTAAAGCTTCTTTGTTATTTGTGTGCAGAATGCCAACAATCAAAGATAATTGTAAAACGCCTGTGTAACCTTTTTATGAAAAAAAATAAATTATTAAGTTTAAATTTAACATTTTCATTTGTTTATGATCAAACATGTTCAACATACAGTATAACAATGAAAAAAGTATTCAAATAAAACACTTAGAGTAACTAAAAATCAAGAATTAATAGGTCGGGTCATATTGACCCGGGAACAGTACAAGTGTATAGCAAATGCGAAGAGAACAGCGGGGTTAAAATGAGTAGATCTATATTAGGAAATGTTATCAGCTGCAACACGTCATTTGTGGCTATAAACTTATCGTATAGGATTCATGCGCTTTACAGAATACACACAGAGAGTTTTTAATTTTATCTCCTCTTTCACATTGCTATATTTAGCCACTGCTGGCTTATCCACATTCTGCATTAAGTTCATGTATATAAAGCAACTCTAAAAAGATCTTATGCTTACCAATGTATCAGTGACTACACGATTAAGTGCTGGCTTCCCATTCCGGAAAGGCTCAGGATTTATTTACTTTAACATAAAATTTGCTGAAAGCTTGATTCTTGTAAGCCTACGAGCGAACAACTGGTAAGCTTGAATTTTTATTATTTTTATGTCCAGTGAAATGATTTTCATAAAATTTATTATGACTATTTTTTTAATCAAAGTATAAAATAGCATTATTTAATAAAAAGTTATAAATATTTTAAGTAACTTTAATTGCTAATTGGTTTGCATGGTTAAGATCTCCATAGATCGTTTACTATTAACTGCTTTAATTCTACTATATTTGCCAATAAAACAAGTAAAAAATAAACGATTATGAAGAATGTTAAAGAAATCATCTTTCAGGACTCCTTCATGCGTTCATCTTTACAAGTACTTGTGGTATCCTTCTATTCCTGGATACCACACGTACCCGTTATAACCTATACTGCTATGGACATGTCCTTTTTGTACACAGATTGTGTGTCCGTGCAAAACACATGGAGATATGTCCTTTTTTTCTGGCAGCACGGATAAAAAAAGCCAATATAAGTCTATAGGTCTGTGAAAAACACTTAGGTAACATGGATGGCATCTGTGTAAAGTCTATGTTCTGTACACTGATGGTAAAAATGGACATCCAAATTACACACTAATGGTAAAAAAGAACACAAGGATGACACAACTGATGACACACTGATGGTAAAAAGGGACACATGGATGACACACTGATGGTAAAAACGGACACACGGATGACACAAATGATGACACATTGATGGTAAAAAGGGACACATGGATGACACAAATGATGATACAACTGATGACACACTGATGACACACAGATGGTAATAAGGGACACACGGATGATACACTGATGACACACTGATGGTAAAAACAGGCACACGACTGACACACTAATGGTAAAAAAGGACACACGGATGACACAACTGATGACACATTGATGACACTAATGGTAAAAAGGGACACATGGATGACACACTGATGACACACTGATAGTAAAAATAGACACACGGATGACACTATGATGGTAAAAAATGGACCCACAGATGACACAATGATGGTAAAAGTGAATTCACAGATGCCATACTGATGGTAAAAATTAACACACGGATGACACACTGATGGAAAACACTGATGACACTAGTACCGTTTTTTCACATATGTGTTTTGTACAGATGTGTGAAGAAGGTCTTAGGTGGACATTACCATTTGTCCTTTGTCCTTCCAAACACCATACCATGGGCATAAATTTTGAATAAATGTAAGCTCCAGTTTCTAAGCGTTAAAACAAATCATGTGTTCTGGCATGACTATCCTTAGCACATAAGCCAAATCTTGACAAACTGAATTGAGAAAAGGCACAGCAATTGTCCATCAAGCCTTTCAGAATATTTTGTCAATATATGTCCACTTCAAATCTGGTGAAATTTCAGACATATACAGAAAAAAATCAACTTAACCTCTTAGTGACTGAGACAATTTTTTTTTTAAATTTGACCAGTATCACTTTATGTAGCAGTAACTCTGGAATGCTTCAACATATTCCATTGATTTTGAGATTGTTTTCCGTGACACATTCTACTTTATGTTAATGATAAATTTAGGTTAATATGTTTTTCATTTATTCACAGAAATATTAGAAATGTTACAAGAATTTTTAAAAATTAACAATTTTCAAACTTTGAATGATTAGATTATCCCTTTAGTCCAGATAGTCATACCACACAAAAACCTTAATAAATAACATTTCCCACATGTCTGTATTACATCAGCACCATTTGTAAAATGGACGGCTTAGCATTTTAGCAGCAATTTTTTATTTTTTTCAAGGAAATTTACAAAACCTATTTTTTTAGTGACCTATTCAGTTTTGAAGTGACTTTGCGGGACCTATATATTGGAAACCCCCAAAAGTGATACCATTTTAAAAACAGAACTTCTCAATGTATTCAGGTAGTTTATTGAACCTTTGGTGCTGTTCAGGAATTAATGTAAAGTGACATGACAGGAATGAAGATGTTTATTTTTACCATCTACATTTTTATAACTTCTGAACAGGCGGCTAAAGTCAGCAGACTCTAAGGCCTTTATTTGGCAATGAATTATGATGGCAAACATCAGGATCACGTGCTCAAGATCTCAAAGTGCCGATGGGGTTAAAGAGGGAGCCCCCACACTGTTAAGTATCTAGATGCTGTAGTCATTATTGACAACAGCATTGAAGGGGTTAAATGGCTATAGTTGGTACCAACACTGATCGTGGCTGATGCAGAAAGTTGTCAGCTATAATGTACAGCTGACAGCTGCTGGATTGTGACCCATGGGGGCATGCTAGTCTTATATCACAGGTCAGTATAAAGATGTAATGGTGGTCACTAAGGGGTTAAAATATCTTGTACAAAAGTCGTTGCAGCACATATAGCTCAAGAGCCATGTACCACTGCCTAAGGGAGAAGGCTATCATGGGAAAAAATGAAACTACCTTAAAGGGAACCTGTCACCCCGGTTTTTCAGTACGAGATAAAAATACTGTTAAATAGGGCCTGAGCTGTGCGTTACTATAGTGTATTTTGTGTACCCTGATTCCACCCCTAAGCTGCCGAAATAACTTACCAAAGTCGCCGTTTTCGCCTGTCAATCAGGCTGGTCAGGTCAGATGGGCGTGGCGACATCACTGTATCTTCCCCCAGATCTTGCATATATTTCCGTTGGTGGCATAGTGGTTTGCGCATGCCCATCTTCTGAATCCACTGGGCAGGAGAAGAAAAAATGCGCAATCGGCGCTATTTCCCTGGTGATCTGTGGGGGCGGCCATCTTCCTGAGGCCGCACGTGCGCATATGGACTCCTCTGCTGCCCGGGGCTTCAGGAAAATGGCCGCAGTATGCCACGCGTGCGCAGATGGAGATCGCGGCGGCCATTTTCCTGAAGCCGAGTTCGCATCTCAGCTTCAGGAAAATGGCCGCCGCGATCTCCATCTGCGCACACGCGGCATCCCACAGCCATTTTCCTGAAGCCCCGGGCCGCAGAGGAATCCATATGCACACGCGTGGCCTCAGGAAGATGGCCGCCCCCACAGATCACCAGGGAAATAGCGCCGATCGCGCGTTTTTTCTTCTCCTGCCCAGTGAATTCAGAACTTGGGCATGCGCAAACCACTACGCCACCAACGGAAATATATGCAAGGTCTGGGGGAAGAACCAGCGATGTCGCCATGCCCATCTGACCTGATCAGCCTGATTGACAGGCGAAAACGGCGACTTTGGTAAGTTATTTCTGCAGCTTAGGGGTGGAATCAGGGTACACAAAATACGCTATAGTAACACACAGCTCAGGCCCTAGTTAACAGGATTTTTATCTCGTACTGAAAAACCGGGGTGACAGGTTCCCTTTAAGGTTTGTGCTCTGTGCACATGACAACTTTTTCAGGTCGTTCCGCTGCTAACCCTGACTGAAAAAGCCCTAACCAAACGCTGTAAAGAATGAACAAAAGCATTTCTGTGCAAAAACGATTTGCTATGCATATGTTCAGATTTTTATCACTTCAGGTTTCCTAAGATGCCAAATGATTTAAAGAAGTGAGTACACCATTTTTATTTTTTACTGTTCTGAAGACACTCCATATATTCCAATTCAAGTCAATACGAAGGCTCCAAAGACACCCGGGGGTCTTTTTAAGCATTTTTCCAGCATTTTAAGCCAATAACGTTTTTTTTTTTATTTTTCAGTTGATTTTTTTTTTTAAAAAAAAAGGTCCGGAAAATGCCAGATAATTAAAACATTGGAAAAATACTGACATTTTTTTAGAAATAGAGCAAAGAAAACTAATTGAAAAAAACAAGCTTCAGAAAAAAACACCTCACACATACCTTTAGTCCTTAGTAATGTTACATTACCTGCTGCCAGAGCACTGACATGTGAGCTGATGTGCCAGCAATTTAAGAAGCTATCAGCACAACCTACTGTAGGTTTTGAGGTGATTAAGGGGCCTGCATAGGGGTTTTGTGATAAATAGTGATGAGCGAGTATACTCGTTGCTCGAGTGGTCTGCGAGTATTTGTTAGTGCTTGGAGAATTCGTTTTGTCGACACAGCTGCATGATTTACAGCTGCTAGCCAGCCTGAGTACATATGGGGGTTGCCTAGTTTCTAGGGAATCCCCACATGTATTCAAGCTGGCTAGCAGCCATAAATCATGCAGCTGTGTTGACAAAAACTAAATCTCCGACCACTAACAAATACTCGGAGATCACCTAAGCAACCAGTATACTCGCTCATAACTTGTGATAAAGTAAGTAACTCTACGCCCTCTGCATCTAATAAAATACCATTAACACCCCTTTTACAAAAGTATTTTTGTAACACAACTGGCTAAACTGTCGGTAAGAAAAACTAAATAATGAAGGGCTTTACTTATCTTATGAACTGATGACATAGTACTAGAATTTGTAGTAATTTGGAGTAATAATCAGAGAGGGTTTGACCCTTTGCCACCTGAACAGATTCAGAGAATGAATAGTCCCCCCAGTAGTGGTTTAAAGCTGAGTTCCCTTTTAATGTTTTTTCCTTCTCCAATGTGCTCCTTGATATCAGCTGTGTTGAAAACTGTAAAGTGAAGCCTTGCATATTCTTTCAATCTGTGGGGGTCACAGAGGTCAAATTCCCACTAATGATACAGTACAGAAAATGGAATATCCTAGACATTTGTTGTTGATTTGTAAAATGATAACCCTTTAATGATTTCTGTAGTCACTTATTTCACAAACCAATGCAAATGTTCTGTAAACTTTTTTTATTAACTACAATTACATTTTTCAAAATTTTTAACTATTTTAGAAGTAGCAAGAGAGCAATTTTCTATTGATATTCTTGGTAAGAAGACATTTTTAAACAAAGGAGACAAGGAATTTTACCTTTTTCTAACTAAAGATTTTAATGTAATTTGTGCACGCTATGACCCCAAGTTTGTATTTTTGAGAGTCTTGACATTACAATGATGGAAAATAATATACAAAAAGTCAACCACCAGCATTCAGATACAGGATGCACGCTCAAAAGTCCAAGGATCCAATTGGACCAGTAGTCACAGAAGAAGAAGAAGGAGCAGCGTCCATACCAGGTGAATAGTATCTGTTGTGAATTCTGTGGCTGAGTTCACTTCTGTGGTCACAAGTGGTATTGCAGTCTCTGGGCTTCCTCCCTCAGGTGTTTTGGTGAGCTCGTTGGCTGCCTTGCTATTTAGCTCCACCTGAGTCTGTCTTCCTTGCTCCTTGTCAATGTTCCAGTGTTGGATCTGAGCTACTGCATCTTTCCTTGGGCCTGCTGCTCTGCTAGATAAGTGCTTCTAGTTTGTTTTCTGTTTTTTCTGTCCAGCTTGCTATTGTCTTTTGCTGGAAGCTCTGAGAACCAGAGGGGTGCACCGCCGTGCTGTTAGTTCGGCACGGTGGGTCTTTTTGCCCCTTTGCGTGGTTTTCATTTTAGGGTTTTTTGTAGACTGCATAGTTCTCTTTGCTATCCTCGCTCTGTCTAGAATATCGGGCCTCACTTTGCTGAATCTATTTCATTCCTACGTTTGTCTTTTCATCTTGCTAACAGTCATTATATGTGGGGGGCTGCCTATTCCTTTGGGGTATTTCTCTGAGGTAAGTCAGGCTTGTATTTCTATCTTCAGGCTAGTCAGCTCCTCAGGCAGTGTCGAGTTGCATAGGTAGTTGTTAGGCGCAATCCACTGCTGCTTATAGTTGTGTGAGGATAGATCAGGTACTGCAGTCTACAGAGATTCCACGTCTCAGAGCTCGTCCTATTGTTTTTGGTTATTGCCAGATCTCTGTATGTGCGCTGATTACTGCACGCTGTGTTGCCTGATTGCCAGCCATAACAGTACAAGGAGCCACACCAATGATTCCCAATAGAGGGAAAAAAGAAATCCTGACATCATTTTTTTTTCTTAGCTCTGTCTTCAGTCTTTTTTTTCCCCTAGACATTAGAGTGCTTCAGGACACAGCTGTGGACATGGATATTCAGGCTCTGTGCTCCTCAATGGATAATCTCGTTGTAAATGTACAAAAGATTCAAGATACTATTGATCAGAAATCGATGCTAGAACCAAGAATTCCGATTCCTGATTTGTTTTTTGGTGACAGAACTAAGTTCCTGAGCTTCAGAAATAATTGTAAGCTATTTTTGGCCTTGAAACCTCATTCTTCTGGTAATCCTATTCAACAGGTTTTGATTATTATCTCTTTTTTGCGCGGCGACCCACAGGACTGGGCGTTTTCTCTTGCACCAGGAGATTCTGCATTGAGTAATGTTGATGCATTTTTCCTGGCGCTCGGATTGCTTTACGATGAGCCTAATTCAGTGGATCAGGCTGAGAAAAATCTGCTGGCTTTATGCCAGGGTCAGGATGATGTAGAAGTATATTGTCAGAAATTTAGGAAATGGTCAGTACTCACTCTGTGGAATGAATCTGCACTAGCGGCTTTGTTCAGAAAGGGTCTCTCTGAAGCTCTTAAGGATGTAATGGTGGGATTTCCTATGCCTGCTGGTTTGAATGAGTCTATGTCCTTGGCCATTCAGATCGGTCGTCGCTTGCGCGAGCGTAAATCTGTGCACCATCTGGCGGTACTGCCTGAGAGTAAACCTGAGCCTATGCAGTGCGACAGGACTATGACTAAAGTAGAACGGCAAGAACACAGACGTCTGAACAGACTGTGTTTCTATTGTGGTGATTCTACTCATGCTATTTCTAATTGTCCTAAACGCACTAGGCGGTTCGATAGCTCTGCCGTTATTGGTACTGTACAGTCCAAATTCCTTTTGTCCATTACCTTAATGTGCTCTTTGTCATCGTATTCTGTCATGGCGTTTGTGGATTCAGGCGCTGCCCTGAATCTGATGGATTTGGATTATGCTAAACGTTGTGGATTTTTCTTGGAGCCTTTGCGGTGTCCTATTCCGTTGAGAGGAATTGATGCTACACCTTTGGCCAAGAATAAGCCTCAGTACTGGGCCCAGCTGACCATGTGCATGGCTCCTGCACATCAGGAAGTTATTCGCTTTCTGGTACTGCATAATTTGCATGATGTGGTCGTGTTGGGGTTGCCATGGCTACAAACCCATAATCCAGTATTGGATTGGAACTCTATGTCGGTAACCAGCTGGGGTTGTCAGGGAGTACATGGTGATGTTCCATTTTTGTCTATTTCGTCATCCATTCCTTCTGACATCCCAGAGTTCTTGTCGGACTTTCAGGATGTATTTGAAGAGTCCAAGTCTGATGCCCTACCTCCGCATAGGAATTGTGATTGTGCTATCGATTTGATTCCTGGTAGTAAATTCCCTAAGGGTCGTTTATTTAATTTGTCCATACCTGAACACACCGCTATGCGCAGTTATGTGAAGGAGTCCCTGGAGAAGGGACATATTCGCCCATCGTCGTCACCATTGGGAGCAGGGTTCTTTTTTGTAGCCAAGAAGGATGGTTCGCTAAGACCGTGTATTGATTACCGCCTTCTTAATAAGATCACTGTTAAGTTTCAGTATCCCTTGCCATTGATTTCTGACTTGTTTGCTCGGATTAAGGGGGCTAGTTGGTTCACTAAGATAGATCTTCGTGGTGCGTATAATCTGGTGAGAATCAGGCAGGGAGATGAATGGAAAACGGCATTTAATACGCCCGAGGGTCATTTTGAGTATCTGGTGATGCCGTTCGGACTTGCCAATGCTCCATCTGTTTTTCAGTCTTTTATGCATGACATTTTCCGTGAGTATCTGGATAAATTCTTGATTGTTTACTTGGATGACATTTTGATCTTCTCAGATGATTGGGAGTCTCATGTGAAGCAAGTCAGAATGGTTTTCCAGGTACTGCGTGCTAATTCCTTGTTCGTGAAGGGATCAAAGTGTCTCTTCGGTGTGCAGAAAGTTTCATTTTTGGGGTTCATCTTTTCCCCTTCTACTATCGAGATGGATCCGGTTAAGGTTCAGGCCATCCAGGATTGGACTCAGCCGACATCTCTAAAAAGTCTGCAGAAATTCCTGGGCTTTGCTAATTTTTATCGTCGCTTCATCTGTAATTTTTCTAGCATTGCCAGACCATTGACCGATTTGACCAAGAAGGGTGCTGATTTGGTTAATTGGTCTTCTGCTGCCGTGGAAGCTTTTCAGGAGTTGAAGCGTCGTTTTTGCTGTGCCCCTGTGTTGTGTCAACCTGATGTTTCTCTTCCGTTCCAGGTCGAGGTTGATGCTTCTGAGATTGGTGCAGGGGCGGTTTTGTCACAGAGAGGTTCTGGTTGCTCAGTGTTCAAACCATGTGCTTTCTTTTCCAGGAAATTTTCTGCTGCTGAGCGTAATTATGATGTGGGCAACCGAGAGTTGCTGGCCATGAAGTGGGCATTCGAGGAGTGGCGTCATTGGCTTGAGGGTGCTAAGCATCGCGTGGTGGTATTGACTGATCATAAGAACTTGACTTATCTCGAGTCTGCCAAGCGCTTGAATCCTAGACAGGCCCGTTGGTCGTTATTTTTTGCTCGTTTTGATTTTGTGATTTCATACCTTCCGGGCTCTAAAAATGTGAAGGCGGATGCTCTGTCTAGGAGTTTTGTGCCCGACTCTCCGGGGTTATCTGAGCCGGCGAGTATCCTCAAGGAAGGAGTCATTGTGTCTGCCATCTCCCCTGATTTGCGGAGAGTGTTGCAGAAATTTCAGGCTAATAAACCTGATCGTTGTCCGGCCGAGAAACTGTTCGTCCCTGATAGGTGGACTAGTAAAGTTATCTCTGAACTTCATTGTTCGGTGCTGGCCGGTCATCCAGGAATCTTTGGTACCAGGGAGTTGGTTGCTAGATCCTTCTGGTGGCCATCTCTGTCACGGGATGTGCGTGCTTTTGTGCAGTCCTGTGGAATTTGTGCTAGGGCTAAGCCCTGCTGTTCACGTGCCAGTGGGTTGCTTTTGCCCTTGCCGGTCCCGAAGAGGCCTTGGACACATATTTCGATGGATTTCATTTCTGACCTTCCCGTTTCTCAAAAAATGTCGGTCATTTGGGTGGTCTGTGATCGCTTTTCCAAAATGGTCCATCTGGTGCCCTTGGTTAAATTGCCTTCCTCCTCTGATTTGGTGCCTTTGTTCTTCCAGCATGTGGTTCGTTTACATGGCATTCCTGAGAATATTGTTTCTGACAGAGGTTCCCAGTTTGTCTCGAGGTTCTGGCGAGCCTTTTGTGGTAGGATGGGCATTGACCTATCTTTCTCCTCGGCCTTCCATCCTCAGACTAATGGCCAGACCGAACGAACCAATCAGACCTTGGAAACATATCTGAGATGTTTTGTTTCCGCTGACCAGGATGATTGGGTGTCATTTTTGCCGTTGGCTGAGTTCGCCCTTAATAATCGGGCCAGCTCGGCTACCTTGGTTTCACCGCTTTTCTGCAATTCTGGGTTCCATCCTCGTTTCTCTTCAGGACAGGTTGAGTCTTCGGACTGTCCTGGTGTGGATTCTGTGGTGGACAGGTTGCAGCAGATCTGGACTCAGGTAGTGGACAATTTGACCTTGTCCCAGGAGAAGGCTCAGCTTTTCGCTAATCGCAGACGCCGTGTGGGACCCCGACTTCGTGTTGGGGATTTGGTTTGGTTATCTTCTCGTCATATTCCTATGAAGGTTTCCTCTCCTAAATTTAAACCTCGTTTTATTGGTATAGGATTTCTGAGATTCTCAATCCGGTGTCTTTTCGTCTGACCCTCCCAGACTCCTTTTCCATACATAATGTATTCCATAGGTCGTTGTTGAGGAGATACGTGGCACCTATGGTTCCATCTGTGGAGCCTCCTGCCCCTGTTTTGGTGGAGGGGGAATTGGAGTATATTGTGGAGAAGATTTTGGATTCTCATGTTTCTAGACGGAAACTCCAGTATCTGGTCAAATGGAAGGGTTATGCTCAGGAAGATAATTCCTGGGTTTTTGCCTCTGATGTCCATGCCCCAGATCTTGTTCGTGCCTTTCATGTGGCTCATCCTGGTCGGCCTGGGGGTTCTGGTGAGGGTTCGGTGACCCCTCCTCAAGGGGGGGGTACTGTTGTGAATTCTGTGGCTGAGTTCACTTCTGTGGTCACAAGTGGTATTGCAGTCTCTGGGCTTCCTCCCTCACGTGTTTTGGTGAGCTCGTTGGCTGCCTTGCTATTTAGCTCCACCTGAGTCTGTCTTCCTTGCTCCTTGTCAATGTTCCAGTGTTGGATCTGAGCTACTGCATGTTTCCTTGGGCCTGCTGCTCTGCTAGATAAGTGCTTCTAGTTTGTTTTCTGTTTTTTCTGTCCAGCTTGCTATTGTCTTTTGCTGGAAGCTCTGAGAAGCAGAGGGGTGCACCGCCGTGCTGTTAGTTCGGCACGGTGGGTCTTTTTGCCCCTTTGCGTGGTTTTCGTTTTAGGGTTTTTTGTAGACTGCATAGTTCTCTTTGCTATCCTCGCTCTGTCTAGAATATCGGGCCTCACTTTGCTGAATCTATTTCATTCCTACGTTTGTCTTTTCATCTTGCTAACAGTCATTATATGTGGGGGGCTGCCTATTCCTTTGGGGTATTTCTCTGAGGTAAGTCAGGCTTGTATTTCTATCTTCAGGCTAGTCAGCTCCTCAGGCAGTGTCGAGTTGCATAGGTAGTTGTTAGGCGCAATCCACTGCTGCTTATAGTTGTGTGAGGATAGATCAGGTACTGCAGTCTACAGAGATTCCACGTCTCAGAGCTCGTCCTATTGTTTTTGGTTATTGCCAGATCTCTGTATGTGCGCTGATTACTGCACGCTGTGTTGCCTGATTGCCAGCCATAACAAGTATCCAAAACAATCTTTATTCTGCCATCATAGAAATACAACGTTTCGGCCGGGCACAGAAGAAAAAAAAAAGTTCTGTACTAAGTGGAGATGCCGCAATCCATGTAAATACTCAGTTTAAGTAAAAAAATAAATACACTAAAAGGTCCTCTTTAATTAATCTTTTAATGAATTTGTGTTGATTTCATTGATAATTTCCTATTCTTCTTTTTTAATAATCATAATTATTAGTAGCAGTTATAGTAATATTAATAATAATAATCATTTGCTATTTGCTTAATATGAATCGAGAATTGCTATATATATATTGCTTATATTATATTAACTACAGATATTGAAAATTCACCATTAATACAGCAGTCAAATATATACTTTTGTGAAGATAGAAAAGGATAATATGCATATATTATGACAGATAATATTAAAACAGCAGACTAGCAGCAGACTAGAAAATAATTTCTTAAGATCTAAAGATAATATGATACACTGCAATTCAATTTGAAAATCAAGCTCCAATATGTTCAATCTGAAGTTACAACTAATTATTGTTTCTAAATTTTATGCTTTGAAGTTTTGATTTTTAAGCTCTATATTTCACTATCCACTATAGCTTCGAACGTGAGACTACCATCATTTTATAGGCAATCATCTTAGCTATCTCAAACAAAAATTTGGCTTGCACCTATTTAGCATATGATTAGTTATGCAGATTCTTGTCATGGTGAGATATTTAACCTGAAAGTCAAAAGTTAAAAAAGAATCAAGGTGATTCACAAGCCAGTTCTTGGTTCAGTGGGAGAATGACTGGAGATGACACCAGCCACTTATATCTTACCTTATAATTGACTATGCTACATTACATTCAAGTTTAATTTCATTTTCTGATTGAAAAATATACTTTTGGGGGGGTACGTTGGACAAAGAACGCTGGCGCTGGTTCAGTCACTGCTCTGACTATACAGAGCGGTGGCTGTAACTGCATGCTCAGCCAGCAATGACAGCCGGGGTTAATGCAGAGCAAGCATCCGTCAGGGCCAGAGGGGCGGTTGCAGCTGCCCAGAGCGGTGACTGACCAGCATCGGGGCTGCCACCGTAACTAAAGCTGGAACTCTGCCAGAGGGAATAAAGTTCATTTTCTCCGTTCAGGTAAGTGCGGGCACAGGACAGATAATCAACGCTATTAACCTGCAGATTATCCCCATATTTGCAGGTTAATATCGTTTCTTCTGGTGAAAGATTATCTTTAAATCATATTGATTGTAGGAAAGGGAAATGCTCTCTAAATATTATTATTAATACTGTTATAATATTAATAATAATTAGTAGCTTTTTTATCAGCCTTTCCCTTATAGTGTCTGGTTATCTACTATCAATATCAAACTTTTGGAATCATCCTGATTACTTTCTTTTGAATTGTTACGAATCATGCACATACCAGTATCTTAATTTGGCAAAACTCTTCTGAACGTATATTTACTGTGTTTAATAGATAGACACAGATATAGATGCCTTTTATGTCTGCTTGCAATTTGTCTGTCTGCTGTTCCATAAATTCAGCCTTTCAGAAGTCTTAACAAATGTAAATGCAAAATAATATTTGGCTCAGCATGATGTCTCATGTTCGCAACTGTTCATGTTTCCATTTATATGCATAACAAAGAAATCTTTTTGCATTAGATAAAGAAGGATTCTGCTTTCTACAAACAGTGTAAAATGCATTTCATGAAGCTGAAATTTGCAAAGCAGTCCGATCCTTATAGAAAACATATTAACATACTTTTTACTTAACCGTTAGAAGTGGATTAAATGGAAATGTTGGTTGAAGCACTTAAAAAACTGGATCAATCCTAGTTTGTTCACATATTTGAGAACAAGCAAAACATGTCTTTGAACAGCGTGCAAACAAAAATAAAATAATAAATGGTTCATTATTTTTACTGCCCCAAACAACCTACGAGGATATTTACCTTTATATAAATATTTGGTTCTGGAAGTGAGTAGATGCAGGCCAGTGTATTGATTTCATCCTAAAATGTGTTTGATAATGTAAGGGACCAAAGTAAGACTACTCAGCTAGCTGAAGACATATGTTTGCTGAGGTGTGAAATTACATTTAACTCGGTAGCTATGAAAACATGTTTATGAAATACTGTCTAACTTTAAATGTGTCTTAAGCAAACTGTGCAGTATATAGTCAGAGGAAAACCCTGTTATTTCTATTACATTTTTAGCTTTTGATTTATGTGTATCTGGAGCAATTTAAGATAACACTGAATTACAATATATGCTCTGCAGGTATAGGTAAAGTATTCAATGCAACCAATGTAATCCATTAAGGAGAATGGACATTTTTCATTGATGTGGAATGATCTATCGTACAGAGAATATGTACAAAATAATTTTTGCAAATTTATGTAATACTGTGCTTGGGAACAAAAGTGACATTTTTATTTAAATAATGAAAAAGGTCACATATATGAAGTAAATAATAACTATTATTTTTTTCCATAAATCATCAGTACAAGTGAAGACTGAAAATCTTGGCATATATCCTATTACAATTGGTATACATTAGAAAAGGATTGCACAATAGAAAAGATGACCAAAGCTACGATAACTCACTATGCCTGCCTCCTTGACCTCTTCTGATTTGGGTGGCGCCTGCTACACTAGGTCCAGGTGAAGTAAGCAGTGTGAGTATTACATTATGATACTACCAAGACTAGTGGTGACTAAAGAGGAGCTTTTACCAATTTTTTAGTTGAACTGGACACACAATATTGGACACACAATATAAAAGTGGCAGTAAAATGGAATACAACATTTTAGTTTCTGTATTATAGCTTCTCCATTGCGGAGATGTTAGCAATCAAAATATTTGGTGCCAAATGATCCATGAGAAAACCAGTGGACCATAAGAAATAACCCAGAAAAGGGATCTCCTAACCTGAAAACATTCATTTCTTTGGTTTGACACATAATTTTCCCTGAGTATGCCTGTCATGTACCTGGTGTAACTCACAGTCTGGCAAATAAATTAATATGTCATCCAGATAGACTACCACAAATCTACCTTCCAGATGAAAAAAAAATCTAAATTACAAAGTGTTGCAAGATGGTGAAAATAATAGGCAACACAAATGGAATAACAATGTTTTCGTAGTGTCCCTTTGGTGTATTAAAAGCAGTCACTCATCTCCCTCCCTTATACGGATAAGATTATATGCCCCCTTAGGTCCAGTGTTATGATAAGGTAATTCAGTACCACAATGGACATAGAGGTCAGAGCACATACAGTGACCTGACAATAACCCAAAAACATTGAACGAGCTCTGAGACGTGGGAACTCTGCTGACCGCAATCCCTAATCCTCTCCAACCACACTAGAGGCAGCCGTGGATTGCGCCTAACGCTCCCTATGCAACTCGGCACAGCCTGAGAAACTAGCTAGCCTGAAGATAGAAAATAAGCCTACCTTGCCTCAGAGAAATACCCCAAAGGAAAAGGCAGCCCCCACATATAATGACTGTGAGTTAAGATGAAAAGACAAACGTAGAGATTAAATAGATTTAGCAAAGTGATGCCCGACTTTCTGAACAGAGCGAGGATAGGAAAGGTAACTTTGCGGTCAACACAAAACCCTACAAAAACCACGCAAAGGGGGCAAAAAGACCCTCCGTACCGAACTAACGGCACGGAGGTACACCCTCTGCGTCCCAGAGCTTCCAGCAAGCAGGAAAAAACAAATAGACAAGCTGGACAGAAAAAAACAGCAAACAAAATAGCAAAGCGGAACTTAGCTATGCAGAGCAGCAGGCCACAGGAACGATCCAGGAGGAAACAGGTCCAATACAAGAACATTGACTGGAGGCCAGAATCAAAGCACTAGGTGGAGTTAAATAGCGCAGCACCTAACGACTTCACCACATCACCTGAGGAAGGAAACTCAGAAGCCGCAGTACCACTTTCCTCCACCAACGGAAGCTCACAGAGAGAATCAGCCGAAGTACCACTTGTGACCACAGGAGGGAGCTCTGCCACAGAATTCACAACAGTCCAGTTTAGAAAATCAGTTTGCCCCGATGATCTGATTAAAGAGATCCAGAATAAGAGGGAAAGGATACGGCTCCAGAACCATGATCCAATTTAGTTCTGTTTGGCCCCAGCAATTAAAATTTGGGAACAATTATCATTTTTAAAATTTTTAAATAATTAAAAAAATAGCATGGGGTTAACACATTTCTGATAACCAGCCAAGTTAAAGCAGACAACTTGGGTCTAGTATTCTCAAAATAAATGAAAAAAAAATGGCTTGGGGTCCCCTGGAATTTTAATAACCAGTTGAGGGATGACTGGAAGATGATGTTAATATTCTGGGAACGGGCCAATATCCATAAAGGTTTGCAAGCTGTTAATATCAGCTCACAGCTGTTTGCTTAGCCTTTACTGCTTATTATACATGAGACCCCCCAAAAATGACACTATTCAATACCCAGTAAAGGTTAACCAGATAGCTGTGGGCTGATATTAATAGCCTATCAAAGGGCCATACATATTGACCCTCTCCCAGACTAAGATCATCAGCTCTCAGCTGCCCCACATATAGTGCATCCATAAGATGTGCCAATTCTGGTGCTTAGCCGCCACTCTTCCCCCTTGCCCTGCTGTGATAATAAGTGGGGTAATAGGGTTGGGGTTGATGTCAGCTGTTTTATGGCTGCTGACATCAAACCCAGGGTTTCGTAATGGAGAAGCGTCTCTAAGACCTCCTCATTACTAACTCATAGTCAGATTGTAATAATTAGCATGAACTCCAGTGACATCGATGTTACACTGAGCTGAGCCTGAGAACTCAGCTGCAGCGCCGACTGATGACATCAATAAGGTGAGTGGAGTTCAGAGTCAATGAACTCTTCTGACATCACTGACGTCAGTGCTCATGAGTAGGGTTGAGCGAAACGGGTCGAAAATTTTCAAAAGTCGCCGACTTTTGGCAAGGTTGGGTTTCATGAAACCCGACCCGACCCCTGTGTGGGGTCGGCCATGAAGTCGGCAATCTTTTGAATCTGGAATCGGAATTCCGATACCGATTCCCGATATGTTTAAGATATCAGGAATTGGTATCAGAGTTCAGATTTAAGTGTAAAATAAAGAATTAAAATAAAAAATATCGCAATACTTACCCTCTGACGCGCCCTGGTACTAACCGGGAACCTTCCTCCTTCGAATCAGCGCTTCCAGGACCTTGCGGTGACGTCGCGGTGACGTCGCGGCTTGTGATTGGTCGCGCGGCCGCCCATGTGACCGTTCGCGCGACCAATCAGAAGCCGTGACGTCACCGCGATGTCACCGAAGGTCCTGCAAGCGCTGATTCTTCGGAAGGAAGGCTGTCGGAAAGAAGCAGGGCGCGTCCGAGGGTGAGTATATACCTAATAGGAAATAAAAATATGGATCGCAGGGCCTGAAGGAGAGTTTCCGCTCCTTCAGACCCTGGGAACCATGGAAACCCAATGCACTGCATTGGGTTTCGAGTTTCGGCCGACCCCGACCCCGACTTTTTTATAGGATCGGCCGATTTCACTCGACCCGACTTTTGAAAAAGTCGGGTTTCGTGAAACCCGACCCGATCCTATAAAAGTAAAGGTCACTCAACCCTACTCATGAGAAAGCTCTCACTCATCCAGCGCTGAAGTCAGTGACATCACTGGAGTTTGTCGACTATGAACTCTGCTCACCTTATTGACGTCTTCCATCAGCGCTGCAGCTGAGTTCTCAGCTCAATGTAACAACAGTAACATGTATTAACAGTGGTATTTAGTCAATATACTTAATTATACTCAATAATAGGCTATAACAATTAATATATATATTATTATAAGTACTAATTGGAATTAAGTTAGACCTCCATAACAGTCATAGTCTTGCATAGGGTCCCTTGAGAAAACTAATTGCACACCCCTGCACTATATGATACAATTACTTCACATATGAAGCTACATTTTTTATTATTTTGTATGTTAGATATAGCCTTTTACAAAGCATAGATAAAATTCATTACATATGTTGAACAATAAAAAAAAATGCAATGTTATTAAGGAATTTAATAAGTCTTGGAATCATTTACCTTGGCACTGATCCACAAACACATGTTCCGTTTTGGACATTAATTAACTGTACATCCTTTCACATACAAGTATGTGGGCAGCTAAATATATCTAAATTTAATCTTCAATTTGGAATATTATATTATCTGTAATCACAGCATTCAGCATCATGTGCCAAAACCGGGTGCATGCTCCATAAACTAATTTTGAGAGCCCACTTCTCAAAATACATGATATCAATAAATCAAGGAATAGGAACAAACTAGTTTTACGTAGAAAAATTCAAATGATGTGAAAGAGGAGCTTTAACGGTTTATCTAAAATTTCCAAAAGGGATAGTTAAAAAATAATAAAACAAGCTGTACTCATACTCATTGCCTCTAAATCCTATGATTCCACTGCAGGCAGCTCTGGTGGCTTCTGCTAGAACAGGAAGCTTTGATATGCATTGCATGGCATCAGATTTCCATTAACAAAATTCTGCAGCTAAACACAGGATTCAGTTAATTAAAGAACAATATGTTTTCATTTCATGTCATAGCATAGACCACCAGGCATCCTGTCACAAATATTTGAATATAGCATGTCACAACTCTGGGGACAAGGGCTACTTCCCTGTCCCTAATGCTGGGGCACTCTAGCTATTCCTGCTCCCCAGAATGCTTCTGATGGTGAAGTCGCCGGGATGACGTATCTTGCTGATCTCCTAAGTCATCCCTAAATCTGTCCCCTTCCCCCAAACATGGAAGTGGGGAGTAATAGGTTATGATTATACACAAGCCAAACTAACAAGGGAGGACATACAGAGATAAATGAAACTATCAAACTAACAAATAAGCACGTACAAACAACAGAGAAGAACACCAGGAGAAAAGTGAAGTAAATGAAATAGGGGAGGTTGAGGAATCTAAAACAGAAAAACACCAAGCAACAATCGCAGATCAACACGCCAAACGCCTCTACCAACAAACAAAACCTTCACTCCACTTTATAACAGGCAGCACAAGATTAACACTGTCAATCCATATTTCCAGAGGTGAGTATATATAGGAGATAGTAGTGTCCAATACTGGACAGTTGAGATCATCCAAACAGGAAAGCTTGAAAGACTTTAGTATGAAGGTGAAGTGCTTCTAATCAGTGCACTAGTATGTGGAACAGAACCTGCTGTCTTCTGGCGCCTCTCTGTAGCAGTAAACGCATGACAATACTCCCTTCTAAGAGGGACCTCAACAACCTCAATGCCAGGTTTATCAGGGTGTGCCATGTGAAAGGACAAGATCAATTTGATCGCATGTACATCAGATGATGGTATCTACATTCTCTCTTAAGGCACATGGCTCTTCTAGTGCACCAGATACTGAAGAGTCCAATGAACCAAAAGAGAATCCACATCCTTGGCTATCTGAAACTCCATATTCCCATCAACAATTAACAGGGATGGATTTGTTGATGATGGTTTAGAGGACAAAAATGAAACACAGATCTAAAAAATAACCTTTTATTTGAATATCTAAAAAAGTTTAATTGTATTTAGAACACACATTGGTAAGTGGATCGGACAAATGTGCACAATAGTCATATACCAGGTCAGGATTTTATATCAGTCAAGAAAAGAATCTAGGGAACAAATAACTGGTACTCCATTTCCTTACCTGGCAGCGGAGGTTGGCACCTTTGGGGAAACGTAATGATAGAATAGCAAGCTGAAACCTCTAGTCCCATAGATATCAGATGTGGTAACCCACTTCAGGTCCTCTAAAAATGACCTAGATATGACAAACCCAATCAGTCAGGTAGGTGTATTCAATACTAGGAAATTTAACCCCTTTACCCCCAAGGGTGGTTTGCACGTTAATGACCGGGCCAATTTTTACAATTCTGACCACTGTCCATTTATGAGGTTATAACTCTGGAACGCTTCAACAGACCCTGGTGATTCTGACAGTTTTCTTGTGACATATTGTACTACATGACAGTGGTAAAATTTATTTGATATTACCTGCGTTTATTTGTGAAAAAAACGGAAATTTGGCGAAAATTTAGAAAATTTCGCAATTTTCCAACTTTGAATTTTTATGCAATTACATCACAGAGATATGTCAGACAAAATACTTAATAAGAAACATTTCCCACATGTCTACTTTACATCAGCACAATTTTGGAACCAAAATTTTTTTTTTGTTAGGGAGTTATAAGGGTTAAATTTGACCAGCAATTTTTCATTTTTACAACACCATTTTTTTTAAGGGACCACATCTCATTTGAAGTCATTTTGAGGGGTCTATATGATAGAAAATAACCCAGTGTGACACCATTCTAAAAACTGCACCCCTCAAGGTGCTCAAAACCATATTCAAGAAGTTTATTAACCCTTCTGGTGTTTCACAGGAATTTTTGGAATGTTTAACTAAAAATTAACATTTAACTTTTTTTCACAAAAAATTTACTTCAGCTTCAATTTGTTTAATTTTACCAAGGGTAACAGGAGAAAATGGACCCCAAAAGTTGTTGTACAATTTGTCCTGAGTACGCTGAAGCCCAAAATTCATATGGGGATGTTTTAGCTGGCATTGTAAAGTGATGGGAAATTTGTATTCCACTATCAAGCTAACAATTTGCAATATGGGAGTGAGAGCCCTCATAAATGTTAAAGGAAAAGCTAAAGCCAATAGGCTCCTTGTGAATATATGCTAAAGGGGAGGTATATATATATATATATATATATATATATATATATATATATTATTTAGCGTTAAATCCATGTAATTATGAAGGAAAAATATTTCTTAGCATTTTTCCCCTTTAAAAGAAATTAGGTTTATTTTGGTAGGTCTTCCTAAAAATCCATGAAACTGGCGCAACAGTCTGACAACATTATTCCCAGATAAGATATGTGAGTCAGAAAGGCATGCAGGCATCTTCTCTATGCTGTTCCCATTTAGTTTAGCACTTTCCCATCCATTTCAGCTTTTTTCTCAGGCCTCCAGACCTGTTTGACGGGTCCTGCAGAAAAATTTTCGGTTTTCCCATTGACTTGCATTGGATTTGTTATTCGGTATGAATACACAGATATTATAAATTATTTGAGCCGATTTTCCAATGTCTAAATATTTCACTAATTATGAATCATAAAAGTAGGTGGCAAAAGCAGGACGGAATGCTACTGGATTGACAACGAACACAATCTTATACAGGACTGATGAACCTGTGACCCTGCTTCCAAGATGGGACCTTTAGCTTAATAATAATCTTTATTTTTATATAGCGCTAACATATTCCGCAGCGCTTTACAGTTTTTGCACACATTATCATCACACTGTCCCCGTTGGGGCTCACAATCTAAATTCCCTATCAGTATGTCTTTGGAATGTGGGAGGAAACCCACGCAAACACAGAGAGAACATATAAACTCTTTGCAGATTTTATCCTTGTTGGGGTTTGAACCTAGGACTCCAGCGCTGCAGTGCTATCCACTGTGCCACCGTGCTGCCCTATTGTTCTTTGAGGACAACCAAACCAAATCATGATCATACAGGTTCAAACCCACACTACAGGATGCTACATATTTGTGAAAACACAGAAAATGAACACAGTACTTGCGCTATGAGACAAAATGCATGGATTAGACACCAAATTATGTTAAATACCTGGTGGATGGGAGAGTGCTTTGTGATGTTTGGCAATGAAGAAATTCAAATCAAAGACGTGTAGTCTCAGATTAAAGTAAGAAAGGAGAGGAGTAATTAGTAAAAATGTGATGTGCCAAGGCACTGCAGGATATCTTGGGTATATTAATGGCCTCATAAAAATAAAAATATAAAAAAGCTACCAAAGGGCAATACTAAGAAAGCTTTGTGATGTGATAGAACAAGATATATTGAAAACAATTAACAATCCCCCAGGTTGTGAAGCAACCACCTAAGGCAGGTAAATCTGTTGGCAGGACTTCTTAAAAAAAGTCTGCAACCCAGTGGCGTAGGAAGGGGGGTGCGGGGGGGGCGGTCCGCCCCGGGCGGCACAATGCGGGGGGCGGCCGGCGCTGCAGAAGAAAAAAAAAAAAGACGCCCCTTTAAATCTTCGGGCGGCGCCGTCCGCCGCCACGACCAGGGCCAGCTCCCCCCACCACCGGACCCCGCCCCCCGCTCTATACTCACCTCTCCTGGTTCCTGCGGCGCCGGCAGCTGCTGCGTCCTCTGACTCTGCGACGTCTCAGAGCAGAGTGCGCGATGACGTCACTACTGTGCGCGCCGCTCTGCCTCTCTGTCCTGAGCGTCGCAGAGCCGGAGAGACGCTGACTGCACCGGACCTGCGCTAGGAACGGGAGAGGTGAGGATTTTACTTTTTTTTTTTTTTCTTTATGTCTGACTGTCTGGGGCTGGGGCAATGCTGGAGACCATGGGGCAGATTGCTGGACACACTGGGGCAATACATGAGACCATGGGGCAGATTGCTGGACACACTGGGGCAATACATGAGACCATGGGGCAGATTGCTGGACACACTGGGGCAATACAGGAGACTATGGGGCAGATTGCTGGACACACTGGGGCAATACTGGAGACCATGGGGCAGATTGCTGGACACACTGGGGCAATACAGGAGACCATGGGGCAGATTGCTGGACACACTGGGGCAATACTGGAGACCATGGGGCAGAATGCTGGACACACTGGGGCAATACAGGAGACCATGTGGCAGAATGCTGGACACACTGGGGCAATACAGGAGACCATGGGGCAGATTGCTGGACACACTGGGGCAATACTGGAGACCATGGGGCAGAATGCTGGACACACTGGGGCAATACTGGAGACCATGGGGCAGAATGCTGGACACACTGGGGAAATACTGGAGACCATGGGGCAGAATGCTGGACACACTGGGGCAATACAGGAGACTATGGGGCAGATTGCTGGACACACTGAATACTGGAGACCATGGGGCAGATTTCAGGACACATTGAGGCAATACAGGAGACCCTGGGCAGACTTCTGGACATACTGGGGCAATACTGGAGACCATGGGGCAGATTGCTGGACACACCGGGGCAATACTGGAGACCATGGGGCAGAATGCTGGACACACTGGGGCAATACAGGAGACCATGGGGCAGATTGCTGGACACACTGGGGGCAGTGCTGGACATACTGGGGCAGATTGCTGGACACACTGGGGGTAATATGCTGGACACACTGGGGCAGATTGCTGGACAACATGGGGGTAATATGCTGGACACACTGGGGCAGATTGCTGGACAACATGGGGGTAATATGCTGGACACACTGGGGGCAGGACTTGAGGCATGGGCAGAATGTAGATACGGGGCATGATTGGAGACACGGGGCAGGATTGGATCATGGGGCAGGACGGATACGATGGAGGCTGGTGGGGCAGGATGGGGAGATCATATGGGGCAGAATGGATACTCATGAGGGCAGGATGGGAGAACATATGGCTGGAGCCAGGAATGAGAAACGGGGCCAGGGTGGGGAATATTATTACCATAGGGGCTAATTAAGGGATATTATTACTGCAGTGATGTATTTATTTTATTTTTTGAGTGTACTGTTTTAAATGGGGGTGCGGTACTGTTATTGTGTAGAGTGACACTATATCACCTTTTTTTCTTCATGTGATGTAATGTAGAAGTTGTGAAAAATTAAGTAATGTGTTCTGCAAGCAGAGCTCGAGATAACTGTGTTATTTCCTGCAGAAACGAGTCCTGGCTGGAAGGAATGATGGCGGTCTGTGCTGGATGAAAGATGAAGGACTTCACCTAGAGACGTCACTGGTGAGTCAGTGTTACCTATACACTGACACTATACACTGTATACTATATAGAGGTCCTGTGTATAATGTCACCAGTGATCTCTGTATTACCTCTACACAGACACTGCATACTAAGTACAGATCTCCTGTGAATACTGGCACTTATGGTGATAGTATTGTGGTTTTTTTTATATTACTGATCAGTATTGTAGTATTCAGTCACTATGTGGTGGTAATATGTGGTCTGGAAATGGTGTTGTGGTATTTGTCCCTTGTATGTAGTATTATTCGGTCACTATGTGGCCTGGTCATGGTGTGGTGGTATTAAGTCACAGGTGTGGCATGTGGGGGTGACACCATTAGGCCCAGTTTAAGTTCTACAAAACAGGAAGACCGTTTTTGGTAACCTTTGTGTGTATTGAGCCGGGGGGGGGGGGCGCCAAACTCGGGAACAGCCCCGGGCGGCAAAAGCTCTAGCTACGCCTCTGCTGCAACCTATATCAAAGGTACGAGTGCGGGTTGTTCCGAAGCTGTCAAAGAAAATTTGATAGTGACAGTGGGATGAATATACTTAGCTTCTTGTTGGCTTGCACGTGAGTCCTCAGAGCGCTGTCCCGGCCGGTGACAGACGCTCATTCATCATGGAGTATTGAGATCTTTGCGTGATACTTTACAGGAGCTGCCAGGACCTTCATGACATTGGGGTCATGTGACTCGCACGGTCACGTGGTGCCCATAGGAGAGGTACGGATCACTGTAGGAGCCAAAAACCAACGTGTTTGGAATAACAACGGATTCCTTCATGAACTCTAAATTGTCTGTGGGCAAGTAGTTAAAGATGCTATTAGAAGTAAAATTCCTATATTTCAGAGACCGTAAACTTTATATTATGACTGCACTTTTAATATACAGTTGTTTGAAAAAGTGTTTACCCCCTTTCTGATTTCCTATTCTTTTGCGTGTTTGTCACACTTAAATGTTTCAGATCACCAATCAAATTTAAGTATTAGACAAAGATAACACAAGTAAATGCAAAGCGTATTTTTTAAATGAAGGTTTTATTATTCAGGGAAAAAGAAATCAAAACCTACAGGTACCTGTGTGAAAAAGTGATTGGTACCTAAACCTAATAACTGGTTAGGCCACCCTTAGCAAAAAAAACTGCAAACAAGCATTTGTGATAACATTTACAGCACTCTAGAGGAATTTTTGCCCACTCATTCTTGCAGAATTGTTGTAATTTAGCCACCTTGGGGGTTTCTAAGGTCATGTCACAGCATTTCAATCAGATAAAGGCCAGGACTTTGACTGGGCCACTCTAAAGTCTTAATTTTGTTTTTCTTAAGCCCTGCTAAATAACCCAAGTGTGCATTAGCTTGAGGCCATGAACAGATGGGTGGCATTCCTCTTCAAGATAATTGTGTAGACAGCAGAACTCATGGATCCATTTACAACTGCAAGTCTTCCAGGCTCTCAAGCAACAAAAGAGCCCCAAACCACCACATTTTACTGTTGGTATGATTTTTCTTCATTGAAGTGGTGTGTTACTTCTACGCCAGATGTAATGGGACATACACCTTCCTAAAAGTTCAACTTTTGTCTCGTCAGTCTACAGAATATTGTACCAAAAGTCTTTGGGATCATCAAGATGTTTTCTGGCAAAACTGAGATGAGCCTTTATGCTCCTATTGCTCAGCAGTAGTTTTTGTCTTGGAACTTTTTCATGGACGCCATTTTTGCCTAGTCTCTTTCTGATGGTGGTTATGAACACTGACCTTACCTGAGGCAAGTGAGGCCTGCAGTTCTTTGGATGTTATTGTAAGGTCTTTTGTGACCTCTTGGATGAGTCTTTGCTGCGCTCTTGGGGTAATTTTGGTCGGTCGGCCACTCCTGGGAAGGTTCACCATTGTTCCATGTTTTTGCCATTTTTGAATAATAGATCTCTATTTTGTTTGTGGGAGTTCCAAAGCTTTAGAAAAGGCTTTAGAACCTTTTCAAGACTGATTGGATCAAGGCATGATTTCTAGCATTTGAGATTTTTTTGGTTTACTTCACTTGTCAGGCAGATCCTATTTAGGTGAAAAGGTGTGGCAGTAATCAGGCCTAGGTGTGGCTAGGGAATTTGAACTCATCTTCCCAAAGATGTGATAAACCACAGTTAATTTATATTTTAAAAGGAACCTGTCAGCCCCAAAATCGAAGGTGAGCTAAGCCCACCAAAATCAGGGGCTTAACTACAGCATTCTGGAATGCTGTAGATAAGTCCCCGATGTATCCTGAAAGATAAGAAAAAGAGGTAAGATTATACTCACCCAGGGGCAGTCCCGCTGCGGTCTGGTCTGATAGGCATCGCGGTCCGGTCTGGGGCCTCTCATCTTCTTACGATGAAGTCCTCTTCTTGTAGTCATGCTGCGGCTCTGGCGTACTTTGTCTGCCCTGTTGAGGGCAGAGTAAATTACTGCAGTGTGCAGTACTTGTGTCAGAGAGGCCTGTGCAATGCAGTACTTTGCTCTGCCCTCAACAGGGCAGACAAAGAATGCCAGATCCGGAGCAGCAGCATGAATGCAAGAAGAGGACGTCATCGTAAGAAGAAGGGAGGCCCCGGACCGCGACGCCTTTCGTACCGGGACCGCCCCTGGGTGAGTATAAGCTAACCTCTTTTTCTTATCTTTCAGGATACATCGGGGGCTTATCTACAGCATTCCAGAATTTTGGGGCTGACAGGTTCCTTTTGAGGTGAGGACAATCACTTTCACACAAGGACATACTGTTAGGGCTGGCGGAACGTACCGAGACGATATAAAGATAGTAAAGGTGCGTTTGCAGCCTGGGGTCCACCGTGCAGGAGTGGAACCTGCTGTTAGTTAATGGCAGCACTATATGGCGGTACTATATGTCAGTACTAAGCCAGAATAGACACGGGTTCCGTCACCCGTTCTTTATAGGAGCAAACTCTGTTGCTTCACAGAGTTGCATGGAATAAAGGTAACGCTGTGCCCTGTTAGCAGTCACAGGATGCAGCACATGGATTCTAGTGGGATCTCTGCAATTCACCCCCACAATGCTGGAGATTGATCCCGCTCTCACCCTCAGTGGCTTTTGGACCCGCGCCTGAGGACGCCCCAAGTCAGATGCTGGGATCAAGTGGGAGTTCCCACCCTACACTGATGGATTGTCAGGAGAGACAGGAGATAGCGGCACAGAGTGCATACAGCACCGCACTGGTGGTCACTGCTGGTTCAACGCAGTATAGATTGTGCCTGGTGCTGGATGGCACTATCTGGCGCTAGACAGCTCCAACATTCGCGAACATTCATCAACTCTAGGGACGGGAATGATTCGGAGCTTTCACCAGAACAGGCATACATCCACACACACCCAATTACTGATTTATATTAGGGCATGGTTGTGCGGCCATGCAAACCTTTTATAGAGGAAGCACTCCAGGACCTTCCTAGTGGTCCAATAGGAGCTGATACAGGACCTGAGCATGCGACCCCCGGCCTCCAATGAGAAGTCGTCCCTTGGGCATGCTCAGTAGAGGAAAAGCAGGACTTAGTCCCTGGAGAGTCTGCTTGCCGTTGAGTAGTGCTGGTTACAATGGCTGAGCCTGGAAGATCAGCAGTAACCAAGTGCACAGTATCTGCCTGAGCCAGATGCTGGGACTGACGTCTCCGCTGAGCAGGCTCCACTGCAGCTGGAGAAGAATGGGAGACCGCAGCGCAGGTGGTTCGAGATTCCCCTGTGCAGCGGCCGGAACTTGACACCTAACACATGTAGGTTTGGATTTCTTTTTCCCTTAACCCTCTGTCACATACAATATTCGGACTAATGAGTTCACATACAATGTGCCTGTCAGGCGCCTGCTGGAAAAATACCTATAATATCTAATGTTTGCAATTTCAGTGCTCTAAAAGTGATCAGTGACCTTCATAGGGATGTAATAAAAGAGACTACACATAATCAGTTGCAAAAAAAAACATTTACTTAACATAAAACTAATAACTATGAAATACAAACTTTTCAAAACTCCCGCCAAATAGTCCCCAGTTCGACTCTCTCAAAAAAATGTACAAAGAAAATTTTTGAACACAAACTTAATTTTAAGGTACCTTAAGTACTATTAAAAACATATTCAATCAGAAGTAGATGCTGAGGTTTCCCCAGAAAAGTCACACTTGCAGAGCAAATAGCAAGAATTACACACCATTTTTGCATGTGTCAGGCAAATTGCTTTATGACATTTGAGGCATTCATCATTTGAAAGCCTTCTGGTTCCGCTTTCCGTTTGGCAGGTGGTGCATCTCCTTCTTTTGTGAGGTGGTGCAGATGGTGACTTTTCACCATCATCTTCTGGGCGGAACCTTTTGAGCTGAACTTGAAGGCGAGAGGGGATACCGATTGTTTTCACGCTTCTCCTGCGTAGCTCTCCAAGTACTAGTTCATGGGCCAATTTTTTCAGATACAATCGTCTACAGAGTGGTTCAAGCTTGTTTTCAAGATAAATTACTTGTGAATTTATACCACCCAAATTCAACATAGCAAAAAGTATGACCATTGGCCAGCGTTTGATGTTTCTGCTGACGTTGAAAGTGGAGCACATCTGATCTGCTGTATCCACACCCCCTTTGGTGGCATTGTAAAATGTAATTATCTCCGGGTTTTTTTCTGCCCCAGTCCCAGGATCGATGGCAGCATCATCATGAAGTGTTGATAGAAGAAGTACGATTTTTTTGGCATGTGGTACATAGGAAACTAAAGCCTTTCCATTATGGAATGCAAACATACTGCTGTACTGTTGTCTCTCTTTCACACTTACAAACTGGCGGCAATTCCCTTTTGTTTTTTCTTACAGTTCCCACATATGACAGCTTCTGAATTTTCAGATAATCAATCAGATCACAACTTGTAAACCAATTGTCAGCTGTAATATTGCGACCCGATCCAAATAAGGGTTCAGCCAGTCTTTTTACAACATCAATGGGTTTGTTGCTCACACAGTAAGGACCTTCTGGTTGTTTTCCTGCATAAACTTCCAGGTAGTAAGTGTAGGTCTTACTGGCATCAACAAGGGCATAAATTTTTATTCCATATTTGTTTGGCTTTGATGGAATATATTGACGAAAGGCACATCTACCACGAAAACCAGGGAGCATTTCGTCAATAGTGAGATTCTCTCCAGGGTAATAACTTTGTTTACAGTTTACAACAAATCTTTGAAATATATCACGAATTGGAGCAAGTCGGTCATGTGTTTTGCGTTCGGTTCGGGTAGTTCTGTCGTCAAACCGAAGGCAACAAATTAGAATCTTGAATCTGTTTATGGACATAACAAGGCTAAATTTTTCAACTCCATCCCCATCTTTACCCCAAAGTTCCTCCAAACTTTGTCTATTTGCCCTATAAGCTCCTGCAAGGTACAGTAATCCAAAAAAAGCACGCAGTTCTATTTCATCTGTGGGCTTGATGGTTCTGTTGCAGATGTACTTGTCCTTTATAATGTCTATATATTGGTTGGTATATGTGACAATAGAGTCCAGAATGTCATCTGTAAATATACTGTTCCAGCATTCAACTGCAGTTTTTGCATTACGTGCAGTTCCTATTACTGCAGGAAGGTGAGTAATAATGTTTAAAGGTTCCCTACGTTTTTTCTGGAATGGCTTCTTGTTCCATTTAGTATTTTTATCTTTTCCAATATAATATGATCCAACTTCTTCATCCTCACCACTGTCACCATCTTGCTCTGTTTCAGAATCCAGGACACATTCTTCCACCTCATGAGAATCAATCTCACTTTCCTCTCCTAAATCCTCATTCAGTGTGAGGTCTCTATCATCTAACAGCATGTTTGTTACTTCCTCAACATCAAGTTGTTTGGATAAATTGTACATTTTCCTCTCCATTTCAGCAGATAATCTGAAGCAAGAGAAGGAATATGTTAGGGAACTACTGTATATGCCTGAGCAGCACACTTTCTTTTATAAAATCTCCCTTATTTCTATGAAATATCCTCACATTTTGTGCTATACATTCATAAAACAAGCTAAATAAACTATTGTGATGAATAAAAACATAAAATACCAACCTTACTGAATGTGACGTATTCACATACAATGAGCCTGAGAGATCTGTGCAGCTATATCCTCTCCCCTGAAGCTCTGAAATCCAACTGTGATATCAGGTTTCACAGGTGGCTTTCCTTCATAGGATGCTGCCCTTCCCGTGGTTGTTCCTTCCCGGGGAAAGGCCTGGCTATTCACTGCTTGCGTCGAGAAACACGTGATGGTGTCTCCTCAGCTTCTTTACATGCATCTGCATATTTCCCATGAGGGATGGGGGCAGTGTTCTGGAATCACTGCGTTGAGAAACACGTGATGGTGTCTCTGCGGTGTTGGATGTTTTGGTCTCCCCAAGGCCAATCATCTGTGCCTTTATAACCTTTTTACTAGGCACTGCTCCTAATAGCCAGATTCCTACTCCACACTGATGAGGGGCAAAACCCCGAAACAGCTGTCTGTGGATGGATACCATGCTTGGCATAGGTGGCTTTCCTTCATAGGATGCTGCCCTTCCCGTGGTTGTTCCTTCCCGGGGAAAGGCCTGGCTATTCACTGCTTGCGTCGAGAAACACGTGATGGTGTCTCCGCAGCTTCTTTACATGCATCTGCATATTTCCCATAAGGGATGGGGGCAGTGTTCTGGAATCACTGCGTTGAGAAACACGTGATGGTGTCTCCGCGGTGTTGGATGTTTTGGTCTCCCCAAGGCCAATCATCTGTGCCTTTATAGCCTTTTTACTAGGCACTGCTCCTAATAACCAGATTCCTACTCCACACTGATGAGGGGCAAAACCCTGAAACAGCTGTCTGTGGATGGATACCATGCTTGGCATAGGTGGCTTTCCTTCATAGGATGCTGCCCTTCCCGTGGTTGTTCCTTCCCGGGGAAAGGCCTGGCTATTCACTGCTTGCGTCGAGAAACACGTGATGGTGTCTCCGCAGCTTCTTTACATGCATCTGCATATTTCCCATAAGGGATGGGGGCAGTGTTCTGGAATCACTGCGTTGAGAAACACGTGATGGTGTCTCCGCGGTGTTGGATGTTTTGGTCTCCCCGAGGCCAATCATCTGTGCCTTTATAGCCTTTTTACTAGGCACTGCTCCTAATAGCCAGATTCTTACTCCACACTGATGAGGGGCAAAACCCCGAAACAGCTGTCTGTGGATGGATACCATGCTTGGCATAGGTGGCTTTCCTTCATAGGATGCTGCCCTTCCCGTAGTTGTTCCTTCCCGGGGAAAGGCCTGGCTATTCACTGCTTGCGTCGAGAAACACGTGATGGTGTCTCCGCAGCTTCTTTACATGCATCTGCATATTTCCCATAAGGGATGGGGGCAGTGTTCTGGAATCACTGCGTTGAGAAACACGTGATGGTGTCTCCGCGGTGTTGGATGTTTTGGTCTCCCCGAGGCCAATCATCTGTGCCTTTACAGACCTTCAAGAGACAGGAGACTACCTGGAGTGAGGGGGTTTTCTCACAATCTGGTGTGGAAGGAGAAATGAAAGTAAAATTCACCTGAATTTGGAGGGAACAATCTTCAGCCATAGAGGCGGGGTTTTCGGGTGTTTGATTCACCCTTTCCTTACCCGCTGGCTGCATGCTGGCTGCAATATTGGATTGAAGTTCATTCTCTGTCCTCCATAGTACACGCTTGCGCAAGGCAAGATTGTGTTTTTTTACAAAACTGTATATTAGATGCACTTTTCTATATCAGTGCTGCTCAGATTATGATTCCCGTAGAGAATGAGAAAGGAAAGCTATTCATGAGATTTGACCAATGTCAATATTAGTCAATAATTCTACATGCAGATTCAGACAGAGGTAATTTAAGTCTGTTATCCTTTACAAATGTAGTTGCTACTGTGATCTATTGGAATCTGAGTGTGTGAGACACTGAAGCAAAATATGAAAATCTATAAATGAACAATACATTGTTTCTAAGTGACTCATTTATATGACAAAAATATCTTGGCAAGAAGTGTCTCATCAATACTGATTATCTCACTGTCTATTATGGATTTTTAGATTTGATAGTGACTTTTTCCTTCCACTTTCTATCCCAAAGTACTTTCACGAGCTTTTCAGCACCACCTTAAGGGATGTTTGCTTGAAAATCCTATATTAATCAATGTATGACAAATTAGTAAAGTGCCTTCTTTTTCTAAATCTTTTTGATTAATATCAACGCAGATCATTTATAAAATTACAGCTCAGTATAAAGTTTGCTTAAGGATTCATCTCCTTCATCTATTTTTTTTTAAACTCCAATCTTCAGTGATATTAAAATTCCATACTTGCAATACAGTTTTAACCTTCACCAGTGTCCCCTCTAAACATAGCATGAGCTGTGAGATCTTCGATAGCTAAACAATGTAGGTTTCATCCACTTTCCCATTGCTTCCAATGGTCAAAAATTGTTAGTAAACATAAGTTGTTAATAGGCTCAATTTTTTTTCAGCAAACATTTAGAAAGATAAGCATATGTAACATATTTTGTACTATTTTATTGTTCAAAAATTGTTAAAATACAAAACAACACTTTTCGACATTAAAATAATAAATCATCATGATTGACCATCTTTAAGAGGACTTATTAAAAGAGAAGCTGTTAGGGTTGTTGGATTGTACTAAATAAATTTAATAGAGACGTGCAATCACATCCGGGGGTCCACCGTGCAGAAATGTAAAACTACAGCTAGTGTGAACAATGACAGAACACACAGCGAGCGATTGCTTGCTCACACTGAGTTAAACACCACTCAGTGAACAGCACATGAAGCTGTGTCAGTCGCACACAGAGAAGAAATAGATGCTCTGCAATAGAGCTGTGTCAGTCGCACACAGTGTTGGAATAGATGATCTGCAGTAGAGCTGTGTCACTCACACACAGTAACGGAATAGATGCTCTGCAATGGAGCTGTGTCACTCGCACACAGTAACAGAATAGATGCTCTGCAGTAGAGCTGTGTCATACACACACTAGCAGAATAGGAATTATGCTAGATATGATCCCTGTTAACCTCAAAAGGGAAAGTAGCCCGCTTACGGGGTAAGAGGCAAACAGAGGTCACACAATCAGCCAATGCACTCAACAAACTCCTCTCTGGAGGTGCCAGAATTCTAATTGCTGAATACCAGCCCTGAATTCACTCAGACAATCTCCTCTCAAGAGAACCGGAATTCTAATGGCTTACTGCCGACCCTGAGCATATGCTAATAAAGACCACACTGGTGTAAAGTCCCATCCACTCATGAAACAATAATGATACTTGCACACCCACGTGCACCTCTGAGACCCTTTTATATGTACAACTCAAGTCCAGTCGAACAGGACCTTGCAGACCAATCTGGAGCTGCCACATAACCAGAGCAGCTGACAACCGACCACCAATGGGACGTCGCCACATCACGAGCATGCTCAGAAGGTTGATTTCTGGACTTAGTCTCCAGAGCTTTCACTCATCGCTGCCTACCACTGGTTACCATAGGCTTGACTGAAGAGCCAGCAGTAACCGGACGAACAGCACGAGCCTGAACAAGATGCTGAGACCGACGTCTATGCTCAGCAGCACCCACCATGTCCAAAGCTGAATGGGTGATTGCTGATGCAGGCAAGGCTTGGGATCTACCCTGTGCAGCGGGAAAATTCCAGCACTTGATATTACCCCTTTCTAGCATACCCCCAGCGACATTCGCCATGCTCAAAAGTAGCAATAAGCTGGGGGCATGAATGTGCTCTATAGGCTCTCAGGTCCTATCCTCGGGCCCATGACTCTTCCAGCCTGCCCCCCAAATTTTTTTGCCACATACCACCTTAGACCTGACAATGGTCTTGACCTCAAAATCATAGGGAAATGTATCCGAGCTCCCGGCAGGAGTCCCAGAAGACTGGGTCATATATACAGGTTTCAGCAAAGACACATGGAAGGTGTCGGTGATGTTTAGCTATGGTGGAAGGCTGAGATGACAGACTACAGGGTTTACCTGTTCCAGGACCTTGAAAGGACCTAGATAACGGTGAGCAAATTTAGTGGCTTTCACACGCAGCCTGATGTTACGAGCAGAGAGCCCCACTAAATTGCCAGAGGTGAAGGCCGGAGTGGGACAATGATGCACGTTGGAAGAGATCCTCATTCACTCCTTATAAGCCCTAATGGCATCCTGCATGCAGTCCCAGATGTCACGAGCCTCCACTGCCCATTCCATCACCATAGGTTCAAAAGACGAGATGGGCATATGCATGGGAAAGCGCAAATGCTGACTGTAGTTAAGGAGGAACGGTGTCTGCCCTGTGGAATCGGAGATGGTGTTATTTAGAGCAAACTCCACCCAAGGCAGTAATGATGCCTAGTCGTCATGCCTGGCAGAGACAAAATGCGAAAAGTACGTGACCAGAGTCTGATTGGCCTTCTCCACCAGCCCATTCGTCTCAGGATGATACACAGTAGAGAGATTGAGCTCAATACTGAGCAACCGACAAAGCTTTCTCCAGAACCAAGCGGCGAACTGGGGACCCCAGTCACTGACAATCTTGTCAGGCATCCTGTGAAGGCAGAAAACATGCTTCATGAAAATTACTGCCAAAGCCCGTGCCGACGGTACACGTGGAAGAGAGACCAGATGTACCATCTTGGAGAAATGGTTGGTGACTATCCAAATGACTGTGCTGTTACAGGACTTGGGCAGGTCCACAATAAAGTCCATCCCAACCATCTCCCAGGGCCTCTCTGCCACTGGCAAGGGATGAAGCAAGACCGTGGGTCCCAGCTGGGAATGCAGATTCCTGGCATAAGAAACACAAGTTTGAACGCAGTTCCTCACGTCACACACCATTTGCAGCCACCAATAAGTCCTTGCCAAAAGCTTTGTGGTCCTCTTGATGCCGAAATGCCCACCTAACATAGAAATGTGAGCCCAATAGAGAAACTCCGGCCACAGGTTAGCTGGTACAAGACATTTGCCCGGAGGCACCTGCTTGAGCGAGAACGGAGCCACCATTCGAAGACTCTCCAAAGGGATAATTAGCCGTGGTTCGTCCCTCTCCTCAGATGATACCACGGAATGGGATAGGGTGTCATCACGCAATTTCTTCTGCCCAGAGGGAAAATTAATAGTTAAATTAAATTGGGAGATGAATAAGTACCCTCTAGCCTGGCGATAATTGAGATGATGGGCTGTCTGCAGACAGAGCAGATTTTTGTGGTCTGTGAATAATTGGAAGGGATGCTGAGCTCCCTCTAGGAGATATCTCCACTCTGAGAAGGCCAACTTCATGGCCAGTAACTCGCTGTCCCCAATAGAATAATTCCTCTCCACCAGTGAGAAGGTCATAGAGTAAAAGAAACTTGGATGCTTCCGTCCTTGAGCATCCTTCTGATATAGGACAGCTCCCGAACTGACAAAAGAGGTTTATCCACATCTGGCCGATGTAGCATAGGGGCCCTAGCAAAGTAGGACTTCAAGGAAGTAAAGGGCTCCTCAGTCCATTGCTTAGGGTTAGCTCCCTTTTTGGTGAGGGCTACCAAGGGAGCTGCCAGAGTAGAGAAGTAGGTGGATGAACTGGCGGTAGTAGTTAATAAACCACATAAAGCGCTGCACTGCTTTAAAAGAATGTGGCTCCTGCCAGTTCAACACCGATTCCACCTTGGCAGGATCCATAGCCAAACCTTTCACAAAAATAATGTACCCAAGGAATAGTAGACACTCATGCTCAAACACACACTTCCCTAGTTTGGCGTAGAGAGTTGGCTCCCAGGAGTTCAAAGACTCTGGCCACATCTCTACGGTGAGCATCCAGATTGGGAGAAAAAGTAAGTATGTCATCCAGGTAGACGATGAGTCATTGTCATTGACGAAATCTTGGAAGATGGCAGGAGCGTTACAGAGACCAAATGGCATTACAAGTACTTATAATGTCCATCCCAAGTATTAAGTGCAGTTTTTCATTGGTCTCCCTCTCAAATACGTATTAAGTTATAGGCGCCACACAGATCCAACGTAGAAAATATCCTAGCACCACACAGTCTGTCAAATAACTCAGAAATGAATGGCAAAGGGTATATGTTCTTAATGATGATGGAATTCAAACCCCTGTAATCAATGCAAGAATGAAGTGCCCCATTCTTCTTCTGGACAAAGAAGAACCCAGCCCCAGAAGGCGACACCAATTTTCTAATAAACCCCCTCATCAGATTTTCCTTGACATACTCCGACATAGCCTTGTGTTATGTAGGCAATCCAGTGACACAGTGTGCCAGCAATCAGAGCACATACAGTGATCTGACAATAACCCAAAAACAATAGAACGAGCTCTGAGACGTGGAATCTCTGTAGACCGCAATACCTGAACCTAACCTAAACACAACTAAAGGCAGCTGTGGATTGCGCCTGACACTACCTATGCAACTCGGCACAGCCTGAGGAGCTGACTAGCCTGAAGATAGAAAAACAAGCCTAACTTGCCTCAGAGAAATACCCCAAAGGAAAAGGCAGCCCCCCACATATAATGACTGTTAGCAAGATGAAAAGACAAACGTAGGGATGAAATAGATTCAGCAAAGTGAGGCCGATATTCTAGATAGAGCGAGGATAGCAAAGAGAACTTTGCAGTCTACAAAAAACCCTAAAGCAAAAAACCACGCAAAGGGGGCAAAAAGACCCACCTTGCCGAACTAACGGCACAGCGGTACACCCTTTGCGTCTCAGAGCTTCCAGCAAAACGAAATGACAAGCTGGACAGAAAAAGTAGCAACAAAAGCAAAAAGCACTTATCTAAGCAGAGCAGCAGGCCACAGGAAAGATCCAGAAGCTCAGATCCAACACTGGAACATTGACAAGGAGCAAGGAAGACAGAATCATGTGGAGTTAAATAACAAAGCAGCCAACGAGCTCACCAGAACACCTGAGAGAGGAAGCTCAGAAGCTGCAGTACCACTTGTGACCACAGGAGTGAATTCAGCCACAGAATTCACAACAGTACCCCCCCCTTGAGGAGGGGTCACCGAACCCTCACCAGAGCCCCCAGGCCGACCAGGATGAGCCACATGAAAGGCACGAACAAGATCTGGAGCATGGACATCAGAGGCAAAAACCCAGGAATTATCTTCCTGAGCATAACCCTTCCATTTAACCAGATACTGGAGTTTCCGTCTAGAAACACGAGAATCCAAAATTTTCTCCACAATATACTCCAATTCCCCCTCCACCAAAATCGGGGCAGGAGGCTCAACAGATGGAACCATAGGTGCCACGTATGTCCGCAACAACGACCTATGGAATACATTATGTATGGAAAAGGAGTCTGGGAGGGTCAGACGAAAAGACACAGGATTGAGAATCTCAGAAATCCTATACGGACCAATAAAACGAGGTTTAAATTTAGGAGAGGAAACCTTCATAGGAATATGACGAGAAGATAACCAAACCAGATCCCCAACACGAAGTCGGGGACCCACACGGCGTCTGCGATTAGCGAAAAGTTGAGCCTTCTCCTGGGACAAGGTCAAATTGTCCACTACCTGAGTCCAGATCTACTGCAACCTGTCCACCACAGAATCCACACCAGGACAGTCCGAAGACTCAACCTGTCCTGAAGAGAAACGAGGATGGAACCCAGAATTGCAGAAAAATGGCGAAACCAAGGTAGCCGAGCTGGCTCGATTATTAAGAGCGAACTCAGCCAACGGCAAAAAGGACACCCAATCATCCTGGTCTGCTGAAACAAAACATCTCAGATATGTTTCCAAGGTCTGATTGGTTCGTTCGGTCTGGCCATTAGTCTGAGGATGGAAAGCCGAGGAAAAAGATAGGTCAATGCCCATCCTACCACAAAAGGCTCGCCAAAACCTTGAAACAAACTGGGAACCTCTGTCAGAAACAATATTCTCAGGAATGCCATGCAAACGAACCACATGCTTGAAGAACAGAGGCACCAAATCAGAGGAGGAAGGCAATTTAACCAAGGGCACCAGATGGACCATTTTAGAAAAGCGATCACAGACCACCCAAATGACTGACATCTTTTGAGAAACAGGAAGGTCAGAAATGAAATCCATCGAAATATGTGTCCAAGGCCTCTTTGGGACCGGCAAGGGCAAAAGCAACCCACTGGCACGTGAACAGCAGGGCTTAGCCCTAGCACAAATCCCACAGGACTGCACAAAAGTACGTACATCCCGTGACAGAGATGGCCACCAGAAGGATCTAGCCACTAACTCTCTGGTACCAAAGATTCCAGGATGACCAGCCAACACCGAACAATGAAGTTCAGAGATAACTTTACTAGTCCACCTATCAGGGACGAACAGTTTCTCCGCCGGACAACGATCAGGTTTATTCGCCTGAAATTTTTGCAACACTTGCCGCAAATCAGGGGAGATGGCAGACACAATGACTCCTTCCTTGAGGATACTCGCCGGCTCAGATGAACCCGGAGAGTCGGGCACAAAACTCCTAGACAGAGCATCCGCCTTCACATTTTTAGAGCCCGGAAGGTACGAAATCACAAAATCGAAGCGGGCAAAAAATAACGACCAACGGGCCTGTCTAGGATTCAAGCGCTTGGCAGACTCGAGATAAGTAAGGTTCTTATGATCAGTCAATACCACCACGCGATGCTTAGCTCCTTCAAGCCAATGACGCCATTCCTCGAATGCCCACTTCATGGCCAGCAACTCTCGGTTGCCCATATCATAATTACGCTCAGCAGCCGAAAACTTCCTGGAAAAGAAAGCACATGGTTTCAGCACTGAGCAACCAGAACCTCTCTGTGACAAAACCGCCCCTGCTCCAATCTCAGAAGCATCAACCTCGACCTGGAACGGAAGAGAAACATCTGGTTGACACAACACAGGGGCAGAACAAAAACGATGCTTCAACTCCTGAAAAGCTTCCACAGCAGCAGAAGCCCAATTAACCAAATCAGCACCCTTCTTGGTCAAATCGGTCAATGGTTTGGCAATGCTAGAAAAATTACAGATGAAGCGACGATAAAAATTAGCAAAGCCCAGGAATTTTTGCAGACTTTTCAGAGATGTCGGCTGAGTCCAATCCTGGATGGCTTGGACCTTAACCGGATCCATCTCGATAGTAGAAGGGGAAAAGATGAACCCCAAAAATGAAACTTTCTGCACACCGAAGAGACACTTTGATCCCTTCACAAACAAAGAATTAGCACGCAGGACCTGGAAAACCATTCTGACCTGCTTCACATGAGAGTCCCAATCATTTGAGATCAAAATGTCATCCAAGTAAACAATCAGGAATTTATCCAGATACTCACAGAAGATGTCATGCATAAAAGACTGAAACACAGATGGAGCATTGGCAAGTCCGAATGGCATCACTAGATACTCAAAATGACCCTCGGGCGTATTAAATGCAGTTTTCCATTCATCTCCTTGCCTGATTCTCACCAGATTATACGCACCACGAAGATCTATCTTAGTGAACCAACTAGCCCCCTTAATCCGAGCAAACAAGTCAGATAACAATGGCAAGGGATACTGAAATTTCACAGTGATCTTATTAAGAAGGCGGTAATCAATACACGGTCTCAGCGAACCATCCTTCTTGGCTACAAAAAAGAACCCTGCTCCCAGTGGTGATGACGATGGGTGAATATGTCCCTTCTCCAGGGATTCCTTCACATAACTGCGCATAGCGGCGTGTTCAGGCACGGATAAATTAAATAATCGACCTTTAGGGAATTTACTACCAGGAATCAAATTGATAGCACAATCACAATCCCTATGCGGAGGTAGGGCATCGGACTTGGGCTCTTCAAATACATCCTGATAATCAGACAAGAACTCTGGGACCTCAGAAGGAGTGGATGACGAAATAGACAAAAATGGAACATCACCATGTACCCCCTGACAACCCCAGCTGGATACCGACATATAGTTCCAATCCAATACTGGATTATGGGTTTGCAGCCATGGCAACCCCAACACGACCACATCATGCAGATTATGTAGCACCAGAAAGCGAATAACTTCCTGATGTGCAGGAGCCATGCACATGGTCAGCTGGGTCCAGTACTGAGGTTTATTCTTGGCCAAAGGTGTAGCATCAATTCCTCTCAATGGAATAGGAACCCGCAAAGGCTCCAAGAAAAACCCACAACGTTTAGCATAATCCAAATCCATCAGATTCAGGGCAGCGCCTGAATCCACAAACGCCATGACAGAATATGATGACAAAGAGCATATCAAGGTAATGGACAGAAGGAATTTGGATTGTACAGTACCAATGACGGCAGACCTATCGAACCGCTTAGTGCGCTTAGGACAATCAGAAATAGCATGAGTGGAATCACCACAGTAGAAACACAGACCATTCAGACGTCTGTGTTCTTGCCGTTCAACTCTGGTCATAGTCCTATCGCACTGCATAGGCTCAGGTTTAATCTTAGACAATACTGCCAAATGGTGCACAGATTTACGCTCGCGCAAGCGTCGACCGATCTGAATGGCCAAAGACATAGACTCATTCAAACCAGCAGGCATAGGAAAACCCACCATGACATCCTTAAGAGCCTCAGAGAGACCCTTTCTGAACAAAGCTGCCAGCGCAGATTCATTCCACAGAGTGAGTACTGACCACTTCCTAAATTTCTGACAATATACTTCTATATCATCCTGACCCTGGCACAAAGCCAGCAAATTTTTCTCAGCCTGATCCACTGAATTAGGCTCATCGTAAAGTAATCCGAGCGCCAGGAAAAACGCATTGACATTACTCAACGCAGGGTCTCCTGGCGCAAGAGAAAATGCCCAGTCCTGAGGGTCGCCGCGCAAAAAAGAAATAATAATCAAAACCTGTTGAATAGGATTACCAGAAGAATGAGGTTTCAAGGCCAGAAATAGCTTACAATTATTTTTGAAATTAAGAAACTTAGTTCTATCACCAAAAAACAAATCAGGAATAGGAATTCTTGGTTCTAACATAGATTTCTGATCAATAGTATCTTGAATCCTTTGTACATGTGTAACGAGATTATCCATTGAAGAGCACAGACCCTGAATATCCATGTCCACACCTGTGTCCTGAAACACCCAAATGTCTAGGGGAAAAAAAAGACTGAACACAGAGCTGAGAAAAAAAAATGATGTCAGAACTTCTTTTTTCCCTCTATTGAGAATCATTAGGTTGGCTCCTTGTACTGTTATGTAGGCAATCCAGTGACACAGTGTGCCAGCAATCAGAGCACATACAGTGATCTGACAATAACCCAAAAACAATAGAACGAGCTCTGAGACGTGGAATCTCTGTAGACCGCAATACCTGAACCTAACCTAAACACAACTAAAGGCAGCTGTGGATTGCGCCTGACACTACCTATGCAACTCGGCACAGCCTGAGGAGCTGACTAGCCTGAAGATAGAAAAACAAGCCTAACTTGCCTCAGAGAAATACCCCAAAGGAAAAGGCAGCCCCCCACATATAATGACTGTTAGCAAGATGAAAAGACAAACGTAGGGATGAAATAGATTCAGCAAAGTGAGGCCGATATTCTAGATAGAGCGAGGATAGCAAAGAGAACTTTGCAGTCTACAAAAAACCCTAAAGCAAAAAACCACGCAAAGGGGGCAAAAAGACCCACCGTGCCGAACTAACGGCACGGCGGTACACCCTTTGCGTCTCAGAGCTTCCAGCAAAACGAAATGACAAGCTGGACAGAAAAAGTAGCAACAAAAGCAAAAAGCACTTATCTAAGCAGAGCAGCAGGCCACAGGAAAGATCCAGAAGCTCAGATCCAACACTGGAACATTGACAAGGAGCAAGGAAGACAGAATCAGGTGGAGTTAAATAACAAAGCAGCCAACGAGCTCACCAGAACACCTGAGAGAGGAAGCTCAGAAGCTGCAGTACCACTTGTGACCACAGGAGTGAATTCAGCCACAGAATTCACAACAGCCTTGGTCCACGAGGAGGCTCTGCCCCCGGAATGAGGTCTATGTGGCAGTTATAAGGGGGATGAGGGGGAAGAGTCTCCATGGCCTTTTAAGAAAACACGTCCGCATATTTCCAGTAGTGCTTAGGAAGAGAAGTTAGATCTAAAGTTATCTCAAAGGACCAAACCTGAACTTAGGCCCTAAGACACTGTCCCTCACATGACCTACTCAATCCCAGTATGCTCCCAGTAGCCCAATCAATGTGAGGTGAGTGGCGATGCAACCAAGGTATGCCTAACAGTAACTCATCAATACCCTCGGGGATGATTAACAAATAGATTATCACCTGATATTTTGGAATACGAGAGTAAGAGGGATACTATGAAGAGTGATTTGAGAGGATAGCGCAGAGCCATTAACCACCTTGATGGTAACTGGCTTATTGAGCATCATTAGGGGTATTGCGTGCCATTGAGCAAAGGTGGATGACATAAAATTACCCTCAGCCCCAGTATCCACACAAGCCTCTGTAGAGTGAGAGGTCGACCCATAGGACAGAGTCACCTTAAAGGTTAATTTGGAAGATACCTCTGTCGTTCCTATTGAGGCACCTCTGATTGCCACTAGACATGGTAATTTCCCTGCCGCTTGGGACACTTACTAGCATAAAGACCCACCTGCCTACAAACATAGCAGATTGGGCTTGGATGAATGGAACACGACCTAGGTTCTGCTCGAGATACCTCCATGGACTCCACAGGCTCGTTAGTCTGAGCTGGAGATTCCCAAGGATTGGAAAAATTTGGGGCTAGCTGAATCCTTTGCCTACACTGAGCTCGCATGAATCTTCATTCGGCATGCCAAAGATCGATGCGAGTGGACATCGTTATTAAGTCCTCCAGTGTAGTAGGAATCTCCCTAGCGGCCAGAGCATCCTTTACATGGTCAGCAAAGCCTCTCCAAAATACGGGAATCAGAACCTTATCCGACCACTCCAGCTCTGCTGCTAAAGTCCAAAACTGGATGGCGAATTGGCTGACCATGGAAGAGCCCTGAGTTAACACCAAGTGTTGGGGCATTGCGTCATGGGTAATACGAGGTCCCAAATAGATCTGTTTCAGAGTGCTCAGAAAGCTAGAGATGCTCTGAACCACCTGGTCAATATGCTCCCACAGTGGCGTGGCCACTCCGACACCCTGTCCATCAATAAAGAGACCACAAATCCCACTTTGGCCTGATCAGATGAGAAGCATGAAGCCAGTAGCTCCAATTGAATATCTCAATGGTTCACAAAACCCCTGCAAGCCTTGCTGTCTCCTGAGAACTTATCGGGTAGCAGGAAATGCAAAAAAGATGGAACAGGGGGTGCAGCAGTTACCCTGGTGGCATCTTCGATGCCTGCGTGTGCTGCTACTGTGGTAACATCCACTGAAGTCGCCTACTCAACAATGGACAACCTGCTCTCCAGCTGCTAGATGTACCGCTGTAGATGTTGCTCATCCACCATTGCTAGCCTGACCCGGGCTCTAGTATACTGTTAGGATTGGCGGATTGCACTAAATAAATAGAAAAGTGCAATCACAACCCAGGCTCCACCGTGCAGAGATGTAAAACTGCAGCTAGTGTGAACAATGAAGGAACACACAGCAAACAATTGCTTGCTCACACTGAGTTAAACGCCACTCAGTGAACAGCACAAGAAGCTGTCACTCGCACACAGAAGCAAAATAGATGCTCTGCAATAGAGCTGTGTCACTCACACACAGTAACAGAATAGATGATCTGCAATAGAGCTGTGTCACTTGCACACAGTAATGGAATAAATGCTCTGCAATAGAGCTGTGTCACTCACACACAGTAATGGAATAAATGCTCCGCTATAGAGCTGTGTCACTCGCACACAGTAACTGAATAGGAATGACGCTAGCTACAATCCCTGTTAACCTCACAGGGGAACATAGCTCGCTCACAGGATAAAAGCAAACAGGTCACACAACACACTCAACAAACTCCTCTCCGGAGGTGCCGTAGATCTAATGGCAAAATGCCAGCCCTGAATTCATTCAATCTCCTCTCCACAGAATCAGAATTCTAACGGCTTTCCGCTGACCCTGAGCACATGTTGATGAAGACCACACTGGTGCAAAGTCCCAAATGAACAGCACCAGCCTGAGCTAGACGCTGAGACTGACATTTATGCTCAGCAGCACCCACAGCAGCCAAACCTGAATAGGAGACTGCTGATGCAGGCAAGGCTTGGGATTTAGAAAAGAAACCTATATAGAAAAGAAATAGCATAAATATGTTGAATGTAAAAAGCTAAGAATACCAAAATATTATATATCCCCCAATAAAAATATTCAAAGACAGACCAAATAAAATTATATATAAAAGAAACTTTATTAAAAATTAATAATACATGATTATACACAAAACAATCCTAAACGCAGAATGATTAACTACAAACAAGTTGATATCAAAGAATCTTTATTAAAAATATATACAAAATAAATAATATCCAGATTTAATGTTTGACAGGGGACAGAAAATGCCAGACAAACCTAAAAGGTTTGTAAAAAAAAAAACCTTGCTGGTCAAATTCATATATATAATATATATAAAATATATATCAAAAGAAGCTACTCTATAAGTAAAAATATGTGGAAAAATATATAATATTACTGGTGCAACCAATATATCGGTGATGAAATACAAAATAAATATCAAGTGGAAATAATATAAACAGAAAAAGTACACCCGTTAACTATTAACAATCCATATGTAGTAATTAATATATATATATTGATTAACATACGATCAATAATAATTAAAACTCTAAAGTGACCAGTGCAAAATAAGAGGTAGCTGTATTGAATCACTGTGAACAACCAAGTGGCCAGCAAAAAAAAGCTAATAGCAATACAAATATATACTAATGCACGAAGGTCACATACCAGGCAGTCTGACACTCATCTGTCTCCTGCACACCACTCCAATGCACTTTTCGCTGCCGCTTTGCTTCGTCACCGACATCTATGCTCAGCAGCACCCGCAACAGCCAAAGCTAAATGGGAGACCGCTGATACAAGCAAGGCTAGGGATCTACCCTGTGCAGCGAGAGAATCCTGGCGCCTAACACAAGCTTGTTACAATTAATATCAAATTTAGACCAAAACCAATTCCAGAGATAATCTTCACTAAAAAGGGTTGTTCACTTAAAATTATATTGAAATGTTATACAAATTACCAAAATACAGAGCTTCTATTATCCAGGACATCCATTTTTGAAGCTATCCTCTTGTGTTACAAGTTTAACCCCTTTCTGACCTCGGACGGGATAGTAAGTCCGAGGTCAGAAGCCCCGCTTTGATGCAGGGCTCCGCAGTGAGCCCGCATCAAAGCCGGGACATGTCAGCTGTTTTGAACAGCTGACATGTGCCCGAAATAGGCGCGGGCAGAATCGCGATCTGCCCGCGCCTATTACTAGTTAAATGCCACTGTCAAACGCAGACAGCGGCATTTAACTACCGCTTCCGGCCGGGCGGCCGGAAATGACGTCATCGCCGACCCCCGTCACATGATCGGGGGTCGGAGATGCATCAGGATGGTAACCATAGAGGTCCTAGAGACCTCTATGGTTACTGATCACCGGTAGCTGTGAGCGCCACCCTGTGGTCGGCGCTCACCGCACACCTCCATTTCTGCTACATAGCAGCGATCAGCAGATCGCTACTATGTAGCAGAGGCGATCGAGTTGTGCCTGCTTCTAGCCTCCCATGGAGGCTATTGAAGCATGGCAAAAGTAAAAAAAAAAGTTAAAAAAAATGTGAAAAAAATATAAAAGTTTAAATCACCCCCTTTTCGCCCCAATCAAAATAAACAATAAAAAAAAATCAAATCTACACATATTTGGTATCGCCACGCTCAGAATCGCCCGATCTATCAATTAAAAAAAAGCATTGACCTGATCGCAGAACGGTGTAGCGAGAAAATAATTCGAAACGCCAGAATAACGTTTTTTAGGTCGCCGCGACATTGCATTAAAATGCAATAACGGGCGATCAAAAGAACGTATCTGCACAAAAATGCTATCATTAAAAGGGTCATCTCGGCACGCAAAAAATAAGCCCTCACCCGACCCCAGATCATGAAAAATGGAGACGCTACGAGTATCGGAAAATGGGGCAATTTTTGTTTTTTTAGCAAAGTTTGGAATTTTTATTCACCACTTAGATAACAAATAACCTAGTCATGTTAGGTGTCTATGAACTCGTACTGACCTGGAGAATCATAATGTCAGGTCACTTTTAGCATTTAGTGAACCTAGCAAAAAAGCCAAACAAAAAACAAGTGTGGGATTGCACTTTTTTTGCAATTTCACCACACTTGGATTTTTTTCCCATTTTCTAGTACACGACATGGTAAAACCAATGATGTTGTTCAAAAGTACAACTCGTCCCGCAAAAAATAAGCCCTCACATGGCAAAATTGACAGAAAAATAAAAAAGTTATGGCTCTGGGAAGGAGGGGAGTGAAAAACGAACACGGAAAAACGAAAAATCCCAAGGTCATGAAGGGGTTAAAGCTTCACTTTAGGCATTGTGCTCAATACAGAAAAATATCTCCTGTGTTGATGCATCAACAGTGATGTGTGTATGAAGGGGCTGGTGGACTTTCTCATTTTTTAATTGAAGTCACCTCCTTTCACAGGAGACAGAAAAGGGGCTTTAGTTTAGCTATTAAAATAAACCATAAGTCATCCCTACTACTGAACTGAACTACTGACTTTCCAAAGCATGTTAGATATTTAATAGGTCAATTAAAAAAGCACTCCCATCAAATTGAAATATATTGCATTCATTATAATATATAGCACTGTGTACTTGCAATTGCTCATTTTGCCTTTTTCTACCCAGATAATTCTACTGTTTTACATTAGGTTTATTATGTGATTAAAAACTGACTTGCTGAATCCTTCTAAGCTCTATATTAAAACAGGAGGTCAATTTTCCCTGCATGACTCATAAGTCACTGTAAAAGTCTATGGCGGGAGGGAGTTAAAGAGAGAATTGACCTGCAGGAATAAGGAACTTCCTGTTTCTACATAGAGCAGAAAAAAGAAGAATTTGCTGGGTAGAAAGGCAAAATAAACAATTGCAAGTACACAGTGCTATCTAATATGATGATTGCAATATATTAAGAGGAAAAAAACTTTGATGGGAGGAGGAGTGCTTCCTTAAGTGTACATCTGCTTAACCACACAAAACGTTTATTAAACTTGTCAGAGTTTGTGTTTCAAACACAGTCTTGATGATCAGTTCAGTTAAGATGTGCCAAATTCTTTAAAAGACGTGCGATTTTTAATGTATTAGACATATCTTTCAGCAGCCATGTGCAACCGCAAGAATTATAGTCCAGTAAGAACAGAACAATTCTGCCTTAGTTTAATTTATTTTGCCAATCATGTTTGGCTATGCCCCTTTCCATGAGGAACCATCCATCTTTTCAAATGTTTGGATGGGATGGCCATCAAAATTAGCAAAAATTTTCTAAAATGTCCTGCCGTTTTACATCAGAAAACTTCTTATAACAGCTTGGTGAATTGATGACTTTGTGTTTTGATTCTGCACCTTTTTCAATTACCGTATATACTCGACTATAAGCCAACCCGAGCATAAGCTGACCCCCCCTAATTTTGCCACAAAAAACTGGGAAAACTTAATGACTCGAGTATAAGCCTAGGGTGGAAAATGCAGCAGCTACCGGTGAATATCAAAAGTAGGTTAAGAGTTTTTGAATATCCATATTGAATCAGGAGCCCCATATAATGCTCCATAAAGTTTGATGGGCCCATTAGATGTTCCATATAATCCTGCATAAAGGGTAATAAGGGCCCCATAAGATGCTCCATAGAGATATTTGCCCTATATAGTGCCGCACAAATGTTATGGCTCCATAAAATGCTCTATACAGATAATTGCTCCATATAATGCTGCACATGGCCCCATAAGATGCTCCATACAGTCACTTGCCCCTTATTGTGCTGCACAAGCGTTATGGCCCTATAAGATGCTCCATACAGTCACTTGCCCCTTATAGTGCTGCACAAGCGTTATGGCCCCATAAGATGCTCCATACAGACACTTGCCCCTTATAGTGCTGCACAAGCGTTATGGCCCTATAAGATGCTCAATACAGTCACTTGCCCCTTATAGTGCTGCACAAGCGTTATGGCCCTATAAGATGCTAAATACAGTCACTTGTCCCTTATAGTGCTGCACAAGCGTTATGGCCCTATAAGATGCTCCATACAGTCACTTTCCCCTTATAGTGCTGCACAAGCGTTATGGCCCTATAAGATGCTAAATACAGTCACTTGTCCCTTATAGTGCTGCACAAGTGTTATGGCCCTATAAGATGCTAAATACAGTCACTTGTCCCTTATAGTGCTGCACAAGTGTTATGGCCCTATAAGATGCTCCATACAGTCACTTTCCCCTTATAGTGCTGCACAAAAGTTATGGCCCCATAAGATCATCCATAGAGTCACTTGCCCCATATGCTTTTGCTGCGATAAAAAAAAATCACATACTCACCTCTCATCGCTCAGGACCCCCGGCACTTTCAATATTTTCAATATTGCTGGTTTGGTCTGGTAATCATAACTCCATGTTACAATTTATCTCTTACATCAATAATAATCCTTTTAATCTCAAATTTACTTATGTTTGTGACAAAGCATGTATAACTTTTTTGGATTTAGTTCTCACAGGCACACATGATGAACCAATTCAAACCCATACCTATCGTAAGAGGATTGCAGGTAATACCATTTTACATGCTAAAAGCTTTCACCCCATTCACACTATACAATCCATTCCACTGGGTGAAGCACTTAGAGCCAAACGAAATTGCAACAATAATAAAGCTTTTGATCAAGAAAAACTCACCATTAAGAAACGTTTAAATACCAGACATTATCCGAATTGGAGCATAGAACGTGCCTTTAATATAGTGGATACCAAACCAAGATCAGATCTTATTAATATAAATACTAGCTCCAAAAAAAACAATAAAAGAAATAGTAACAAAACATCTGTGGATCCACCAACTTTAATACTTACATATAGTACATATTTTAAATCCATTTCGGATATTGTTTTTCGTAATCTTAATATTCTCAGAGATGATGACATCATGGATACCATTCTTCAAAACGGTATTAAAATTGTACCAAGACGAGCCCCCACTTTGGGCAACGTCTTATCTCCCAGTTATTTAGATTCCAAAATCAGTAAAAATTCTACTACTTGGTTATCCACTAAGGGATTTTATGGTTGTGGTTCACACCCATGCAAAACTTGTCCATATATCAAAAAAACTGCTACATTCACTTGTTCTGACAATCAAAAAATTTTTTCCATCAAAAGCTTTCTTAATTGTAACACAAATTTTATTGTTTATGTAATTGAATGTACTGAGTGCAAACTATTGTATATTGGATCTACCATTAGAAGACTCAAGGACAGATTTCGTGAACATCTTTATGATATCACACAACCAACATTGAGACATGTATCAAATGTTTCTAATCATTTCATTAAAATTCATAACAGGCAAACCAAAAGTTTAAAAGTCTATGCGATTGAACAGATCTATAGGAACAACAGAGGAGGAGACAGAGAAAGGAAATTACGCGATAAAGAAGCATTTTGGATTTATTTGCTTAATAACCGTGTACCCACAGGATTAAATCTGAGGAAGGAAGCGATGTTGCATTATTAACTTGTGTTTTACAATGTTTTCTTGCATTTGTTTCATATGTTTGTCATGCACAGTGCCCCTTTTTTTTTTTTTTTTTTTAAGTTGGTTCTGGATCTCTCTCTTGCCGCTGTGTCGGCTTGATAATGATTCACATTAGACTGATTATACTCACCTGTTGTATTGCTTTTTATATCCGGGACTTTTCTGTTCATTCTTATGCTGAAGTTTAAGAGCGCTTTTGGCGCTCGAAACGCGTCCAGCGAATTGATGTTTGTCTTCATCCTTATTTTGTGATTTATATTTTTGGTAAGCAGCTTTCTAATTTTTAAAGATATTTAATAAAAATTTTTGTTTAATTTTACTCCTGGAGCTGGATTTTTTTTCTTTTTTTTTTTTTCTTTTTTGCTCACTTTCAATATTCACCGCTCTTCGTTCTGGTGTGGCTCCGTCTGACACGTCATCGCGTCCTCAGACCTGAGCGTCACAGCCAGAGGACGCTGAAGACGGAGCCACACCGGAATGAGGAGCAGTGAATATCACGCAGCGCAGCGCTGCGCTCCCTTCCCTGTATACTCACCTACTCTTGGCGCGGTCCCTGCATGTCCCTGCTTCTTCCAGCACTGCATCTTCTTCCTGTATTGAGCGGTCACAGTTACCGCTCATTACAGTAATGAATATGCGGCTCCACCTCCATAAAGCAGGGACGTGCAGGGACCACGCCAGGAGTAGGTGAGTATAGCTAGACAGCCCCCGCTCCCCCTCCCCTGCCGACCCCTGGGTATGACTCGAGTATAAACTGAGAGGGGACTTTCAGCCCCAAAACATGGGCTGAAAATTTCAGCTTATACTCGAGTATATACGGTGTTATGAACAGGTAAGTCAGAACCACAATGAACATTGAAGTTCAGAGCACACAAAGTGATCTGACAATTACCAAAAACAAAGGACGAGCTCTGAGACGTGGGAACTCTGCTGACCGCAATCCCTAATCCTAACACACCACACTAGAGGTAGCCGTGGACTGCGCCTAACGCTCCCTATGCAACTCGGCACAGCCTGAGAAACTAACTAGCCCTGAAGATAGAAAAATAAGCCTACCTTGCCTCAGAGAAATTCCCCAAAGGAAAAGGCAGCCCCCCACATATAATGACTGTGAGTAAGATGAAAACACAAACACAGAGATGAAATAGATTTAGCAAAGTGAGGCCCGACTTACTGAATAGACCGAGGATAGGAAAGATAGCTTTGCGGTCAACACAAAAACCTACAAACAACCACGCAGAGGTGCAAAAAGACCCTCCGCACCGACTAACGGTACGGAGGTGCTCCCTCTGCGTCTCAGAGCTTCCAGCAAGCAAGAAAAACCAATAAAGCAACCTGGACAGAAAAAATAGCAAGCAAAAATAACACAAGCAAAATTTAGCTTATGCAGGATAGACAGGCCACAGGAACGATCCAGGAGGAAGCAAGACCAATACTAGAACATTGACTGGAGGCCAGGATCAAAGCACCAGGTGGAGTTAAATAGAGCAGCACCTAACGACTTAACCTCATCACCTGAGGAAGGAAACTCAGAAGCCGCAGTATCACTCTCATCCACCAAAGGAAGCTCATAGACAGAACCAGCCGAAGTACCACTCTCGACCACAGGAGGGAGCTTGGCCACAGAATTCACAACAATACGGTAATTAGCTTGCTTTATAAAAATAAAAGACATCTTTGGGTATAAACAATTTTAATGAAAATGTTTATTCAAATGCTTTTGAGCAGTAACTTAATGAGATTCTTGAGCTAAAAATAATCCAAGATAGTAAAGCTCTATATCTGAACATCTAAGGCCTTTAAATATTAGGACCAACCATAGTCTCATCTTGAATAACATACTTGACACAGGAAGAACAAGCATGGAAATATAAAAACAAGCACAAAAACCTGCTTAGATTATCAAAAAGAAGTACTGCATACTAAAATTCCTTCGTAGTAATATGAACAACTAATAAATAGCACAGGTCCACAAAAAATATTTTTTTGTAATCAACGCAGATGACTTTGTACATTTCTGAAACATCTTTTTGTCCTGATTTCAAAAATGTTTATAGTTTTTCTGTAGCATGTATAGTTTCCATGGAGAAGCATCATTATTATAAGAAAAAGGAAATATACTGGCAACATTAAGAAAACAGTAATCTACATATCAGGAAAACATGCTTTACCTTACAAACAGTTTTTATTGAACCAAAAAAATTTCACATGCAAAATAAAAACCAAAATGTGAGCAGAAATTAAAAGTGCTTGACATTAGACTGTCATTGATATGATTTTTCAAGGTTGTCCCTATGAAACATCCAACAGTAATCTGCCATCATTGAGTCATTCCAAAAACCCTGGTAGCTGTGTTCCATTACTTTAATGTCCTGGTGAAACCATTCGCCTTGTTTATCGCTGATCGCTGCGCTCTGCAAATGACTTTCGACAACCTCTGCACTAATCCATATCTCCCACTCCCGACTCCAAGGCTTCTCCTGCATTGCGTCAATCCTCTGGAATGCTCTACCCCAAGAAATTGGGACCAGCCACAACTTGCACTGTTTCAGGTGCTCCCTCAAAACACATTTGTTCAGAGCGGCCTATCACATTCCCTAATCAGTCATTTTATGTGCAAGTGTGTGTGTGTACTGGACCATCATTGTAAATACACACCTGTACTTTTAATCTCCCCCACCTCATTGTAGATTACAAGCTTTCATGAGTAGGGTCATTTTATTTTGCTCTAATTATTGTATTATTGCTAACATTGTCACTTATGACTGTTGTGTTTGAAACTGTTAAAATGTAAAGCGCTGCGGAATATCTTGGCACTATATAAAGATTATTATTATTATTATCGCTTACATCTCCAAGATTTTGAGGGAAGAAATCTAAATGGGAATGCAAAAAGTGCCTTTTCAGAGACATGCAACATCCAAGACACTGGTATGCATTTAGCAGTTCCTCAGCATCGTCAACATATTCTGGAGATTTTTTTTCACAGATCCACTTGAAGCTTTTCCAATATCTCAAATCCTAATCATTTAGAGTTCCTTCAAACACATCATCTCTCATAAGATCTCTTATATGAGGACCAACCAATGCCCCTTCCTTCAGTTTTGCTGGTGAAATGCAGGGGAATTTCTGTGAAATGTACTTGAACCCTTGTGAATTTGTCTTTGCCATGGCTTTCACAAAGTTTTTAATCAATCCCAATTTTACATGTAGCGGAGGAAGAAAGATTTTTGTTGGAGCAACTAAAGGATTATGCTGAACATTATCTCTACCTGGAGCATAGATGTTTCTCTGTCCCCAATCATGACAAACATAATGCTCTACTGTATTTCTACTGTCCCATAAAGACAAGAAGCAGCAATATTTTGTGAAACATCCTTGCTTTGCCATTAGCAGACCAATCACTTTAAACTCTCCACAGATATTCCATTGATGAAGCTTATATTATACAGCATCTAAAACAACTGACAGATTTCATAACTTTTCTATAGATGACATGAGTGAGCAATAGGGAGTGATGGTTTCATTTTCCATTGTGAAGCAACACTGCTTTCAAACTTCTCTGGGATGAGTTAATAACAAGCTCCAATCTGCAACAAAATACACTTGATTCAGTTCATCAAAGAGGCCATTCACATTGTTACAGTACACCATTGATCCATCAACTGTGAAAAATTGTGTTAAAGTGTTACATCTGTTTCCGGTTATAACACACTTTGACATCATCATGAAGAAGTTTCTTCTGTTTCAACCTAGATGCAAGAAGTTCAGCCTTATTTTTTGACAATGAAAGGTCTCTGACTGATATAATTTAATTCATGTTGAGTAAAGCATTCTGGCTGCTCGGCTGCTCCATCAGGTACATACTCATCTTGACTTGAGGTCTCCATGTCTTAGCCAGCACCTTCAGCTCCATATCCTAAATAATAATTGTCTAAGGGTTTTTCCGTCTGTCTGTCTTTCTGTCTGTCTGTCTGTCGGTCCTGGAAATCCCGCGTCTCTGATTGGTCGAGGCCACCAGGCCTCGACCAATCAGAGACCAACACAGCATCGACGTAGAAATCCCGCGTCTCTGATTGGTCGAGGCCGCCAGGCCTCGACCAATCAGCAACGGGCACAGCGACGATGATGTCATAAAGGACGTAGACATCCCGCGTCTCTGATTGGTCGAGGCCTGGCGGCCTCGACCAATCAGCAACGGGCACAGCGACGATGATGTCATAAAGGACGTAGACATCTCACGTTTCTGATTCAGCGACGGGCACAGTATCAATGTAGATGTCATAATGGTTGCCATGGCGACGATGATGTCATAAAGGTTGCCTCGACCAATCAGCGACGGGCACAGTCTGCCGCGAATTCTGGAATCATCATTGTCCATATACTAGGGGGACATGCATATTCTAGAATACCCAATGCGTTAGAATTGGGCCACAATCTAGTTCTTCATATTCTTCTTCATTTTCATCCAATCCAGACAACAGTGGTACAGAAACTGGCAAGGTACCATCATGTGGAACTGGCCTAATCGCAGATTCAAGTTCAGGGTAATTAATCTTATGTTTGTTCTTTGTAGAAAAGCCCTTCAGTTTGACAAAACAAAAGTAGCAGTCACCACTATGATTTTTGGGTTCTCTCTAAATCATGGGAACAGCAAATGACATAGCCACTTTCCTCATATTCAACCAGTCACGAAGACCATTTGAATTACTTGAGCATATGACATGAGGGGCCCAGCTTTTGTCTTGATCAACAAGTGGACATTTAAAGTACATCTGGTACATCTTTTTAATATCATGAGGCATTGAACGTACTTGGCCTTTTGGTATAAAACAACACACAGCAGAATCTGTTCAGATGATTTATACACTGTCAGGGCATTTTTCTCATTTAAAACACAAATGGTAGAGTAAGTTCAGTTAAATGGTGGTGACAAACTAAAAAAACAATGACCGACTATATGTAGGTATTTCCCCAGAGATGACAGACGAAGCTTATATTTAGAACTGATTTTACTGGAGATAATCGGTAGATAACTATATACAGTTGTGAGGTAAACGGGTCAGCCTATTCCTTGCAGATGAACATTTGCAGACAGGCAGTTTCTCAGTGTGATATTGGCTGCTTTCAGGTTCTCTCTCTGTGGAGACCCTCACTCAGTTACATCTCAGTGGCTGAGCTGTTTTCTTCCCTCTGAGGTGACTTGCCCTCCCAGAAATGCAGTGAAAATCCTCTCACAATGGCAGCTGTCCAATGCTTTCCCTTCTATCTCCCTGTAGAGGCCTGTCACAGCCTCACATACCAGTCCTTGCCATCACCATCCTCTTCTGACTGACTCGAATCTTACCGCCTCATAACAATTAGCTCCTCCCAATAGCATGTGACTCTCTGAGAAGCAGTCATTGTTTGACTGCACTGTCAATACTCCCTCCCATAAAACTCACTAAAACCTTTACTGATGATGCCTCTGTAAGAAAATTCACAATTAAGTAAGACAAGCAAAGAAATGGGAATAACGTAGGAAAAACCACATACATTGAAAATACCAATATAACGTAATAACAAAAATACTTTTATCTCAGAAACTTTATGTGATTGAGCAAACCTAAGCATATTTTTGGAATCAGCACATCATACTCCATAAAACAGACATATTGTTAGGGCTAGCAGAATGCACCGATTAAAAAGAGATGTTTTTATTGATATTGGTGCATTCGCAGCCCGGGGTCCACCGTGCAGGAGTACCTGCTGCCAGCAAACGGCGGTACTATATGGCGGTATAGACTAACTCAGTTAATTCACCGAGTAGTCATGAAAGAGAAGCACTGTGCCCTTAGAGACTCCACAGAGGCACAGGCTAACTGCTCAAACAGAGAGCAGGCAGTGGTCACGCATGTACACAAAACTCCTCGCCGGAGGAGCCAGCATTCTAGGGGCTTATTTCAGCGGGGTCCCTGAATACATTCAAACACAAACTCCTTGCCGGTGGTGCCAGCATTCTAGGGGCTTATTTCAGCCGGGTCCCTGAACACACTCTCACGTGACCATACTGGCGCAAAGCACATAACAAAAGACAATACTAGCGCATGGCCGTGCGGCCATGCAAGCCTTAAATAGTTGCAGCACGTTTAGGACCTTCAAAGAAGGACCAATGGAGTTGCTGCAGTACCTGAGCATGTGACCCCAGATCTCCACTGAGAGATCGTGCCCTGGGCATGCTCAGAGTGCAAAGCAGGACTTAGTCCTAGCACCTACAAGGACCTTCCAAGAAGGACCAATGACCTTAGCTGCAGTATCTGATCATGTGACCCTCGATCTCCACTCTGGGCATGCTCAGAACGTGAAAAGCAGGACTTAGTCCCAGAAGCATCTGCTCGCCGCTGCCCAGCACTGACTTCAATGGCAGAAGCAGGAAATGCAGCAGTAACTCTTAGCACAGAGTCAGACTGAGCGAGACCCTGGGATCGACGTCTCTGCTGAGCAAGCTCCACTGCGGCAGGAGAAGAATGGGAGACCGCAGCAGAGATGGCCCGAGATTCACCCTGTGCAGAGGCAGGAACTCGACCCCTAACACATATTACCTTTGCTGATGATTTTTTTTGTGCTGACCAGTAATTAATAAAATTAATGGAAACATGATGAAAGATTTTGCAGGCATTAAAGTGAATCTGTCAGCAGGATTTAACACCCCAAACCATTTATATGCTCATGTAACAGAGGGTTGTACTCACCATGTAAAGGTATTGCTGGACTTTTCTATGAAAGGGCTATATGCACATATACATAATTTGAGCTGTAAAATCATGGTGACAGATTCCCTTTAACTTTTTAAATTAAAAAAGTAAAAAAAAATGTGTTTACTTTGGTTTCCGAAGTCTAAAATGTCAGTATTGGGAGTCAAAATCAACTTAACAGTGTAAAAACAAATTCTGGCATTGTTGGAGCTGCCCCTGTCTTTGCAAGATCTGTATTTATTGCTTTCAATCTCCTTTTCTTCAGATTCAGAGTAATCTTTTGAATTGGACAAAACAGTTGAGCGCCACTTTGATATGATTTCTTCACAAGTAATGTGACAAGTAATATTGTCGTTATATCGTTTCCATCTTAAAATCCTACACCAGAACGTCAAAGTGTAGATCAGGAACCAGCATGATATATAATTACTTTGGAGCCAAAATAAGTTTCCCAGAGAGATAAATCATTGAAAAGCCAAGAAAATCTATACATTTTGTAAGAGGAACTAAAGTAAAGATACTGATTGAAATCTTGCAAGAATTTTACCATGAACTAATACCAAAAGAAAAAAAAAAAAGACTGGTTTCTTCTAGCAAAAAAAAAGGCATTCCAGACTCCAGAGTATTCATAAAATATAAACTGAATGTAGAAAACATCAGAAAAAAATGTATTTGACCAATATATAGCAAGATAAAAAAGAATATAGAATTTTCCCATCGTTCTTTGCATAGGTCGGTTAAGGAAAAACAGAACTGCAAAATATAAGACAAGTTTTTCTCAACATAGATAGCATATTAAATAATTCAATATGAAAAAACCCTGAACTGCAATTTTGAGGTAGCGATTTTAGCCACTAAACTGTGAACTGTGTCATGGCAAAGGTGTTCTCGTTCTTTGAGGGTGAAAAAACTTTTTTATACAGTTACATTGATTCTCTCCAGTATTTTATTAAAGAAAAACATTGATCCCACTTTTCAGTTTTTGAATTTCCACAAAAATTTTAAATAACCAATAAACTTCGCTCAACTTCATAATTGTGTTCCACTTGTTGTTGATTATTCACCAAAAATTTACATTTGGTATCTATATGTTTGAAGCATGATATGAGGGAAAAGGTTGAAAAGTTCCAGGGAGCCGAATACTTTCGCAAGGCACTGTATATTACTGGAAGAGGTCCATGATGGGGGACATACATTACTAGAAAAAGTCCAGGATGGAGAGCATTATACCAGGATTGAGGGACATATAATACTGGAAGGGGCCCAGGATGGTGGACATTATACCAGGAAGAGGCCCAGGATGGAAGATATTATACTGAGAAACAGAGACAATATACATGGAAGTGGCACAGGATGACATTTTACTAGGAAAGGGATACATTATAGCAGAAAGGGGCCTAGGATGGAGACATTATACCATGATGGGGACATTATTACTGGAAGGGGTCCAGGATGGGAGACATTATTACAGGAAGGGGCCACAATGGAGGACATAATAACAAGAAAAAGGCACAGAATGGGGGATATTATTACAGGAAGGAGAATATTTTTACATGAGAGGGCAAACACTTATGTCTTAACAGGATTTGTAAAGCTACAAGGACCCATACAAGTGATGAACTTGCAGTAGGGGACCAGGTCCAAATTTACATTCCATCTGATTCTAGTTACGCTACTGGTTGTAATAGAGAAACACAGGTTTGCATAGGAACTGTGCATAAAAATGGCAAATTTGGTTTTTTGAGCTTCTATTCCTTACCACTTTCAAGAAATTAATTTATTTTTAACAATGAGAGTCATCTTTGGGTATAAGTAAATGTTAATGAAAATCTGTATTCAAATCTATTTCAGCAGTAAATAAATTGGGTTCTAGAGCTAGAAAAGAATCCAGAAAAGTGAACATTTATGAAAAGCTGAGGCTGGTTGTTCCTTTTTAGAAAATTAAAGTCCCTGGCTGCAAGTTATTAACAATCCACTTTGTACTCACCTTCCCCATGTTGATTGGTGAGATTCTGGCACTGCTCCCAGTGTCTGACATTGAAAGCAGTGCTGAGATCATGTCTACAGTGCAGCAGCCAATCTGATGGAGGCAGAGTGAAGACACAGGCAGAGTCACTGAGCTCACAAATTTGTTGCCGTGCTGTTGATGTGACATCAGCGCCGCAGCTAATGCGAGACACTGGGAGCAGCTGTGGAAACTCATCAGTGGACCTAAGGAAAGTGAATACATCATGCTTTTTTTATAATAACCAGTAGCCAAGAGCATTCATTTGCTAAGATGAAAAAAAAAACATCAAATTGTTTGAAATTAAGCCATTATTCAATAGCTTATGTTCCATTTTAGATACAGTGTGTTAGAAGTCGAGTTCCCACCGCTGGACAGGGGGAATCTCGAACCATGTCTGCTGCGGTCTCCCATTCTGCATCGGTCGCAGTGGAGTCTGCTCAGCAGAGACGTCGATCCCAGCGTCTCACTGAATCTGATACTGTGCAAAGGGTTACTGCTGCCTCTCCAGGCTCTACTATTGTACTCTGCACTGGTCTGCAGCGAGCTGGCTTTTCTGGGACTACGTTCTGCTTTGCACACAGTGAGCATGCCCAGGGTAAGATCTCTCAGTGGAGATCAAGGGTCACATGCTCAGGTACTGCAGCAACTTCCATTGGTCTTCCAGGAAGGTCCTGTACCTGATCAAGTTCTGTGGCAGCCTTCCATTGGTCCTTCTTGGAAGGTCCTGTAGGTGCTACAGCTGTAAAAGGTTCTCATGACTGCACGGCCATGCGCTAGTATCAACTATGTACGAGCTCAGCGCCAGTGTGGTCGTGTGTGTGGTCACGGACCCAGCTGAAATAAGCCCCTAGAATGCTGGCACCTACGGCGAGGAGTTTTGTGTATGCAGTCAGGGACCCGGCTGAAATAAGCCATTAGAATTCCGGCTCCACCGGAGAGGAGCTGCGTGTTGGTTGGACTGCATGACCACTGTCGGCTCTACACAGTAGCTGTGTCCCCTGTGAGCTAAACAGGGCACAGCGTTCTCTTTACTACAGGCTCTGTGAAGTAACAGAGTTCGTTTGCACTAATTTGCTTCGCTGCCTTGCTTAGCAGCAGGTTCTTTCCTGCACAGTGGAGTTGCAAAAATGATTCAAATAGCCTGTAAAGTAATAGTGCAAAAACTGGTGTTTCTTATACACTTACCCATTAACAAAGGTAAAGTATATCCACTACCCCTCCATTAATTTCCTATATAACTGATTGAGATAATCATGTAAACAGGCTCAGCCAAAATTGGCTAGATTCATTATTAGTGAAAAACTGTCCAGGGAACTAGGCCTTACAACTTTTGAAAAAATGAATGCAAGAAATCAATATAAGAATCATGGAATAGAATGAAATAGGCAGAGGGGAAGCAAACGTCTTACCTTTGTCTCAGATACTTTGAGATGAGGCAATATAACAGAAACAGAAACAGTACCGCCGTTATCTATAGGCTATGTCTAGTTTTACAGGTCAAAGAAAGACCTATAGTACATTGACAGACAACATTTTCTGACAATAGTCGAAATGAAGCAACATTTCTGTAAAAAAATATCATTTTATTCTCATATAACATATATTCTGTGAGATAACTCAGTATTCCTAGCTATTATCCAATGGAAATGCACAAATCACAAATTATTACAATCTTACTACACTTGAAGTCAAATTCACACTTGGACCATATGATAATTTTCATACAGATTTTCCACATCTATGCTGTATAAACTTGAATCCTTATTGGATGGAGCAAATCAGGGCATGTGTATTTGGGTAATGAGGGAGGGTGAGGAGTAAGGATTGAACTCTTTTTATCAAGGTGTGCAGAATTATTATGCAGCTTGTTTTCATAAGGCAAAATAATCAAAGAAGGAGATTTAACTGAGTTTGGAAAAGAAAAAAATTGTTTCCAATCTTACAGAAGAACACAGCTCTGAAATTGCTAAGATTTGGGTGTTTACAGAACAATCAAAAGTTTGTGGCAAATGGTAAACAGTGTCACAAAAACATGCTGATCAAAGGGCACACATTAATTGCCCAATACTTGAGAAGAATCAAACATGAAGCGACCAAGAACCCTATTCTGTCATATTCCAGAGCTGCAACCTCCATGGAGAGAAGCACAAGTTGTTCAGGGCTCAGAAACATGACTGAGGTAAGGAAGGCAAAAACCCGACCACCACTAAGACACATCAATTTCATAAAAAATGCCAATTGGTCTTTACCACTTTTGTTATTATACTAAGGAAATCACATTTAATCTTCAGTACCAAAATATGTCCCCAAAACAATTTCTAATTTCTGTTGAACAGGAAACATGGCCATTATTATAGACATAACCCTAAGGAGAAATATCCAGTCTCACACATGAAAGAATCATAATTTAAGAATCATGTTACTTTTCTATTAGATGGAATGTCCTGTGAAAAGTATTCTTTCCATGGGATTCCCAAAGCAAACACTTTCGGCATAAGACACAGAGACAAGTAATGTTTCATTCAGGAAGAAATGACAAAGTAAAAGTTGCAAGTTAATTTCATACTTTTTGCAAAACTGAAGATAGAAATAAAGTGTTGTGCAGACTGTCATGCACAGTGTAGGAAAGACTAAGTGCAAAACAAAGGGATAAGGGTAAGGGAACCCAACACTAGGTAGGGGGGAGTGGAGACATCTAGGCAGATCTAACATCACCCTGTCTGCCCTAACAACCCTATATAGCTTCTGCACCTATCACCGAGCAGGGTACCTAATTCCGGCCTGACCCTGGCAGTAAGCCCTGCATAGGGAAGGATAGGATGACACTAGTTAATCCCCACTACAACTAAAGAAAGAAGAGGATAGATAAACAAGGTGAACACTTAGCTTGAGTAGTCTCAGAGAGAAACACATACGTCCTCCAGCAGCATCAAATAAGAAGATAGCTGACTGCTAAAGCTCCAAGCCTCAACAGGGAAATGGAAATATCACGGATAACTCCCAGTGGCAAGCAGGGAGTTATAAACAGCCTGGTTCAGGTGTGTCAACTAGAGCTGGGGGAAGGCTGCCACTGGGTCCTGGAGTCAGAAGGACCAGGAAGAAGTGTCAAAACAAATCAAACAGCTGAGACCTTCAGTCAGATGCAGAGCGATGATCTGCAGCTTCTGACACACCCATGACACAGACTGGGGGAAAAGTGGTGGTACTGTGGACATTGTGGCTGAAATTGGAGATGCTATGCATGGCACTTGAAGTCTACAATTTTCTGTCTTTACAATATATATAAACCCCTGGTAAAGCCAAGAAACTGTCATAGTTTGATTGCTGAAGATCCTTTCAGAAGCATTGTTTTGAATTACATATATACTCGAGTATAAGCCGAGATTTTCAGCCCAAAAAAGGTCTAAAAGTGCCCCTCTCAGCTTATACTCGAGTCATGGTCGGCAGGTGAGTGGAAGCACTGACTTTCATATACTCACCTGCTCCCGGCGCTCCTGACGCAGTCCCTGCATGTCCCACGGTCTTCGGGCGCAGCAGCTTCTCCCGCTGTTCAGTGGTCACTGGTACCGCTCATTAAAGTAATGGATATGGACTCAACTCCATATTAGTGTGCGTGCTGCCCTCTGTCTGAACAGTTACTGCAGAGAGACGGGACGCTGAGGAGCAGCGGGCAGCGATGAGAGGTATGTCTTTTTTTTAGTGCAGTAGCAGCATTACATGTGGCACAATGTTATATTGAGCATCTATGGGGTCTTAATGAACTGCATAGAGCATTTTATGTGGCATCTATGGGGCCAAAATGAACTGCATGGAGCATTATATGGGGCATATTTTAATATGGAGCATCTTATGGGGCTATAATGAACTGCATTGAGCATTATATGGGGCTCATGATTTAATATGGATATTCAAAAACACTAAACCTACTAATGTCTCAATTAATTTTACTTTTATTGGTATCTATTTTTATTTTTGACATTTACCGGTAGCTGCTGCATTTTCCACTCTAGGCTTATACTCGAGTCATTAAGTTTTCCCAGTTTTTTGTTGCAAAATTAAGGGGGTCGGCTTATACTCAGGTCTGCTTATACTCGAGTATATACGGTAAGTTTGTATATTAAACAACTATTTTGAAGACTTTTTGGCGTTTTGTTTAACTCTTTAAATCACTATGAATTTAAAATGAAATCCCAAAGTATCACAGTTTGCACACTGGCCAATGAGTAATGTATTGATGTCAGAACACTTTTCAGCAGTTATAACCATCACAGAGGAGGATGACAATAAAATGTGACAACTCTTGAGTCCTAAGGCCAAAATCTACAAAAATTTATGCATGAGCATGAAAGCTCAATGGTTTAACATTGCAGTTTTACAGATCAAGAGTCCTGGGTTCAAATCCCACCAAAGACAAAATTTGCTAAGAGTATATATGTTTTCCTTGTGCTTGCATGGGTTTTTTCCCACACTCCAATGGAGACATTGACGGTTATATCTGTGTAGCATTGTAAAATTAGTGGCGCTTTAAAAACAAGTTAAATTAATTAAGATATGATATATCAGAAAGATGAGGCTCAGATCCTTATAAACTCCTCATTGAACATAAACATTCACAACAGTCTGTCTAGGAGGCAATATATCACCTTCTTTGTTTTTACTCTGCATATATAACATCTACATACCACTGTTAAGGTACGTCACACATAACGATATCGTTAACGATATCGTTGCTTTTTGTGACGTAGCAATGATATTGTTAAGGAAATCGTTATGTGTGACAGCGACCAACGATCAGGCCCCTGCTGGGAGATCGTTGGTCGCTGAGGATAGTCCAGAACTTTATTTCGTCGCTGGATTTCCCGCTGACATCGCTGGATTGGCGTGTGTGACACCGATCCAGCGATGTCTTCACTGGTAACCAGGGTAAATACTTACCTTCAGCTGTCTGTCCCCGCTGTGCTTCTCTGCACTCCTCCTGCATCCTGTGTCAGCGCCAGCCAGCCGGAAAGCACAGCGGTGACGTCACCGCTCTGCTTTCCGGCTGACCGGCGCTGACAGTGCAGAGGAAAGCACAGCGGCGGAGGACAGACACGGAATGTAAGTATGTAGTGTTTGTTTTTTTAACATTTACGCTGGTAACCAGGGTAAACATCGGGTTACTAAGCGCGGCCCTGCGCTTAGTAACCCGATGTTTACCCTGGTTACCGGGGACCTCGGGATCGTTGGTCGCTGGAGAGCTGTCTGTGTGACAGCTCTCCAGCGACCAAACAGCGACGCTGCAGCGATCGACATCGTTGTCGGTATTGCTGCAGCGTCGCTTAGTGTGACGGTACCTTTAATGTAATCCTCTTCTAGATGCCTATCTTCACTGGGTTCCAACATATATCTTGATACAGGAAAGAAATATATCTTGGTACCGTGTTAGCCAGTAGATAGAAAAATATTTAGATTTGAGAGTCCTCAGTGGTTGATACCTTTTAATGGCTATGTTCCATAAAGATGCGGTACATTCTGGTATCCTCCATTTTGATACAGGAAAGAAATATATCTTGGTACCGTGTTAGCCAGTAGATAGAAAAATATCTACCATTTAAAGGTATCAACCACTGAGGACTCTCAATTCTAAATTTTTTTAAGATATACAGTATCTTATATCTTGGAAATATATTTGTACCCTTCTCACGTCTGATAACTTTCAACAATAAGATTCCTTTGCTGTGTTGTAAGCTGTTTACGTAGTATGGCTATTGTTGTAAAATGTAACTAAGAAAATGTTAGAAAAATCCTATTAGAACAGCTGAACTTTATACGGGACTGAAGAAAGTCATTATATATGTTGGCAGCTGTGTACTGACAACTCTTTAACACCAGAAACTACCAGATCACCAATTACAAGAGTGTGTTCACACTAAAGCAAGCATTTTCATTTTGTTTTGTTATTTTTATTTTGAAATAGCTCATGAACAAGAAGATCATAAATAAAATTGACTTAAAGGGAATCTATCACCAGGTTTTTGCTATGTAATCTGAGAGCAGCATGATATAAAGCCAAAGGCATTGATCCCAGAGATATGTCACTTACTGGACTGCTTGCTGTAGTTTTGATCAAATCACTGTTTTATCAGCAGGAAATAATCACTAGAGGACAAATAAGCTGCTGTTAGATAGTTAGGAATACTCATGAGCTCTATCTAATGCCATCCACATTGCTGATTGGCAGTTTTATTTATACACTGCACATGGGCAGAAAGTTGCCAATCAAAGGTGTGGGCGGGGTTATACAGAGCTCAGCGTTCGCAGAAAGTGACACATCCATGGAATCAGGGTCTTTGCCCTCATATTATACTCCTATCGGATGGGGTAGTAAACCTGCTAAAAGATTCCCTTTAATATTAAAAAAAAAAAAAAAAAATTAGGAAAAAATAGTCTGTTTATTTTTTCTCTCGTTTAATTAAAGAGAACATGAAACAAACTCTTGAAGCCTCCTTACAGTAGTCATTTCAAAATAGGATAGATCATATTAATAAATGATCCTGCATTTCTAACTAAAGCTATTCTCAGTTATTCAAATTTTAACCTGATTTCTTGTAACCACAGACTCTTTTATTTTCTAGCAAAACCTAATTAGAATCATTGACTAAATGACTATTTATGAATGAAGTACATTATTTTTCCATATACCAACACTGAGGTGGAACTCTTTATAGGGCCGACTTATTTTGTACACAGACCATTAACTGCCTGAGACTTCCATTTGTCCTGTGACATTGAGGAAGGAAATTGTACTTTTTTCTCTTGGATTTGCTCCAGTACTCAAATTGCTGCTACATTGCTTTAGCATTTGTCACCATTGATGACTTATTGTAGCTGATAAATGTGGCAGGTTTGTTAAGTTATGATACATGATGTTACTTAAATATATCTTACACAAATTTAATACCAACTCGAAATTCATGTTTAATAGAAATTTCCTACAAAATGATGGGGAATGCAGGAATAGATGAGGATCTAAAATTAAAAGGAAGGATTTGTCCTAATAAAATATTTTCAATTAAAGTTTGAGCAAAGTAATATCAATCTTCATTGATCACTCAAGTCAAGATTTCGAGTGCGCCTTGGACATGTGGTTAGACTTTTCTCAAACTTTTTCAAATAATGATGTAGGCTTTGTGGAATAAAGTCATTATTAACTCGAAGCATTCTAAAAGACATACTATATGGATATACCAAATACGTATTTTTTATAGTGATTAATGAAAAGTAATAAAATAATTTTAAAATGCAAAAACAAGTGTAATTTAGATCTAATTAGGGAAGGCTAATTTTTAAACTTGGTTTTTACACTTTTTGTCTCCCTAGGGGATTTAAAGAAAACTTGATCATTTACTTCTATTTTGCTTTAAAATACATGGGATTTCAAACCATTATTTTCTGCCAGTGTTACCAATCAGCCATCTAGGTAATACATGACGTGACGGGCAGATGTTAAAAGCCGACACGGGGACCTTCACTTGCTATAGTCTTCAAAGGGCACCATGCAATTCCATTGCATGGCACCAAAAGATTGATAAATGGAGATCACTTTCCCTGTTACCATCTTAGATATTGTGATCACTATTGAGTAAGAGGATATTTCTCAAAGACCAATTTTATTTGATCCTGATCAGTGCACTAATGTCCAATGTTAGCAACAGTGTAGACATAGGGTTTGAATGGCACACATTGTTACAAATCATCTTCTGACATGCCACAATAAAGTAACAACACTTGATGGCATATGGCTAGTGATACTTAAAGATCACTGATGGTCTAATGTCTGCGAAATAATAATCCTGAGAATGGAGAACTGTTTCAACACTGCATCACTTTTATTTATTTTCCTATGCAGTAAAACTCTTGGCCACCCTACTTGATTGAAGCCACTCTGCAGTAGATTGATCTGTATACATTAGGTAGGAAAAGCTGTTAGGAGGAAGCAATACTAAATTAGTTCTCCTTCATTCATCCCAGCTTGGGGTTCCAGGAGTCAAATCCTGGTCTATCAATATGCGATTACAAATATTATCCATACAGTTTAAAGGGGCTAAAAGTTTAGTTCTATAAGGTCACCACATTGATGGAACCATTTCAATATTTCTCTCACTGTGAAAGGCTTTCTTCAAAAATGTTTTTGAAGAAGTAATATGTTAATGTCCATCAAAGTTATTTGAGTAAAATTAAGTTCTTAGAAACCCTAATGATCATCAAATTAAAAACACATAGTCCTCTATGGGACCACTACCAGGCTCCTGAGTTGTAACGTAATACACACAATTATGTGGCTACTAGGGTTGAGCGACTTTTAGTTTTTCAGGGTCGAGTCGGGTTTCACGAAACCCGACTTTCTCAAAAGTCGGGTCGAGTGAAATCGGCCGATCCTATTGAAAAGTCGGGGTTGGGGATCGGCCGAAACTTGAAACCCAATGTAAGTCTATGGGCTTTTTTTTTTTTTTTTACATTTCCTTCAGGGCGATATAGCAGAAAAGCCGGTAATTCAATTACCGTCTTTTCATTTCTCCTGCCAAAACCCGACATGATATGAGACATGGTTTACATACAGTAAACCATCTCATATCCCCCTTTTTTTGCATATTGCACACTACTGTTAGTAGTGTGTATGTGCAAAATTTCAGCGCTCTAGCACTTAAATTTAAGGGTTAAATCGCGGAAAAAAATTGGCGTGTGCTCCCACGCAATTTTCTCTGCCAGAGTAGTAAAGCCAGTGACTGAGGGCAGATAATAATAGCCTGGAGAGGGTCCACAATTATTGGCCCCCCCGGCTAAAAACACCTGCCCCCAGCCACCCCAGAAAAGGCACATCTGTAAGATGCGCCCATTCTGGCACTTGGCCACTCTCTTCCCATTCCCGTGTAGTGGTGGGATATGGGGTAATGAAGGGTTAATGCCACCTTGCTATTGGAAAGTGACATTAAAGGGACACTGTCACCTGAATTTGGAGGGAACAATCTTCAGCCATGGAGGCGGGGTTTGGGGGTTTTTGATTCACCCTTTCCTTACCCGCTGGCTGCATGCTGGCTGCAATATTGGATTGAAGTTTGTTCTCTGTCCTCCATAGTACACGCCTGCGCAAGGCAAGATTGCCTTGTGCAGGCATGTACTACGGAGGACAGAGAATGAACTTCAATCCAATATTGCAGCCAGCATGCAGCCAGCGGGTAAGGAAAGGGTGAATCAAAAACCCCAAAACCCCGCCTCCATGGCTGAAGATTGTTCCCTCCAAATTTAGGTGACAGTTTCCCTTTAAGCCAGATTAATAATGGAGAGGCGTCAATTCTGACACCTATCCATTATTTATCCATTTGCATTAAATGGTAAAAAAAAACACACACACATTATTAAAAAGTATTTTAATGAAATAAAAACACAGGTTGTTTTAATATTTTATTGTACGCTCAATCCACTCGCTGAAGACCCTCGCTCTGTAACAAATAAAAAATAATAAACCAATAATATACATACCTTCCGTAGATCTGTAACGTCCCACATTGTAAATTTATCTGAAGGGGTTAAAATATTTTACAGCCAGGAGCTCTGCTAATGCAGCGCTGCTCGTGGCTGTAAACCCCAGCGAATGAAGGTAATATAGGTCAATGACCTGTAGTTACCTTCATTCGCGGTGATGCGCCCCCTGCTGGATGTCCCTGGAGCGTGGGAAAAGTTCCCAGGCTCGAGGTCATATGAGGACATCCAGCAGGGGGCGCATCACCGCGAATGAAGGTAACTACAGGTCATTGACCTACATTACCTTCATTCGCTGGGGTTTACAGCCACAAGCACAGCTGCATTAGCAGAGCTTGTGGCTGTAAAATATTTTAACCCCTTCAGATGGATTTACAACGTGGGACGTTACAGATCTACGGAAGGTATGGATATTGTTGGTTTATTATTTTTTATTTGTTACAGAGCGAGGGTCTTCAGCGAGTGGATTGAGCGTACAATAAAATATTAAAACAACCTGTGTTTTTATTTCATTAAAATACTTTTTAATAATGTGTGTGTGTGTTTTTTACCATTTAATGCAAATGGATTAATAATGGATAGGTGTCAGTATTGACACCTCTCCATTATTAATCTGGCTTAATGTCACCTTACAATAGCAAGGTGACATTAACCCTTCATTACCCCATATCCTACCGCTACACGAGAATGGGAAGAGAGTGGCCAAGTGCCAGAATAGGCGCATCTTCCAGATGTGCCTTTTCTGGAGTGGCTGGGGGCAGATGTTTTTAGCCAGGGGGGGCCAAAAACCGTGGACCCTCTCTAGGCTATTAATATCTGCCCTCAGTCACTGGCTTTACTACTCTGGCGGAGAAAATTGCGCGGGAGCCCACGCCAATTTTTTAGCGATTTAACCCTTAAATTGCTGAAAGCTATAAAATTTAATGGTGAAAGGCAATTTAAGGGTTAAATCGCTGAAAAAATTGGTGTGGGCTCCCGTGCAATTTTCTCCGCCAGAGTAGTAAAGCCAGTGACTGAGGGCAGATATTAATAGCCTAGAGAGGGTCCACGGTTTTTGGCCCCCCTGGCTAAAAACATCTGCCCCCAGCCACCCCAGAAAAGGCACATCTGGAAGATACACCTATTCTGGCACTTGGCCACTCTCTTCCCATTCCCGTGTAGCGGTGGGATATGGGGTAATGAAGGGTTAATGTCACCTTGCTATTGTAAGGTGACATTAAGCCAGATTAATAACATTACTTTTTTTACTATTGATGCTGCATAGGCAGCATCAATACTAAAAGGTTGGGGACACACAGGGTTAATAGCAGCGGTAATGGAGTGCGTTACCCGCGGCATAATGTGGTCCGTTACCGCCGGCATTAACCCTGTGTTAGCGGTGACTGGAGGGGAGTATGGAGCGGGCACCGGGGACAGTGACTGCGGGGAGCATGGAGCGGAGCGCCGGGGACACTGCGGGGAGTATGAAGCAGAGCGCCGGGGACACTGACTGCGGGGAGTATGGAGCAGAGTGCTGGGGACACTGCGGGGAGTATGGAGTGGAGCTCCGGGGACACTGACAGTGGGGAGTATGGAGCAGAGCGCCAGGGACACTGACTGCGAGGAGTGGGGAGTATGGAGCGGATCACCGGGGACAGTGACTGCGGGGAGTAAGGAACGACCATTTTCTTCCGGACTGTGCCCATCACTGATTGGTCGCGGCAGTCATGACAGGCAGCTGGCGAGACCAATCAGCAAATGAATAACCGTGGCAGACAGATGGACAGACAGACAGACGGAAGCGACCCTTAGACAATTATATAGTAGATGGTACTGTTGCTCTTTTCCTAAAAAGCTCAATCATAGAAGCTTTAAACACTTGTCAAGTCACATGGTAAGTAAATTGTCACATGTCACATAGTAATTATGTTTTAGAAGGGACCTCTGAATACCATAAGCGATCAATCACATGCTGAACAGACAAATATTAGCATTATCATTGTATGCCTCTCTAAAATTGTTATATAAGTGTCAGAGAAAATCTAAGATTAAAAGAAAATTATTTCTTCCATTACACAATGTACAGCTCTGGCAAAAATTAAGAGACCACTGCAAAATGTTCAGTTTGTCTGTTTTTTCTCTTTATAGCTATATTTTTGAGTAACATGTAAATTGTTCTTTGAGTCGATAAATTTCTGACATGTCTCCGAATTTCCAAGCAATACATTTGGTTTTTTTTTCTGAAAAGGAGAAATGGTCAAAATTTAAATAAAACAGTGCTTTCAGACCTCAAATAATGCAAAGAAAACAAGTTCATAATAATTTAGAAACAACAATACTAATGTTTTAACTCAGGAAGAGTTCAGAAATCAATATTTTGTGGAATAACCATGATTTTTAATCACAGCTTTCATGCGTCTTGGCATGCTTGCCACCGGTCTTTCACACTGCTTCTGGCACAAAAATGTAAGCAGTTCTTTTTTTTGATGGCTTGTGACTATCCATCATCCTCTTGATTACATTCCAGAGGTTTTCAATGGGGTTCAGGTCTGGAGATTGGGCTGCCCATGACAAGGTTTTGATGTGGTGTTCTCTTAGTTTTTGCCAGAGCTGTATAACACGGTGTACTTACTATAAATTATTTTGCCTTTCTACCAAGCTAATTTTTCTCTTTCTCCGCTCTATGTAGAAACAGGAAGTGTCTCGTGCCTGCAGAAATAATTCCTGTTTTCCACACCTGACCCAGCTGCTCCCTCCTCCCTGCCACTGACTTTTGATTTGGCTTATGATTTGAGTCATACAGTGAAAAATGACCACGCTCAGAAGGATTCAGCTAGTCTGTTTTCAATCACATGATGTCATAGTTTGAATGGAAAACAGATGAATTAGCTAGGTAGAAATTCTACTCAAATGCGATCCTCCACGATTCAATCTGCTCATTTGAACTTAAAATGTTAGTTGTGTACTGTGCAGTAACTACATTTTTATAGTGATGAGAACACTTTCTGCACTTTAAACCTGTGTCATAAAAATCCATTCTATTACAATCAAGCTTGCCGATGTACTATGCAGGTGATCCAGTGGTCAAACTTATAACAAACCAGTAGATTGGCTATGTATGTTGTATTCTGTGTTTTTCAGATTTCTTTTGATGTTTAACAGGACCATAAGGCAATACCTAAAACTGCCAGCCATAATAATGCCATGTGATATATTTCATAGAGCCTTTACCCATTTGTAGTGATTTAAAATCATTTACTTTTAAGCTAATCAAAAGAGTTAATGTTAATACTTTAGAATATCTTTTATTTTTCCTACAGAGATTTAATATGCATTGATTTTCTGTACGCAACTCAACATTTAACCTTAAAATTAACCTGTCACCATGAAAATGCAGTCACTCTGCAGACAACATGTTATAGAACAGGAGGAGCTGAGTAGATTAATATATAATTTTGTGAAAAAAATACTCCGTATAACTTGGGTTTTAATCAATTACACCTCCGATCTTTCTGGGATTTCCAGTCCTGTGGGCAGTTCTATCAGTAACTGACAAGTTTCCTTATATAAGAATGCATGCAGAGATAGCTGTCAGCCACAGATTGAACCGTCCAATGGACTGGAAATCCCTGAAAGAGCAAAGGTGTAAATTATGAAAATACACAATATACTGATTCTTTCCTCTCAAAACTATATATCAATCTACTCTGCTCCTCCTGTTCTATAACATGGTACCTGCAGAGAGGACTGCATTTTCATGGTGAGAGGTTTTCTTAAACTGCTTATCAACCACCAATACACCTTCTAACAGTGGCAATTAAGGGTACTTATTCCTCTGCGCTGTTTTTTAATAGTACTGAGAAATAAGTGTATAGCGCCCCCAGTGTCAGAATTTCTCTGAGGGTAGCGGAGACCCCAGAGAAAATGATTTGGGTTCATTCTTACTTGACCTCAGTGTTGAGATTACCGTTATTTACGGAAAAATGGCAACCACAAAAAAGTACAATTTACCATTTAATTTCTCTCTCCCCTGATGTGATCGCACATCAGAGGAGAGAGAAATGGGGTCTCCCCATCTCCCTCGGTCCCTACGATGTCCCTGTATCCCCCGCGATGTCACCCTGCTGGCAGCATCTTCTTCCACGGCCACAGAGATCTGCCAGACATAACCCGGCAATAGTAAAATTTTCTTATTGGTTAATTTTGATCACTGTGATAGACCCTATCACAGAGATCAAAATGAAAAAAAATGTAAATCAAACCCCCTTTATCACCCCCTTAGTTAGGTAAATATAATAAAATAAAATAATTGTATTTATTTCCATTTTTTCCATTAGGGTTAAAGTTGGGCTAATGTTAGGGTTGGGCTAAAGTTAGGGTTGGAATAGGGTTGAGGCTAGGGTTAGGCTTGGGATAAAGTTAGGGCTGGGCTAGGGTTAGGGTTTTGGTTTTGGTTGGGATTATGGTTAGAGCTGGGATTAGGGTTAGGGCTGTGTTAGGGTTAGGTGTTTTGTTATAGTTATGGTTAGAGTTGAGATTAGTGGTGTGTTCGGGTTGGGGTTTGTTTGGGGCTATGGTCAAGATTGGGATTAGGATTAGGGATGTGTTGGGGTTAGGGTTGGAGTTAGAATTGCTGGGGTTCCACTGTTTAGGTACATCAGAGGGTCTCCAAATGTGACATGGCGCCACCATTGATTCTAGCCAATTTTGCATTCAAAAAGTCAAACTGTGCTCCCTCCCTTCTGAGCCCTGCCATGCGCTCAAACAGTGGCTTTCCTCCACATCCGGGTTTTAATGTACTCATGAGAATTTGCACAAAAAAATTTATGGTCCATTTTCCCCTGATACCCTTGTGAAAATAAGATAAAAATGGTTCCAATTTCCAATGTAATTTTTTTTGTGAACTAAAAGTTCAGTAAAATGTTCATTTTTTCCTTCCACATTGCTTTAGTTCTCGTGAAGCACCTGAAGGGTTAATACACTTCTGGAATGTGGTCTTGAACACCTTGAAGGGTGCAGTTTGTAGAATGGTGTCACTTTAGGGTATTTTCTGTTATATTGACCCCCAAACTTACTTCAAATTTGAGGTGGTCCCTAAAAAATGGTTTTGTAAATCTTGTTTGAAAAATGAGAAATTGCTGGTCAACTTTTAACCGTTATAATGACCTAACAAAAAATGTTTCAAAAATTGAGCTGATGTAACGTTAACATGTGGGAAATGTTATTTATTAACTATTTTGTGCAGCACCACTCTCTGATTTAATGGCACAAAAATTAAGTTTGAAAATTGCAAAATTTTCAAAATTTTTGCCAAATTTTCATTTTTTCATGAACGCAAATTATGTCAAAGAAATTTTTACCACTAACAAGAAGTACAATATAATAATGTAAAAATGTATGTTATTTATGTTGTTTTGGTTTGGTTTCATGTTAAGTGACGTTGTATATGTTTTTGTTTCAGTGGGGTTTGAGAAAGACCCGGCGGGTCGAAACGTTACCCTGAAACTTTGAAATACTTTGTAAATACTGCGGTGATATCTCTTAAATTGGTGTTTGCTCACAATAAAAAACCACGTTTGTTTGGCAAAGAAATTTCAAGACTTCTTTCTTGAGTGCGACTGTTGTTGTCCAGGACGATATTTTGGAGGATCCCTCCATGTTCAGTCTGCACCACCTATAGCGAGAGTGCACGTCTTACCCTCTACTAAGAAGTACAATATGTCATGAAAAAATAGTCTCAGAATTAGTGGGATATGTTGACGCGTTCTAGAGCTATAACTTATAAATAGACAGTGGTCAGAATTGTAAACATTGGCTTTGTCATTAAATACCGAATTGGCTCTATCACTAAGGGGTTAAGCCTAAAATTAAGAAACATGGGAGTTTTGCTCCTCTTCAGTTAACATACTCACCAGTGGAAAAACCATTTCCAGACACAGATCATTATTCTGCAAAAAACTATGGCAAAAAGTTTCTACATTCCATTCTCATTGCTAATACAGCCAAAAGTGCCCCACAGGGAATAAATCACATCACTCTATTACTAAGGGGAGATTCATTGTTATCTGTAGTAGGAGCTCTAAAAACTTTGTATGAAAGATGCACAGCGAAGCCAGAAAATATTTTATTCCTGACATAGACAAGAGTTTGCATTTTTGTTTATATCATGTGTATGGGCTTGTGAAGAGCAGAACAAAAATGATTACCTCAATGAACAAAAATAAAAAAAAGAATTTGTGATAAATATTGACCTGTCCATTCAAGGACATTTTAGCTATAGTATGAAATCCTGTTTTTCTTGTCTGTGGAATTGCCTTTGTACTGTTTGTTGTGAAACTGCCGCCCACGAAACTGTTTTCTTTTCTTTTCTTTCTTTCCTGTTTTGTCTCTTTGTTTAAACATGCAAAACTTGTATAACCACTAAACCGACTGAAACAACTATATAAAGAAGGGATAGCACTTTGAAGGCCGGCGTGCTTCAGAGACTTCCCAGTGATACACTATACAAGACGTGTCTTGTGTATTATTTCTGGTGATTTCCCACTTCCAAAGGCTGCTCCGACTGAGTGTGATCCCGACATTTCCTGGCGCCCGAACAGGGACCCGAGGTCTGTGTATTCCTTCAAGAACACCGGCAGAATACGAACGAAAAGAGAATCTGGGATAATGGACGGCAGATGAACAAAAACCTGGCCAGGTAAGAGACACTGTTAGATCTCTTATATCTGCCCTGCACTGTCCGTAAGATTTTCTGTGTCGTCTTCTTTAGCGGGTAGTTCTAGTAGAGGAGGATACCTATAGCTCGGGTTCTTGAACTATTTAGGAATTGATCACCTCACGGAGTACGGCATTGAATGAGAGTGAATGTGAATAGAAGGTGTGTGGAAGTTGGGAATAGCCCTATAAGCCGCCCAGGGGGTTGATACAGAAGAAGTGACTGTCCCACTGGGCAACGTGGTTGCGTCCTTTCGGGGAGACCTCCGCGCCTATGTTCAATCTCTGATCCTGTCTTTGACAAAAACCTGGTGACGGATAAGTGTATGATAGTATGAGCCCAGGACAGATAAATTAGCCTGGGACAAGAATACGTTGTATGTGATAGTATAAGCCCAGGACAGATAAATTAGCCTGGGACAAGATACGTTGTATGTTCTTTTTCTTTTTCTGTCTGGTTGCATTTGTGTTGTTTGCTATAGGTGTAGGAATCAGGATTTTCTTACATCAACACAGTTTAAACATCCTAGCTCCTTAGGAAGAAGGTAACGAGGTATTCTCATACCCAAACGCCACCTAGGGCAAGAAAAAAGACATCCTAGCTCCTTAGGAAGAAGGTAACGAGGTATTCTCATACCCAAACGCCACCTAGGGCAAGAAAGCTCAGGATAAGAAAATGGGGAATAAGCAAACAAAGTCGGAACCAGAAGAATTAGATATCTATACTATCATAAAGGAGAGAAGTGGTGAAGATGCCACTAAGGGGCTGAAAAAGATTTTTAGTAAGTTTGGAGTTACTAGGGCAGAAGCTTTTAGTAGAAAACTATGGGAAGGAATTCAGGAAAGGAAAAAAGGCATAATCAGAGACAAGAAATGGATAGATCAGATCCAAGCATCTAGGGTAGCAGAAAATGAGGGATGGACATATAATCAACAGAGTAAAAAGTGGTGTATTAGACCCACAGGCTGTGGAGAAAAACAAAATGTGGAATCTAAAAATACCCCACCCCCATACCTTAACCCACATGCCCCATCTTTTCTCCAAACACCACCTCAAAGTTTAGCCGGACCAGGAGGATGGGTATGTCCGCACTGTGGACAACAAAATCCAGACTGGAGAAATGATTGCCTAGCCTGTGGTACACCTAGACATGGCGCTGTACTTGCCCCTGTTAGGGTAGTACCAAGACCCTTTAGGGAACCTGGTGCTGACGGAGTAATGGGAACTAGATATCACCAAACTCGACAATATTTCCCTTGGTCCCCCGCTGAAGGCATGTCTCTCTTGCATAACGCACCAGATCCCACCCAGTGTCCAGTTAGATTTGCACAATATATACAGCAAATTATGCAGACTCACGCTGGAGTTTGGGCAGATGGAGAAGAATTATGTAGAATGAAAATGACTCCTGGACTCTTCCAGGAGCTATTAGCAAATCTACAGGTACATAGGCCCCAAGCAGGAGATGGTGCCTTACAAACGATAGAATCAGGTACACAATTTGTAGATCACTTAATGGTTTTCATGAGGGAGAGACAGAGGCAGAGAGGAACAACGGGAGTGGTGGCTCAGAAATCTGGACAATCAGTAGACGAATATTATCTAAGTGTAGAAAATAATTTCAGAGATGAAGGCATGGATCTAACCGCTCCAGGAATGATGAGGTTAGTTACAAAAACCTTTATAGATGGATTGTCTCCAAAAGTGAAGGAAAAGCTTAAGGCCGCAACCCCTGATTGGAGAACCTTGGAAGACCCACACCTGGCTAGACAGAAAGCTGTAGGGATAGAAATGGACTTAAGAGAAAATTCTAAGCCAGTAAGAATTGCACAGGCTAATACTGGCTCTGCTAATCAAAAGTTTACTTGTCATTACTGTAAGAAGCCAGGACATTTCCAAAGGGAATGTAGGAAGAGAAAAGCAGATATAGATTCAGGAACCTTTGTACCCAAAAATAGGATAAATAACCCAGTGCCTGATCAAACAGACAGCTCAGAATGACTGAAAGTTATGCAGGTCTCTCTTCCTTCTAGAAGACCAATAATACAAGTTGAAGTTGAGGGTAAAAATGTACCTTTTCTGATAGATACGGGAGCAACATCCTCCATTTTAAATCAGGACTTTTTACCATATCCTGACAATATATCCTCAAAGGTTACATATGCAGAAGGGTATGATGGTATAATTCAGGCGTTGCCCTTTACAAAACCTTTAAATGTGAGCTTTGGCCCTAAAACTTTTGTATCCAAATTTGTATTTGCTAAAGGTGCACCTACCTGCTTGTTGGGTACTGATGTCTTAAGTAAAATGCATGCAAACATCCATTTTAGAGAAGATGGCACAGTTATGCTGACCATCCCTGAAGATGCAGAAACTCTGGAACCATATGTTAGAATACAGGCAATGGAGGATTTTCCCGAAATTTACACTCAACAAGCAAAAATTGACTTGTCTCGGGTTCCTGACAGCCTATGGGCAAAAGGAGACACTGATGTAGGATTTTTATCAGTAGCTCCTATACTGTTAGAAACTGCCCCGGGAACCATATTACCTCAGCTTAGGCAATACCCCATCAGCGCCCAGCAAGAACAGGCGATTTCTCAACAAATTCAGGATTTTGTGTTACAAGGTGTTTTGGTAGAAATCAGGTCACCCGCCAATACACCCTTATATCCTGTTAAAAAGAAAGTGTCCTCCAAAGAAACTATGGTGAAATATCGCATGGTGCACGACTTACGGGAAATCAATAAGGTTTTGGCACCGGTCACCCCTGTGGTACCGAATCCTCATACCTTACTGTCTCAAATTCCCAGCACTGCTGCATATTTTACGGTAATTGACTTATCAAACGCATTTTTTTCTGTGCCACTACATAAGAACTGTTGGCATTTGTTTGCCTTTACATTCAAGGGTAAACAATTAGCATGGACAAGATTGCCACAAGGTATGGTACACTCACCAACTTTGTACTCTGAAGCAATGCAGACCGTGCTAAAAAATTTCATCCCAGAACCAGGAGTAGTCATTCTACAGTATGTAGATGACTTACTTATTTGTTGCCCTGATGAGCAGACGGCAGTTACCTCAACTGTTAATTTCTTAATTTTCCTAGCGCAAGAAGGCTGTAAAGTAAATAGACAGAAACTCCAGGCTTGTCAACAAACAGTCGTGTTTTTAGGTCACTGCATATCACAGGGCATCAGACACCTCACACCTCAACGTACGGAAGCCATACGTAACATGCTTGAACCCAGGAATCACAAACAGCTGCGTGCTTTCCTAGGTATTGTTTCACACTGTAGACAGTGGATCATACATGCAAGTCAACTCATGCAGCCTTTATATGACTGTATTGCCAACACACCATATTCACTCAGTGAAGAGGCTAAACAGTCATTTTCCTCTTTGAAAACAGCACTGGTATCAGCTCCGGCTTTGGGACTCCCAGACTACACTAAACCTTTTCAATTGATGGCAGCTGAGATATCCTCACATGCTACAGGGGTGCTCACACAAAAACATGGAAACAAACAGAGACCTGTGGCATACATATCAGCTCATCTGGACCCTGTAGCTAGAGCCGCACCTTCTTGTGTAAGAGTAGTAGCCGCAATTTCACTGTTATTAGATAAAGCTTCTGAGATTGTTCTTGATCACCCACTTCTAGTTCAGACCACTCATGATGTACATGGCATTCTTAACCAGGTCCAACCTAAACATATTTCAATGGCCAGACACCTCCGTCTCCAATGTTCCCTACTACTGCCGCCCAACATTTCCTTTGCCAGGATTCAGACTCTTAATCTCGCATCTTTGCTCCCTTTAGAGTTTGAGGGGGGTACCATACCTGAGGAAACTGCACTCTCCAACTCCTTTGACTAGTGTTGAGCATTCCGATACCGCAAGTATCGGGTATCGGCCGATATTTGCGGTATCGGAATTCCGATACTGAATTCCGATACTTCCCGCGTATCGGATACCGGAATCGGAAGTTCCCAGAATTCAAATTGAACGCAGCAGCCAATGAGGAATGAATGAAAGTGTGGGCACATCCTGTTTAGCATGGTGGGCATGTAAGTACTGGCAAGGCTTGGATTGGCTGCTGAAATGATGTCACTCTGCACTATAAAAAAGCGCTGCCGCCATTTTGCGCTCACTCTGCTGTGATTTCAGTTAGGGACAGGACGCTGTGTTCTAACTGAGGGCCAGTTGAGCTAGCTAATTGCTTTATTTTCCTTTCCAAAGGCTAATTTAGCAAAACGCTGTGTGTTCTTCACTGTTCACCTTGCTCTTGCCTTGCAGCGCTGTTTTAACAGCGTTCTGCAAGGTCTCTGTGTGTGTGTGTGTGTGCAGCTCACTCTGTAGTCTGTGTGCAGCCATATACCCGGTTGTATTCAGCTCAGGGGGGGTTCACACTGCCTCACACAGTTGTTCTTTTTTGCTCTTAGTGCAGCCTGCTGCACATTTTTTCTCAAATTTCCTATTAGTGTTTTTCCACCAGTCTCCAGCTCTATTGTGGAAAAACACTACATAGGATAACCTAGAGGGGGGTTTTTGGGCCTTGCAGCGCCGTTTACGGCTGTCTGCACGGTCTCCGTGTGAGCCCAGCTCGCCCTGTAGTCTGTGTGCAGCCATAGCCGGTTGGATTCAGCTCAGGGTTCGTTACTGGCTCATACCTTGAGAAAAATTTTCCTTTTTTTCAAATAGTGCAGCCTGTTTAAAATTTGAAAAAAAAAATTCCTATTAGTGTCTTTCCACTCGTATCCAGCTAAATAGTGGAAAAACACTATATAGGATAACCTAGAGGAGGGTTTTTTGGCCTTGCAGCGCCGTTTACGGCTGTCTGCACGGTCTCCGTGTGAGCCCAGCTCGCCCTGTAGTCTGTGTGCAGCCATAGCCGGTTGGATTCAGCTCAGGGTTCGTTACTGGCTCATACCTTGAGAAAAATTTTCCTTTTTTTCAAATAGTGCAGCCTGTTTAAAATTTGAAAAAAAAAATTCCTATTAGTGTCTTTCCACTCGTATCCAGCTAAATAGTGGAAAAACACTATATAGGATAACCTAGAGGAGGGTTTTTTGGCCTTGCAGCGCCGTTTACGGCTGTCTGCACGGTCTCCGTGTGAGCGCAGCTCGCCCTGTAGTCTGTGTGCAGCCATAGCCGGTTGGATTCAGCTCAGGGTGCGTTACTGCCTCATACCTTGAAAAACAATTTCCTTTTTTTCAAATAGTGCAGCCAGTTTAAAATTTGAAAAAAAAAATTCCTATTAGTGTCTTTCCACTTGTATCCAGCTAAATAGTGGAAAAACACTATATAGGATAACCTAGAGGAGGGTTTCTTGGCCTTGCAGCGCCGTTTACGGCTGTCTGCACGGTCTCCGTGTGATTTAAACTAGCTCTGTAGCCCGATCTGCACCAAAAAAAAGGTTAAGTTCACCAAACACAACTTACACTTGTGTAGGCCACATTTGAAAAATAATAAAGTTTAGTCCACAATTTACAACATTAGTGTTTCTTACACCTGTTAGGAGGAGCATTACAGGAATAAGCACACTAAGGCCTTAGTACTTTTCTGCTTATCTTTATCTGTCAACCAAGATGAAGAGGGCAGGGAGTAAGGCACGTGGGCGTGGGCGCGGAGCAGGGAGAGGAGCAGGGAGAGGACGTGGTGATTCTGTGCCTGCTGCGGGCGCCGGTGACTCGTCGTCACTCAGTTTCAGCAGGGAACAGTCCTTCATGCGCAGCTTTGTCGGAGAGCGCCGTGCACCGCTGCTGCGTGAAGACCAAATTGAAGCCGTTGTCGGGTGGATGGCAGCTAACGCCTCGGCATCGACTTCAGTTAGTGCCACATCCTCTCAGGCACAGAGCACTGGAGAGCAGCCATCTGTCTCTTCACCACCTGCCAAATTGGCCAGGCAGTCAGAGAGCCCAGGACAGGAGCCGTCTCTACTTCTGTTCTCTGAATCTCTTGGCTTGGAAACAGGGGGCCAGCCAAGCAGCATTGGAGAAATGGAAGAAGAGGCAGTGTGCAGTGATGCCCAACACCTTTTTCTCTCTGACTCTGAAGAGGCAGGTGGGCCAGTGCCTCCGGTGACCACAGCGCAGTACGCATCTGATGATGAAACTCAGGTGCCGCTTTCTCGTGCGTACTGTGCTGCTGAGACTACCCAGGAGGAGCAGTTGGTGGCAGAGGGTAGTGGAGATGATGAGGTCCTTGACCCATCGTGGCGTGAGGAACAGGAAGGTGGTGGGAGCAGCTCAGAGGAAGAGCTTCCTCTTACGGGCCAAAGAGGGAGAGGGAGGGGGAAGACTGCGGAGCCTGTAGCCTCCACTTTGGCACCCGTTAGGAGCCTGTCTCTTTCCAAAGCCAAAAAGGGCGCTCCCAAGACTTGCAGTGCCTGGTCCTTTTTTGACACAGTTGCAGATGACATTTGTTTTGTCAAATGCAAGCTGTGTCATCATAAAGTAAAAAGAGGGAAAAATGTCAGCAACCTCAATACCACAAATATGTGGAAACATGTGCGGACCAGGCACGCGGTGGAGTTACAGAAACACACTGAAGATGTAGGCCAACCAACAGCGGCAGCTACCACCTCTTCAGCTCGTGTTGCCTCTTCCTCCAGCTCACGCACAGCTGGTTTGGCTTCCTCCCAGAGACCTTGTGTAATTCCACCCACAGCACCACCTTCCCAGTCATCCTCACACTCCCAGTCTACTCTACAGCCATCGGTAGTACAGGCATGGGAGAAAAGGCGGGCATTCTCGGCCAACCACCCCCGAGCACAGGCTCTGAATGCAGGCATTGCCAAACTGTTGTCCCTGGAAATGCTCTCGTTCAGGCTGGTGGAGACTGACAGCTTCCGTGACTTGATGGCATTGGCAGTCCCACAGTACAAGGTGCCCAGCCGCTTTTACTTCAGCAGGCAGGCTGTCCCTGCCCTGCACAGGCATGTTGAGGCAAACATAAAACATGCGCTACTGAACGCCGTCAGTAGCAAGGTCCACCTCACCACCGATGCGTGGACCAGTCAGCATGGACAGGGGCGATATGTTTCCCTCACTGCCCATTGGGTTAATGTTGTTGAGCCAGGTACAGATCGTGCGAGTGGCGCAGGACGTGTCCTGCCCACTCCAAGGATTGCAGGAATCCAGTCTGTACGCATCGACTCCTCCTCTTACACCAGTTCCTCTGATTCCTCTCTGCAGGATCCGTCACAGTCCACCTCCACATGGACCCGTGAACGTTTACCTATGACCGACATGAGCACAGCCGTGGCCAAACGTCAGCAGGCCGTCTTGAAACTAGTTTCATTGGGGCATCGAAGCCACACAGCGCAGGAGCTCTGGAATGCCATCAAGCAGGAGAGCGATGTGTGGTTACTGCCAGCGAATCTCCAGCCAGGCATGGTAGTGTGTGACAATGGCCGAAATCTGGTGGCAGCTTTGGCCCTTGGCAACCTCACTCACATCCCATGTCTGGCACATGTGCTCAATTTGGTTGTGCAGAGTTTTCTGAGGGACTATCCGGATCTTGATGCCCTGCTGCACAAGGTCCGCCTAGAGTGTGCTCACTTGCGGCGTTCCAGCTTGGCCAGATCCCGCATTGCTGCTCTGCAGCGCCGATTCCGCCTTCCGGAACACCGCATCATATGTGACCTACCTACCCGGTGGAATTCCACGTTACATATGTTGGAGCGGTTGTGTGAGCAGCAGCAAGCAGTTATGGAGTACCAGCTGCATCAGGCGCAAAGAAGTCGCAGTCAGCGCCGATCAGACTTCACAACCACAGAGTGGGCCACTATGAAGGACGTCTGCCAGGTTTTGCGTCCTTTTGATTATTCCACGCGGATGGCAAGTGCAGATGATGCACTAGTCAGCATGACTGTCCCCCTTATCTGCCTGCTTCAGCAAACTTTGCAAGGGTTAAGGGATGATGTGGTGGAAGAGGTGGAGGATGAGGAGTCACCTTTTCCATCAGCTTCTGGAGAGTCAGCGCCACGTGGTTCCTCACAAAGGGGTACGCAGGGGCCAATTTGTGAGGAGGATGAGGAGGAGTCAATGGAGGAGGAAGAGCTCCGTCCAGAGGAGGGAGCGACACAATTGTCCAGTGGTCAGTGTGTACAGCGAGGGTGGGGTGATGACGAGCGGGCAGAGATCATGTCTCAAGCAGGGGACAGCGTTTCTGGGCCGGTTGGCACTCTGCAGCACATGGTGGATTTCATGCTGCAGTGCCTGAGAAACGACCGCCGCATCGACCACATTCTCAACATGCCTGATTATTGGGTGTTCACCCTCCTCGATCCTCGCTACCGGGACAACGTCCAAAACCTCATCCCTGCGTTGACCCGGGAGCGTAAATTGCGGGAGTACCACGACACACTGGTGAATTCCATCATCTTCTCCTGTCCAACTGAGAGGAGTGCTGCTAGTGCTTTACAAAGCAGCTCAGTGCGTCGAGGCAGTGGGGGAGGCTCTGCCCAAAGAGGGAGCAGAAGCAGTGCCTCTGCCCAAGGCAAGCCCAGTATGGCACAACTCTGGCACACTTTTGTGTGCCCGCCCCAAATGTCTACACCATCACCGGCGGCTCCAGTCAGCAGGAGGCAACGGTTCCGTCAGATGGTGACAGACTACATGGCTTGCCCTCTTACTGTACTCCCAGACGGCTCTTCCCCGTTCAAGTTTTGGGTCTCTAAGCTGGATACATGGCCAGAGCTAAGCCAGTATGCATTGGAGGTGCTGGCTTGCCCTGCGGCTAGTGTCTTATCGGAACGTGTCTTTAGTGCCGCAGGTGGTGTACTAACAGACCGTCGCATGCGACTATCCTCCGATAACGTTGACCGGCTTACTTTCCTGAAAATGAACCAGGCCTGGATCTCGCAGGAATTTGCCACTCCTCTGCCTGATTAAGTAATTGGGTGTCATCCAGGTCTCCTGCTGTGTTCATCTTTCTACCACCTGAACTGCTATTCCTGGGCTCCAACACCGCCAGTTGCGGCTCAGAAGTGCAGGCTGCACAGTAAAAACATACGACCCAGTGTTATTGGGTTTCAGTAACGTCAGCTGATCCCCAGCTGTGTAGCCGGCAATGTGTCCTGCGACCGCCACGCTGGCACAACAACCTAAATGTAAGGGAACCTGTCCCCCCCCCCCCCCCCGTCGTTTGTTACTGAAAGAGCCATCTTGTGCAGCAGTAATGCTGCACAAGGAAAAGGTAGCTCTTTTTTTTTAGCTCTTTGCACACGCAGAACTTAACACTTATAAAATGTGTTCACTGATACCGTTATACCGTCCCGGAGCTGGGACTTTCCTTCGTAATGTGACGCAGCACAGCCGTCATTCCTACCCCCTTGGTGCCATGCGCTGCCTCCTCAGCGTTGTTTTAAGCTGTCACGGAGCCTGCGCTGTTCTGTTATCCCTTGGGCATGCCCTATTTGCGCTGCCTGTCTTCTGACATAATTTGGTGTCAGGCTGGCTGCGCCTGTGCGGCCGCGGTGCCCGAGATCCCGCCTCGCAGTGTCTTCTGATTGAGTCACACTGCGGGCCTGGGATCCATGGGCATGCGCAGTGCATATCTTCCCCTCGGGCTCTCGCTCATTTCCCTCCGCCTTCTTTAGACTGTGCGCCGTCAGCTGATCCCTAGCATGCCACGGCCGTGACACCGCACAGTCTGAAGAAGAGGGAAGGAGGGGAGTGAGAGTCGAGGTTATGCACTGTGCATGCCCATGGTTCCAAGGCCCGCAGTGGGATTACGTTAGATGAGACTGCGAGGTGGGATCTGGAGCAGCGTGGACGCACAGGCACTGACAGCCTGACACCAAATTATGTCAGAAGACAGGCAGCGCTAATTGGGCATGGCCAAGGGCTAACAGAACAGCGCAGGCTCCGTGGCAGCTTAAAACAACGCTGAGGAGGCAGCGCACGGCATCAAGGGGATAGGAATGACAGCTGTGCTGTGTCCCATTACGAAGGAAATTCGCACCTCCGGAACGGTTTAACGGTATAAAGGGACACATTTTTAGTGTTTACTTCGGTGTTTGCAAGGAGCATAATTAAAAGAGCAACCTTTTCCTTTTGCATCCTTAGTGCTGCACAACATGGCTCTTTCAGCTACAAACGTCTTGGGGGGGGGGTTAAAGGTTTCCTTTCAACTTGCTCCAATCAGGCTTCGGCCTACACTCTGTTCCTCTGCTCCTCCTGCTGTCCCTGGGCTCTAACACCGCCAGTTGGTGCCTGGAAGTGCTGTGTGCACAGTCAACAGTCGCTCCTCTGTTATTGGGGTTCAGTAACGTCAGCTGATCCCCAGCTGTGTGTGCGGCAATACCTCCAATCTGCTCCTCCTGCTGTCCCTGGGCTCTAACACCGCCAGTTGGTGCCTGGAAGTGCTGTGTGCACAGTCAACAGTCGCTCCTCTGTTATTGGGGTTCAGTAACGTCAGCTGATCCCCAGCTGTGTGTGCGGCAATACCTCCAATCTGCTCCTCCTGCTGTCCCTGGGCTCTAACACCGCCAGTTGGTGCCTGGAAGTGCTGTGTGCACAGTCAACAGTCGCTCCTCTGTTATTGGGGTTCAGTAACGTCAGCTGATCCCCAGCTGTGTATCCGGCAACGTGTCATGCGACCGCCACGCTGGCACAACTAAAATGTAAGGGGACCTGTCCCCCCCCCCCCCTAGGCGTTTGTTACTGAAAGAGCCACCATGTGCAGCACTAATACTGCACAAGGGAAAGGTCGCTCTTGAAATTATGCTCCTTGCAAACGCTGAACTACACACTCATGTAATGTGTCCCCTCACACCGTCCAACCGTCCCGGAGGTGGGACTTTCCTTTGTAATGTGACACAGCACAGCCGTCATTGCTACCCCCTTGGCACCGTGCGCTGCCTCCTTAGCGTTGTTTGATTCCGTCATGGACCCTGCGCTGTTATGTTATCCCTTGGCCATGCACAGTTTGCGCTGCCCGTCCTCTGACATCATTTGTTGTCGTCCTGGCTGCGCCTGTGCGTCCACGCTGCCCGAAATCACACCTCGCAGTGTCGTCTAATGTGATCCCACAGTGGGCCTGGTATCCATGGCCATGCGCAGTGCATATACTAGCCTCTCACTCCCCTTCTTCACGCTTCTTCAGACTAGGCGGCGTCAGCTGATCCCTAATAGCATGCCACGGCCGTGACGCCGCACAGTCTGAAGAAGCAGGAAGGAGGTGAGTGAGAGGCGATGATATGCACTGCGCATGCCCATGGATCCCTGGCCCGCAGTGGGACTACATTAGATGACACTGCAAGGTTGGATCTCGGGCAGCTTGGACGCACAGGCACTGCCAGCCTGACACCTACATGATGTCAGAAGACGGGCACCGCTAACTGTGCATGGCCAAGGGATAACATTACAGTGCGGGCTCCGTGACAGAACCAAACAACGTTGAGGAGGTGGTGCCCGGCACCAAGGGGGTTGGAATGACGGCTGTGCTGTGTCACATTACAAAGGAAAGTCCCACTTCCGGGATGGTTTGACGGTGTGAGGGGACACATTATATGAGTGTGTACTTCAGCGTTTGCAAGGAGCATAATTTTCGGAGCCACCATTTTCCATGTGCAGTATTACTGCTGTACAAGATGGCTCTTTCAGCAACAAATGCCTGGGGGGGGGGGTTAAAGGTTCCCTTTCAACTTGCTCCACTGCAGGCTTCGGCCTACACTCTGCTCCTCTTTGATTCCCTGGGTTTCAACACTGTCAGTTGCCACCTGGAAGTGTTGTCTACACAGAAAAAAACACTAGGTGATGTGTCAGTGGGGTTCAGCACCGCCAGCTGTTCCCCTGCTGTGTAGTCGGCAACGTGTCCAGCACAAGCCACGCTGGCACAACAGAACAAAAGCTGCCACCAGTGCAGGCTTCGGCCTACACTCTGCTCCTCTCCTCCTCCTGCTGACCCTGGGCTCAAACACCGCTAGTTTTTGCCCGGAAGTGCTAGCTGCACAGAGAAAAACACCAGCCAATGTGTTAGTGGGGTTCAGCAACGCCAGCTGTTCCCCTGCTGTGTAGCCGGCAACGTGACCTGCAAACGCCATGCAGGCACAGGAACTGAAATTAAAAGGGAACCTGGCCCCACCCCCCCAGGTGTTTCTATGTATAACAGCCACCTAGTACAGCAGTACTGCTGCATTTGTACAAGGTGGCTGACTTTTTCTCCTTGCCCACGTGGAACTCAACACGTACAAAATGTGTCTCATTGAGACCATTCCACTGTCCCTGAGGTGTGACTTTCCTTTGTAATGATACGCAGCACCCCCCTTGGTAGCGTTTCCCGTCTTTTGTCATCATGGTTAGCTGGCTGCGCCTGTGCATCCGCCCTGCTAGAAACAACGCCCCTCGTTGTCATATTTATTTTGTCAGCGAGGGTGTGGTTTATGGGCACGAGCAGTGCATATGTTCGCCTGTCTTAACTCATCTCCTTCCGCCTTCTTCAGACTGTGCGGCCTCCTGGCCGTGGTAGGCGATAAGGGATCAGCTGAGGCCGCCCAGTCTGGAGCCGGTGTAAGGACATGTGTAAGCGGCAAACCTATTTACTGCACAAGGCCACGAATCCCAGCCACGTAGTGTGATTGTTTGAAAACACACTGTGGGTCTGGGATTCATGTCCATCGCTAACCGCAACGGCCGACATGAAATGAGGTCAGAAGACAGGAAGCGCTCACAGCGCATGGCCAAGGGATCACAATAGCGCAGACTCCTGTACAGCAAATAACAACGCTCAGGAATCTGCGCCCAGTACCTAGGTGCAAATTTTGACACCTGTGCTGCGTCTCGTTAAAAAGACAAGTCACGCCTCCACAACTGTTTGACAGTATAATGGGCTAAATAGTGTACGTGTTTTAGTCAGCGTGTGCAAGGAGCAAAACAAATAGAGCAACCTTTTACTTGTGCAGCATTAATGCTGCACAAGGTGTGGCTCTTGTACCTTGCAACACCTGAGGGGGGGGTTAAAGGTAACCTTTGAAATTGGTTCAACTAGGCTTCGGCCTACACTCTGCTCCTCTACTCCTCCTGCTGACCCTGGGCTCAAACAGCGCTAGTTTTTGCCCGGAAATGCTAGCTGCACAGAGAAAAACACCAGCCAATGTGTTAGTGGGGTTCAGCACCGCCAGCTGTTCCCCCGCTGTGTAGCCGGCATCGTGTCCAGCAAAAGCCACGCTGGCACAACCGACCAAAAGCTGCCACCAGTGCAGGCTTCGGCCTACACTTTGCTCCTCTCCTCCTCCTGCTGACCCTGGGCTCAAACAACGCCAGTTTCTGCCCGGACATGCTAGCTGCACAGAGAAAAACACCAGCCAATGTGTTAGTGGGGTTCAGCACCGCCTGCTGTTCCCCCGCTGTGTAGCCGGCATCGTGTCCAGCACAAGCCACGCTGGCACAACCGACCAAAAGCTGCCACCAGTGCAGGCTTCGGCCTACACTTTGCTCCTCTCCTCCTCCTGCTGACCCTGGGCTCAAACAACGCCAGTTTCTGCCCGGACATGCAATCTGCACAGAGAAAAACACCAGTCAATGTGTCAGTGGGGTTCAGCAACGCCAGCTGTTCCCCTGCTGTGTAGCTTGCAACGTGACCTGCAAACGCCACGCAGGCACATGAACTGAAATTGAAGGGAGCCTGCCCCCCACCCACAGGTGTTTCTATGTATATCAGCCACCTTGTACAGCAGTACTGCTGCATTTGTACGAGGTGGCTGACTTTTTCTCCTTGCCCACGTGGAACTCAACACGTACAAAATGTGTCTCATTAGAGACCATTACAATGTCCCTGAGGTGTGACTTTCCTTTGTAATGACACGCAGCACCACCCTTGTTAGCGCTGCCCGTCTTTTGACATCATTGGTTAGCTGGCTGCGCCTGTGCATCTCCCCTGCTCGAAACAACGGCCCTCGGTGTCTTATTTTTTTGGACAGCGAGGGTGTGATTGATGGGCATGTGCAGTGCATATGTTTGCCTGTGTTCACTCATCTCCTTCCGCCTTCTTCAGACTGGGTGTCCTCATGGCCGCGGCAGGCGATAAGGGATCAGATGAGGCCGCCCAGTCTGAAGCAGGTGTAAGGACATGTGTGAGCGGCAAACATATTTAGTGCACCAGGGCACGAATCCCAGCACCGCAGTGTGATTTTTTAAAAACACACTGTGGGTCTGGGATTCATGTCCATCGCTAACCGCAACGGCCGACATGAAATGAGGTCAGAAGACAGGAAGCGCTCACAGCGCATGGCCAAGGGATCACAATAGCGCAGACTCCTGTACAGCAAATAACAACGCTCAGGAATCTGCGCCCAGTACCTAGGTGCAAATTTTGACACCTGTGCTGCGTCTCGTTAAAAAGACAAGTCACGCCTCCACAACTGTTTGACAGTATAATGGGCTAAATAGTGTACGTGTTTTAGTCAGCGTGTGCAAGGAGCAAAACAAATAGAGCAACCTTTTACTTGTGCAGCATTAATGCTGCACAAGGTGTGGCTCTTGTACCTTGCAACACCTGAGGGGGGGGTTAAAGGTAACCTTTGAAATTGGTTCAACTAGGCTTCGGCCTACACTCTGCTCCTCTACTCCTCCTGCTGACCCTGGGCTCAAACACCGCTAGTTTTTGCCCGGAAATGCTAGCTGCACAGAGAAAAACACCAGCCAATGTGTTAGTGGGGTTCAGCACCGCCAGCTGTTCCCCTGCTGTGTAGTCGGCAACGTGTCCAGCACAAGCCACGCTGGCACAACCGACCAAAAGCTGCCACCAGTGCAGGCTTCGGCCTACACTTTGCTCCTCTCCTCCTCCTGCTGACCCTGGGCTCAAACAACGCCAGTTTCTGCCCGGACATGCTAGCTGCACAGAGAAAAACACCAGCCAATGTGTTAGTGGGGTTCAGCACCGCCTGCTGTTCCCCCGCTGTGTAGCCGGCATCGTGTCCAGCACAAGCCACGCTGGCACAACCGACCAAAAGCTGCCACCAGTGCAGGCTTCGGCCTACACTTTGCTCCTCTCCTCCTCCTGCTGACCCTGGGCTCAAACAACGCCAGTTTCTGCCCGGACATGCTAGCTGCACAGAGAAAAACACCAGCCAATGTGTTAGTGGGGTTCAGCAACGCCAGCTGTTCCCCTGCTGTGTAGCTTGCAACGTGACCTGCAAACGCCACGCAGGCACATGAACTGAAATTGAAGGGAGCCTGCCCCCCACCCACAGGTGTTTCTATGTATATCAGCCACCTTGTACAGCAGTACTGCTGCATTTGTACGAGGTGGCTGACTTTTTCTCCTTGCCCACGTGGAACTCAACACGTACAAAATGTGTCTCATTAGAGACCATTACAATGTCCCTGAGGTGTGACTTTCCTTTGTAATGACACGCAGCACCCCCATTGTTAGCGCTGCCCGTCTCCTGACATCATTGGTTGGCTGGCTGTGCCTGTGCGTCCCCCCTGCCCGACACAACGCCCCCCGTTGTCTCATATATTTTGACTGCGAGGGTGTGATTGATGGGCACGAGCAGTGCATATGTTCCCCTGTTTTCACTCCCCTCCTTCCGCCTTCTTCTGACTGTGCGGCCTCATGGCCGCGGCATGCGATAAGGGATCAGCTGAGGCCGCCCAGTCTGAAGCAGGTGTAAGGACATGTGTGAGCGGCGAACATATTTACTGCACAAGGCCACGAATCCCAGCACCGCAGTGTGACTTTAGGAAAAGCCACTGTGGGTCTGGGATTTATGGCCATCGTTAACCGCACCGGCCAACATGAAATGAGGTCATGAGACGGCCTGCACTAACAGGGTATTGCCAAGGGATAACACAAGAGCGCAGACTCCTGTACAGCAAATAACAACGCTCAGGAATCTGCGCCCAGTACCTAGGTGCAAATTTTGACACCTGTGCTGCGTCTCGTTAAAAAGACAAGTCACGCCTCCACAACTGTTTGACAGTATAATGGGCTAAATAGTGTACGTGTTTAATTCAGCGTGTGCAAGGAGCAAAATTAAATAGAGCAACCTTTGACTTGTGCATCATTAATGCTGTTCAAGGTGTGGCTCTTGTACCTTGCAACACCTGAGGGGGGGGTTAAAGGTAACCTTTGAAATTGGTTCAACTAGGCTTCGGCCTACACTCTGCTCCTCTACTCCTCCTGCTGACCCTGGGCTCAAACACCGCTAGTTTTTGCCCGGAAATGCTAGCTGCACAGAGAAAAACACCAGCCAATGTGTTAGTGGGGTTCAGCACCGCCAGCTGTTCCCCTGCTGTGTAGTCGGCAACGTGTCCAGCACAAGCCACGCTGGCACAACAGAACAAAAGCTGCCACCAGTGCAGGCTTCGGCCTACACTTTGCTCCTCTCCTCCTCCTCCTGCTGACCCTGGGCTCTAACACCGCTAGTTTTTGCCCGGACATGCAATCTGCACAGAGAAAAACACCAGTCAATGTGTCAGTGGGGTTCAGCAACGCCAGCTGTTCCCCTGCTGTGTAGCTTGCAACGTGACCTGCAAACGCCACGCAGGCACATGAACTGAAATTGAAGGGAGCCTGCCCCCCACCCCCCCAGGTGTTTCTATGTATATCAGCCACCTTGTACAGCAGTACTGCTGCATTTGTACGAGGTGGCTGACTTTTTCTCCTTGCCCACGTGGAACTCAACACGTACAAAATGTGTCTCATTAGAGACCATTACAATGTCCCTGAGGTGTGACTTTCCTTTGTAATGACACGCAGCACCCCCATTGTTAGCGCTGCCCGTCTCCTGACATCATTGGTTGGCTGGCTGTGCCTGTGCGTCCCCCCTGCCCGACACAACGCCCCCCGTTGTCTCATATATTTTGACTGCGAGGGTGTGATTGATGGGCACGAGCAGTGCATATGTTCCCCTGTTTTCACTCCCCTCCTTCCGCCTTCTTCTGACTGTGCGGCCTCATGGCCGCGGCATGCGATAAGGGATCAGCTGAGGCCGCCCAGTCTGAAGCAGGTGTAAGGACATGTGTGAGCGGCGAACATATTTACTGCACAAGGCCACGAATCCCAGCACCGCAGTGTGACTTTAGGAAAAGCCACTGTGGGTCTGGGATTTATGGCCATCGTTAACCGCACCGGCCAACATGAAATGAGGTCATGAGACGGCCTGCACTAACAGGGTATTGCCAAGGGATAACACAAGAGCGCAGACTCCTGTACAGCAAATAACAACGCTCAGGAATCTGCGCCCAGTACCTAGGTGCAAATTTTGACACCTGTGCTGCGTCTCGTTAAAAAGACAAGTCACGCCTCCACAACTGTTTGACAGTATAATGGGCTAAATAGTGTACGTGTTTAATTCAGCGTGTGCAAGGAGCAAAATTAAATAGAGCAACCTTTGACTTGTGCATCATTAATGCTGTTCAAGGTGTGGCTCTTGTACCTTGCAACACCTGAGGGGGGGGGTTAAAGGTAACCTTGGAAATTGGTTCAACTAGGCTTCGGCCTACACTCTGCTCCTCTACTCCTCCTGCTGACCCTGGGCTCAAACACCGCTAGTTTTTGCCCGGAAATGCTAGCTGCACAGAGAAAAACACCAGCCAATGTGTTAGTGGGGTTCAGCACCGCCAGCTGTTCCCCCGCTGTGTAGCCGGCATCGTGTCCAGCACAAGCCACGCTGGCACAACCGACCAAAAGCTGCCACCAGTGCAGGCTTCGGCCTACACTTTGCTCCTCTCCTCCTCCTCCTGCTGACCCTGGGCTCTAACACCGCTAGTTTTTGCCCGGACATGCAATCTGCACAGAGAAAAACACCAGTCAATGTGTCAGTGGGGTTCAGCAACGCCAGCTGTTCCCCTGCTGTGTAGCTTGCAACGTGACCTGCAAACGCCACGCAGGCACATGAACTGAAATTGAAGGGAGCCTGCCCCCCACCCCCCCAGGTGTTTCTATGTATAACAGCCACCTTGTACAGCAGTACTGCTGCATTTGTACGAGGTGGCTGACTTTTTCTCCTTGCCCACGTGGAACTCAACACGTACAAAATGTGTCTCATTAGAGACCATTACAATGTCCCTGAGGTGTGACTTTCCTTTGTAATGACACGCAGCACCACCCTTGTTAGCGCTGCCCGTCTTTTGACATCATTGGTTAGCTGGCTGCGCCTGTGCATCTCCCCTGCTCGAAACAACGCCCCTCGGTGTCTTATTTTTTTGGACAGCGAGGGTGTGATTGATGGGCATGTGCAGTGCATATGTTTGCCTGTGTTCACTCATCTCCTTCCGCCTTCTTCAGACTGGGTGTCCTCATGGCCTCGGCAGGCGATAAGGGATCAGATGAGGCCGTCCAGTCTGAAGCAGGTGTAAGGACATGTGTGAGCGGCAAACATATTTACTGCACCAGGGCACGAATCCCAGCACCGCAGTGTGATTTTTTAAAAACACACTGTGGGTCTGGGATTCATGTCCATCGCTAACCGCAACGGCCAACATGAAATGAGGTCATAAGACAGGAAGCGCTCACAGCGCATGGCCAAAGGATCACAAGAGCGCAGACTCCTGTACAGCAACTAACAACGCTCAGGAAGCTGCGCCCATGCAAAAAGGTGTTTTCGACACCTGTGCTGCTTTTCTTTAAAAAGACAAGTCACGCCTCCACTACTGTTAAACAGTATAATGGGCTAAATAGTCTACGTGTTGCATTCAGCTTGTGCAAGTAGACAAATTAATAGAGCAACCTTTTACTTGTGCAGCATTAATGCTGCAGAAGGAGTGGCTCTTGTTCTTTGTAACACCTGAGGGGGGGTTAAAGGTAACCTTTGAAATTGGTTCAACTAGGCTTCGGCCTACACTTTGCTCCTCTCCTCCTCCTCCTGCTGACCCTGGGCTCTAACAACGCTAGTTTTTGCCCGGAAATGCTAGCTGCACAGAGAAAAACACCAGCCAATGTGTTAGTGGGGTTCAGCAACGCCAGCTGTTCCCCCGCTGTGTAGCCGGCATCGTGTCCAGCACAAGCCACGCTGGCACAACCGACCAAAAGCTGCCACCAGTGCAGGCTTCGGCCTACACTTTGCTCCTCTCCTCCTCCTCCTGCTGACCCTGGGCTCAAACACCGCTAGTTTTTGCCCGGAAATGCTAGCTGCACAGAGAAAAACACCAGCCAATGTGTTAGTGGGGTTCAGCAACGCCAGCTGTTCCCCCGCTGTGTAGCCGGCATCGTGTCCAGCACAAGCCACGCTGGCACAACCGACCAAAAGCTGCCACCAGTGCAGGCTTCGGCCTACACTTTGCTCCTCTCCTCCTCCTCCTGCTGACCCTGGGCTCAAACACCGCTAGTTTTTGCCCGGAAATGCTAGCTGCACAGAGAAAAACACCAGCCAATGTGTTAGTGGGGTTCAGCAACGCCAGCTGTTCCCCCGCTGTGTAGCCGGCATCGTGTCCAGCACAAGCCACGCTGGCACAACCGACCAAAAGCTGCCACCAGTGCAGGCTTCGGCCTACACTTTGCTCCTCTCCTCCTCCTCCTGCTGACCCTGGGCTCAAACACCGCTAGTTTTTGCCCGGAAATGCTAGCTGCACAGAGAAAAACACCAGCCAATGTGTTAGTGGGGTTCAGCACCGCCAGCTGTTCCCCTGCTGTGCAGCTTGCCAACGTGACCTGCAAACGCCACGCAGGCACATGAACTGAAATTGAAGGGAGCCTGGCCCCCACCCCCAGGTGTTTCTATGTATAACAGCCACCTTGTACAGCAGTACTGCTGCATTTGTACAAGGTGGCTGATGTTTTCTCCTTGCCCACGTGGAACTCAACACGTACAAAATGTGTCTCTTTGAGACCATTCCACTGTCCCCTGAGGTGTGACTTTCCCTTTCTAATGATACGCAGCACCCCCCTTGGTAGCGCTTCCCGTCTTCTGACATCATTGGTTGGCTACTTGCGCCTGTTCGTCCGCCCCTGCCTGAATAAAATGCTCCTCGTTGTCTTAATTATTTTGACTGCGAGGGTGTGATTGATGGGCACGAGCAGTGCATATCTTCGCCTGTCTTAACTCATCTCCTTCAGCCTTCTTCAGACTGTGCAGCCTCATGGCCGCGGCATGCAAGAAGGGATCAGCAGAGGCCGCCCAGTCTGAAGCAGGTGTAAGGACGTGTGTGAGCGGCCAAAATATTTACTGCTCAAGGCCACGAATCCCAGCACCCGCAGTGTGGCTTTATGAAAAGACACTGTGGGTCTGGGATTTATGGCCCATCGTTAACCGCACCGGCCAACATGAAATGATGTCATAAGATGGGCAGCGCTAACAGGGCATTGCCAAGGGATAACACAAGAGCGCAGACTCCTGTACAGCAAATAACAACGCTCAGGGAAGCTGCTCCAAGCACCAAGGCGTTATTTTGGACACCTGTGCTGCGTCTCATCAAAAAACCAAGTCACGCATCCACTACAGTTTGACTGTAGAATGGGGTAAATTGTGTATGTCTTTCATTCAGCGTGTGCAAGTAGACAAATTAATAGAGCAACCTTTCACTTGTGCAGCATTAATACTGCACAAGGTGTGTCTCTTGTACTTTGTAACACCTGAGGGGGGGGTTAAAGGTTTCCTTTGAAATTGGTTCAACCTAAGCTTCGGCCTACACTCTGCTCCTCTCCTCCTCCTCCTGCTTCAACACGGGCTCTAACATCGCTAGTTTTTGCCCGCAAGTGCTAGCTGCACAGAGAAAAACACACGCCATTGTGTTAGTGGGGTTCAGCAACGCCAGCTGTTCCCCAGTGTGTAGCCGGCAAAGTGTCCTGCAAACGCAACGCAGACACAAAGCTGCCTCCAGTGCAGGCTTCGGCCTACACTCATCTCCCCCTGCTTACCCTTTGCTCCAACACCGCTAGTTGGGGCTCTAGGAAGACAATCTTTAATAGGCAAGGCAACGCATCCGGGTTCCAGCACCGCCAGCTGGTTCTCGGCAGTGTTTTTGTCACAGGTACTCCCTCGTGCCAAGCCTGGTTTCAGCACCGTCAGCTGTTTCCCGGGTTGTGTCAAGCTCACTGAGACTACCTATGCTTGCCTCGTCGTGGTGCGGTCGGGTTAGCCAACTCCAGGGTGCCTCCAGTTTAGGAGCTTCCTATGTGGGCTGCGTGAACTGGTAGTCAAGGCTGGTTCTGTAGTGCCAGTAGGCCCAGCTCCCCCCTGTAGGACTGTTGGGGTTCGGTAACTGCGGCTGCCTCGCGGCCTAGCTGTTCTCTCCTCTCCTGTGGACCTTCGGGTCCACCACCTGGTTCCAGCACCGTCAGCTGGTTCCGGGCCGAGCCTTTGGCTTAGGTGCCTCCTCCTGGGTATCCGAGTTCCGCCAACGCCAGGCGGGTCCTTGGTAGTGCTTTTAAGGCGCGGGCACCTACAGCTTAGTAACCGGGTTCCAGCACCGTCAGCTGGTCCTCGGTCGTGCCATTGGCTCTTGCACACTGGGGCAACGCATCCGGTTCCAGCACCGCCAGCTGGTTCTCGGCAGTGTTCTTGTCACAGGTACTCCCTCGTGCCAAGCCTGGTTTCAGCACCGTCAGCTGTTTCCGGGTTGTGTCAACTTCACTGAGACACCTTATGCTTGCCTCGTCGTGGTGCGGTCGGGTTAGCCAACTCCAGGGTGCCTCCAGTTTAGGAGCTTCCTATGTGGGCTGCGTGAACTGGTAGTCAAGGCTGGTTCTGTAGTGCCAGTAGGCCCAGCTCCCCCTGTAGGACTGTTGGGGTTCGGTAACTGCGGCTGCCCTCGCGGCCTAGCTGTTCTCTCCTCTCCTGTGGACCTTCGGGTCCACCACCTGGTTCCAGCACCGTCAGCTGGTTCCGGGCCGAGCCTTTGGCTTAGGTGCCTCCTCCTGGGTATCCCGAGTTCCGCCAACGCCAGGCGGTCCTTGGTAGTGCTTTTAAGCGCGGGCACCTACAGCTTAGTAACCGGGTTCCAGCACCGTCAGCTGGTCCTCGGTCGTGCCATTGGCTCTTGCACACTGGGGCAACGCATCCGGGTTCCAGCACCGCCAGCTGGTTCTCGGCAAGTGTTCTTGTCACAGGTACTCCCTCGTGCCAAGCCTGGTTTCAGCACCGTCAGCTGTTTCCGGGTTGTGTCAACTTCACTGAGACACCTATGCTTGCCTCGTCGTGGTGCGGTCGGGTTAGCCAACTCCAGGGTGCCTCCAGTTTAGGAGCTTCCTATGTGGGCTGCGTGAACTGGTAGTCAAGGCTGGTTCTGTAGTGCCAGTAGGCCCAGCTCCCCCTGTAGGAACTGTTGGGTTCGGTAACTGCGGCTGCCTCGCGGCCTAGCTGTTCTCTCCTCTCCTGTGGACCTTCGGGTCCACCACCTTGGTTCCAGCACCGTCAGCTGGTTCCGGGCCGAGCCTTTGGCTTAGGTGCCTCCTCCTGGGTATCCGAGTTCCGCCAACGCCAGGCGGTCCTTGGTAGTGCTTTTAAGCGCGGGCACCTACAGCTTAGTAACCGGGTTCCAGCACCGTCAGCTGGTCCTCGGGTCGTGCCATTGGCTCTTGCACACTGGGGCAACGCATCCGGGTTCCAGCACCGCCAGCTGGTTCCTCGGCAGTGTTCTTGTCACAGGTACTCCCTCGTGCCAAGCTGGTTTCAGCACCGTCAGCTGTTTCCGGGTTGTGTCAACTTCACTGAGACACCTATGCTTGCCTCGTCGTGGTGCGGTCGGGTTAGCCAACTCCCAGGGTGCCTCCAGTTTAGGAGCTTCCTATGTGGGCTGCGTGAACTGGTAGTCAAGGCTGGTTCTGTAGTGCCAGTAGGCCCCAGCTCCCCCCTGTAGGACTGTTGGGGTTCGGTAACTGCGGCTGCCTCGCGGCCCTAGCTGTTCTCTCCTCTCCTGTGGACCTTCGGGTCCACCACCTGGTTCCAGCACCGTCAGCTGGTTCCGGGCCGAGCCTTTGGCTTAGGTGCCTCCTCCTGGGTATCCGAGTTCCGCCAACGCCAGGCGGTCCTTGGTAGTGCTTTTAAGCGGCGGGCACCTACAGCTTAGTAACCGGGTTCCAGCACCGTCAGCTGGTCCTCGGTCGTGCCATTGGCTCTTGCACACTGGGGCAACGCATCCGGGTTCCCAGCACCGCCAGCTGGTTCTCGGCAGTGTTTTTGTCACAGGTACTCCCTCGTGCCAAGCCTGGTTTCAGCACCGGTCAGCTGTTTCCGGGTTGTGTCAAGCTCACTGAGACACCTATGCTTGCCTCGTCGTGGGTGCGGTCGGGTTAGCCAACTCCAGGGTGCCTCCAGTTTAGGAGCTTCCTATGTGGGGCTGCGTGAACTGGTAGTCAAGGCTGGTTCTGTAGTGGCCAGTAGGCCCAGCTCCCCTGTAGGACTGTTGGGTTCGGTAACTGCGGCTGCCTCGCGGCCTAGCTGTTCTCTCCTCTCCTGTGGGCCTTCGGGTCCACCACCTGGTTCCAGCACCGTCAGCTGTGTTCTCGGCAGTGTCTTTTGCTCTTGTACCTTCTGCTCCCCATCCTGGTTCCAGTACCGTCAGCTGGTTCCGGGCAGAGCCTTTGGCTTAGGTGCCTCCTTCTGG